>NW_028243961.1:0-637500 GCF_964263255.1 Lissotriton vulgaris
GTCATGTTCAGCCCCACTGCACGGATCAGCCCCAAACTTTCCCAATCAATAGTACTCATGGTGACACTTTTTTTGCAAACTTTCATTCTGATTTGTCAAACAAGGCCAAAGTTAATGCCAAGTCAGAAAATGCTTTTACTATGGAAACTAAGTCCTAACTACAATTACCTACTGGCAACCACCAATATGTTTCATACATATATATATATATATATATATATATATTACCTACTGGCGGTCGCCAGTAGGTATATATAGTTAGGATTTTTTCCCTATGGGATTTCTGAAAATTCTATGCCTAATAACTTTTGCGTTCGTGGACGGAATTGGCTGAAATTTTCAGGAAAATGGCACATTTTGTTTCTGAGCAGACCTTGAAAATTTGGGGGGGTTTTGTGGAGGGGGGGCCGAGAAAAAAGGGGGGTCCCAAAACGCCTTTTTCCCATGTTAATTTCCATAGGGCGGTTGGACTCACTTTTAGCCCGAACGGCTGAATGGATTTTCACGAAACTTGGCAAAATTGTAGGGACTGTTAGCCCGATGTGCCTTTGCTAGGTCTCAATATATGTGCTTCAGTGGATTTTGAGAAATTAACGTTTAAATCAAGATATATATCTGTAACAGCGCTCCGGGCAGCTATCCGGTTAGCGAACCTTTCGCGTAACGGAACTTTGCGATGAGAAGCTGATTGGCCCTCCGGTGTCTGTCAACATTCTAAACAGTCCGGAGCGGCCGCCATCTTGTCTCTCGGTAGGATCGAGAGACAAGAGGAGGCCAAAACAAAGGGGGAAATTACCATAAGGGGGCATAGTAGATCCTCGTTGACCCCCTAGGTTTTATGTGGAGGTTTTAAAAGGGCCTAGGAGGGTCCAAAAAAAAAAATTTTTTTTTGCGTGGTAAGCGCCAAGTTCGCGAACCGGATAGCTTTCTGGGCAGCGAACTTTATGGATAAAAGAATGAAAGACTTTTCTAATACTGTATGTTAATTGTTTGTTGTTTTTCTTGTTTTTTTTTGTTTTCTTTATTTATTTATTTTTTTTATTATGATTGTGTTTCATACTTTATTAAATTTTCTAACATTTCATTGTCAGAAATGTCATAATTTATTATAGGGTGTAATTGTTTTTCATTTTGAAGCAAGTTGTCTACTGCTTCAACACATTGTAGAAGTTCGTGGTCTCTACTGTCATCCATAAAGTCATCAAGTTTGTCTTGGCTGCTCTCCTTCAGTTCAATCGAAAATGAAACTTGCTGCTCGCCTTCCATTTTGCCTGAAATTTGGATTAAAAAAATATATATTAGTAGAGATAGGGCACTGTTGGGATTAATTTTAGATAGGCAGTTTTTATCAGTGAATTTATCTTTTGGCAGTGTATAGTATGAGAGTGGAAATAGGACTAAAAAAAAGTGTATGTGATTTAACCAAGACACTACTACTACAGAGGGATAGTGTATATGTAGCAGAAAAAGTCTACTATATTAAGTCATAGTGCACAATATATTAAATTATAACTTACCTTCACAAAGAAGTTGAAGTTTTTTGAAGCTTTTGAAATAGGAGGTACAACAAGAAGTAGTAGTCAAAATGGCTGTGTTTCCTTCTCTCCCTTTATATATATACAGGTATATAACCAATCAAATGTCAGGTAATAAAAGTAGAAAATGAAAGTAACATTTTCATTGGTTGTCAATTCCAACAATTCAGATGTGTTTTGTGAAGTAATTTACCTCACGGTACTTGGAGAGGTCTACAGGCTAAATGGCTAAATGGAATTTCAATGAAATTTGTGAGAATGGAAGGGATTGTTATGTAGTATGAGCTAATCTATATTTGGTGAGAGTGTTTCTAGTCGTTATTCTGTAAATTACTTTCCCGCCTTTTTTTAGGACCGCTTTCCGGGAAGCTGCCCGGTTAGCGAACCTTAAGCGTCACGGGAGTCCACCATTTTGTGTTTCGTTCGCATTAAGATACAAGATGGAGGGCAAATAATGTTTAGAATGGGTAGAAGGGGTCATGGTAGACTTATCTTGACCCCCTAGGTTTTCTGAGCGTGGCTGAGGAGGCTTATATGTGCGGAAAAAAATTTTTTTTTAAAAAAATTCCGCGAGGTTAGCTTTCGGTTAGCGAACCGGGTAGCGCTCCGGGGAGCGAATTTTGTGGAAAATTAGTGAAAAAAGTTAGAGAAAAATAATAATTGTGAGTGATCAGATGTAGGGTAGCTCTGAGAAGAGCTTTTGGGTTTATGGTACATTTAGGTACTTATAAGTAGGTACCAATGCAGAGTCTTAAATTCAGAATGAAAATTCTGTTGCCCTCATCTGAGAAGTGAACTCCATCTCCTCTGTAGATATCTTGCATGTAGTAACGCAAGTTATTGTTGTACAGAGAGCCCATTCCATGGTCTCTCATGTAAGCTGAAACAGATTTGTTTACATGCTTCCTCGCTTTCTCAATTTGTGGACAAAATTGGTTGGACCACCTCCATTTCTGTCTTTGGCATATATTGGAATATACCAAGGCAGTTTGAGGAAAAAGTGCCATTAATTGCTCCAAGGTGTCCTTTAAAAGCATTTCCAGACCTACCCCTGTCAAAGTGCCCAAATCATTACCTCCACAGTGCACTATTAACAGGTCAGGTTTTGGCAAATGCATAAAGGTTTTCACCAATGGTATCAATTGGTGACATTTTAATCCTCTTTGGCCCAACCACTTAATTTCCACATCTTGTAAATTGAGGTTGTGTAAATTTCTGCTCTCAGCATACCTTTGAGCCCAGTGGATGTAACTATGTCCAACAATCCAGACGTTAAACATGGTGGAAGAAGGTTGTTCTGCAGTCAGATGAAGTGTGGTAATGAAAGGGCAGTTGAAACAGTAGGAGTTTCTAAAGAAAAAAAACTGTGGATTTACAATGCTAATGATTCATTAGCAGTGATTGGTGCATTTCCATTTCTGAAAACAGAAAGTTAGGGTGCATGGATGTGTTCTTTGAAAGATGTAATTTGAATGGTCAAGGAAGAAACATTTAATGAAAGATTGCACTGGATACGCAGGTGCACTGAGAGTTCAGAGTTCAATTGAAACATTGTTGTGTGAATTTGCAAACATGAGAGGTCTTCCAGGAGGTGGTTGCTATGGAAACAAGGCAGACAGGGCAGAGGGGGGAAGGGTTTTGATTTGAAAAAAGTGAGGGAAGAGGTATGATTGGCTAATATGAGAGATATGTGAAAAGAATATCTGTATTTCTGTGCTTTCAATAGCTGCAGCCTTTGGAGTGCATCCTTTTTCTTCTGCTGAAGACAATTTGGTGTATTTCTGAGACTGTTTTCAAAACTCAAAAAATATTTGCTAAGGTGAGAAAAGATTTATTTAATTTAGATAGAGAATAGTATGATTTAAGGAGAAAATGATGAAGAAAGCTGTGTTTTTAAAATGTGGTTTTGTCTCTAGTGATATACTAATAGAATTAGTTTCAAAGAGAAATTATAATTGCATATTTGGTGTAACATTCTGGCATGCAGTTACACAAGATATTGTAATACATGGAGGCCATTTCATGGTCTGTTATGTAAGCTGAAACAGATATGTTGCTTTTAAAAACGATTTAAGAAATCAATTACATTTCTAGATATGTACTGCTAGAGCTTCATAGGTTGTTTTGGGCCATATTTATAAGGTATTTGAGTGTCTAAGATGTTGTGTTCGCCTTTTAAAATGTAAAGTGTTCCTCATGGGACAAGTGTCTTGTAAATACGCTCCCACTTGTGCTTGGCAAATTTAGATTTTGATTATGGGAGTTACCTAGCCATGTTAATAGTGTCCCAAAAATGGTGCTAGGGCATTCCAGAAAACACTTTCATGTGTCTCAAGGACATTTTTAGTCATTTCTTCATGAATGCAGGTATACAATTGATTTATATGCTGTGTTTAAAAACGAATTTTGAAATGAATTAAATTTCAGGATATGTACTGTTAGAGCTTCATAGGTTGTTTGGGGTCATATTTAGAAGGCATTTTAGTGTCTTTGAAGTTATTTTTCCCTTTTTAAATGGAAAGCGTTCCTCATGGGGCCCTGAGCAGTTCTTAGCCATGTTATTTAATAGGAAGTGGATAACATGGCTAAGAGCATTTGCTGGGAAATGCATGAATATCGCTGATTTTTCTGCTATATTCATGCATTGTGGCCGTTTTTTTTCACATTGTTCATAGGTTGTTTGGGTTCATATTTAGAAGGCATTTTAGTGTCTTTGATGTTATTTTTCCCTTTTTAAATGGAAAGCGTTCCTCATGGGGCCCTGAGCAGTTCTTAGCCATGTTATTTAATAGGAAGTGGATCACATGGCTAAGAGCATTTGCTGGAAAATGCATGAATATCGCTGATTTTTCTGCTATATTCATGCATTGTGGCCGTTTTTTTCACATTGCTTCATAGGTTGTTTGGGTTCATATTTAGAAGGTATTTTAGTGTCTTTGATGTTATTTTTCCCTTTTTAAATGGAAAGCGTTCCTCATGGGGCCCTGAGCAGTTCTTAGCCATGTTATTTAATTGGAAGTGGATAACATGGCTAAGAGCATTTGCTGGAAAATGCATGAATATCGCTGATTTTTCTGCTATATTCATGCATTGCGGCAGTTTTTTTTCACATTGCTTCATAGGTTGTTTGGGTTCATATTTAGAAGGCATTTTAGTGTCTTTGATGTTATTTTTCCCTTTTTAAATGGAAAGCGTTCCTCATGGTGCCCTGAGCAGTTCTTAGCCATGTTATTTAATAGGAAGTGGATAACATGGCTAAGAGCATTTGTTGGAAAATGCATGAATATCGCTGATTTTTCTGCGTTATTCATGCATTGCAGGCCTTTTTTTATCACATTTGCAAGCATTTCTTAGCCATGTTATCCAATGGGAGGTGGATAACATGGCTAAGAGCATTTGCTTCAAAGGTTGTTTGGGGTTATATACCATTTTTGGGAAATTATTAACATGCCTATCTAACTCCCATAATCAAAATCTAAATTTGCCAACCGCAGGTGGGAGCGTATTTACAATAAATTTGCACCATGAAGAATGTAAAATAGCATACTAGATACTCAAATAACTTATAAATATGATCCAAAACATCTTATGAAGCACTAGTAGTGCATATTTCCAGAAATGTATTGGTTTTCATTTAATGATTTACTTCATTGGTAGGCCTTCACATGTTTTTTTACCTTGGTTTTTTTTCAGTGAAAATCTTATCTGCAACCATGTGTTGGCCTCACCTCAAATAAACAAAACAGGTGATGGACTGAATGTGGATCAATGACACACATTCACCCCAGTCCAAAGATCTGGGCCTAAACAAACCTTTAGATAGGCTACATCTTATCGTCATCCTGAATTAATGATTTAAAATATTAGGGAGTGATTTATGAGTGTTGTATGCCTGTTTTGTACCATTGAGTGTCATTTTTGTGATGCAGTGCTGGTGGAAAATATTTGCTATGTTAAATAATTAGTACAGCATTAAGTTTTAGATGACTGTTATTTATTTACTGTTTGGTAATAGTGGTTAATAACATTTTATATTATATTTTTTCACAGATTCAACTGCAGATTCTTTCATAGTTTGGAAAATGCCTTCCAGAAGTCGAATACGAAAGGCTAGAAAACGTCAAAGACAGCAGGATGATGTTTTATTGCAGCAGTCCTCTTCCCCAAATACTTGTCAAAACACCAAGAAAGGTCCGGGTAAGAGCACGAAATCATTCTTAAGAAATATTTGTAGTAAAAAAAATTTTGCTCAAAAAAATGTGTCTCTTAACAAAAAGAGAAGTAATTTAAATGGAAAGGAGAGACCCATCACAAATGTTACTGGTAGAGGAAGAGATAACTCTGTGCATGATAGTAGAAGGAAACAACAGTTTAGGGACATTCGACAACGAATGTTCCGTAATAGGATATTAGTTAATTTATTGAAAAATATTAAAAAGAAAGGCCAACAGAAAGCGGCATTTTATAGGAAGAAGAAAAATGTAGAGAAAATTATTGATCATGCTTTTGAAATCAAGCGAAAGTTGTTTATTTTGGTAATCAATAGAATTAGGAAACTAAGCAAGGTAATTTCTGATTTCAAAACAAAAAGTAGATGGAAGAGAGTAGTAAATCGTACTAACTTTTGTGAAGTTTTTTCTGGAGAATGGATGCATAGTTCAAGTTCTGAGGCATTTTTTAATGAGGAGACTTATTTTCAGGATAATGATTTGGTGCATGCAGTTGACATCAGTGGTCGAGCTTATGAAGTGAAGGATGGTTGTCCAGTTGAAAAAGAACTACTTGTGACAACAGAGACAGAAGAGGCGCTAAGTGATGAGGTTTTAGGAAGACGTCCTAAGGGTCCTGTGTACATTTGGAAGTGTAGTTCTATTTGCAGTGTGCGACAGGTTTCCATCAATTTGCTATGTGATTTTATACGGACATTTAATAAGAAAAGTTTGAAGCAGAAAATGAAGTTGTTGCAAGATTTAGATCCTTGCAGAGTGAGACAAATGACAGGTTTGCGTGGTCATTCACTGGCTTGTCTTTCCAGGAGAGTATGCCAGAGTGTTTTTCATCATTTCAGGATGCTAGCAGTGCATCATAATAAAGTGAGAAAATTAGTGAGAATGTTGTATTATGCTAAGAGTCCAGCAATTATGCTTAAACAGTTATGTGCTGCTCTTTTGCATGGTTCTGAAATAGATGTGAAGAATCTTTGTGAAGAAATTGAGTTTTGTTACTTTGGTAGTAAAGATGAGAATGTTCAAATTGACCCTGAAGTAGAGGGTAATGTGGAAGATAATGTACAGGTTTCCAGTACAGATAATTTTCAGAAGGAAATTGCCACGTTTCAGATGAAATCAAGTGAGAGGCCTAATTTCACTTGTGTATGTTGTCGACGCACTTATTATAAGAATCAGACTAAGGTAGTGGATTTATATGCAAAAAGTGAAAGGGAAAATAATAGTGAATGGAAGGATTTAGCCACATACTTGATGGTAGAAAATTATTTTGATTTGGGATCGGATCAACGTGTGTGTACTTATTGTTGTAATAAATTAAACCAAAACCAGATGCCTGCTAGGGCAGTTCATAATAATCTGGAATTGGTTGAGATTCCTTCTGAATTGAAGGATTTAAATACTTATGAATCTATTTTGATTCAAAGTATCCATCCCTTTCAGGCTATTGTAAGAATGGAGCCAAAGACAGGGAAATTGCCTCCAGCAGATTTACAGAGAGGATTAAAGGGAAGAGTTGTTTATTTGCCTCTAGATTTGAACAAAAACATTAACACAATTGGAATAGAAAAAGTGGAAGAGGAACCTCTGGTTATCTTGGTTAATGGGGTTCCGACAAAGAATAAGAAAATATGGCAAGATTTAGTGGATGTTAGGAAAGTCAAAAAGGCAACAGTGTATTTGAAGAAAAATAATAAGTACTATAAGAATGTATATGTTGCAGAAGAGGAAGTAAGTGATGAAGAGGATAGCGATTTGTGTGCTGGCCAAATTGAGAAAGTAGAGGCCTCTAAAAGTGAAGAAATATATGAACATTATAGTGTTCATCCTTTGCATTCCAAGGAAGTGATGGGGAATGCTATTGAGTTGTTTCAAATGAAACAAGCCAAAGGGAGTCCCATTAGTGTTTGGGAGGAAAGTTTGGAAGCTCGGTGTTTCCCACAGCTATTTCCCACAGGTCAAGGAGGAAGATATGATGAGCGACCTCGTGAAATTCCTGCGTCTGAATACCGGACTTTACGATTGTATGCAGAAGATCCTAGGTTTCGGCAATGCATTCCCTATTTGTTTCATCTCCTGTTTGAAAGCGATCTGTCTGGACTGTCATATGCAGTGAACCACATCTTAAAAAGTGGTATACAGATGCGAAACATCTCGGCAAGTGACTTTATGCATAAAGTCAATGTCCAAGACAGTATTTTGGATTCTCACTTAATTAATCTCATGGCGTGTCAGCGTGGTACTAATGAGTACTGGTACCGTCGTCATGGTGACTTAAAATGTATGCTGAGGAACTTAGGAACTCCGACATGGTTCCTCACTCTGAGCTGTGCCGAGTATGGCTGGGATGACTTACTTGAATTTCTACGAGAGGCAAATGGAAATATTGAAAACATTGAATTCAAGACACCTGGAGAACTGTGTTCTTTGGATCCTGTGAATGTATGCAGGTACTTCAATCATAGATTTGAAGCTATGATGTCTTTCATCACAAATAAAAAGAATCCACCTCTTGGAGAGGTGTTGGATTTCTTCTGGAGAAAGGAGTACCAAGCAAGAGGTGCCCCTCATATACATATGTTGCTGTGGATCAAGGATGCACCTAAATTTGGAACAGATCCGGATGACTTAGTGATGAATTTCATCGAACAGTATTCTACGTGTGCTGTTCCAAACGCAACGGAGAAGAAAAGTCTAAGAGAACAAGTTCTACGTTTCCAAAGCCATCGTTGTGGAAAGTACTGTCGTCGTAAATTCAGAAACAAGGACAAGTTCTACACCAAATGTCGTTTCAACTTTCCACGACCGGTGATTTCTAAAGGAAGAGTGAACAGTTTGATGTCTTCGCTGCGACATAATGTGACGAGGAAATCACCCAAGAATACATACAATTTGAAAAGGAACGAAGAGTCCAAGTACATCAATGACTACAACCCAGTGATTTTGTCCATGTGGAATGCCAACATGGATATACAGTTTGTGGCTGACAACTGTATGGCTGTGGCTCGGTATGTGACATCTTACATCACCAAAAAAGAAAAGACCGAACTGAAGGATATGTGGGAGGACATTTCCCATGAAAAGAGCCTCAGCAAGAAGTTGTACAGTTTCAGTCTGAAGATGTTGTCGCATCGAGAAATCGGAGCTTACGAATGTTCTGATCGATTGTCTTCAGCAAGTCTCTATGCCAAATCCAGGAGTCTCGTTTGGGCGAGTCTTGGTCTTGCTGCAACGCGAAATCGAGTTCTAAAACCTGTTCGGGAAATTGAGTATTTGGCAGAAAAGGAACCAAACAGTACCGACATTTTGAAGACCAACATGTTGGATACATATTATCCAAATCGAAGCAGTCACCTTGAGAATATTTGTCTATATGAGGTTCTCCAAAATTATATATTCAAGAGGAACATCAAAGAAGATATTGAGAAAGGAGTGTATGCTGTAATTGGAAGTGAGGGATGCCTGGTCAAGCAAAGAAAATGCCAATTAGTAAACCATCGAAAATTAAGTGGCGAATCTCCAGAAAAAAAGGAGTTTTTCTATTTAGCACTTTTGCAACTTTTCAAGCCTTGGCGTGCAGAAGAGGAACTGCTTGGAGATTTCCTCTGTTACGAAGACTCTTTCAATGCAGCCAAGGAGTCCATAGAATGTCCTGCTTTTTCTAAATATCAAGAAATGCTAACTTTGGAAATTGAGCAGGAAGCAACGATTGCAGCCGAGATTGCCAGAGACAGTTCTCAGGACAGTCAGAGTTCTGTTTCATTGAGTCAAGATCCACTTGGAGGACCTATTATCGAAAATGAAGCTGCCACTGCTATGAATGAAGTAGAAAGAGCCATGGCACATGCTCAGGAGGATTCAGTTAACTTACAAGACTTGGAAAAACAACTCAACGTTGAGCAGAGGAAAATATATGATGAAGTTACCAAGGAAATTGAGCACGGATTAAGTCATGAGAAGAAAGAGTGCTCGTGTACGTCGTTGAAGCCTGTCCGACTGTACGTGAGTGGAGAAGCGGGAACTGGAAAAAGTTTCCTCATTAAAGCAATCTCTTGTTATTTGCAGGAAAGGACTGAGTCATCGCTGTCTTGTGTTGTCACCGCTCCTACTGGACTGGCAGCACATAATATTAAAGGTATTACTTTGCATCGTCTATTGATGCTGCCGGTGGAGCATGACAACAAATTACAATACAACAAGTTATCTGGAGATGCTTGCTGTGAAGTTTCAAGAGTTTTGAGGAAAATGAAACTACTTATCATTGACGAAGTAAGCATGGTTTCCAATGTCATGCTTGCCTTTGTGCATTTGAGAATGCAAGAAGTACTTAAAACTGAATATGATGTCTTATTTGGTGGGAAACACATTATTGTTTTCGGAGATCTTCTACAGCTGACACCAGTAAAAGGTCAACCTGTGTTCAAAATACTCACGCATGAAGATACCAGGAAGTGCCTAGGGAGCATTGGCAACGTCAATATATGGTTAAACTTCAATTATGCAGAACTGCATCAAAATATGCGTCAGGCAAAGGATGAAGATTACAAGAATATTCTACAAGATATTAGAATTGGAAAAGTGACCGAGCATGGGAAAGAAGCTTTAAATGCACGGTTACTGTCAAATTTGTATCCCAAACAAGATATTGTGCCTGAGAATATTTTTCAGAAAATTACTGAGAAGAAATCCGGGATATGTCTCATGCCAACTCTTGCAGAATGTGCCATCTTCAACAACAAAATGTTGAATTTAGAAAAGCAAGAGATTGTGAAACTTGAAGCTATCGACAAATTAGAGCATATGGGATCAACAATTATTTTGTCAGACAATTTGAAATCAAAATTGGATTCATTAGAGAAGACTATATCTAAAACAGCGGGTTTTGAAAAGACTTTGAATGTGTGTTTAAATTGCCGAATTATTTTGAGAAGGAATTTACATGTAGAAAGAGGTCTGGTAAATGGATCAATGGGTAATGTTGTTGATTTTGAGAAATACAGAAATAGAGATGGAATAGAATTTTTAAAAATTAAATTTGATGGCATTGAGGAAGTACAGCAAATTGGTCGTTGTTCTGCTAGGTTTTTGCTTGTTAAAGATTTATATGTTCGCCGTAAACAGTTTCCTGTTTGCTTGGCATATGCGGTGACAATCCATAAATCGCAAGGTTTAAGTGTAGACTGTGCATTGGTGAATATTGGCAGTTCTGTGTTCAAGGAGGGTATGGCATATGTGGCATTGTCACGAGTTAGAACTTTATCGGGATTGTACTTGATTGACTGTGATGTCACAAACATTTGTGCGGATCTAGATTGTGTTAAGGAATACAATAGGTTAAGAAGAGAGTATGCGCCACATTTGCCTCAATATCCTTTGTTTGAGAAACGTGTGGTAGGCCGCAAACGTAGAAATAGCAGTAATAGTAGGGAGGTTGTTGCAAAAAGACTAAAAGTCAATGAACCGAAAATTGTTAGCAGAAAGAAAGTGGATTCTGTTGAAGATGTTGTCGGTTTTCAATTTGAAAACAGTTCTGGTGTCAACTGCTATGCAAATGTAGTGGTTAATGTTCTCTTTTCACTAGAGAGTTTAAAAGAACAGATTCTGTTGAATTCTGAACAAATTTTATGCTGTTTGTTGAATTCTGTTTTCGAGAAATGTAGCAGTGATCGAACAAAAGTAGAAAGTGTGTCTGAAGTTCGTTATCTGTTAGATGAATGTTCAGGTCAAACAGACTTCTCTGAAAATAATCAGCAAGATTGTCAGGAGTTTTTAATGTATATGCTTGATATATTGCAAGTTGAGGGTGTAGATGTAGATCACCTGTTTGGGCTTTCTTATCAATGGCAGCATGACTGCGAGAACTGTATGGTATCAAGTACTACTAGTGTAGACTCAGAAAGATTTATATATTTAACTTTGCCAGACAGTAAATCAGTCTCCTTTAATAAGCTAGTAAATGCAGCGGATCACAACATGGAGTGTAGCCAATGTAAATGTGATATGATGTCAACATTATTTATACGTAGATATGGCCAGTATGTCATTTTAATGATGCAACGATGTAGGCCTGATGGAACAAAATTGTCAACTTTAATAAAAAATTTTGTGGCTTCTCAGCTGTCAATATCAGGGAGGACTTTTGTTACTGTAGCAATTATCTATCACGATGGTCCATCAACAACATCAGGACATTATACAGCTTACTTAAAGTCTGGAAACGGCTGGTCATTCTGTAATGATTCTGTTGTAACGTTCAAAAAAAAATTGCCGTTTGACCTTAAAAATTCTTACCTGGTGTTTTTAAAACCAAAATTTTAAGTAGAGGGAATGTAAGTCTGCAATGCTGTCTCGATTAAAAATTCAACTATATAAACCTAATGCAAGTAAGTCTGCTTCATAGTAAGCAGTATCAGTGTCATAGGAAAAGGAGAACATGACTGACAAAGAAGAGTAAGATATTAGTAGTCCAGGATTGTGAAAATAATCTCAAATATTTTATTTTTGAAAGTTGCGAAAATAGAAAATGTCGGGATTTGATTGGAAGAATTACAAGATTTGCGAATCGCGGCAACATGATTTGGCCTAGTGGAAACATGTGATATAATGAGAGAAGTTTTTTTTCTATGTAACATATTTCACGTATCGATGGAGGTTTTCTTTCAGAAAGTGGCGGGCTGAAAATATTTAAAGCACAACAGAGTGGATGCTGTTTATAGGAGATCCTTCGACGTCATTGAAAGTAAGTTAATTTTAAGAAGTTTTGAAATCAGATTTCTTAGGTTGTATGGGTTTTTTAAACACAGTCATTTTGATTGTGTTTTTTTTTCCCCGCTGTTACATGATGAATACCTTCAAGTCACTGATTTAAGTGAAATTTGATACATTCTGAGAACAGCAAAAATAAACCATTTAACATGTATAATTAATGTTATGCTTTTTGTCCTTATGATATACATTTAGAAATGTGTGGTACATATGGGTAAGGTGAGTTCTGTAAATATCAATTTTAATGCTTAGAGTGCTGTACTTCTGGGTAGTGTTTTTTTTTTATAAAAAAAAGAGGCCTCACCTCAAAGAAAGCTCTTGAAAGCACACATCTTATTTGCATCCTAAAACAATCATTTACAATGTTAGACACAATTTTATTATGACTTTACATCTTTTTTGCGCTGCTATTGCATCACTATTGTGAGACATTAGCAGTGCAAGAAAAACATCATGTTTCAAAATAGGCCTCAGTTCAGCAATATCAAGATACAGTTTCTTTCGAATATATATCTTTAGGATTGTGTAGGGAACGTAGAGAAGCAGAGACTTCTGTAAATGTCAAAGTTGTTGAAAAACTGTTTGTTTTTGAACCTTTTCCCTTGTCTTTTCTAATTTTTAAATACATGTTTTAATATTTTTTGAAATGTTTGTTCTTTGTTTTACAGATTGAAAGTATGAAAAAATATTTAAAAAAGGTAACAAGAATTATAAGGTAAATGTTTTCCACTCTTTTTACCCGCAATGCACTGCTGATGATGTCATTGACAGTATCTCTCATTTACTCTCTCTAGCTGTCTTTCTTTTTACATTATTCTCTGTTTACTTCCCTTATACTAACTCTTCTTTTTTTTTAAAAAAATATTTTTTTTAGTTCGCTTAAAGTTCGCGAACCGGTCAGCGAACTTGAAGCGAACCAAAAGAAATAGAGCTTGCCAGAGTGATAAACATTCTAGCAATTTTGTTTGAAAGGGGAGGTAGTTCTGAAAAGAACTGTTTTTTTTTGTTTTTGTTGTTTTATGTTTTTTTTGTAATTTTTTGAACATTTTTTGATTTTTTTGTATTTTTAGAACTGTTTTATGTTTTTTTTGTGTTTTTTAAGGAGGGGAGACAACAAAAAACAGGCTTTCAAAACGGCTCAACTGGAGCAAAAAAAAAGAAAATTACTTTTTGGGTGCATTAGGGCACTTATGATTTTCATATGCAATGTTCATGAGGTTGACACTCATGTTGCCATATGACAGCATAGCACCACAGTAAATACAAGACACCTTCATGTGCTGGAAGTTACGTTGGATGTTTGGCACAGTCTCTTGTGCCTCTCTTCCCGTCAAAGACAATGTGGATGTAGATCTTGCCACAGGAGTTGCCGTCGGATTGTCTTCAAGATCCCTCAACTCAGCCCGGCTGTAGTTCAAGGGATGCCACCTGCTCATGTGACGGTGCATTGTATAGTTCCCCATACTGTACTTCTTTTCTGTGCCTCTCGACAATCTGTGGTCACAGATGAGGCAGGTGGCATATTTTGCATTCACTTTCTTGGTTCCAGGAGGGATGGTGAAAAACTGCCAGATGAAACTGGTTTTTCGTTTAGAAACCCGGGGCAACTCATCAACAAATTGTTGTCCCTCTCTCTCCTCTTCTTCTTCTTCCTCATCTTCCTCCTCTCTGTTAGTCATAATTTGACTGGGTGGTCCTCTCTTCTTATGGGGAGGTGGAGGTGGTGGTGGGGGTGCACCAGCTGCAGCAACAATGGAAGCCATTGTGGATCTTCAGATAAATGGTCTTTCTCTCACCAAGATGAAAGTCAGAGTGAGGAAATAAGGAGGGGTTTACTTGATTTGGGGAAAACAAAAGTTCTGAGCCAATGAAAAGTGTTATTTTTAGGTCACATGACCTAGTCATACATCATTTGGAAACCAAAAGTGAAATGAACCAATGAGAAGTTTGATAAACAAGTCACATGACCTGTTCCGCTTACGTTACGCGGCGCGCGCCGCGTCCCAGATCGCTTCCGGTTCGCGGTCCGGAGCACTTCCGGGAGCGCTAACGCGGCGCGTCATTAGACGCATTACGCGATAACGTGATACGTCGCGCTTCCGCGGCGCGTCACTGTTCCGCTAACGTAACGTTGACCGGTTCGCGGACTAGATCGCGGCATCAAGATGAGCTAACGGAAAGCTTCCCGGTTCGCGAACTAGAAGCGAAGAAAAAAAATATTAAAAAAAAAATTATCAATAAACATCTAAATATATTTTGGGATTTAAAGAATAATACATTTTACAGCTACAGATGTTAGCTTTTAAAAAACCAATGAAATTCACTGAAAAAACCATAGGTTATAGACCATATATAGTTAGAAATTTGCATTTAAAAAACCATTGAAATTCAATGAAAAAACCATAGGTTATAGACCATATATAGTTAGGAATTCGCATTTACAAAACCTTATTTTACTCGCATAAAACCATTGAAATTCCATATATAGTTAGTTGCGCTAACTATATATCGCGCACCCGCAATCCACTGCTGATGATGTCACATATTACATCATTCATGACATGGTCAGTGACATCACTGATGACATCACTGATGACATCTCAAATGACATCACTGATGACAACATCCAGTGACTGTATGTTTCTGTGAAGTTAAAATATGTCTTACATATTGAAGAATGAGTGGATGTATAAGTGTCTGGATGAAGGATTTAGTAGGTGCATGACTGACTGTATGAGTGAGTGATTAAATGTGTCTCACTGAGTGCATGGGTTAGTGACTAAACTGTCTTAATTTGTGCATCATTATGTCTGTTGTTCTGTAAACTGTTGCATGTGTTGATAAGTAGCTATATGAGTAACTATATGGGTTATTGATTGGTTACCTTAGTATTTGTATGGGAGACTGAGTGTGTGTGTGGGTGGCTGGGAGGTGTATGACTCTGTGCATAGATGTGTGAGCAGTTGATTCACTAGAGGTATGGTTTCAAAAGTGCATGTGGTAACAGCTGTATGGGCGGTTGACTGTGTGCATGAGTGTATTGGTGAGTGAATGGATATCTCAGTGCTACATGTCAAAGTAAGTACATATGTAAAACACAGTACATGTGAGAGTTGACATATATAAATAACTGTGCATAAGAGCCAGTGAATGTGTGAGTGGCTGTATGGATCATTGTGAACTTGTATCAGGGATTGTATAAGAGAGTAAATATGTGTTAGTATATGTTTGAATAAGTAAAGTTTGTATAACTGTATAGTTGAGGAAATGGAGGTGTGATTGATTCTTTGCATGACTGACTAGGTGTGTGAGTAACTCCATGGATGAGTGACAGTCTGTGAGTGTCTGTTTACACTGATTGTATCTAAGGTTATATTAGAGTCTGAAGAGGTTCATCGTATTATCACATGAATGATATCATCAGTGATGTGATCAGTAATGTCAAATGAGATGTCATCAGTGATGTCATCAGTGATGTCATTTGAGATGTCATCAGTGATGTCATCAGTGATGTCACTGACCATGTCATGAATGATGTAATATGTGACATCATCAGCAGTGGATTGCGGGTGCGCGATATATAGTTAGCGCAACTAACTATATATGGAATTTCAATGGTTTTATGCGAGTAAAATAAGGTTTTGTAAATGCGAATTCCTAACTATATATGGTCTATAACCTATGGTTTTTTCATTGAATATATATATATATATATATATATATATATATATATATATATATATATATATATATATATATATATATATATATATATATATATATATATATATATATATATATATATATATATAAATTTATTTATTTATATATAGATGTGTGATTTTTTTATGCTGAATTAGACTATTATAAATTGTATATTTACAATTAAAAAGATTAATTTTTTTTGAAAATGAACTAGTTTATGTATATGAGTTGTTACTTTTATGTGCTTCTATACTATGGGCATCACAAAGATGTTGGGCTGAGTATTTTGTCCCCACACTGTCTCGGATCCAGGATACAACAGACTGGAGGTCCAACCCGACCAATTACAATGCTTCCAAACACCGTTCGGAAGGACTCGCATTGACTCCTATGAGAACCCCCGTTCCATGCAACAACACTGTTGTTTATGGGGAAAATAATCTCTTGATAACTTTGCACCCTGTCGTGGGCCTATTCATGTTCGGACAGACCAATTTGTAAATGCTTTCAAAATCTGAGATCCTTTTAGCTCAGCAGGAAATGCAGGCTATTGACAGCTACCATTCGGCTTTCAAGAATTTGGTTACTCCCAATGCCATTCGAATCAGAGTCTGACAATTCAAGCACTTTCCAGCTGTCGGAATCGGCCGTTGGTAAAAGTGTTTGAGTCGATCTGAAATGCGGTTTACAAAAAGGATTTAAGGTAATAATATGCTGTTCAAAGACTTTGCGTACAGCATTGTAATCGGGCCCTTAGTGACATGAGGTTAGGGAAAAAGTGGAAATGGCAGGGAGAGTGCATCAACACTCAGCTATTAATACTAAGTGGCCCATTAGGATGTCCGCCCGCCATCCTGATGTAAAACGGGACCACCCGCCATAAGGGTGGCCGTCCCTTGGGGGCCATTAGGATGCGCCCGCCACAGTAGCAGGCGCATCCCGCAATTTTAACATTGCGGTGGGTGGTGCTGAAAGCACCGCCTGCCGCAATGCTAAAAATGCACATCGCGCATGTGACAGGCACTGTGCTGTGCCTGCCACATTGTACATTGAAGTGTAGGGGGATATGGTACCCCCCATATGCACCCCCCACCTCCCAAAATCCCTGAGGGCCCGCAACGGGCCCCCGCAGGAGATTCCCACATACCTTTCCAAAGCGGCAACGCCCCCACGGTAAAGCATGTTTCCTCACATATCCTAATATGGATGGCGGTGTCTAACAGACACCGCCACCATATAGAACCCTTTTCCGCCCGGTCAACATGTTGACAAGGCAGAAAAGCGGCAGATAGTCTTCCCGTCCGCTGCGGTCCCCCCGCCATTGTAATATGGCGGAGGGGGAAATGGGTGGCGGGCGGGGAAGAATGTCGGGCTGATCGCCACTGCCTGCATGGTGGTGGCGAACTGCCTGACATCCTAATGGGCCCCTAGGAGTTGTTTTTTAATTACTAGATGGTTAATATTTCTTTAAAAATAATTTGTCTCTTTAAGTTATTTTTTTTTATGTTTGGCGATGCTCATGTCTGTGGACATGAAGCAAGCTTACCGGAGTTACTGAGAGGGGTGACGCATTTTAAAACTCATTTGTTAGTATAACTACCTTGGTATTAATTCATATTTTTCTTTAATTCATGCTTATTCATTTTAGTAGATTCAAATATAACATGTTTTTCATACTTTAATATTTAAATTACAATTGTGGTAAACCTGCTCCTACACTAACTTTTTTTGACCATATTTAAGGTATGAATGGGTAGTGGGTGATCTTGCGAATTCATATTTAGAAATTAGTATTAATACATGCCTATTTGTACAATTTTTTAAAGAAATAAATGAAAAATAACAACAGATTTACTAAAATTAAAATACTACTGCTACTCTCACCCTTAGCAATAGCATTCAAATAATGCAGTGTTCACGGTTAAGGGCATATTGCGAATGCTGGTATTGCCCCTGTTATGGACACCCAAACTCACTTTGCTACAGTTTATGATGCAGTTGGACCACTGGGACAAGGCTATGGGACATGGACGTTGTAAACAATATGACAGCTCTTGCATAGGCAACACCTTCATTGTAAAGATTACTATACAACTGCCTCGCCAATTGGTTGCTTGACCCAGTTGGAGTCAGAGGTCTTTTCACCGGACATTGCGCTCAGACCGTCGCTTTTAAAATCCAGCAGTCTGAAGCTTTATTATGATTTATGGAGGACCACCACCGATGGCATGTTGGTGGAGTTCCACATGACATCCTAAAGTCATTCAGAGGGTTTAAAAACATTTAAAGTGATCATTAAATATAAGTGAATTTTCAAATTACCAAAACCTTTGCCATGATCTCCTTATCTACGTTTACGAGGGATATTGGTTCTAAGTTGGCTCCTTGAAGTGGTGCTCTTTCAGGTTTGATACAATGATGTAAAAATAAGCCCCCTACTGAATTTGGCAAGAGGATCTGTGCCTGTTGATATATCCCTTAACTGTTTGCCCAAAAAAAGGCACTAAGATCTGTTAAGTGATTTTGTAGAAATGAAATGGAACACTATTGTCTACTGGGGCCTTCAAAGTTGTGATTTTGTCAATGGCCTGTGCAATTTCTTCATGCTAATGCTAACACCAAAGGGCTCATTATGATGGCTGGAGGACTGCCATCCCCGGGCCATCGGGGGGCGATCCTCCTGCCATCATAATTTGCTAAAATTACTACTACAATACCCTTTATGGACAGTACTCTAGTGATATGAGGTAATGGGCGTTGTATTCTTTTTTCTACACAGGTAATAATTTTAATACTTGCCTATTCATAACTGCAAAATAATACAAATATAAACAGAATTTAAATAAATTACAATAATGGTGAATTTTGGAAAAGAAGTCTATTTAAATTTTACTAGTACAGTAATAGGAAAAGGATAATAGGTGAAGAAATATTCATCATTTTAGTATCAACTGCAGTATAGAAATAACACCCCATCTATATTCATTAAGAAAATCATGTTGGAATGTTGAAAAAAGCTTGACAATATTTAATAACATAAATACATGTAAAAATAATCATTTGAAAAAATAATTTTATTGTGATCAACATTGGAAACAAAAATGTTGAACGTAGTATACCATGTTGTTCGTTTTCTTTAAATTTTTTGAAAATTTTCTTTTTATAATTGGTACACAATGTCAGACTTTAAATTTCCCAGTGATGACAATGACATGGACATTTCCTTACATTTTTATAATGATCAAACAAAGCAGATGCAAAACATTAACCAACAATTCATTATTTGTTATACAATGTTTCATGTTTTCTTTTAAATTATTGACAGAAAGAGTAGTTCAATTTGTAAACAACATATGAAGTAAACCGTTTATTAATGGTTCAAGCAAGAATTGTGAACACCATGAATTTTTATAATATTATGGACTCATTGTCACAACAGAGTTTGGTTAACTAACCTTAATAAGCCTGGTACAGCAGGAGCAATGAGGATGCTAGTTAACCCCTTGCACTACCTGTGAGCTGGTCTAAACTCGCTCTGCAGATATTACCCCAGCCAAGGCAGGGGAAAAAAGGGATAAACTAAACAACAACGTTGTAGCAGCAAGAACACTCAATGGTGTGGATGTAGGAGTTGGAGGCTTCATTCCTATGAGATCTGTTTTCCCTGAATGAGAGACACAATACAACATTGATGAGTTTACTGGCCCCACCCACTCTGTAGGACTAAATGTATATATACTGTATGTCTCAACTTACGTAATATCTGCCACAATCATCCAAGAACAAAAAAGGCTCAAAAGGAAAAAATAAAGAAAATAAATCAAAGTGTCTGTTGCCTCTAATAATCCAGGGTTTGCAATACTCAGCAGAATAAGCTTCAGAAGAAGTCAATGTAGAAATGTACTTATCTAATATTGTTGTCTTTGAACCACATGTATTTCCATCAAAGTTGGGATCGCAGTTGGTTCAAGTTACACAATGTTAAGAATCACACTGGTAGCATCCAAGACACAAAAAACCCATCCGAGCTTCGCAACGGCTCAATTGTGCACAAAAACAAAAGGTAATCCAAAGGGGGGAGGCACTGTACCCCTTTCTGAACATAGCACAACCAAGGAAATTCAAAAAAAGAGAAAAGAGCTTGTCTTCTTGCGAGCACTTCAGCGCATGTTACGGTTGTAGAAATGCCCAGATCCAGCCAGGAAGTTCAGAGCACGTATATCATGGTCATGCATCAACGCTGGAATTATTGTTGATTACCGGTCTCTGCTGGCAGGTGAAACAGACGCGTTTGCGCTCCACGCGAACGCGTGAATTACAAACAATGAGGCTTGCAGAAAACAGGTCTCTACCGGCGGAAACGGACGCGTTTGCGCTCCAGCGAGAACGCATGCTACGAACGAAGGCAGATATCTGTTAACACTCTGGACTCTTGAGTGCGATCAACCCAGGGGCAGTGTCTCTTCCGGATGTAGAATTCACCGAAGCATACAGGTGACAAGCACCAGGCTATGGGAAGGAGGTGCTTATAAGGAAGTAGATGGAATAAAGGATAGTAGACAGAGAAGACAGAACTACCCTTTAGGTTTTCTGGGATATGTAGTTCTCTTACCCTTTTCGTCACATTCATGCATAATTGGCTGCCTATCTTCCCTCTTCATTCTGGTCAAAACGTGACACTCATGATGGAGAATCTCTAAGACTTATCATATGAACCATGTTCAATAAACTTATAGCACAATCTGGTTAAACCTTACCCTTTAAAAATCAAAAGATTTGAAATAGGTACATATGATTTGGAATTGCTTGATTATGGATGCTTCTTTTTTTTTTATTTGATTTTAAATGTATCCATCTATAACAGTAGGTTAATAGTTCCTTTTATTAAAGAGAAACACATAAACAATAAAAAAAAATTAAATGCCTAAAGATAAGTCCAATTTTTTAACATGGTTTGTCACATTTTATCACCACGTATATGATGCTACTTTGACAGAGGACTCATGGTTTTCTATTAACAAGGGATACAATACATATTGTCTGCATTCTGAGGCAGGTATTAGCAAGACCCGAACCTTAGGCAGGAGGTCCAAAATCCCCTGTATTATGAAGTCGGACAGACATTAGATCACTAGCTGCACCAAAGAACGGTACTTCCCGCTCGGTGGTGCAGGAGGGCCACAATGCAATGTGCTTGTGAATTTGGACTGGTGAATTTGCGCTCAGAAAAATCTAAATTCTTAAATCGTCAGCCTCTTTAAGGAGGATACACGCAATGAAAAGTCTGGCGAGTCAAGAACAAAGGGTGCCTATTGCCACACCACTATAGAGATACATTCAGGGTGGCACAATATGTACCCTCCTGTCTGTACCTTCACAAAGTATCAGCGTGGCATGGACATCGAGTTCCATGCCGTGTTGGAACTTTTACACGTTTCCATTTGCGATGTCTGTTTTCCAAGAAGCACGATGGGAAAAGCAAATAACCACAGACTGTATTAAGAGTTACGAGTTGCACATTTTCAAATAATAATTCTTGTTGGCGGTTCTTACATGGCATAGGCGCAAAAACAACATTGATCCGCTGCCCCAAAGACATAATCAGAGCCGCTTATGTTTAAAAAAACTAGTAGATTTTATAATGGTTAAACAGTTTCCAAAGCATTTAGAAAACTTATAAATCTCTTTTAATAATTACACCATGGTATCTAGGGGATGTGATGATCACAGGTGGACGGGGTAGAGTGGTTAAAGGGTTTGGAGCATAGACTGTGTACAGAACAGCTATGCATAAAAACAAACTACTCACAAAAATTGATTTATCTTTCCTATTTGTTGATTGAAAGTTTGTAACAGGGAGACTGTTGACTTTAATTCATCTGATAAAGTGTATAAGATAATTATGACTTATTATGGCCAGTGCAAGTGAACATGCACCTTGATTGGCCTAACTCACAATTTTGCTTTTTTTTACCGTTGTTGAAGAATAATATATGTGAAGTTGTTGGAGTTTGTATTTAGTAATGGGACTTAAAATAGGGTGATTACTTAAAGGTGGATGAGAGATAATTGTCTGGCCTTTTTAATGCAGACATAGTGGTACTTAATAGGATGTCGCTGGTCTTTAATCAGCTCTACACTGTCACGGTCTTGAGGAAATAGAAATTTTTAGGTAGTCAATGTGTCCCCCACTCGCACCCTATCCATGCCCCCATGTTCCATGTATGTCGTGTAATTTCTTTCCCGTGCATGCCTCAAAGACGCATATGCATTTGCGTCCAACGTTAACATGTCAGTCATTCAGTTCTCCATGAAAACCACGTTAAATTAGCTTTTAGGCCTATGGTGCCAATGTCTTTACATGGTGCACTTTTAAATAACGCGAAGCACACGTTTTCCACGTTTTCTGGCTCCGTCGAGCCAGGCCCTTAATTGAGACTCCGAGTCTCTTCTGCCTCTGAAAGCTGTAGTTTAGGTATGCATCCCTGACCTCTGCCTTACTTCCTGCCCAGCGAAGCGGTGCCCGGCTCAGCCTGGCCTTCCTGCCAAAGACAGTATTTTGCCTACAGTTATCAGCTCAGCTCAGCCTCCTCGAAAACACATTCCAGTCTAGTGAAATAGGTAAACATATTCCCGGCTGCAGAGCAAAGGGCCCGGCCTTCCTGTCCTCCTTGCAAGTGATTTACAGAACCCGTTACCATGGTAGGCCCATGGCCCCACGCATTGCACCAAGACACGTATGCACGCACTAGCATTTAGTATTGAACGGCCTCTGCTCGAGAGACCTTTTCCTTCAGATAATACATCCTCCAAACATAAGATACCAGTTATGCTATAGGTACAGGTCGTTCTGACATCCCAGACACCAGACTCTTCTACTAGTGCTAAAGTCAAGCCCCCAGTTCTCCCTAGTTACACGTCTATACCACGTCATGCCCAGTTGCGCACGCACCCATGCCGAAGGTTTCTGCTGACCCTGCAGGAATTCACTATGTATCCACCCACTTATGACACTTCTTGTGACGTATTCGGTACACGCCTACGTGTACGCCCTTTTACACGCCTCCTGTTACGCACATGTGTTCTTATCTTTTACTTTTCACTTGTTACGCCTACTGTATTCTTTTCAACTATACTGTTTTACTATATATAATGTGTGATGTTAATAAAACGTTGAATGTCCCTTCCTGAACCTGAGTGGTGATGGAACATGATGTCCTGGTTCTCGAGAACCATAATTAAAGCCCGTATGACTCAGATACCACGGACTCTGCCTCTCATTTTTTGAGCTGTCCTTTATTGTCATTTAATGTATAGAAAAATAGTCCGGTAATTTTATTTACCACATAATCTGGCGCCCGAACAGGGACCCCTCCCCTTCATCACATGCCGGTGATGTACGCAGGCCCCTGACCCTTCTACAGCTGTGACGGATCCTGTGCACACCTGCGGGTTTTCCTGCTATCTCCCTCAGGCCCACGGAGGAGACGGAGACTGCGGTCCGGCATCCAGACGAGGCGGTGAGGAATGCGGAGAGTCCCGACCAGAGCCCAAGCCGAGAGAGCAAGGTCCGAGGTATTCGGAGGCCCATCTGTTCCGAAGCGCAAGCGTAGTAGCAGCCTAGACGCCGTAGCAGTCCAGTCCAGTCCAGTTTCCGAGGCCTTCAGTTTTGCTTCCCGGTGAGTACCGTTGTTGGGAACGCATCTAGACGGGTTCATTAGTTTGTGCCCGGTCAAGACGGGTCTGGGTACACAGACCTGGTCCAGACGTGTTCACTTAGGTGAATACGGTAAGACGTGTCTCTTCATGGGACCGGTATTGTCTGTACTGTTTTAGCAGTGCATCTAGTAATCCAGTATTCAAGTATTGTTTCTCGAGATTTCCAGAATATATGTTTTCTATGTTCCAGGTAATATCAGTCTGAAATGTTTCAATGTGTTTAATGTCGTGGTATGAATGATTGTTTGCTATTCATTACTGTGTTTATTGTGTTTACGTTCAAGTCAATTAAAAAATGCCGCTGTTCTCTAAATTACGTCAGATAGGAACTAGGAAAGGGATACTCGAAGAAGCAGTTCCGGTCCCGCCTAGGGACACTCCAGGATATTTTATGTACCACAAGCGCGGCTTAGATGCCATACTGTACTTAGACTTGTGGGTGGATTATACTAGGGATCTGGAAGAAAAGTATAGATGGCCTGTCTCAGGGACATGGGATGCTGAATGCATCATAAGAGTAGAAGAAGCACTATGGAAAAAGAAAGCCAGACAATCCCAGAAAGATGCCATAGAATTGTGGCGTAAAGAAGCGCATAGAAGAACAGAAAAAGAAATCAGAAAAGCAGAGAAAAGTAGAGAGGAATCTGAAAAAGCTAAAGAAAAGGAGTTACTAGAAGAAGGTGAACGAGTTAGAACAGAACAATTAGACAGACAAAGAAATGCCCTTATTACAGGCATGTATCCTGTTCTTGCCGAGGGCCTGCCTAGGGCGACCCCGGAAGTACCCTGTAATTTGCCGCCACCATTGGTCCCGACTAAATTACGTCATAAACAGACCGCCGCGGAAATTTTTTCTTTCCTCTTATTTAGATGACACTGTCCCAGAATATGCGAACAGAAATCCTCCTCCAAATCCTCAAAATGCTCATCCTCCCAATCCTGTTCACATGCCTGTTGATGACACGACCCCTCCTCCCACTGTCTCATCAGCCACTGTTCCTGCCACTACCTGCCGCTGTTTCGGCCACTGGTCCTACCAATCCTTTTAAGGCACCTGCAACTCAGGGCCTACCTGTATTACCTGCACCTACTTTACGGCCTACGCTGCCACCAGTGACAGCACAGCCAGTAATAGCCGACGATCTCGCTTCAGGGGGAGCAGTAGGAGGTCACCCCGTCACCCCGCCTCCACTAAAACGAATCACACTTCGAAAAGCAGCATTACAACGCACACCAAAAGTAGCTAACTTCGCAACCCTAAGACAGTACATTACAGATTGTAGATATGATCCAGTACCAGGCGAAGAAGAGATGATGTTATATTCATTACGTTTACGACGTGTTACAAACTATTTGACTATTCTACCAGAAATGACTAAGAATTTAGACAACATATATCACTTTATTAGAACAGGGGAGAGACCAGAAAGTATTCACGAGGCCATGGCACACCAAAAGGTGGAAACTCAAGGCATGATTTTACAGTTCTTGATAAATTGTCTGATTAGGGAACAAGACCAGCCAGGTAAAGACAAAGACGAAATGAAACTTCTAATTAAATAGAGTAACAACATAGCTGATGGAAAACATAGTAAGCAAGGTTGTATAGAATCCATGTACAGGAAGATTCGTAAAGACATTTTAGAAATACACGCAAAGGAAGAAGCAGCAATAGAAACCGAAAAAACAGATGATGACGTCACAGATGACGAGAATATAGAAACAGGAACCCAAGGCAGGATAGCGTACGTAGGTAGAGCTAGACCTTTTGACAGACCCTTTGACAAACCCATACGCCTAGAATACAGGAAAAGTTTTCCTTCTCCCATACCAGAACAATGTTCTCTTGAACATTTATTCCAAGCTACCGATAAAATACTGAAAGAACGAATAGGTTACAGTGAACTTAGTACCATGCCTGAACAGGAACTGGCCCGGTCAGCAGTCCAATGGGCTGGCAATACTAGTGTATATAAAGATGACATAGTAGCGCAAACGTTTTTGAGTCTTTCCCCAGACGATCAGCGCTTAGCTGGTATGTACATGATCCAGCATCTCATTACACTATATGAAAGTCAGCATTCTGATCCAGGTCCCCTATATAATGTATTGGAAGAGTTACTCCTAAAAAGATGGAGAGGCCTAGGTACCGATTTAATTAACATCATTCTAGAACAACGCCATAAATACAGAACTTTCCTGACTCCACATTTCGTTTCTGTTCCACCCCCAGTAAGGAAACCATTTTACATAGACAGACAGAATCCCTTATGAGAAGTTCATCCCGTTCGGACAGAAGGAGGTGAGCTAGAACGAGTATTCGTATACACCCCCTTGACTAAAATGGAATTATTGGAAATGAAAAAATTTGTGCCATGTCATGATAAAGATCCAGCAGGGTTCCACCGTGAATTAAAAGACATGCTGCTCATGGGGGATTATACTTATCCCGATATTCTTAAAATGTTAAAGGTATTGTTGCCAGCCGGCATTTACGAAAAACTTAAAGAAAAAGAATGGGAGGTGGGAGATAAAAAGATTATATGGACTGAATTAGAAACCGAAGAAAATGGGCGAATCCCAGGTACAGGCCTTGGGGACAAAGCTAAAGCATTACCAGGATTATTAGTACAGGTCTTGCCTAGGTTATTGACAGTTAAAAAGGAAGATTGGGATGCAATCTCAGCCTGCAAACAGAAACAAGACGAAGACACTAGTGATTTTTATTCCAGATTTGAGAAATGTTTCATTATTAATAGCGGCCTGAAAACAAGTAGTGAATCCTATTCGCATCTTTTTGTGACCAAATTAGGCGAGAATTCCTTACCACAGGTTAAAAACAGAGTACTGAAAGTCGAGAGTACTTGGCAAGCTAATACCCCTTCCCAAATGCTACAAATGTTACAGTACCACCAGAACGGAATTAGAGAGGAACACGAACATGAACAGAGACGTATGAAAGACACGAAAATGAAAGTACTAGTTGCCCAGTCCGTCCCAGCAGATGGTCAGAAGAGGGGTACGACACAGACTAGTCACCCTGCAGCTCCTGTTAAAGGGAATTGCAACTACTGTAAACAGCCAGGTCACTATATAAACGAATGTACCGTTCTAAAATACAATATTGCTACAGGCAGGACGAAAGAAAGACCGCGTCCACCTAGACCAGAACACGTTCCACAGAATATTCCACAGAACACGCAACCTCCACAGAATACACAACAGCAGACAGTAGCTGTACCTCAGCCCCAACCCATTGCTGCCACACAACATGTCACACAGCAAATGTACCAGTATGCACAGTCAGATTACCCCGATTATCAGCAGTATTCATGAAACAGCCTAGAGAGGGAGGTTGGCTTGCCCCCTATCGAGGTTCCTGTAGATCAAGAGGGTCCCTATGTACATAGTCAGGTATTAGGGAAAGACAGAAAAATTTTGATTGACACAGGGGCGAGCAGAACTACCATCAGTCATGACGAGGTTCCAGGGGCACCCCTCTCAGGCTCACAGAATGTTTCCCTTGGATTTTCAGGAAAGCCTATTGTTAACGAAGTGTCAAAGCCAGTTTGCTTAGAAGTTGGTCCATTGTCCCGTACTACAGATTTGTTACTTACGAAATCATGTCCTGAAAACTTGCTTGGTATTAAAACGTTGAAAGCACTAGGAGCAGTGATATGTTGTTCTCCGGAAGGAGTGAGATTGTTTTTACGTGATTTTAAAGGACATTATGTGTTAAGAGATTTTGATCCAAGATTACAGAATGTACCACAGCATTTATGGGTGCAAGGTCCAACTGATGTAGGTTGTATGCACATTACACCATATCGTGTCACTCTCAAACAAGGTGTTGTACTGCCCCGAATCCGACAATACAAGTTGCCACCCGAGGCTGTAGCAGCCTTACTGAAAATTATTGATGAGCTCATTGCACAAGGAGTAGTCGTAGAAACTGACTCCAATGTATGTAATTCTCCAATCATTCCGATTCTTAAACGAACTGACCCAAATGCACCGCCAGTCTACAGATTGGTGATCGACCTTCGAGAGTTAAATAAATGCATAATACCCCAGTACCCAGTGGTCCCAGATATATCTTCCCTATTGACTGCCATTGATTCCGAAGCAGCGTTCTTTACTGTAATCGATCTCAAGAACGCCTTCTTTGGTGTCCCCATCCATCCGGAAAGCCAGTACCTTTTCAAATTCTGTTTAGATGGCCGAAGCTTCAAATTTGCACGTGCACCTCAAGGGTTCACAGAAAGTCCTAGTATTTACAGCCAAGCACTAAAACGACAACTAGACTGTATTCACATGCCTACTGACACTGCCCTACTTCAATATGTTGATGATCTGTTAATCACAGCACGGACCGAACGTGACTGCGAACGCGCATCACTGACAGTCTTGTATTTTCTGGCCGAAAAGGGGCATAAAGTGTCCCCTTCGAAGCTACAATTCTGTGCCCAGCAAGTGGTATACCTTGGACACTTGCTGTCCAAGAGGGGTAGACAGTTGACACCTGATCGCATTCAGTTAATTGCACATCTGCCACAACCCAAGACGCAAAAGGAAGTACGGGCCTTTATTGGCCTCACCTCGTACTGCAGACAATGGATTCCTCAGTATGCATATCTAGCCAAGCCACTCATACAGTTGACAACACAGGAGGCAGCGACTTCGACTGTCCTCCCTTGGACTCAGGAACATACACAAGCTTTTGATGAATTGAAGAAAGCTTTATGTCAAGCACCTGTTTTAGCTACACCATGTAACAGTAAACCTTTTACACTTGTTGTCACAGAACGCGATGGCACAGCATTATCTGTTCTCACACAAGATCAAGCAGGAAAACACAAGCCTTGTGCTTATTTTTCTAGTACATTGGATCCAGTAGCCCAGGCTTTGCCTGCGTGCCTGAAATCAGTTGCAGCAACAGCTCTAGCTATCAGACAAAGCGACTCGATAGTGTTATGACATCCTCTGACAGTACAAGTTCCACACTCCGTGGAAGTTCCCCTAAACCGAACCCAGACTCAGCACTTGACCATAGCACGACTGACAGGTTATGAACTGACACTGTTCCAACCACACATAGAAATTAGACGTTGCAACATACTCAACCCAGCCACATTGTTACCCTCAATTACAGCAGATCCAGCACCACATGACTGCGTAGAAGTCATTAATACCGTGACAAAGCCAAGACAAGACTTGACAGACATTGCATTGTCCGACCCAGACCTGACACTTTATGTGGATGGTTCATGTATGAGAACAAGCACAGGAGAGTTAGTAGCCGCATATGCAGTGACCACTGAATCTGAAGTCATAGAAACACATCGTATTGACACACTGTCTGCTCAAGCAGCAGAGCTCATCGCTCTGACCCGACCCTGTATACTAGCCAGGAACAAGAAAGTAAACATATACACAGACTCACAGTATGCATTCGGAGTTGTTCACGACTTCGGTGTTCTCTGGGAAGAAATAGGTTTTTTAACTTCTCATGGTGCCAAGATACAACACGGTCCCCTCATTCAAGCCCTGTTAGAAGCAATACATTTGCCTACAGCCATAGCCATCATGAAGTGCAAAGCACATACTAAAGTCACCGACACTATATCCCAGGGTAACGACCTGGCAGATCGAACAGCCAAACTCACAGCTCAGACTCAAACAGACATTCCGATTGACACGACAAAGACTGAAGTAACTTCACTGACACATTGCATGACAGTTAAGGATCCCACACTAGATGTACTCGACATACAGACACATGCTACTCCAGACGAAATCAAGAAATGGACTGAACAAGGAGGGATCCAGACAGATCAGGGATGGATGACGAAGGGAAGAGCCACATGGTTCCTCCCCGACTCTATGGTTCAAGTTATCATCAACACAGCACATAGTCCAGCACACTTAGGAGAAAAAGCCATGTTAGACAGCATTCAGAATCTTTGGTTCAACAAGCATTTACGTGCAGCAGCGAAACAGAAAGTGTGTACCTGCATGATCTGTTGTCAGTTCAATCCAGGCAAAGGTATCCCCGTGGAACGAGGTGGATTTCATCCTCCTGACCATCCTTTTGAAGTCCTCCAGATGGATTATATCCAGATGGACAGATGCAGAGGATTGAAGTATGTCCTCGTAGTTGTATGTGCCCTTTCCCGATGGACAGAAGCATATCCAGTCCCAGATTACACTGCCGTAACCACCGCCAAACAGCTGGTCCGTGAATTTTTCCCACGATACGGCTTGCCCCGTGTCGTGTACTCTGATAATGGACAGCCATTGTCGTCCGAGCTTATGAAACAGGTATCACTCCTGTTAGGATACCAGTGGAAATTCCACTGCGTACGACACCCCGAAGCCGCCGGTCTCGTTGAGAGACATAATCAAACCCTGAAAACACGGTTAGCGAAGGTCTGTGCAGAAAAAGGAGTAGATTGGATGGTAGCCTTGCCGGTTGCCCTCTTTTACATGCGAATGTTAGCCCATTCCAGAACCGGATTGTCTCCGTATGAAATAGTCTTTGGACGTCCCCCAAATATGTGGGGTACGCCTATGTCCCGCAAAATTACTGATGTTGAAAGTACTATGCTGACAGATTACCTGGCTTCCTTGATGTCTGCACTACTATCTTGTCGTTCACAGGTCGCGGCTGCCTTCCCGGACAATACCCAGGTGAAACCGCATGAAATCGTTCCCGGAGACCTGGTATTGGTCCGCAACTTTGACCGATCGAGCCCTCTGGAACCCAGGTGGAAGGAACCCAGATTGGTGTTGATGACCACGAGGACCGCAGTGAAGATCGAAGGCCGGAAGGGGTGGTTGCACTCCAGCCACGTGAAGAGATTTTATGGACTGTGTCCAAAGACTGTTCTCAAGGACTGCCCCGCTACAGACTCTAAACTCCCTCTGTTAGAGAAAACTCCACAACAGGAGTACCGAGCCAAGTTGAGGTCTAGTAAGTCAGACAGCGTTTAATTGTTTAAGTCCCCCTCGGGTGAAGCGGTTAGACAGGTTTCTGACATGTATAAGATAGACCCAAGTAGTCAGAGAGATAGGCGAATTGAAAAGAGAGAAAAATATTGCAAAAATCTGCATAGCAGATGCGTTATTACTTTAATTTTTATGTTTCTTCTGAGTCTTACGATCATATGCATAAGTTTAATGTTACATGTTTTCTTTCCTCTTGGTTCTCATGTACATACTTCCTCTAATGACACTGTAGAGCACACTTTCAGTGACCTGCCCCCTCACGAGCTGTCCTATCGATTAGCAATGCGCAACAATACTTTTATCCGTATGTTACATCATTCTCACCAGACCAGCAATGCCACCAATTGCTGGGTATGTGGCCGACTCCCTCCCTATCAGAAATACAAGGGAGCTCTGCCCCTCTTTTCTTATCCATTTACGCATAATGGTTCGTGTGCTGCATGGTTTACTTTAATGTCCTCCCTAGACAGTAAGTCCACAGTTTCCCAAGGCAATTGGATATGGGGGAACCTTAATACAGTCATGAACAAAATATGTTTCCCAGACAAGGAAGGTCTTCCCCAAAGGACAGGGACCGATCTAGAAAATGAAGTATATGGACTAGGTAATTTTACACTTAACCTCATGATTTTGAACGTACAATCCGAGACTAATTCGGACTTGCCGTCTATTACAGTTTTGCCAGTGAAAGGCGAATTATGCGTTAGAAAGAATGGTTCAGTACATCTAGGACACAGTGATTGTAATACTGTGGTCGAATTCAGTGATAAAGGAAAGTCTACTTTCAAAGCCTCCCGCCATTCTTATTTCATATGTGGTCAGACAGCTTATGTACGTCTGCCATTAGATTGGGATGGAACGTGTTATATCGCGTTCCTATTGCCACCTGTTTTCCTAGCCCCACCTGATTATCATCGAAATCCACATCTTGTGCATGTAAGACATAGAAGGGAGATCAAGACCCCGATTGTCGATCAGACTGAAACAACGTTGGAGCAATATACAGATTTCAATAAAGGATTCTTTTTCTTCATAGGCCCCATTCAAAATAGTAAATTAATACGTAGGTTAACACGAACTTTGGAAGCAGTAGTGAATGAGACTACTTCTGCTTTAGGTAACTTGACCGAAGAGCAGTTCGCTATGAGACTTGTTGTTCTTCAAAACCGCCTTGTCCTTGACGTAATCCTGGCTGATAGGGGCGGGGCTTGTAGAGTCATCGGATCCAGTTGTTGTATTTTCATTCCTAATAACGCGCCATCAGTATATAAAGCGATCACAAGGCTTCATGAGATAGCTCATCAGATACATCAGAATCCAGGCACCTGGACTTGGTCCGGTTGGCTCTGGAGTGTGATATCTGCCTGGGGATGGAAAGTACTGTCGTTCCTAGGACTAGTATTCCTTATAGTGTTCAGTTGTTGTCTCTGTCTGCAATGTGGGCCAGCGATTTGCGGCTTGTGCACCACAGCTTGTATTCCCCGTCCAAGTTCACGTTCCCGTTCCCGAATGAAAAAAGATGAACAAATGATGCTGTACGAACAGATAGATAGTCTCATGAAGATAGACATATTCTAAAGGGTGTAGTAGGGGCCAAGGAGGGAATGAGGAAATAGAAATTTTTAGGTAGTCAATGTGTCCCCCACTCGCACCCTATCCATGCACCCATGTTCCATGTATGTCGTGTAATTTCTTTCCCGTGCTTGCCTCAAAGACGCATATGCATTTGCGTCCAACGTTAACATGTCAGTCATTCAGTTCTCCATGAAAACCACGTTAAATTTGAAGTCGACTCGACTACTGCAACGCACTACTATTGGATGCCCCTGTAACACTACTGGGCAAGCTCCAAAGGGTACAGAATCTGGCGGCTAAACTTGCTCTGTCCCGCCCCTATTACAGCTCGGCTACAGCAGCACTACAGGAACTCCATTGGCTGCCGATTCACCTTCGTGTTCGCTACAAAGCCGCATGCATAGTGTTCAGAGCTATTCATGGGTTGGGACCTATCCCGCTGCAGAGAATGTTTGCTTGGTATCTTCCAGTTCGAGCACTACGCTCCTCGTCATCCAAGCTGTTAGTGGTCCCGCGCTTCCAGAGAGTGAGGATGGGTGGCCGTTCGTTCAGAGTAGCGGCGGCCAAACTCTGGAATTCTCTACCACTATCCCTTAGGAGCCTTGAGGCTCTCCCAGCCTTTCCCGAGGATAGGCTAGTTGCTGAAGCTGCTGTTAGATCAGGGTTCAAAGCGCCAGGATGCCCTTGGTGGTGACAGGCTGCGCTCTATAAGTATACCACAATTACAATTACAATTAAATTAGCTTTCAGGCCTATGGTGCCAACGTCTTTACATGGTGCACTTTTAAATAACGCGAAGCACACGTTTTCCACGTTTTCTGGCTCCGTCGATCCAGGCCCTTAATTGAGACTCCGAGTCTCTTCTGCCTCTGAAAGCTGTAGTTTAGGTATGCATCCCTGACCTCTGCCTTACTTCCTGCCCAGCGAAGCGGTGCCCGGCTCAGCCTGGCCTTCCTGCCAAAGACAGTATTTTGCCTACAGTTATCAGCTCAGCTCAGCCTCCTCGAAAACACATTTCAGTCTAGTGAAATAGGTAAACATATTCCCGGCTGCAGAGCAAAGGGCCCGGCCTTCCTGTCCTCCTTGCAAGTGATTTACAGAACCTGTTACCATGGTAGGCCCATGGCCCCACGCATTGCACCAAGACACGTATGCACGCACTAGCATTTAGTATTGAGCGGCCTCTGCTCGAGAGACCTTTTCCTTCAGATAATACATCCTCCAAACATAAGATACCAGATATGCTATAGGTATAGGTCGTTCTGACATCCCAGACACCAGACTCTTCTACTAGTGCTAAAGTCAAGCCCCCAGTTCTCCCTAGTTACACGTCTATACCAGGTCATGCCCAGTTGCGCACGCACCCATGCCGAAGGTTTCTGCTGACCCTGCAGGAATTCACTATGTATCCACCCACTTATGACACTTCTTGTGACGTATTCGGTACACGCCTACGTGTACGCCCTTTTACACGCCTCCTGTTACGCACATGTGTTCTTATCTTTTACTTTTCACTTGTTACGCCTACTGTATTCATTTCAATTATACTGTTTTACTATATATAATGTGTGATGTTAATAAAACGTTGAATGTCCCTTCCTGAACCTGAGTGGTGATGGAACATGATGTCCTGGTTCTCGAGAACCATAATTAAAGCCCGTATGACTCAGATACCACGGACTCTGCCTCTCATTTTTTGAGCTATCCTTTATTGTCATTTAAAGTATAGAAAAATAGTCCGGTAATTTTATTTACCACAGTCTCTGCAGCCGCTGACCTCTGTTTGGTGGGCTCGACACAGCTATTAACAAGGAACCGCACATGGTGCTGTCGCAAGCTCCCATTATTTTTAAGGGACCTTGAGTTTTTGCCATAAACCACCCTTAACACAAGCTCATATAAAGAAAAACAATAATTGTGTTAATCCATTCACCGAGGGTGACAAGGTGCTGGGATCAACAGAGGGGAAACATTTTCGGCACCTCGTACCCCAAATAGAGGCTGCCAACATAAGTGGTCCCTGTTAGTGGCCCATAAACATGCTCTTGGACAGGTTTTACATGTCAAACGGCCCAGCATGAAAAGCTTTATGTAAACCGTGGATCTTAATCCTGAAGGTGTAAAACAAAAATCCTTATGGATTACAGGCTAGCTACCGAAGGGCCGATGGTTTCCTTGAGCACATCTGTTTCAACCCTTAATGGCTAGTAGGTTTAATTACCTAATGGCTGTATTTTAATTAGCATGTCGGAGCAGAAACCGTCAATATTGGTTTGAAAGCCAAAGACTGAATGTTGGAGGGTATTCAACCGTGATCGTAATCCTGCTCAGTGTGTTAGATGGTAACATAGTTGCAGGAGCTGAAAAGGAGAGGACGTACCTGTTTAATAAGTGACTAGCTACTCACTGTGGGCACCAACAGAGGTTATTGATTTGCTTGGTAACTAAAATTAGTTAGTATTGACCTTATGAGGCTAGCACGTTTGGCGTTTGGGCCATTGAAGTTCGCAGTGTTCTAGTTTAAGTAGTATTTTTTTTTTCATTTATACATTTATGATATTTTATTTTGTATGTAATGGGTATTTGCTAAATGAATTCGGCCCTCAGCCGTAATTATTTTGTCTACTATAGACCTTGGACCAGAAATTGTAGGTGCTGTAGTTTGATTAGGAGACATGCAAGAGTTTTTGGGCGGAGTGTAGAGATATTATTTATTTGGCCCTATCATGAAATATGGTAATGGCTTGCAATTCAATGCCTGGTCAATTGCACGTTCATTTTGGTATGGTAAGAAGAAGTATTAGGGATTTGAAGGAAATGAGGGTGGTCTGGATTTAATTCTGACTGGCGTGAGAATTGTCGTGGAAGCAAAGTGTACTAAATGAAGCTGTGGGAGGTTTATCATCGGTTGGCATGGCAAACTGCTTCATGATGTCAGAAAATCGATTGAGTTGTTAATTTTCGTGCAGAGTTGAGAATATGTTCCATTTCTAATTGTGGATCGGAGTAGCCAAGAAGATGTTAGCTTGTGTAGGAGATTTTATATTCTGTACTGTGTAAATGCGGCTTATTGGAATATTGCCAATATTCATTTGGGGTGGTGGCTAAAGCAGACAGGGTTGTAGTGCTGCCACGGGTGGTAGCAAGACTACATTGCACAGGAGGGTAGTGAAGGTAGGTGAGAGAAGGAGTGGTTGTTGTATGGTGATCACAATGGGGCTAGAGCCTTGTAACGGATGGGGGGTGAGTTAAATTATTGCTAAACTTATCTTGAATTTCGTTGATCATTTTGTCAAAGATCTCCATGTTTAAATTATTTTGTATAAGTGACATAATATTGAGATCACACATATTTAGATACTTTAACATGGTTTATAAAAACAATACAAAAAGAAAAAATTAAAAATGAATGAAGTATATCTTTATGTGAACAAATAAACCTTCAAGCATAATAACATTAACATTGAAAAATACAGACACAAAATAAAAAAAATATATAAGGCGACTAAAATGAACTAAATACCAAATAAAACTAATATTATTTAGACAACAAAATTTTTAATTATACAAAAAGGATTATTAAACATATCTTATTAATTAGAAAGATTTAGTAACATCTGTGAATACGACAGATACTACAAAAAATAGGATGTATACAGTAGGAACAACATTGAATCATTGGGGTATAATGAATAATATTCTCATCCTTACTCTGTGCAACATTGCTGATAGAGTAAATAAAAAGAAACTGACACATGTTAGAAACTCAATTTAATTAGCAACAATATAAGGTTATTCATTTAAAAATTGAGTGGAGATCTTTGAGAATGATTTTAAACAATTATACTTCGTATTTAATATGTTTAATATGGCTGAGATACCCGCCACCCCCTCTCAACACAATCCCCAAAGGAGGGAAACCGGAAACAGTTCTTGAAGTTTTTGGAAGAGGGAGGGAGTAACCCTCCCGGCCGTATTTATTAAAACAAAATTAAAACATTAAATCAACATTTTATATTATGTACAATTTCATTACCACATTGCGATGTTTGGCTAACCTTAACAGATTCTCTAATACAGAGGTTCTCCTAGCCGAAATAACATCCTACACACATTTACTCATTTACTTGAAATTATGAAATTGTACATCCTAACGTTTAAGGGCCAACGGCAAGGTCGTAACCGGTGTCAAGATCCCTAACCAGAAATACCCCCCACTTGTGAGGGGCGACAGCACTGAGGCGTACCTCAAGTGCAACTACCAATTTCCCTTTGACTTGACGGGGGCACCAATAAAACTCGACGCCACTTAAAGGTCGTTCGAGGACTCGTGTGAGGTATCTAGAAGGTAGCGTAGACCCCCCCCAAAACCCCGCACAACTTACCACATCTGCCGTCGCAGACGTCACTGGCCCCGGGAAATTCCCCCAGGAGGGGGCTGTAACCCCTCCTACACAGGAAGGGGCCTTGACCGCCTTTCCTTTTCTTTCGGCGACCCATCCTTAGAAGGGACCGCCTCCCCGTTGAGGGGCCAATGGCCACCTCTCCCGAGCGCTCCCATCCGTGTTGGGTGACGCCCACTCATAGGGATCTTCCAATTAGTGCTCACCGATCATGACCTTACCGCCCGACCAAAATAAATACGACAATGCTAACTAAATGACTAAACTAAAATTATAGCAGCAACTATACTTTCCTTAAAAGCCTGCTACCAATGAACACGAAAGCAGAATTTCTTTATTTGCAAAACGTAACACAAATCGACATTCTTTATTACATACTCAAAATCATCATGATAATACCACAACCTGTAAACGAAAATCAGAGTTATCCATCAACTTTATTCAAAACCACTTGCTGTCATCAGGGGCTGGTGGGTGGGTCAAAATTGGCCCTTCGTTCCGTCTCGAGCTCACGTGCAGCGAGGAGGTGCAGCTTCAGAGCACAGGAACAAGAGGATGCCTTCCGGTCTTGCGTCCCCTCTTATCTGTCTTCAGGGCGGGCGTAAACCCGCCCCTGCCTGCCCCGAGGGCGTGGCCAGCCGCGTCAGTGTCTAGGCCAGCCCACTCCAGGGCGGGAAAAAGCGCGCCCCGGCTACGCCGCTTCGGGCATACCAGCCGAGACACGCCTCCCGCCCAAGATGGCTTCCCGGGGGGATCGTGGTACTCTGCCATACGTGCGGGGGGACCGAGTGGTCGCCCCTTTCCATATGGCTGAGATACCCGCCACCCCCTCTCAACACAATCCCCAAAGGAGGGAAACCGGAAACAGTTCTTGAAGTTTTTGGAAGAGGGAGGGAGTAACCCTCCCGGCCGTATTTATTAAAACAAAATTAAAACATTAAATCAACATTTTATATTATGTACAATTTCATTACCACATTGCGATGTTTGGCTAACCTTAACAGATTCTCTAATACAGAGGTTCTCCTAGCCGAACTAACATCCTACACACATTTACTCATTTACTTGAAATTATGAAATTGTACATCCTAACGTTTAAGGGCCAACGGCAAGGTCGTAACCGGTGTCAAGATCCCTAACCAGAAATACCCCCCACTTGTGAGGGGCGACAGCACTGAGGCGTACCTCAAGTGCAACTACCAATTTCCCTTTGACTTGACGGGGGCACCAATAAAACTCGACGCCACTTAAAGGTCGTTCGAGGACTCGTGTGAGGTATCTAGAAGGTAGCGTAGACCCCCCCCAAAACCCCGCACAACTTACCACATCTGCCGTCGCAGACGTCACTGGCCCCGGGAAATTCCCCCAGGAGGGGGCTGTAACCCCTCCTACACAGGAAGGGGCCTTGACCGCCTTTCCTTTTCTTTCGGCGACCCATCCTTAGAAGGGACCGCCTCCCCGTTGAGGGGCCAATGGCCACCTCTCCCGAGCGCTCCCATCCGTGTTGGGTGACGCCCACTCATAGGGATCTTCCAATTAGTGCTCACCGATCATGACCTTACCGCCACAGGCCGGATAGTTGACCGGCTATCCGGACCCCCCACAAAGCTCCTACCTAAAGGTCATGTTTTAACGTTTTTAACCATGCTAAGAAGTCTCCTATGAGTAACTCATTCCCCACCCGAGACAAATGCACACCATCCCCCAAATACATACTGTCATCATTAATACAGCCATGCGAAATAGAATGCAATGTCCTGGAACGGAACAACCTACACACTTTGTTATTAAGCTTTCTAACAGAATGATTCAAAGCAGGAATAGAAATAGCCCCTCGCCATACCTTTCGTGGGATCATATGGGACCACGCAATTATGCACCCCGGAACTCTCCTTGCCAACCAACTTACAGTGGAAAGCATTGCTTCCAGGAGAAGTCGTCTACCGGTGGTGACTAAATCATTGCCCCCTAGATGTACTATGACTATAGACGGCGGTGACCTCGTCCGCCCTAACAAACCCTCGAAAAATGCTTGAAACTGGTCAATACAGAGACCGCCTCTTCCGTAGAAGGACACCCTGTACCCGTATTCCCCAGCTACGTGAATCATGTCACCTGCTTTGAATACGTCCGCGGCACGCCTCACGTATGAGTGGCCCACGACCCACACCTCCTTTTTCACAGCCGGTGATGTCTGACCGCTGGCCCGGTGTTGGGTCGACTGCATAGTCCGCCCCGCCTCGTAGGCTTGCGCAACTGAAAATCAAACAAAAACAAGAGGCGTGAGTACATCATCACAGCTTCACAACATGTGCAACCGCACATACCTCTTATAACAATTGGAGGACCAACGCCCCACTCGTTTTACTTGTTCAACATTAAGACCCCTAGCTGTAGCTTCTGTAGCAGCCCCTATCCGAAAGGAATGGGTCCCAAACTCGCCCGGGTTCAAGCCCGCAGCGGCAATTGACATCGCAAGCACCCGCTGAAACTGAAATTTCGTCAGTGGGGTGGCGTCCGCGTGTCTCAACAAGGTCCCCCCCCATGATGCCACCCTTCGTGTCAAGTAGTCTTCTAAACACTTTACCGGACACATGGAGGACCCGGGAATCCTGCGTATGATTATGCAGTCCCCCATCCCACCCTGATCGGTCTTGGACCTGACAAAGGAGACAGTCATTGTCTCTCCTCTGATCTGAACGTGTTCCTGGCACAAACCCCCTGTCACATCCCGTTTGTTCTTTGCCACTAGTTCGCTTACCCGCATCGCCCCATGAAATGCCAGCGTAAAAGCGGCTCGGAACAACACTGTCTCAAACTGAGATGAACATGTGGAAGGGAGTGTGGCCAACAACTGGGCCAACCTATCCAAACCTATCGGGCGCCTCTCATCTACTCTGCGACCCTCAAGGCGTTGCCACCCACGCAGCGCTTTCTGTACCACGAAAGACGCTGTCGGGTCCTGGACACCATGAGCCCTGGCAACAAAGGAAATGGCAGCACGATGCCTCTGGGCCGTAGCCACTGATTTCCCAGCCCTCTGTAAGGACATCAGAAAATTCACTACCCATTCCTCCTGGCCCCAAAGCCCCTCTCTATCGGTCCCCAAAAAGGCTAAATAGGACCGAAACGCCCCTTCATATGCCTTCCTCGTCCTTGGTGCTAGACTCTCTCCCACGAGGTGACGAAGTTCGGGGCACCGAGAGACCAGAGAGCTTCGGGAAAGGGTGCCGGCTCTGGGTCCGCTGTGGGAAGGAAACCCGAGAAAGCCTGCATATGAAAACGAGACAGTGCATCAGCCGCCTGATTCATTACCCCCGGGACATGTTTTGCTCTGAATAGCACATTCAGTTGCATACACAGTAAAACAATTTCTTTGAGCAGTCTTAAAATCAGTTTACATCGTGCAGCTTGGCTATTGATGCACTCGACCACGGTCATATTATCAGACCAAAATATCACAGAGTGATCTTTGAACCCTTCGGGCCAGGTTCTCAGGGCCACCAAAATGGGGAAAAGTTCAAGGAAAGCAATATTACTTGTCAGACCATTGTCATGCCACCATGTCGGCCACCTTTGTGCCGACCATTTTGTGCCGAAGATGGCACCAAAACCTATGCTACCTGCCGAATCTGTCCATAGCCCCAGCTCTTCCGAGGACACGGCTGGTTTGTTCCAGACGACTCGACCATTAAAATCCGCCAGGAATGCTAGCCAAATGCGCATGTCCTGGCGGACCTCAGCCGATAGTCTCGTGCGATGATGGCCCTCCTTTAAGCCGACCATAGCTTGGGCAATTGAACGGGAGAAGGGGCGGGCCATTGGTATAACTCTCAGGGCAAAATTCAACTGTCCCACCAACTGCTGTAATTGATGCAGCGTAACTTTAGATCCACTTATACACACTCGCAGGGCTGCCCTGAACTTCAACACTTTGTCAGCCGGCAAACGAAAACAACCCTCACTGGAGTCTAACTCGATCCCCAAAAACTCGAGGCAAGTCGCAGGACCCACCGTCTTACCTGGTGCCAATGGCACACCAAACTGTTTCATTAACATACAAAATTCGGCCAAGGCCCGGCCACATTCGAGATCCCCGGCTGCCCCAAGGAACAGAAAATCATCAAGGTAATGCATTACATGTTGGAAACCCGTCTTCTTTGTGAAGACCCATTGTAGAAAACTACTGAATTTCTCGAAATAGGCACGGGATATAGAGCACCCCATTGGCATACACCTATCCATGTAATAATAACCCTGAAACATGAAACCTAGGAGACGCTGGTCGTCTGGGTGTACCGGGAGCAATCGGAACGCTGACTCGATATCTGACTTCGCCATCAGCGCCCCGGGCCCCAGGCGATTCAAAATGGCTACGGCCTCATCGAAGGATGCGTACCGCACCGAACATACTTCCGGATCTATTGCATCGTTTACAGAAAAACCACGTGGAGCTGATAAATTGTGAATCAATCGGAACTCACCCGGGTCTTTCTTGGGGACCACCCCTAAAGGAGAACAAACAAAATCCTGCACCGGGGGTACACTAAACGGGCCGGCGACCTGACCTCGAGTAACCTCTTTCCGGATCTTATCCTGTACCACGGTCGTATGCTGCAGGACCGACAGTTGATTTTTACACTTCTCCACACCCTGAAAGTCCCCTACCGGGATGCGGAAACCATACGAAAATCCGTTCCGCAGCACCCCAGCAGAAGTACGATCCGGGTATTCACTGAGCCAGGGAATCATCGCCAAGGTATCAATCGGGGTAGGTAAAGGCGCCCCTCGGACTATGTTAGACCTGTTTGGCGCCTCCTCTCCCCCCGTTATCACCCGTTTTGGCTCTGCACGTGGACTCAGGATGGGGCGACCCGCACCCGCTACATTCATGTTTAAATTTACACGATCCCTGGGGCCTAGTACATTTACCTCTGTTGAAATTAAAGCACAACCCCCTTTTTCCTGTATTGCCGGCAGGTCTCGAGTAATCGTCGGTACCCGTACCTGAACGAAAGGGCGTTCCCCCATATTGGCGGGAGGGTTCGCCAACATTACTTCCTACCAATGGCATTTTCAACATACCTGTCTCCTTCATTTTATCCCATGTCAAAGAATCATAACAATCCCAGGTTAAGCTTTTGTTATGCTCTTTAGCCTTCCTAAAAAGATTATCGTAGCAGAACCAATGGTTACCCTGGTATGATGTTGAGTACCCCATGATTCGCGACTGATAGGTCGGCAACTCGGCAAGCAACTCGGGCCTACGTTCCCCCAAGATCGACGTAAAGATTCCCCATGCATTGCCCCAATTGCCAATATTTTCATTCACTTTAAAGGCGGCCATTTTTGCGCGCCAAACACTCGGATGCATGAGGTCTTTCTGACCCTTAACATGCTCCACCTCATAATGATCAACAAGCAACGAGAAGATGTTCACATATTCCCCCGCCCAAATCTTCTCCTTAATTGCCAAAGGCACATGTTGACCCAACCTTTCTCTACGAGAGGGTGCTGACTCATCCCTCGCAATCGGCAATGGCCGCTTACCTGCACCGGACGCTGCCTCTGCGGTCCCTTGTGGCTTGTCAACTACTGCAACCGGTGCGGACACCTTGGCTGCATCCCGTTTCTCGCGCAATTGCTTCATCAGCGTCTGCGCCTCGGCAGCCGTGGCGCCCTCACTACTTTCGCCCAACCACGCTGCAAGTTGTGCTGCCAGCTCGGGTGGCATATCTTCATTGGACACCGGGGTGACCACCACGGGAATCGGGTTCCCCTCCGCCGGTACTGGGGTTGGCGCTTCGAGCGGGGTACAGGGCACCGGGACGTCTCCCCCAGCCGGTCCCCTCCTTGGCCTCTTGGCTCTCCCTCCTGGGGCTGCTCCAGCAGGCGGACGTTCCGGCCCCCCTTCCCCGTCTCTCTCCGCCACCCGCTTCTTCAGCTCGGTCATCTCCTTCATGAGGACCCGAACCATCTGTTCAGTCGTCATTCTCTTCCCGCCTTTCTTGGGCATTTCTCCGACAGAGTATCTGTAAGACAAAAGAAAGATTACAACGCTCAAAATTGGCTCTTCGTTCCGTCTCGAGCTCACGTGCAGCGAGGAGGTGCAGCTTCAGAGCACAGGAACAAGAGGATGCCTTCCGGTCTTGCGTCCCCTTTTATCTGTCTTCAGGGTGGGCGTAAACCCGCCCCTGCCTGCCCCGAGGGCGTGGCCAGCCGCGTCAGTGTCTAGGCCAGCCCACTCCAGGGCGGGAAAAAGCGCGCCCCGGCTACGACGCTTCGGGCATACCAGCCGAGACACGCCTCCCGCCCAAGATGGCTTCCCGGGGGGATCGTGGTACTCTGCCATACGTGCGGGGGGACCGAGTGGTCGCCCCTTTCCATAATCATGTTTGTTTTATTTGCATCCCAAATTATTCCAACACTATATTCAGATGAATTTTAAGCAAAAACATATAATTTAAAAAAAACGTTACTTAATAAATCTAAAATTAAAAAAAATGATAATTTCTTATTACACAAATAAATAACTTCCCACAAGATTCTCTTACAAATAGAGCAAAGCACACTTAGAGCCCAGATTTCACAGTTGGTCTGAATTGCCTACAACCAAATCCGTCTGAGTTTGTGAATCGGACTTCCATAGGCCTGTGATTCCGCACACTGATTTAGGATGTGACCACGCACAGTGCATTTGCAAACTCCCAATTATGTATGGGAGCTTAAGCTAAGGCATGAAACAGTCTGTCTCACAAACCCCCATAGAGAAATGGAAGTTTGTTTAACAAAATGCACTATGGAGATAGTGGTGATCACAGCACAATTGTGTAGACAAGTATTCCAGTCTTGCCTCAACTTGATGATTGGTTGTTGAATGTGTTCTCATCCATATCAGTCTTCAACCGCCCAGACTCCGGCGAGCCACCTGCATTTGCTAGGGTACATTTTAAACTTGCATGAAGTCATACCTGGTTCACACTCAACGCTTACTTTCATTGTATCAGTTCTGAACACTGTGCAGTTTAAGGCTTATCATCCATAGCTGCAATTCAATTGTATTTATTTATTATTACAATTTATAGAGCGCAACAAATGCCCTTGGGCGTCTTTGCGCTATGAGTTCAGTTTATGTCTCAGAGGCGGAAGATGGAAAAACCTGTCAGGAGTAGTAAGGGGCAGACGAGTTACTGGTCGAACAACCATGTCTTCAGCAATTTCCTGAATTGGAGAAGAGATTGACTTGATCTTATCGTTAATGGAATAGAGTTCCAAAGTCTTGCTGCAGTAACCGTAAAATGTCTGTCTCCCCAAGTGACAGTCCTCGTGCGCGGTACCACTAGTTGAAGCCGTGTAAAAGATCTTAATTGTCTGTTTGGATGGTAGGCAATAAGCTGCTCTCTAAGGAACTTTGGCCCTTGTTTATGAAATGCTTTAAAAGTCAGGCATAGAGTTTTAAATTTAATCCGATTTCTGATTGTCAACCAGTGGTAGTTCCTGATTGTCTGTCTGATCGGTTTAAATTTAGGGGTCCTAGACAACAATCTTGCCGCCACATTCTGAATTGCTTGTAGTTTAGCAACTACCCGTGCTTGGGCATTGGCAAATATGCCGTTACAATAATCCAATGAGGAGAGCCTAATGAGCTCACCACAGTTTTTCCGGCACTATCTGGAAGAAACAGGACTATTTTTCTTATAAGCCTAAGTTTGTGGAATGCAGAGGACACTGTTTGGTTTGCATGGGTGACAAAATAGAGCTTTTCGTAAAAAATGACTCAAAAGTTCCTGACCTTTCGGACGGGACTTGGTAAAGCTCCCATTGACGGAGGCCACAAGACTGACGACCATGAAGGGGAGATTTTTCCAAAGATGACCACCTCTGTCTTCTCAGTATTAAGCCTAAGGCAATTGTTGGTCATCCAATCCTTGATCGCTAACATGCCTTCTTGGAAGCGTGCAGCTACCTCTGTTCCATCGTTATTTATGGCGAGCACCAGCTGGGTGTCGTCAGCGTAGGAGGTAAGGCTCATACGATAGGTTTTAATAACTCTTGCTAAGTCCGACACATAGATGTTGAAAAGTGTCGGACTTAGGGATAAGCCTTGGGGAACCCCACAGAGTAACGCTAGTTCGGCCGATTTAAATGGTCCTAACGTTACCGCCTGTGTCCTACCAGACAGGAAGGAAGCAAGCAGGTCCTTTGCTTTGGAATGAATGCCCAAATTTCCGACATGGTCAATCAGAGTAGAATGATTGACCGTGTCGAAGGCCGCAGATAAATCCAGCAGTATTAACACTGCTGTCGCCTCCTGGTCTTTGATGACTCTGATATCATCAGCGGCTTTAATGAGGGCTGTCTCTGTGCCATGAAGTTTGCGAAACCCAAACTGTGAGTCATCCAGCAAGTTGTTTTGCTTGATGTATTTGGATAGTTGACCATTCATTGCCCTCTCAACCACCTTGGCTAAAAACGGCAGGCTGGCTATTGGTCGATAGTTCTTCAACATGTCTTTGTCCAGACAAGGTTTTTTGAGTAGTGGTTTCAAAAGGGTGTTCGTCAACATGTCCAGATAGATCCCTGATCTAAACATCACATTACAAATTTGTGTAATGACTTCACTTATCGAATCCATTACCGGAGGAAACACTTTAGGGGGACAGGGGTCGAGCGCCAACCCTAATTTTATGAGTTTCATGATGTCCGTTATATGTTCCTCCTTCATTTCTTTAAATTGGATTAGTGATCAATCAGGGGGTGTGAAGTTAGTTGTGGAAATAGCCGACTTGTTCTTGGCTGAGAACTCTGAGTAGATGTCTTGTACTTTATCAAAAAAAAAATTGGCCAAGGAGTCACAGAAGGCCTGAGAGGGCGCGGGAACCAAATCTGGAGATTTCCCGTCCAGTTGTTTCACAACATCATACAGTTGTTTACTGGAGTTCTTTGCATTATCGATTTGTTCGCTAAAGACCTTCTTTTTCACCTCGGTAATCATCTTTTTATAACTGACCAATGTCTCCCTAAATCGCAGTTTACTGTTCAGGTCATTTAAACCTACGCCAGTGTTGTTCGTGCTTCCTGCAGACTTGCTTTTGTATTCTTAGTTCTTCCGCGAACCAGGGTGCAGAAGGCAGCGTCCTAGTTCTCGATATGGTCTTGGATGGCACCAGCAAGTCCATCGCACTGCCTATCCAAACTGAAAATTGTTTCGCAGCTATGTTTGTGTCTGCAGAAATAATTGGGCGGGTTCTGGCCAGTAACGTTCTTACTGGCCAGAACAACATGGCAGGCACCGCACGGTGCCTGCCATGCTGTGCATGGAACTGCGCGACATGCCTTCCTGGCATTGTGGCGGACGGTGCTGAGTGCACCGCCCACCACAATGTCAGGAATGCAGGATGCGCCCACCACTGTGGAGCAGGGGCATCTGAATGGCCCCCACGGGACCCCCCACCCTTATGGCGTGCGGTCGCATTTCATGATAGGATGATGGGTAGACAGAGTCATCCCGCCATCCTAATGGCTCCCTAATTAGTAAATAATTAAATAAGTATTGATTAATAAAATAACTATCACAATATGCCACCAATTTTGTAAAACATGGAACAATTTGCATGATTAAATAACAATAAACAATTCAAATATAACTAATTATTAATACATTAATTTTTACATTAAAGAAAGTAAAATAAAAAGAAATTAATGTTATTTGTTAAATAATAATAATTGGTTTAATAAATACATTATTTTCCACCCTACTCACCTATCAACACCTAACCCGCTCTTAAAAAAAGACACAAATAAAATAATTGCTAATTAAATAATAATAATAATTCAAAACAAAATAACAAAAAAGTTAATAAACGAATTACCACTATTCGCAATCCTAATTTGTTAAAAATGTTACATTATTAATTCAAAATTGGTATTGAATTATTTAAAATTAAATTAATTAGCACCACATTCCCCTGCAAACACACAACCCACTCTTATTAAAATCAGACCTATTTAACAATTAAATAATAAATACAAATTAAACAAAAATAAATAAATTAATTATAACGTAATACCCAAAAATAACACTATAAATTTAAAAATAAAATGGATTTTAAAAGAATTATTAATTTTATTACATTTATATTACCTCCCCCCTTATACCTATTTAAACTCGCAACACATTTAAAATGCAAAAAAAAATGTTTTAATTGTATAAGTTATATCATTTGATTACAAATAGTAATAGACCACAGCAATAATTACACACAAAAAAATGAGCACATACAGTTAAATGTGAAAGTAAAATACACAACACTTATTAAAGAAGCTATATTTTGAACAAATATCATTTTTACAAACAATAATATTAAGTTTGATATTGAAAAAAAGATATTTCTTACATGAAACTTGATTTTCTTGACCAGCATTTTCTTGCAGTCAATATTTAGGAATGTCAATATTTTACACTTGATATTATTGAGAGTCGACTTTTTCTACTCGATATTCTCACTCTTTAACCTGCTGGATAATTACGGAAAATTGAAAATTGCAAGCTAAAGTTTATCACATCCCTGAGGAAATTGCACAAAGCTTTGAATACTTCGAAGCAGCCCTTCATTGAGCAGACCGCTCACATACGCCAGTCAACAGCTACCTCTGTGTATGGGATATCCCCCTTCCACAGCTTCTTAGAGGGACAAGGGGAAATGGGTCGACGATAGGCACCAAAGAAAAAAGACATTATATTCGCTCCAGACAGAGGGGCAACATTTTCGGCACCTCGTACCCCAAATAGAGGCTGCCAACATAAGTGGTCCCTGTTAGGGGCCCATAAACATGCTCTTGGACAGGTTTTACATGTCAAACGGCCCAGCATGAAAAGCTTTATGTAAACCGTGGATCTTAATCCTGAAGGTGTAAAACAAAAATCCTTATGGATTACAGGCTGGCTTCCGAAGGGCCGATGGTTTCCTTGAGCACATCTGATTCAACCCTTAATGGCTAGTAGGTTTAATTACCTAATGGCTGTATTTTAATCAGCATGTCGGAGCAGAAACCGTCAATATTGGTATGAAAGCCAAAGACTGAATGTTGGAGGGTATTCGACCGTGATCGTAATCCTGCTCAGTGTGTTAGATGGTAACCTAGTTGCAGGAGCTGAAAAGGAGAGGATGTACCTGTTTAATAAGTGACTAGCTACTCACTGTGGGCACCAACAGAGGTTATTGATTTGCTTGGTAACTAAAATTAGTTAGTATTGACCTTATGAGGCTAGCACGTTTGGCGTTAGGGCCATTGAAGTTCGCAGTGTTCTAGTTTAAGTAGTATTTTTTTTTCATTTATACATTTATGATATTTTATTTTGTATGTAATGGGTATTTGCTAAATGAATTCAGCCCTCAGCCGTAATTTTTTTGTCTACTATAGACCTTGGACCAGAAATTGTAGGTGCTGTCGTTTGATTAGGAGACATACAAGAGTTTTTGGGCGGAGTGTAGAGATATTATTTATTTGGCCCTATCATGAAATATGGTAATGGCTTGCAATTCAATGCCTGGTCAATTGCACGTTCATTTTGGTATGGTAAGAAGAAGTATTAGGGATTTGAAGGAAATGAAGGTGGTCTGGATTTAATTCTGACTGGCGTGAGAATTGTTGTGGAAGCAAAGTGTACTAAATGAAGTTGTGGGAGGTTTATCATCGGTTGGCATGGCAAACTGCTTCATGATGTCAGAAAATCGATTGAGTTTTTAATTTTCGTGCAGAGTTGAAAATATGTTCCATTTCAAATTGTGGATCGGAGTAGCCAAGGAGATGTTAGCTTGTGTAGGAGATTTTATATTCTGTACTGTGTAAATGCGGCTTATTGGAATATTGCCAATATTCATTTGGGGTGGTGGCTAAAGCAGACAGGGTTGTAGTGCTGCCATGGGTGGTAGCAAGACTACATTGCACAGGAGGGTAGTGAAGGTAGGTGAGCGAAGGGATTGTTGTTGTATGGTGATCACAATGGGGCTAGAGCCTTGTAACGGATTTGGGTGAGTTAAATTATTGCTAAACTTATCTTGAATTTCGTTGATCATTTTGTCAAAGATCTCCATGTTTAAATTATTTTGTATAAGTGACATAATATTGAGATCACACATATTTAGATACTTTAACATGGTTTATAAAAACAATACAAAAAGAAACAATTAAAAATGAATGAAGTATATCTTTATGTGAACAAATAAACCTTCAAGCATAATAACATTAACATTGAAAAATACAGACACAAAATAAAAAAAATATATAAGGCGACTAAAATGAACTAAATACCAAATAAAACTAATATTATTTAGACAACAACATTTTTAAACATACAAAAAGGATTATTAAACATATCTTATTAATTAGAAAGATTTAGTAACATCTGTGAATACGACAGATACTACAAAAAATAGGATTTATACAGTAGGAACAACATTGAATCATTGGGGTATAATGAATAATATTCTCATCCTTACTCTGTGCAACATTGCTGATAGAGTAAATAAAAAGAAACTGACACATGTTAGAAACTCAATTTAATTAGCAACAATATAAGGTTATTCATTTAAAAATTGAGTGGAGATCTTTGAGAATGATTTTACACAATTATACTTCGTATTTAATATGTTTAATAATCATGTTTGTTTTATTTACATCCCAAATTATTCCAACACTATATTCAGATGAATTTTTAAGCAAAAACATATAATTAAAAAAAAACATTACTTAATAAATCTAAAATTAAAAAATTTGATAATTTCTTATTACACAAATAAATAACTTCCCACAAGATTCTCTTACAAATAGAGCAAAGCACACTTAGAGCCCAGATTTCACAGTTGGTCTGAATTGCCTACAACCAAAACCGTCTGAGTTTGTGAATCGGACTTCCATAGGCCTGTGATTCCGCACACTGATTTAGGATGTGACCACGCACAGTGCATTTGCAAACTCCGAATTATGTATGGGAGCTTAAGCTAAGGCATGGAACAGTCTGTCTCACAAACCCCCATAGAGAAATGGAAGTTTGTTTAACAAAATGCACTATGGAGATAATGGTGATCACAGCACAATTGTGTAGACAAGTATTCCAGTCTTGCCTCAACTTGATGATTGGTTGTTGAATGTGTTCTCATCCATATCAGTCTTCAACCGTCCAGACTCCGGCGAACCACCTGCATTTGCTAGGGTACATTTTAAACTTGCATGAAGTCATACCTGGTTCACACTCAACGCTTACTTTCATTGTATCAGTTCTGAACACTGTGCAGTTTAAGGCTTATCATCCATAGCAGCAATTCAATTGTATTTATTTATTATTACAATTTATAGAGCGCAACGAATGCCCTTGGGCGTCTTTGCGCTATGAATTCAGTTTATGTCTCAGAGGAGGAAGATGGAAAATCCCGTCAGGAGTAGTAAGGGGCAGACGAGTTACTGGTCGAACAACCATGTCTTCAGCAATTTCCTGAATTGGAGAAGAGATTGACTTGATCATATGGTTAATGGAATAGAGTTCCAAAGTCTTGCTGCAGTAACCGTAAAACGTCTGTCTCCCCAAGTGACAGTCCTCGTGCGCGGTACCACTAGTTGAAGCCGTGTAAAAGATCTTATTTGTCTGTTTGGATGGTAGGCAATAAGCTGCTCTCTGAGGAACTTTGGCCTTTGTTTATGAAATGCTTTAAAAGTCAGGCATAGAGTTTTAAATTTAATCTGATTTCTGATTGTCAACCAGTGGTAGTTCCTGATTGTCTGTCTGATCGGTTTAAATTTAGGGGTCCTAGACAACAATCTTGCCGCCGCATTCTGAATTGCTTGTAGTTTAGCAACTACCCGGGCTTGGACATTGGCAAATAGGCCGTTACAATACTCCAATGAGGAGAGCACTAATGAGCTCACCACAGTTTTTCCGGCACTATCTGGAAGAAACAGGACTATTTTTCTTATAAGCCTAAGTTTGTGGAATGCAGAGGACACTGTTTGGTTTGCATGGGTGACAAAATTGAGCTTTTCGTCAAAAATGACTCCCAAGTTCCTGACCTTTCGGACGGGACTTGGTAAAGCTCCCAGTGACGGAGGCCACCAGACTGACGACCATGAAGGGGAGATTTTTTCAAAGATGACCACCTCCGTCTTCTCAGTATTAAGCCTAAGGCAATTGTTGGTCATTCAATCCTTGATCGCTAACATGCCTTCTTGGAAGCGTGGAGCTACCTCTGTTCCATCGTTATTTATGACGAGCACCAGCTGGGTGTCGTCAGCGTAGGAGGTAAGGCTCATACAATAGGTTTTAATAACTTTTGCTAAGTCCGACACATAGATGTTGAAAAGTGTCGGACTTAGGGATGAGCCTTGGGGAACCCCACAGAGTAACGCTAGTTCGGCCGATTTAAATGGTCCTAACGTTACCGCCTGTGTCCTACCAGACAGGAAGGAAGCAAGCAGGTCCTTTGCTTTGGAATGAATGCCCAAATTTCCGACATGGTCAATCAGAGTAGAATGATTGACCGTGTCGAAGGCCGCAGATAAATCCAGCAGTATTAAAACTGCTGTCCCCTCCTGGTCTTTGATGACTCTGATATCATCAGCGGCTTTAATGAGGGCTGTCTCTGTTCCATGAAGTTTGCCGAACCCAAACTGTGAGTCATCCAGCAAGTTGTTTTGCTCGATGTATTCGGATAGTTGACCATTCATTGCCCTCTCAACCACCTTGGCTAAAAACGGCAGGCTGGCTATTGGTCGATAGTTCTTCAACACGTCTTTGTCCAGACAAGGTTTTTTGAGAAGTAGTTTCAAAAGGGTATTCTTCAACATGTCCAGATAGATCCTTGATCTAAACATCACATTACAAACTTGTGTAATGACTTCACTTATCGAATCCATTACCGGAGGAAAAACTTTAGGGGGACACGGGTCGAGTTTCATGATGTCCGTTATATGTTCCTCCTTCATTTCTTTAAATTGGATTAGTGAGCAATCAGGGGGTGTGAAGTTAGTTGTGGAAATAGCCGACTTGTTCTTGGCTGTGAACTCTGAGTAGATGTCTTGTACTTTATCAAAAAAGAAATTGGCCAAGGAGTCACAGAAGGCCTAAGAGGGCGCGGGAACCAAATCTGGAGATTTTCCGGCCAGTTGTTTCACAACATCATACAGGTGTTTACTGGAGTTCTTTGCATTATCGATTTGTTCGCTAAAGACCTTCTTTTTCACCTCGGTAATCATCTTTTTATAACTGACCAATGTCTCCCTAAATCGCAGTTTACTGTCCAGGTCATAAGACCTACGCCAGTGTTGTTCGTGCTTCCTGCAGACTTGCTTTTGTATTCTTAGTTCTTCCGCGAACCAGGGTGCAGAAGGCAGCGTCCTAGTTCTCGATATGGTCTTGGATGGCACCAGCAAGTCCATCGCACTGCCTATCCAAACTGAAAAATGTTTCGCAGCTATGTTTGCGTCTGCAGAGATAATTGGGCGGGTTCTGGCCAGTAACGTTCTTACTGGCCAGAACAACATGGCAGGCATCGCAGGGTGACTGCCATGCTGTGCATGGAACTGCGCGACATGCCTTCCTGGCATTGTGGCGGACAGTGCTGAGTGCACCGCCCACCACAATGTCTGGAATGCAGGATGCGCCCACCACTGTGGAGCAGGGGCATCTGAATGGCCCCCACGGGACCCCCCACCCTTATGGCGTGCGGTCCCATTTCATGATAGGATGATGGGTAGACAGAGTCCTCCCGCCATCCTAATGGCTCCCTAATTAGCAAATAATTAAATAATTATTGATTAATAAAATAACTATCACAATATGCCACCAATTTTGTAAAATATGGAACAATTTGCATGATTAAATAACAATTAACAATTCAAATATAACTAATTATTTAATACATTAATTTATACATTAAAGAAAGTAAAATAAAAAGAAATTAATGTTATTTCTTAAATAATAATAATTGGTTTAATAAATACATTATTTTCCACCCTACTCCCCTATCAACATCTAACCCGCTCTTAAAAAAATGACACAAATAAAATAATTGCTAATTAAATAATATTAATAATTCAAAACAAAATAACAAAAAAGTTAATAAACGAATTACCACTATTCGCAATCCTAATTTGTAAAAATGTTATATTATTAATTCAAAATTGATATTGAATTATTTAAAATTAAATTAATTAGCACCACATTCCCCTGCAAACACACAACACACTCTTATTAAAATCAGACCTATTTAACAATTAAATAATAAATACAAATTAAACAAATATAAATTAATTAATTATAACGTAATACCCAAAATAACACTATAAATTTAAAAATAAAATTGATTTAAAAAGAATTATTAATTTTATTACATTTATATTACCTCCCCCCTTATACCTATTTAAACCCGCAACACATTTAAAATGCAAAAAATTATTTTTTTAAATTGTACAAGTTATATCATTTGATTACAAATAGTAATAGACCACAGCAATAATTACACACAAAAAATGAACACATACAGTTAAATGTGAAAGTAAAATACACAACACTTATTAAAGAAGCTATATTTTGAACAAATATCATTTTTACAAACAATAATATTAAGTTTGATATTTAAAAAAATATATTTCTTACATGAAACTTGATTTTCTTGACCAGCATTTTCTTGCAGTCAATATTTAGGAATGTCAATATTTTACACTTGATATTTTTGAGAGTCGACTTTTTCTACTCGATATTCTCACTCTTTACCCTGCTGGATAGTTACGGAAAATTGAAAATTGCAAGCTAAAGTTTTTCACATCCCTGAGGAAATTGCACAAAGCTTTGAAAACTTCGAAGCAGCCCTTCATTGAGCAGACCGCTCACATACGCCAGTCAACAGCTACCTCTGTGTATGGGATATCCCCCTTCCACAGCTTCTTAGAGGGACAAGGGGAAATGGGTCGACGATAGGCACCAAAGAAAAAGACATTATATTCGCTCCGGTGGTGATTGATCAGTCACTGCCACTGTTGTAGGGATTGCAATCCCTCTGATGACTTCATTGATCCTGTTGGATGCATGGAGGTCAGTGTACATGGCAGCCCTCTCTCCGCAAGCTATCATAATCATTTTTGCTATCCAGAAGGGTCAGATGGAGTCGGTCCCGGCCCGACAGGCTGAGGGTGGCAGTCAAAAGGGCATACTATTGAGCCCACATTTGCGTTTGCATCATAATCCAGTGCATGTTAATCAGTGAAGATGTTGTTGGAAGGCAACTATAATCCATATCATAATGATGCCCTATCTGAAGTATTCCGTCGCAGAGGGGTCAAATTAACTCACACACATCCTTTCAATGCAACAATAGAGTAAGTGTTGGATTGGGAGGGGTAAAATATTAACTATAGTTAGTGCCAGAGTAGGATAAACGTTTGACCTGTAAATGAGTTTATACTTTCTATTTACACAAAAGTGAGGCCAATAGTATATAAATGTTCATGATGCAGAATGATACTATGTAACATTCATCCACCACCATTGAATTCAGATTCATTAAATGAGTAATACACTTCTAATAAATAAAAAATAATGAAATACATTGTAAAAAAATATATATATCTAATTGTTAATTAACAAAATATTGTCATAAAATATAAATACATTGAACATAGCTTATAATGGTTAAATAACATAATATACTTGTAACAAATGTTGATCTAAAAAATATAGATGAACAAATGTAAAATGCAAAAGTAATGACTCCCTGTACTTAAGCAGGTAAATCCAAAATATTGTTTTATAAATTGAAATATATATAATTAAATAATAAATATTAAATGTATAAAATGATTCGAATATAATATTTTAAAATAACTAGTGAGTGACTATACATTGTAACAAATGTAACATGCAAAAGTGTTGCATAGCGGAGGTGTAAAAATAGTATTCAAACTCCTGTGATTGAAAACGTGGTGAAAGTGTTGGATAGCGGACGGGCAAAAATTATTAATCCATGTCCAATGTGTGCAACAGTAGTAAAAATGTTGAATAGCTTAGGGGTAAAATTTACTATTATCACTCCAGTGTGTGTAACTGTAGGGAAAGTGTTGAATATTGGATGTGTAAAAATGATTAATACAACTGCAATTTGCGCAACAGTAGGGAAAGTGTTTGATAGCAGAGGGGTTAAACTTACTGTTCACACTAAAGTGAATGCAACAGTAGGGAAAGTGTTGTATAGCGGTAAGGTAAAAATTATTATTACCAATCCAGGGAGTGCAACAGTAGGGAAACTGGAGGGAAAAAAATTACTATACCAACTACAGTCAGTGCAACAATATGGATAGTGTTAGATAGCAGAGGGGTAAAATCAACTCTTCACACTCTGGTGAGTGCAACAATCGGGAAAGTGTTGAATATCATAGGGATAAAATGTAATATTGACATTCCAATAAGTGTAACAGTATTGAAAGTTTTGGCTACCGGAGGAATACAACTAACTATTAACACTCCAGCTTGCTCCACAATAGTGAAACTGTTTGATACAGAGGACTAAAAATTATTATTCACCCATGGGTGAGTGCAACATTAGTGAAAGTTATGGATAATGGAGGTGTAAAAGTTAGAATTCATACTCCAATCAGTGCAACAGTATTGTGTTGCTGAGGGGTACCAATAAATATTCTCAATACCGTGAGTTCTAAAATAAATATAAACAAAGTATTAACATCCAAAATATACTTATAACAAAAAAAGGTAAAAAAATATAAATATGTTAAAAATTGAAATATAAATATATTTTATCTTTGAAATGTAAATACAAAATATTATAATGTGCAAAGCATATCATGCAAACCGTGTGATATTTTTTTAAATAAAACAAAATTAAAAAGTACATATATTTACTTTGAAATGATTTACAAATAAAAGCTTATTTATTACATAAATTTATTTTTTATATTTCCTAAAGTATAACACCACACAATTAACATAAAAACTGTACATGAAAAATTCAAAAGAATCACTTTTTTAGGATATATAATTATTATTTTAAAAAAAGTAATAAATAAAACTCATAAAAATCATCTTAACCGACTTTAAGACTATTGAAACCACAAACCACATTTAAATTTAAAGTTTTGAAATAAAAAGAAATACAATTTAAATTATTTTTCATTTAAGAAAAACAGTATTAAAAAACTAATTGAAAGGAGGTCAAATGAATGTACTACACACCCTTTACACGATAAAAATGCAACATACACCCCAAAAATATAAAGATTTACACTAATTAAATATCCATAAATATTTAATATCAATGATCCAAAAATTATTACAAAATTAAACATGATTCACTTTCCAACCTTAAGGTATATAAACACCACAACCCACACAAAAAAATACATTTCATAATTTCCGTATTTAATGTTGCAATAAATGTGGTTTTATTTGTAACCAATTTTAATCATTTGTAAACATTAGGAAACAATGAGATTAATCATTTACTGTCATAATTGGTAATCAAATTCACTGATGTTTTTAAAAAAATTGTTCTGTATTGTATCTTGCCTTTTATGATTTTAACAAAAATCGAATAAAGTGTATTTTTGACTAATGTTGCAATAATTATTATTAATTCAAAAATAATTATTAATTATTGGAAAATAATTACTTACCGCCATTTACACCCATAAAACCCTTAAGCTGTGACTAAAATTAAATACACAATTTCCGTAATACATTTTCAATTAATTAATTAATAGCAATGAACAACGAACTGGTAATTAATCATAAAAACCTTACTTCACACACTTCACTCCCTATAAACCACACAATGGGTATCTAAACAAAATTACAAAAAATTAGCAAGTAGTTAATTATTATTGACAAACTATATTTTTCTAAGTAATTAATTAAAAACAAATTACCAATATTCACAATATGACGTCTTAATTCAAAAAGTATTACAAATCAAATTATAATCCATAAATTATAATAATTAAATTACTTCACACCCTATTCCACCATTAAATCAAGTACGCAAACCAAAAGAAAAATACTAAAAAATACATTAATAAAATTATAACATATACCAAAAAAAAATATTATACAAAAAAGGGATTTACATTTAAAATGTATACAAAAAGACATAACACTAACTAGAAGTTAAAAAATTTAAAGAGCATATATAAAAAAGTAATATTGAAGATTTCTATATTTTTAAAAACAGAAGTGCCGATTACGTTGGCTCGCTGGTGGAAAAAGGACCACCGGCCATAGGTGCGGCGGTCCCGCACAACGAATTAGGATGTGCCTGCTACACTGGCGGGCGCATCCTGTATGTTTACATTGTGGCGGGTGGCAGCACCCACCACAATGTAAAAATGCATGTTTTACACTTGCATGTACAACATGGCAGGCACTGTGTGGTGCCTGCCACCTTGTACATGCAAATATAGGGGAGTACTATAGGTAACCCCCACATGCAGCACCCCACCACCCCAACCCCCTGGTAGCCCGCAACGGGCCCCCGAATGCATTTCCGCCTGTCTTTTTGCAGCGGGAACTTCACCGCAAAAGACAGGCATCCAAATGACCACGGCGGTGCCTGCACTGCACCACCTCTATAGACCCCTTGTACCTGGTCCGGCAAGGTGGGCAGAAAAGGCCCGCATTGCGGGACCACGGCGAATGGTCTTTCCATCCGCCATGGTACCTTTTCCCTTCCCACCATCACCCTAATGTGGCGGTGGGAATTTTCAGGGTGATGGCGGTAAATCCGCGACCGTAGGGCCGGTGGTCCTCACCGCCGGGCCGGTGGTTGCGGATTTACCACCATCATAATGGTCCCCCATATTTAAAAAATTAAAACCAACATTTAGGGGACCATTAGTATGCTGGGCGGATCGCCACCACCGGCCAAGCGGGGGCGATCCAAACGCCATCCTGCAATGTTTCATCCCACGCTACTTTAGGATGTTTGGGGCGTCCATGTCGGACTGGATAGGCATGCGGTTTTCCATGTTGGGGGCCGGTAGAAGGCCCACTGAGTGTTGAGGGGTGCATTTGGGGGGTACCTATGGTAACCCCCTACATTGGCATGGACAAGGTGGCAGGCACTGGGCGGTACCTGTCACCTTGTGCATGTCAATGCACAACATGCATTCCCAGCATTGTGGCGGGCGGCGCTGTGAGAACCACCAGCCACAACGCTAGCAATGGATGATGGCGCCGCCACAGTGGCGGCGCCATCCTAATTTGCAGGTGCGGTTCCGCCACACACCGGGCGGACAGACCCACTTACTGTTACGGTGGCGGGCAGACTTAGTCCACGCGCAATCGTAATGGCACCCTTAGTACTCAATATTTATGTTGTTCGACATTTTGTACTCGATAGAATGTCTGAACACCAATAACAAGTTTCAAAAAACATATAAATGTATTCATATCGATATTTTTTAAAGTATATAAATTCAAATTCTGAAAATAGAAACCGGCAATAAGGACCATATTTTTAACATTTATAAAAATAAAAAATTAAATGTAATTGTAAAAAAATTTACTTAAGTACAATAAAATAAGCATTTGTAAAATTGTTAATACTTAAATAACTTTATACCTTACATTTCTACAAACCACATAACACATTCCGACCCCACAAAAAAATAATCGTATGTAAATGTAACTGAATGGAATATTAATAATAATAATAATAAATTTGGATTTTTACTATAAGTGAATGCAATCTACAAAAGAGCGTTTGATAAAAACATAACAAACACACCCAAAATATAAAGTAAAACAAATCTGATCACCATGATTTGTGTACATTTTATTTTTATTGTTTTTAATTACAACGATAAATCTAGTGTAGTCCATTACATTTTCACTCTTTCCTACTGCAAAGGCTACAACTCACACTTACTACATAAAATAAAACATATTTTAATTACATAGTAAACAGAATATTTTTATCTCACTCTTAATGTAATTAATATTAGTACATTTCTAAAGAGTCTTTACCAGTTAGAAAATAATACCAAACAAGATCTAAATCTTAATTTAAATTTTTTTTTTTAAAAATAAAAATTAAATTAATATATTATGTAGATTCGACCCCATACACCTACAATAGACATAACCTGCACCTAAAAAATTAAATACAAATATTTAGTTTTAACTATAAAATAACTAAGTGTACGTAAAATATATATGGCCCTATTCTGATGTGGGTCTGAGTTGCCTTTAACTGACACCGGTATAGGGCCCCATTAGGATGTCGGGCGGATCACCACCGCCATGCGGTCAGTGGCGATCCGCCGGGCATCCTTCCCCGCCCGCCACCCATTTCCCCAGACATATTACTATGGCGCGGGGGACCGCGGCGGACAGAAAGACTGTCCGCCGCTTTTCCGCCCTTCAAGGAGTTGCCGGGGCGGAAAAGCGTTTCATATGGTGGCGGTGTCTGTTAGACACCGCCATCCATATTAGGGTGTGGGTGGGAACATGCTTTTCTGTGGCGGCGTTGTCGTCATGGAAAGGCATGCAGGAATGTCCTGTGGGGGCCCATTGCGGGCCCCCAGGGACTCTGGGGGGTGGGAGGGGCACATGGTGGGTACCTATGGTACCCCCTGCACTTCACTGTACAATGTGGCAGGAACTGCACGGTGCCTGTCACATTGTGCATTGAAGTGCGCAATTTGCATTTTTAGCATTGCGCCATGCTGTGCTTTCAGCACCTCCTCCCGCAATGTTAAAAGTGTGGGATGTGCCCACCAGTGTGGCAGGCACAACCTAATGGCCCCCACGGGACCGCCGCCCTTATGGCGGGCGGTCCCATTTTACATTGGGGGCCCCTAGTCCTAATGGGGCCCCTAGTGTGTGAACCAGCCAACTGTAGATCAGCAGTTCTGATTGCCTGAGAACATAGCAAGCACACATAGGGGCCCATTAGGATAGCGGGTGGACTTTGTCTGTCCACCATCCCGATGTAAAACTGGACCATCCGCCAAGGAAAAGCTTGTCCCTGATTTCACCCTAATAAGGATGGCGGTGGCCGCCATAATAAACCCTTTTCCGCCCGTTCAACTCCTTGACAGGGCGGAAAAGCGGCGGACGGTCTTTCCGTCCGCCGCGGTCCCCCCGCCATAGTAATATGGCAGGGGAAATGGGTGGCGTGTGGGGAAGGATGTCGGGCGGATCACCACCGCCCACATGGCGTTGGCGATCTGCCCGACATCCTAATGGGGCCCATAGTGAGGATGCAAAAACCTACATCCCTAGAGTAGATTGAATGGTGTTCAAAAACACGGCGTAGCAGAATGTCTCATAGAGAAATGGGAATTTGTGGGAATATCGGCAACGTGTGAATAGGACCATCGGGTGCCAGCCAGACAGTGCAGGGATTTCAAGGGGGGCACATGACCAAAAACCGTACACCTCCAAGTAAAGGGAGCCCTGCTACAGGGTACAAAAGCAACTTTCTGCTAGACTTTCAATGTCAGAAAAGCCTGATAATGAAAACTCCACCCTTAAGGGATTAGACTGCGTTTCCGACTGGCCAACGGGCCGCTTAATCACGTTGAAAACAAGTTGGAATGATCAGGCATTTTACACTGAAAGAGCCAACATCATAATTGCAAAATCACACTGTAAAGCTGCCATGTCGGTCTGCAATTCTGCATTCAGAGGCTTAACGTCTGACATTGTAATAATGCCCATAATATCATTTAACAGTATGAATAGCATGTGATTGTATTCAAAGTACCCCTCACATTTCAACCAGCAAACATCCAACATGCTCATGAAAACAAAAATTTTAAAAAAGAAATGATACAATAAACATAAGTTTTATCAAGTTTGCTTTTAAATTTCAAGATAAACATGAATTAATATTGAATTACTAATTAAAAATAAACCAGAATTCAAACCTTATAAACACGAAAATGCCCATAAAATATTGAAACTAAACATGAATACTGCTACCAAATATTATACGAAGATTTTATTAATACTTTTAAAAGACTTAAAAAGACATTTAAAAATAAATTGTTTGGAAGTATATTAATAATTAGGATTTTTTTTATAATGTATTATTAAATTGAAAAATGTGTTAAAAATAAATAAATAATAGTATTTCTTTAGATACATGCAATTTAGGTTCCGCAAATAATTTTGGCACACAATATTTTTAATAAAGGAACATTTTTGGAAGTCAATACTTATAGAGTTACTTATTTTTGATATTTTGTCACTAAACCAATGGAAATACTTTTATAATAATTAAAAGTTCATCCTTATAGTAAATACTAATTTTAAAATAGATTAATTGTAATATTTGTCAGCATCAGTACACAAGAGTTATTATACACTAGAGAATTGTGCATATACGTACAATGCATTTTAATGAATAAGGAATTTATACTCACCATTTAACATTTTTCAAGATAATAACACCAAGGGGGTCATTAACATGGTGGGTGGACTTTGTCCACCCGCCATACCTCGGGGAAATGGGACTGCCCAAAATGCCTTAGGATACGTCCGCCACACTGGCGGGTGCATCCTGCATTTCTAACATTGCGGCGGATGGTCTTGCCATCTGATGGGGTCCCCCGCCATGGTATTGTGGCGGGGGTAATTTACATGCGGTGGGGTAATATGTCGGGTAGAGCGCCGCCACCATGCGGGTGTTGGTGATCGGCCCAACATACTAATGGGCCCCCAAGTCTTGAAAGAAGGGGCAGGCACAACGCGGCAGGCACTGTGCAGTGCACATGCATGCACGTGTTGGGGGGTACCATAGGACCCCCCACGCCCCAACATCATGGGTGTCTGCAACAGGACCCCAACCTCGAAATCTGCATGCCTTTCTGGGGCGGCAACGCCCTCACAGGAAGGCTCCCTTCCGCCTGCATCCTGGTATGGATGGCGGTGTCTAGCAGACACCGCACCATATGAAACTCTTTTTCGTGGGCGGAAAAGAGGCAGACAGTCTTCCCGTCCGCCGCAGTCCCCCCACCATTCTAAAATGGCGGGGGGGAAATGGTCTCTTCAGTATTCCGAAGAGACCTAAAAATTGAGCCCTTCTGAAATCTCTTCTCCTTGCTAACAGTCGCACTACCATAGGGTGAGCAGTCAAAATATTGACAATAAAGTATCGACCGACAAAAATATCGAGGTGATAATATCGAAGGGACATAATATCGATCTTAAGAATATCGATGGAAAGAAAATCGACCCTAAGATAGGAAATATCTTTTTTTTAAATATCAATGTAAGTAATATTGAAGTTAGTAATATCGATATCAAATATATTGATGTTACTAATATCGATGTTACTAATATCGATATTACGAATATTGATATTTACATGATTGTTATGTACTTTAGTATGCATTTAATATGTATGTGTTATATTTTTCGGTAAAGTGTTCTACTGGTTTTAAAATATATGTATACAATTTTTATATGTTAATAATGTTATTTTAAGTTAATCTTGTATTTTAGTACCGTAGCGGGCTGTGGGTTTATAGGGGTATAGGGTGGGAAGTAATTTAATTATACTAAATTAAATAATAATTTTTTGAATTATAAATTAATTTTAATTAATTTTTGTGTGCAAGTTCTGTAGCGGATTCTGGGTTTATAGGGGAATAGGGTGGGAAGTAATTTAAAAGTAATTAAGTAATAATTTATGTTCAGTAATAGGTATTGCTAATTATATAATTGTTAATTAATTATTAATTGATAATTCTTTTTAATAATTGGTAATTAATTTTAATTAATTGATTAATTGATAATTACGTTAAGTGTATTATTTTGTGTGTTATGCGTTTGTAGGGGAATAGTGTGTAAAGTAATTGATATCTAATTAAATCATTATAAAATTTAGGGTTGGGTACTGATTATTAATTTATGAGATATTAATTATTAATTGGTAAATATTTAAAAGTCTAATGTTTTGGTTATGAAAATGAATTTATTGTTGTTTAGTCATTAATTGGTAATTAAGTATTACTAAATAATATGTATTGATATTTTAAATTAATAATATGTAATAATTAATTGGCAATTATTGTTTGATAATTAATATTTTTGGTTTACCAAATGATTTAATTGTCCAATATTAGTTAATTGCTAATTACTTTATAATAATTAATAGGCTTTTGTTATAAAACACATTTTATTTTTCAATGTTTATTAATTGGTCATTAATATTTATTAATTGTGATTACTTGGTATTTATTATGAATGTATTGTTACTTAATTATTCATTGGTAATTATGTTTTTAATAATTATTTATTGGTACTTGCAAATAGTTTAGATGTATTTAATAATTAATTTATTAATATTTTAAAATATTATTTATGTATAAGTATGTTATTTTTAACTTCTACGTTATCCAACACTTTCCCTAATGTTGCACTCTCTGGAGTAGGAATAGTAATGTTTACTGCTACGCTATCCAACACTTTCCCTACTGTTGCACTCTCTGGAGTTGGAATAGTAATTTTGACCCCTACGCTATCCAACACTTTCCCTACTGTTGCACTCTCTGGAGTGGGCATAGTAATTTTTACCCCTATGCTATCCAACATTTTTCCTACTGTTGCACTCTCTGGAGTTGGAATAGTAATTATTACCCCTACGCTATCCAACACTTTCCCTACCGTTGTTTTTTTGGGAGTTGGAATAGTAGTTTTATTGCCTCTGTTATTTGATATTTTTTGTATTATTTTAGCTAATGTAGTATATAAATAATTTTAAAAATATTAAAAGTAAATGTAATTTTTTTAATTTGTTTTACATAATTATTTAATTTTCATTTATATTAATATTTTATGTGTATAGATGAATTTGTATTTTATAATATGTTTAATTATTTATGTTTTTAAAATAAATAATTTTGAAAACTGATTACTAAGTAAGTATATATATTATATATTATATGTATATGTTTAGGATTTTTTTTATTAAATTATGCATATTACTTAATAATTTAAAATATTATAACATATTCATAACTATGTTTTTGTTATATTTATAAGTATTATTTAAATTATTTTACATATTTTTTAAATTAAAAAACAATATTTTTTTATAACGGTATTTTTTTACATCGTTTTTTTTTCCGATATTTTGGTACTTACCATGGTTTATATAGGATGTCCATATTTTTTACATCGATAATATTGCTGCAAATATTTTTGTATGTCGATTTTTTTGTCTTTCAATATTTTGTCAGACATTCGTATTAGGTATGTCTATTGCAAGGGTTATGGTTATAATGGATTTTTAAAGATTTTTGGGAGTATTGACAAAACATTATATAATGGTACTTTTTAAGAAAAACAAGCTAACAGGAGGGGTATTAACATTTTATATGTGTTTGCTAGGAAAGAAATCATATGGTTGGAGCTTGATGGCAAACATTTTTTAGAATTTCTTTTTAATTCATATGTTCGGTTATGTATGTCCTTTGCTAAATGTATGGTTTAAAATGACTAATAAAGTATTTCACTATTAGAAAAAAAGCTAAATAAATCTAGCAAGGCAAAAAAGTGAACAGGGGATCTAAACTTAATAACTGTCCAGCAAACCACCATAAAGGATACAGGCCAGGACACTCCCAATCTTATTGTATTTAAAAAATATGGACAAAAGCTCACTCCCAAAAAGTGTATTACAACAGTATATGGAACAAAAAAATTGGGTAACAAATTGGTCTACGCAATAGCATTTGTCCATGCAAAACCTAGTAACATTTTTAACTCTTTGAATTATTATTGAAATAACGTGACAAACACTATAGAGTTATCAAAATATAATCAGGCGTAAGAACATGCTTTCTAACTTACTACACAAATGGACAGTCCAGCACATATCGATTCGATGTCAAACCGTACTTCCCACCCCCATGCAGAAACAGTAACAAAGTCTGCACTCCTTTACCAACTACAACAGAGTGCAATACAGCGGCAAGCAAACTCTACTAATGGAGCGGCAAATGCACCAACACCCTCGCCCATCATCTAGAACACCAAGAGACGACACAACATGACTGCAAAATGGTTCAAAATGGATCTAGGGGAATCCAAGTACTCATGCCAAAGACTGGAGAAGAAGAGGAGGAACATAAAAACACCAGAATGACACCCGCCTACAAAGAAGGTATCACAGCACACCACCAAGTCAGAATTCTCTCCAACACCCACAACTCAAAGGAAATCTTCGCCATTATACAGGAATACAAAAAAACAATAGCAAAAGAACCAATGTCCCTCCATAGCAAGAACGCTGCAACAAAGTTAGGTTCTTCTTTCACCAGAAGATCAAAATTCTCCAAGACAACCTTGAGAAAAAAGACAACAACACCGCCTCAATCCACACCACAAACGATGCCATCCACCAGACCATTCTCACCTGAAGAGTTCTCAACACAGAAAACAACTTAAAGACCATGAAGAGTATTCAGTCCGGAGCACCTACTGTTCCCTGCCAGACACACATTTTAGACAGAGCAGACACTGCTTTCGAACCAAAACTTTTCAGAAATAGGAACTGCTGCCTGAAGACCGCCACATTCACTGACAACAGGAAGAATCCCAAAGTCAACACCATACTAAAAGAAGCCCGCCACAGAACCAACAAATCACAAAAACATGAGGCCCATGTTTATGCTCCCCTTCACTGCAAAATTAATCAAAAATGACATCAACACCTAGCTGGTGCATTATATAAAAAAAAACATCAGAGACACCTCTAAATCCAGATTCATTAACAACCACAGCACCAAAAACAGCCTCATCACTGACACTAATGACATAAGCAGGATCCTCGACCAAAGCCACACAACAGCTCTCATCATTCTGGACCTCTCAGCAGGCGCTTAAAACCCCGTCTCGGACCACACACTAGTCAACAGGCTCATGACGCCGGCATCTGAAAAATAGCATTAGACTGGATAAGATCTTTCATCTCATGCAGAACACAGAGAATCCGACTCCTGCCCTTCATCTCAGAAACTACAGATATCAGATGCAGAGTACTACAAGGATCCTCCGTCAGCCCCACACTCTTCAACATTTACATAGACACCATCATGACCATCCTCAGAAAAATAAAAATAAAAAAATAAAAATTGTCTCATACAAAAATGACACATAGCTCATCCTCACACTCACCAAGGAAGACAACATAACCAGGAGCAATTTCTAAGAAGGGATGAAAGCCATTCCAACCTTGATGAGCAACAGCTGGCTGAAGGTCAACGCAGAGAAAACAGAAGTCATCATACTCTGCTGCACCTCCTACACATGGGACAACACCTGGTAGCCATCCACCTTTAGAAAACCACCCACCCCAACAGACCAGGCATGCAACTTTGGCATCATACTTGACTCCTCACTAACAATGAATAGCCAGATCAACAGCATATCCTCAGCATGCTTCAAACACATCGGCATACTTTGCAAAACATTCAAGTGGATAACGCTGACTCCTGAAAAAACATCACCCAGGCACTCATCACAAGCAGAACGGACTACAGCAACAGTCTCCGCAAACTCCAGACTCTCTAAAACGCCACAGGTAGACTCATCATTGACATTTCATGACACAACCACATTACCCACTTCCTCCACGACATCCACTGGCTCCCCATAGAAAGAAGAATAACCTTCAAGGTGCTCACTCATGCCTACAAAGCCTTTCATAACAGACCACAATAGCTGAATCAGCGAACCTCCATCAACCCCTCCCAAAAAAACATCTGCTCAACTGACCTCGAAGTAACCACCGTCCCTCAATTTACAGGACATGAGCAAGGTCAAGATCCTTCTTCTACCTCGCAGTCAATAGTTAGGTTTGAACTCCAACTACACCAAAGCAAAAAACTACACCAGTTCAAAAAGGACCTCAAGACCTTGTACTTCAAATAATCACAAACGAGCTGCTCACAGCTGTTCACCCCCCTCCCACCTTAAAACACCCTCAGCCCAAAAGCAGACAGTGTGATGGCAGACAGCATGTTTTGTGCCTTTGGTATATTTAGTGAACACAAAGTATTGGGGAGGTAATTATTAGCCTCACAAAAGGTAAACAGCATAGATGTATTAGTCCAAGATGTAACTGAAATACCAACAACCAATAGCCTGACAATTGGTAGTGGTCTGTAAACATGAAAACACTGGGGATTTTACATTTTACTAAGCAGGTACTGCACCAATTAACATAAATTAGAAATTAGGTAGTATGTGTTTGTACTAGATAGCCTGCAGCAAGTATAATAACGATAACCATTATATCCTAAGCAGACATTGAACCTCTGATTATCTACTCTGATATGCGACCTCTGACTACACTCTGTAAACACTGAATTAATCCAGGGAACCATGTTCTTGTTGACAGGAAAAAAGATGCAAAACATAGATTTTTAAAAATGATTATTTGTTATTTTACGGAGTTTTAGATAGCGGGAACTTGACCCGAATCGGGTATCAGAGCGCTTTACATAGCACCAGTTGCATTACATTAGGACACATTAATTATGGTTAGGCACGGGGAGATTAAGTAATTTTCCCAGTATTACATGATGTTCAGCATTATTGCCGAGACTCAAACCTAGTTCCCCAGATTCAAGGTCGACCGCCTTAGCTGTTAGGCCAACTCCTCCCCCCTCTCCCCAGCTGGGTCACTGCAGCAATATTACTGCGGAGTGTGAGCTGTGGGAAATGGAACTACCAATAATTTCATTTAGGGTTAAACAGTAAGAAAAAGAAGTAAACAATATTTCCCAGAAAGTGCCTAGGTACCTTTTATAGGCTAGATCGGATATTCTTCCCCAGAGTTCTTTGGGGGTTACTTACTTGTCTCCTCTCAACTTTAACATCATGTATATGTATATGTAAAGAAAATGTAAACCTTTGAGGCTTGGAAGAGTTTCTAAAGAACTTAACCAAGGATTTCGAAAAATGTTGCTATGTAGCCGATGCTCTACATGTTCTCTCTGAATTAGACACTTGGCAAAACGTATCTGTAACCAACACAAAATATTTTTAATATCGCCCTTTCAGTAGACCTTCCTTGTGGCTCCACGTGGACCAGGAACATATCAAAGGATCCTTTTTAATACCTTCAACCGTGGGTTCTTCTGAAGAGAGTCATGAGACTGCGTGACATATCATTGCTCTACACACAAGGTACAACAGACCAAAATCTAGCGATCAAATTCAAACCCTACTGCGGGCCAAGAGTTGTTTTTTTGCATCCGCGGGAGATTAGTTATTTGAGCAGAATCACAGGATGTTGAGCCAACACTGAGACTCAAACCTGGTTCCCCAGCTACAAAGTAAGCAGCTTTGGCTATTACGCCCCATTCTCTTCTTGCACAGAATTCACTGCTCTAAACTTGAGGTGTATTTTGTTCACTTTGGTTCTGAAGAAAGCTTCCGAAAAAGTACTAAAAGGGCAATGCTAACTTACTCTGCAGAAAATGTGGCAGCTTTGGTTTGGTCCACCTCGTCGCCTTGAATAAACCTCCAAATGGTGGCTGGAAACAAAATATGAAGCTTACAGATCTTGGCAATTTTCAACCAATGGCCAAAGCTCCTTAGCTGTGATATACCAGGGAAGCTTCACAAGCTTAAGTCAGGCAGACTATTTATGTAACTAACAGAAGCAGATGGCCAGGATGCGGAGACATTTGCTAAGGGCAGGAGAGTGTATTCCTTGTACACTAAATAATCATACAGAGGGGCATATCATAACCACCAAGATAACAACCACAACCCATAAGGAAGCTGTTCCAGTCTGGGCCCAGAACCACCCCATCATGGGAAGCTTAGACATATCTCAAGTTACCCTGGAAGACAAACTGGGTTCAGAGTTGGAGCGAGAGACTAGATCGCACCACAAAACCTGTGCCATGGGGCTTTCTAGGTGACCTATGCTCATGGCCTGTAGATTCAGGTAGAAGGGCTCATGGCAGAAACAGAAGCAGGCTGGTGTTGGGTGCTGTTTGAGACACCGGGTCGTCAGGTCGGAAACCCCTGTCAGGGCGGGCTATTGCCAGCAGGGATGAATAGAGGACTGTGGAGAGGAGCTTAGGAGAGGTTAAGAGACTCCCTGGGCTATGCAGAGAAGTGATCAGTGGCTGAGGGGCCCAAACCAGCTTATCAGGCGCTGGGACTGCTCTCCACCTGCAATGGGCCCTTCATGTGCTCAACCTGTAGGATGTGGTACCGATTATTGAAGAGGCACACCACCACTGTTTGAGGCAAAGCCATGGGGGAAGGCGACCGACCGGGGACTCTGTGCACGATCCACTGAGAAGAAAGTGGACCTCCGTTCATCCAGCACTTTATTAAGTAGCCAGTCCTCAAGAAAAAGGTCCATGTTGGGGCCCCTGTCCAATTATGTGGATATTATTGCACCTCCAGCGACCCTTAACATCATTCACCCGGCTGCAAACAGCCACCTCCGCCTGGAGTGCCTTCAACTGAAATTGCATGTCCATCATTGAAGGACGCAGACCAGCCAACGTAGATTCATTAGATTCAATGCCATCTCTCAACTTTGCCTAGTCAGCCCTAAGAAAACTTATTTTGATTGTTGGGGTACCCAGTTTCGGGACCAGTGTAGCCTTAAAGTCCTTAATGGCCCCAAGCAGCTCCTCAAACCTATTCACAGGGGAAAGCCCACCAGCCAGCCTGGGTGTCCACCAGGCAGAGTGGCACCAGTGGTAGTGGGGAGGGGGGTCCTCCCTCTGCCCACACTCTCCGGGCCCATTTAAAGCAGCGATATTTGACTGTGGTGTAGAAGGTAGGCACCAACATGGGAAGCACTACAGAGCAGCAAAGGGGCCAAACAAGGAAGAATGCCCAGGCCTCACTGTTGCAGCGCAGTCTGCACGAAACCCATCAGGGGTGTCACACACAGTACTCACGCACTATCCCAATCAGAGTCCACACAGCAGAGGCATCAGTCCAGTAAGGTGTGGGCAAGCCTCGTAGTAGCAGTCACAGGCTCTGTAGACCTCTGTCACTCCAGAGCATAAGACGCCACTCGAACTAAAGTGCATGGACGTTGACCTGGGCCGCCAACCAGCACACCAGGGTAGTCAGCACAATGCCCACCCCTCCACTTGAACTCTGCCCAACCGTATGGGGCACCATATGTCCTCTGCAGAAAAGGGGGGGTTATGAGGTAGCGCAAGGGGGGCAAACGGGCCAAGATCAATGGTGCAGCCAAAGTCGAATTAGAGGGACCCCCCTTAGTCACCTGTCTAAAATGCGACATGACTAAAAAGTATAAATAAGCTCACATTACTGGCAACATCAGACAAAAAGCGCTGATGAAAGGTATAATCTAGAAATTCAAGCGACAGAAAGGCTAACATTTTGAACATTAAAACGAATAAAAGAATAAAAACTCACCTTTCAACTAAAGCAAAATAAGAAAGTAATATTCGTTTCACAGATCGTGATTTCAAGCAACAGAAAGGCTACCATTTTGAACATTAAAACAAATAAAAGAATAAAAACTCACCTGACAACTAAAGCAAAAATAAGAAACTAATATTCATTTAACTGATCGTTTTGCAGACATGAGTGAGCACGGTGTGACTGCAGCTTGGAAAAGTTTTGAGAGGGGTGAGAGGAAAAATGAAATTGATTTTTAGGGGGAGCTCAGAAAGACAGGCGAAAGTTAGATTGTTGCAAGTCAGCAAGAGAAAAATGAAATTGATTTGAAGATTCAAGGGGAGCTCAGAAAGACAGGGGAAAGTTAGATTGTTGCAAATGGACAAGAGCAGTGAAGTACGCATGCCCAGATACTAAGGGGAGATCATTCCGATGGGGAGATCAAAACGATGGTACACCTGTTTTCACTATTTCTCCAAACATTTTTACCAGCCAGTGTGTAAAAATACAAGCCAGGCTGATAAAACAACGACAGGACAGATGGCAAGCCTAACCTCAACTCAGGCTGAAACCTACTATACCGAGCGAGGCCTCTCCATAACCTTTCCCCCACAAAATCCTCTAACTTTCCACGTGCACTATTGATCACCATCATCGTGTAACCTATGGACATAACCCCTTCACCATTTTATTTGTCCCTCTTCACTGCACCCTACATGCTCACCTCTTCTCTGTAAGTCATGTTGAGGACTTTCTAAAATGCAGGATTGAGGGATCCGTTTTTTGAAAGGGTGCAGCAGTTTGAAGCTTTGTGTGAACCCAGGACAACAATTACTGATGTTGATGTTTGGGACAATTGGAGCCATCTTTCCTTGCTCGAATTTGCAATTGTTGTAGCTAAGGAGCTCCAACCAATCAGAAAGGGCACAACTGAAGGCAATGAAATGGATCGCCAGATTTTTTAAGTTGGGAAGAAATATTTCTGCTAGTCCTTTTTATGGTCTGACTTAATAATGCCTTTGTCACCAGACAATTATGTAAGAATCACCAGGAGAGGGGCTTTGGCTCAGCCCACATGTTTAGTGCCAGGAGTGCATGTTTTGATTGGGCAAAAGTTGTGTGTTTCCACGAACAAAAAGTGCTGGCCTGCAGCTAAGATAATTTTGTTTATTTATTTTCAGGGGCATGCACATGACATTGTAATGCTGTTAAGTTGTCTTAGCTAAATAGACCATTTAAGGTATGTTTCTCTGGCAGCAACACATGGATTTTTAGGCCTAATTTCACATTACAACTGTCATGTGACCTTTTAACCTACACAAATAGTACTCTACAATTCTTTGTTTCCACACAAATGCTATCTAATTGTGAGGCTTTACATTACCATACAACTGTCCTTTAAAGTCAGACTCATTTGCATAGCCAATGTTTGTCTATGTTCATTGCCATGTGTTACAGAACAGTTTGTAACTGCTGGTGGATTATTTATCTGTGACATGAAGGTGCGGATCCTAGCCTATTAGTCTATATCAGAAATATCTGAATCCCTTGAAGTCTGCTGTGAGCGGACCTCAATGCTGTTCCAACCCACTTTCTTTCAATGTCGTAACTGTCACAATTATGATTATGTGCAACTGACTCACAAAGATAAGCTGCCTGTTGACAAAATAATTCCTGAATGATGAATCAGCAGGGAAAGCGTTAGGCCTCTGGGCCCCATGGCACAGCACCTACCGAACCAATGAAAGATACATCCCTTCTCCCTCATAGTATGCAGTATTGCAAAAGTATGTAAAAGTTAATCTAATTATAAATGTAACAGAAACATCTTGCAGTCAAGACATTCACTGGATCTCACTTGCTCTCTTCAAGCCATGATTATACCATGTAAGTTAACAAACGCAGCACTCTTAGGATTTATTTCTAATATCAATCCAGACGTGGAAGGTCATTCTAGGTTAAAGGCCTAAGTTGAAGTCGCTGCAACCCCAATTAGCTTGCTGCTCCTGCTGCAAGGTTAACTGATGCAGGACCAACTCTTGACTGCAAGAACTGGGAACAGGCCACAAACCAGACAATGCCAATGAGCCAAGAGTTCCACACATGAAGACTCCATGGTAACTTAGGGTCACATTTATCAAACGTTGATGCAGCACAATGCAGCAAACCAATGTGTTGCACCAAACAGAAAGGGCAGGAAAGCACCATATCTATTAAGAAATTGAGCATTCTCCTTCCACGGGTGCAGTCAGTGCAGGCCTAGCAAAGAAAACAGACACCCTTGTGTCATGGTGCAAGGGTGACTGTGTTGCAGGCAGTATTGTTCTTGTGCAGGAAGGGATGCTTTCCTGCACAAAACAAACCTTAGAGATGTTTCCGCTTTCCAAATGTTCTGCAGCACACTTAGACTGAGGAAAAACAAAGGCGTAATAAAGATATTTCTCTTCGTTGCGCCTCTAGTGGGAAGGCAAGCATTTTGACACATTACCAGATTTAGCAGTATTGGTAAATCTGAGATGTGCCACAATCCAAGGGTGGGTGCGTGGGACTACCCATGCTCCACCCATGGAACACCATTCTAGGGCAGATCACCGCAAGGTAGCGACTTGCACTGCCTTGCGTTACTCCCGATTTACCAAGCAGCGCATGCAGAGTGGCCTTGCTTTGCTTTGTAAATCTGACTCAAGGATTGCAATGCCATTGCGACACCATGCGTGACACAAAGGCCATGAAATCCAATGATAAATCTGGTCCATAGAGCTTTGCAGTAATCCTCCTGAGGCAGTACACACTGGCTGTAATTTTTCTCACATGGCTGTTTCTCTCTGTCAAGAAGAATTCACATGCAGTGAAATACATTGATTATTACAGCTGTCATAAGCCAGATAAGAGACTCAAGCATAGTTGAGATGCACCTGAATTTCATCTTTCTTAAACGAGAATTGCATTATTGTTGCTTCTGTTACCCCTAACTTAGATGCATAAAATAACATTTAAGAAGCCAGTGGCAGCAAGAGCCAACACATGTTATTGTGAAAAGGCTGAGGTTTTAGAAGAAATTTAGAAATGAGATCAAAATATAAACATATGAAACTTACGTAAAATAACATATTTCAAGTTATTTAAGCAAGCATCTGTTGATTTGTAATAATTACGTACCTCTTTGCGGATGGCAACCTTTAATATACCTGGTCAAACTAATCACAGTAAGAGTGTTAATACTGGAAAGTCCAAAAAGGAGCGTCAGAAATCCATCAATCTGGAAATTAAAATTAAAATAGCACTTTATTGGAATTTAAAGATATAAAAAAGCATATTACAAAACAAAATATACTGTAGGGGACAAAAGTGACAGAACCTAAAGGAGAAACCTTTCTCAGTTGCCAAATTAGAATTAATATATATCAACATATTTGAAAAGCTAAAGCAATAACGCCCAAGACAATCCAATATGGCAAAGGAGACAATGATGATACAGAATAAAGTGGGTGGTCATAAACCAGTGACCAGCGTAATACTATTCTTAAAAATCTGTTAGGGCAGGATTTAATGAACGGCTTTATATCACAAAAGCTTTGCCTGAAAGATAGCTTTAGGTTGCCCAAATACGCTAATTGAGGGATGAAGGGAAAAATGTACTAAATTCTCACGTGGTGCAGCAGCCAAGAATGCTGCGCTGCATTGCATGAGAAGGAGAGAGCAGCACAGTGCCATATTTGCAAAGATATGGCTGTCTCTTATCCTCCCTGTGCCAGCTCAGAATGTGCATAAGTCTAGCATAGGTTTTGTGGTGGAAGGATTCCCTTCCAGTACAAAATACAATTCCTAGACAACTTTTGATCAAATTTGTTTTATTTTTTCCATCGGCATTGTAAGTCATACATTTAGACAATGGCAACAACTGAAATTCTCTCCCCACCCCCGCTCCAACATCTGCACCTCGTTCCAGGGTCAGGTCAATGTGTCCATGTGAGCCAGTGTGGGCCATATGCTTTATATAAATGCCAGCAGCAACCCTACAACCCACCAGTTCCAAAACCCCCCCTCCCCAGCCCTCCCTCCCCCGGTGTATTCCTCATTTCCTCTGTGTGGTGTTGTTTCAGGTGTGTCGTCCTGGGCCTGCACCGGTGCCTTTCGATGGCTTTTGGAAATCTTCAACCAGGTGGAGTACCCTTAGGTATTTCGGGCACGTCAGCTCATTGAATTCTTGGGTCAACAGGGAGATCAGTGGCTGCCATGTGTCATTGAAGGAGTCTGTCGACTGCGTGAGGGAGACCTGAATGCGTTCCATGCCTGTAGGAGGGTGGACACCTGACTATGGTTACCCCAGATTTTTTGCCTTGTGTTTAACTGGTTTTCGACTTAGTTGGCCTGGTTCCCTGCTAATCAGGGCCCCAGGCTATCTGCTCTCTCTGTAAAATGGACTCCATGCACCCTAGGTGCATAACCAATCTGGTACTGGACACCTTATCAGCCCCTGTACAGTGCACTATAGGTGCCCTGGGCATAGGTGCATCCAAGGACTACCAGGGGCTGCAGCATATCTTTTGTCACCCCTGGCTGGACCTTAAATTGACACAACTGACTGATCACTCAGCTGGGGCAAGGTGGTGTAATCACCCCTTGCTTAGATATAGTATACCTATATCTAAACCTATATCTGGACACATATATACCTATAAGTCACTCCTATGGCAGGCCTTAACAATCCTGGAGGCAGAGTGCTTGGTTTTATGTGAGATGGTGCTCTAGCATGAGCTGAGCCTGTCTGCAACTGTCGGGACCAACTCCCTTAGCTGTTCCGGGATAATGCCATACCATATACTCTTAAGTGCATTATAATCCATCGCGGCTATGTGCTAACTTTGGTATGGCTTTATCAAAACATGTCGTGTAAGGTGTCATACAATTTGGAATACTACCTCCTCTCCTGTCCTGGTGACGGGGGTAGCATTCCACCCCTCTAGAGGGAGAAGACATGTTACTTTGCTAAAACGCGGTTAATTCTAACCAGAGCCTCAGCATCACAAAATGGATGCTGCTGCCACCGACACGAGTCTGACCTCCTGCTGCTGACCGAAACTTGGCAGAGGAGGCCTGGACAAAGGGTTTCCTGTCGCAGGGAGGTGCTACACCTCCCCAGACAGGAGATAGTGTATTGGGGCAGGGTGGGTTGAATGAAACCAGACACTGCCTGGGGAGCACAAGGCTTCCCCTTGCATAATCCGGTCAAACCGGTTCTGGGGCACTCCAGCCCCAGTCCCAGCGCGACCCTGGACAAAGGAAAAGGGGTGTAACCAACCCCTTCCTGGGTCCCACCCATAGGGGGGACCTAGCAGGTAATCCAGCCCACTAGATTGGTATAAGAGTGGGAGCAGTGCTATTGCACACAGATTATCCTGACTGAAACTTATGAAACAAAACTCTGGACCCTTCGACATCCTACTCGACGTAGACTGAAGAATCTCCCTTGTGGTCAAGGAGTGACAACCCTGTGCAAACAGGCACCATCCAGTGCCTCACTGTTTGCTTTGTTGCAGTTCCCGCCAAAACTCGAGCAACAGAGATCAACAAGACCCAGCGTTCCTGCCTTCCAACAGCCCAATCCACAGCCCCAGCGAATCTGAGACCCGTGGAGGCAACCTGAAGCGTGGGGCTGCCCATCTTGGAAAAACCATGAAGTGCTGACTGTGCAGCTCCCTCGGCTTCCTCGATGTAGTGCATTGGGGTTTGAGAAGCCCTAGCCCTGAGCAACTTTTGCACCCAATCTCACCTCTACACACTTGACGAGTGCTGCGTGGGGCCCTTTTGCATTTTCCTGCCTAACGCGTTTGTCTGGTTGCTTGCCCATTGGCTAGCGGCCCCAGTACCAACGAACCTTTGAATTTGCCCTGCCAGTCTGGTTGCTCTGGACTTGCCCTCACTCCCCTGAAAAGGAGCACCCGCTCTGACCTTCCTGGTAGGATAAAGAAGCGATCTTCGAATCCTGCATGGGTTGCGCTTGCCAAGGTTTGTTTGCTCCAATCCGGAAACCGACACCGCCGACAGCGAGAGCCTTTGTAGGAAAGCTCGTGTTCCACTCCTGGACATCCTCAATGCTTCAGAGTCCACGTGGCAGCGGAGACAAGCTTCTCAACAACCACCTGATTGCGCCCAACATTGCCTGGTTCCTTCCTGGTTATACCCTGGTCACTGCTGAGTGACCCAGACTCTGTCCCCTCTGCTTTCAGGTACCCTTCAGCTTCGATCCACCCTTGGATCGCACCGGACACTTCTCTTCTGGCCGCCTGCAGCATCTTCATCTCCAGGCTCCATAGATCCACACGACGAAAGCCGACATGACTTTGCACCTGTGCACCCGCTTCCTCTGGGTGAGGTAACTCTTGAACGCCAGTGCTCCTGTATTGGTATACACCTCTAGTGTCTAGGTCTAAAGTTTTGTCCTTCTAGGTCAGTCGGAAGACTCTTAAAACAGTAACTCGATAACTTTTACGCACCATTGACTTTGCATTGGTGCAGGTGTGTGCTTTCAGCGCTGCACCCGACTCCCGCGGGCTTTTCTCGACTTCAGCATTGCTAGTCCTGATTGGTCCCAGTGATTCCCCAGGCCCTAGGCCTGACCACTGTTCGATTAGTGATACTTATACCACTATTTTAGTATATGGTTTGAGTGGCCCCTGGGCCTCATCCATAAATGTGCAACTTTCATATGTTTTACTGTGCTTTTGTTTAAACGCTTGTGCCTCTGCACTCATAAAGAGTACAGAGGATTATTCTAGTAATAAATACATATATTTTTATAATATATAACTTGCGTGGTGTCCTTTCATTTGATATTACAGGATTGTGATTGGTAAAACAGCTTGACATGACCTCTTGAGTTAAGCCTTTAAGGCTGCTTAGTCCATGCTACCCTTAGGATAGCTTGTCTATAAGGTTGACTTACAACCAACACCATAAGGGATTGTTTGGACTGATACAAGGTGCCCCCAGAATTTGAGACATCATATATCAGGCCAACTTCTCACAATGCCCATCACGTACCAGAGCCTTTGGAGCCATCCCGTGTGTGTGGGATTTCTCGTGGTGCCCCATAGTGAGAGGATGTGATGTGTCGCAGCCCCGATTGCCAGCCCCATTTGCCTTCACCCGTAATGACTTGAGTGGGACTGTGATTTTGTTGGGGAGGCCCAGGATCGTGTATGCGGGAAAACGGGGGATCTCCGTGTCGAAATGTTGGTCTACATCATGGAGCACTCTGTCCCTATACTCCTGCACCTCTACGCACTCCCACAGAAGATGTGTCATGATCCCCGTGTGACTGCACCCCCTCCAGCACATAGAATCGCGACGCGGGTTACCCTGGTGGAGCCGTGCCGGGGTTAAATGCCAGGAGTAGGCTATCTTGACGGCCAATTCTTTGCTTGCTACATTCCTGGCCGTAAGGTGGGCTCTGTAATAGATATCGTTGATCCCTACAAGAGTGGGGATGACATCCACAAGTGGACAACTGCTTTGGAGAGGGCCTGTAAAGTACAACAGGTCCCCCAGAGTCAGTGGGCAGCTATACTATGGCTCTCCTTTTCAGATAAAGGCAGAGATAAGCTCCTTACAGTTAGTGATAAGGATGCTGATAACTACCAAGCCTTGAAGAGTGCTCTGATAGAGGGGTTTGGCTTAACCACTGAACAGTCTAGGTTGCTGTTCAGGGATACCCAGAAGGCACAGACTCAGGACTGGACTGATTTTGTAGATTGTGCTACTAAGGCTCTGGAGGGCTGGTTATTGGGCAGCAAAGTACATGACTTTACAGAATTATATAGTGTGATTATGAGGGAGAAGATCCTTAGTAATTGTCAAAACCAGCTCCTACACCAGCACCTGGTGGACTCTGATCTGACCTCTCCCCAAGAGTTGGATAAGAAGGCAGACAAATGGGTCAGAACAAGGATTAGGCCTAAAAATCAGGGTGGTGACCAGAAGAAAGATTCTACCAAACCTCAAGAGAAAGAAGGGGATAAATCCAAGGACAAATCCTCTACAGGGCCCCAAAACTCCAGTGTAGGGGGTCCATAAACACTTCCTCTAACCTTAAGAAACCTTATTGCCATTCATGTAAGCAGCCTGGCCATTGGAAAACTAACAGCAGTTGCCCCAAAGCCAACAATAAGGAAAGTATTCCTCCAAGTAACACTCCAAGGCCTCCTGTTACTATTAGTAATAATCCCCCAGGTGGTGGGAGTACCCCCAAAACTGTGGTTGGGTATACTTGGGGAACTCAGGTGGATTCTGGCCTAACCAGGTACCCTAAAACAGAAACTCTAGTCTGTGGGGATGGCATGGGGTTTGTCAACTTCACTGCTTGTCCCAACACTTTGGGCAAGTACAGACAGGAGCCCCACATCAATGGTCAGAAAGTTGAAGTCTATAGAGACCCAGGGGCTAGCGTCACTATGGTGACTGTGAGACTAGTCCCCTCAGGACAACTTTTACCTGGATTCACATACCAGGTGCTCAATATTGATGGAGTGCAGAAAGATCATCCCATGGCAGTAGTAAATTTCAGCTGGGGAGGTGTCACTGGCAAAAGGTAGTGGCAGTGTCTACAAACTTGCCTGTAGATTGTCTACTGGGGAATGATCTAGAGATCTCAGCCTGGGCTGAGGAAGAACAAGAAACCCATTCCAAAATGGTAGGCCTTCCTGAAAAGGTTAGTGGGGCTGTGATGGCCGCAGCCCCAGCTCAAGCAGATTTCCTCCCTGAAAATGTTAGAAGGGCTGTGATGGTCACAGCCCAAGCTCAAGCAGAATTCCCTGAAAAGGTTGGCAGGGCTGTGATGGTTACAGCCCACACGAAAACAGAGTTCCTTCCTGAAAAGGTTGGTAGGGCTGTGATGGTCATAGGCCAAACTCAAACAGATTTTTGCATTGTGAAGCCTGAAACTATGGATCACTCCACACAGACAGAGAGTATTGGGGAGGAAGAAAAATCTCCCTCCCACCAGACATTAGGTCAGAATCAGCCTCCTCAGGGAACTGGCACTACCCCTTGTAAAGGGACTGCCCCAGAGTTAGTCAGGCCTAGCCTGGCAGAGCCCCTGATGTCAGTGGGCCCTTCCTTCCAAGGTGGGCCCAGTCTGGAGCAGGTAACCTGCCCCTCTCTACCCTGCCTCAGTCAGCCCAGGGCTGTAGAGGTCAGGGAGGCCAGTGGACCCCAAAGGGCCCCCTGTCCAAAGGAACCCCACCATCAGCAGATTAGGGCTAGCATCCCTAGGAAGGTGAAAATTCCAAAACCTCCTGAGGGATCTCCCTTACTCTTAGTTAGGAACCTCCCCCAGATGGACTCTGTTGGGCTTTTCTGTACTTACCAGACTGTTGCTGTTGTCGCCGTCAGGCTTTCCAGACTTTCTACCCTCGCCTTTTGCTGACACCCGGCCTCCCTGTGTCCCAGGAGGGATTGACCGCCCTCCCGCAACGCTACAACTTGCAGCGTTGGGGTCAAGGCTGGGAGAGCACTCACGCTGTTGGGTCTGTCCCAGGAGGAGGAGCACCGAGATAACATCGAAGGAGCGCGCCGCAGGGACTCAAAAGACCAGGAGTCCCTGCGCTGCACAGGTGTGCACGGGCGCGCCCCCAGGAAGACACGCCCCCTGCTTGTCCAGCCTACTTAAGCGGGAAACTGGGTAGCCTCCAGCGGGATTCTCTGTACTTACCAGACTGTTGCTGTTGTCGCCGTCAGGCTTTCCAGACTTTCTACCCTCGCCTTTTGCTGACACCCGGCCTCCCTGTGTCCCAGGAGGGATTGACCGCCCTCCCGCAACGCTACAACTTGCAGCACCCGCTTCGCGGGCGCTGCTGCGCTGTGAGTGGCGTGGGGTCGAGGCTGGGAGAGCACTCGCGCTGTTGGGTCTGTCCCAGGAGGGGGAGCACCGAGATAACATCGAAGGAGCGCGCCGCAGGGACTCAAAAGACCAGGAGTCCCTGCGCTGCACAGGTGTGCACGGGCGCGCCCCCAGGAAGACACGCCCCCTGCTAGCAAAACCTCCTTATATTTAGCAGTTTACCGCTTAGCGGGACGCGAGCGGGACGCCGAGCGAAGCCCGGGCAAAGGGCGGGCCCTCTGTGGCCCTCAGAGGCCAGAAGAGGCTGGGCTGGGCCACCCCCCTGAAAAATCGTACTTTACAACTCTTGAACCAGGCTTCTAGTCGGTTATATCTGCTCTAGTAAAATCTACCATCTGTATTTAGCACTACAGATTATGAGGAAGACCACCAAGAAGCCCAAGATGCCCACTTTAAGATCGAGCGCAAAAAATAAAACGGATCCTCCACCGCCATTACCAACACTGACTGCGATTGACAAAATGCTCAAACAAACAATAGGGGCAGTGTCAAATGCCATCGCAGATACTGAAAGAAGAATGTCACTACCACCCGTGACAATTATTCAGGAAACCCAGGAATCCCTCATCAACCTGACCGAGGCCTCTCGAGATTTGGTAGAGGAATTCGACACCAGCTTGCCCCTTTCTCCCTCTTCTTTTGCTGACCTACCTTGTGCGCAGGTCTCTGCAGATATTCGCAGCGAGAGATCTGTTGTACAAACACACAACCATATTAACGCTCCCTGCAGCATTGAGAAAAATCTGCACAAGGAAGGCCCTAAACGTGGGGGGAAAAAAGGATCCTCAAAAGGATCCTCTAAAACTAGAAATCACAACCTGGTTACACCAATAAACCCACCTGCCTCGGGAATACCGTGTTGGATCACCAATATGGTGGCTGACCTTAAAACGGACCTCGAACACTCCATTACTGTGCTGCTAAAACCCCTCATAGCTAAAATAGACAGACTAACCTCAATTGTAAACAACAGAGGGAATGGCACAAAAACCCAACCAGGGCAAGAAGGTGGTTTAAGAAAACAGACCGACGTTACATCCCATAGCCAAACTAAGGACAAGGTCCCTACGATCCCTGATGCGCCCACAAAAACCCCAAACAGAGCCAATCAAAAAAGTATTAAAGATAAGCAAAAGGTTTCCTCCACACCAGACAGAGGGAAAAGCAGTAAAAAAACAACTACTGAAAACAACAAATCAAACCCAGGACCTCCCCAAACGTTGGAAGTAAACAACGTCCAAACTCCCAACGTGAACCCAAAGCCTCCGCCCACTGCACCAACTAAAGAAAACAAAACATCTACTCGCTTTAGGTCAATTAACCTCCCGCCTGAAGCACTGCCCTATGTAGTGGTGTTAACAGGAGTTTCACCTCTAAGGGAAGGCCAACGGGAAACACAAATAGAACTGAAAAATAAATGCGCACAGTGGCTACAAATACACAGACCCTTGCCCCCCAATGTTTTTGGGGAAATCTTGTCTGTAAGAAGAGGGGAGTGGATCGGCAAAGGCACCAAGACCATAGCGGGGGATATAAATACGATAAACTTTAGAGATATGGATGCAGTTAATTTTATCTGTAATGCCCCCCCTAGCTATACCCGATCACAGATCCACCCGGTACACTTGTCTTATTTCTATCCCTTTGCACCCCAAAGAATTAGGCAGAACAACAGAACCTTCCCTAATAACTTACCATATCCTGGTACCCACTATGGTCCACCACAATGGCAAAGACCAAACTTTGCCATGCCAAACTACGACTCCTCCCTAATGCAATATGCACACTGGAACAGATTCGGTGCGCTGGAAGAGGTCGATTGACAGGGATGGGACAATCAGTCCCCCAAGACTGAGAGGTTGAAGGTGGAAAATCCACCTCTAACAGGAAGGGAAAAAGGGATGGACAATGAAATAGTTGACGTGCCCGACAGAGGAGGATACACCAAAATTCCGAATACCAGCCTTGGAAGAGAAAAAGGGACAAACCCACCAAATATTCTTAGCGACACTCATTCCAACAATGCCACCCTAACAGAAACAAGCAAACAGGTTATGCCCTTACCAGATGAACCAAAAAGAACCACTAAAGAAATGACGCCAGCAAATCTACTAATAGCATCCTGGAACATTGCAGGACTAGCGGCCAAGTTCGAATCACAGGAATGGCTGAGCTACATCAAAAAATTCCAAATCATTTGCCTGCAGAAAACTTGGGCTCTCGAATTAAATGACTACAGCCTGGAAGGATACAAAAGCTTTTGTGTCCCAGCCAAAAAAGTAACCTCTGGGAGAGCAAGTGGGGGTCTGGCCATATATGTCAACCTAGACATTAAGGGCACCTGGAGTAACATCAAATGGGCCTCACACAACCTACAAGTTCTAAGGTTCACCTCAGCAAGAATAACCCTTTTCCTAGTTAATTGGTACAACTCCCCAGCACTGATGGAGAGGGGAAAAGCCATTTCTGAATTAGAGGAATGCTTAAGAAACTTAAACCTTTTATACAAGACACCAAATGAACTGAGCGTAATACTAACGGGAGATTTTAACTGTCATTTATGCGACAAACTAAAACCTTTTAATAAAGACTGGTCAAGATGCACTTTAATGAAAGGCCCGCATTTTGCACATACAAAAGAGGGATGGGATTTGGAGAGATTAACGAAAAGGAACAACTTAACCCAAACGCTAGATCTTGTGGCATTGGGCGAACTAGGAGAGCTGACACCAACGTACAAAGGAAGAGGGTGCCACTCCTACATTGATTTTATTCTAGTCTCGCCCATCCTAAAAAGAAACATTACCAACACTAAAATAGAGGCCAGCAGTTTTAGTGATCATAACCCGGTCTTTATTGCAACCGAAGGTTTTGATTTTAACACATGCCCAAAGAAACCTGACACTGTGGAAAAAGCTGTGGATCAGGGAAGAAGAATTAAATGGGCAAAAATTGATGGGGTCAGTTTTGATAAAAAATTACTAATAGATGCTTCAGATGCAATTGACAAATGCTTAGACCCAAGTGTATGCGGGGACCGAGTGGTCAAGGCTTTCGAAGAAATCGCACAACACGTAAATAATTCACTAACGACCACGGGATCTAATAAAATGAACTCAAATCCCCGCTGGTTCGATGCGAACTGCACCAAGGCACTTAAAGAACTGAAGGATAGCCTCCACTGTAAACCAAGGGATAAGATCAGGGTGACAAAGAGCAGAGCGGAGTATAAAAAGGCCTTGAAAATCCGCAAGCAAAACCTACAAAACCAGGCCTGGGAGGACTTAAGGGACGCCGCCGAAAGAAAAGACATTGTTAGCTTCTGGAAAGTGATTAATTCCCCTTGCTTCCAGGACCAAGGGGCTCCAAAAATCACAAACATCATCTTACCGGAGCAATGGCAGACCCACTTCCAGACCTATATAACCACTCAAATCACCTAGCCCTGGAGGATACATCGAGGAAACATCAGCCGGCAAAGCTAGACTTCTCTTTGAAAGAAGTCAAAAGGGGAATAATTGGACTAAGTAAAAATAAGGCCCCGGGCCCGGACGGAATTCCACCAGACCTGTACCTGAGTCAACCTGACTTGTGGGCACCGTTACTCACCAGGGTTTTAAATGAGGCGGTGGTGGCAGGTCTACCCCAGTCCTGGTCAACGGCGACCATAGTCCCAATTTATAAGAAAGGGAACCGCGATGACCCCCAATGCTACCGACCCATATCGCTTATAGACGTGACCGCAAAAGTTCTAGGGCGAGTCATCCTACAGCGATTGCAAGATTGGGCCGAGGAACACCAAATCCTCTCAGAAATGCAATACGGCTTCAGGAAAGGCAGATCCACTACTGACCAATGTTTAAATCTTTACCTTCTGATAGCCAAATATACCATCGCTGGAAAGGGGTCCATTCACATGGGGTTTATGGACCTTTCAGCGGCTTTCGACCGTGTAAATAGGAGAAAGCTCTGGAGCATGTTAGTAGAACTAGGAGTGGACCAACCGCTAGTGGACACCTTGCAAAATCTCCACCGGAACACCACTGCAAGTGTAAGGTACAGCCAAGAGGGTAAGAAGACCGACCCCTTCACTTGCACAAGTGGAGTAAGGCAAGGATGTATCCTTGCGCCCTTTTTGTTCTCCATTTACATTAATTCGCTGGAAAAAGACCTGCTTAATCTCAAGGTGGACTCACCCCAAATCGGTCATCGTGCGGTACCTGTGTTATTATACGCCGATGACGCGGTTTTGCTTGCTAGAACCCCCCTAGGCCTGCAAAAACTGATTGATGGGTTTGTCAGATTTATGGACAAACTAGAACTGGCAACTAATCTGGAAAAATCCTACATCATGTCGTCGGAAAACCTACAAAAGGATCTTTTTCCTTTCACATTGGGTCACACAAAATCGACAAAGTCCAGACCTTTTCGTATTTGGGGGTACTATTTGATCATCACCTCACTTTTAAACCCTTGGTCGAAAAACATTCTACGAAACTTGCAGCTTCAGTAGGAGCTATCATGGGATACGGGCAAAGACTGGGAAAATGGTCCCCGGAACAAATCTTGAACCTTTACAGGGCAATTTGTTGCGCGAAAGTCTCCTATGGCGCAGAAGTGTGGGGCTTCTTGGATAGTAAAGCCCAGCAGATACAGACTGAAGAAAACAAATTCATGAGGAGAATTTTGAAGGTCCCTCAGAGTGTATCGGCCCACATAATCCATGAAGAACTAGGAGAACTCTTCATAGAAGATAAAATCAAAATTAAACCCCTCCTGGCATGGGTCAAAATATGGACTAACCCGGAGGCCGCCCTCACAAGACAAACCATCGAGGACTGCCTCAAAAAAGATAAAGGTGACATCATCCCTTGGCTGAACTATGTAAAGAAATCCCTAGCCGAAATCGATTGCACAAACTTTTTCACATCCCCAGACTCCATAACACCTGAGAGTAAATCATTGGTAAAGAACCTCTTCTTGGCACAGCTCAAGCTATTAAGAGCAGAAAAAGAAAATTGTAAACCCACAAATTCCACCTATAACGAACTCACAGCAAAGCATGGAATGGAACCTTATTTAAGAGTCATGTTTAACGCCCAGGACCGCTTTGTCATGACACGGTTCAGACTAAACATGCTACATCATATTCTTGCGGTCCCGGCAGGGTTTACTCACACACTGGCGGAGAAGGGTACCTGCGGCTGCGACCACAGGTCTCCGCAGGATACCCTTCATTTTGTCCTATTGTGTCCATTTTATACTATGCCTAGACGTAAGTTCCTGGTGGGGATTCTGAAAGACATAAAACCTAAACATGCAAGAACGGCTCTGAGATTCCTACAGGAAGCAGAGGACGCATATACCCTCTTTTGCACCATAAATTTTATTCATGTAGCGATAAGACTAAGAAATACTAGAGAAAATTGACCATTGACATTTGCCTGTTCCCATGATGAGTTAAATTGCACGAGCATTTTATTCAAGGACTCCCGTATTTAGTGATTTATTTATGTGTTACACTAAAAGCTTTTTATGTGTGTATTTTGTATCTGTGCTTTTATGGTGTCTTTTTAAGAACCGAATAAAGATTATAAATTGAAATTGAATTGACTCTGTTGGGCACAGCCAAACCTGGGACCTGGTGGCCCCAAACCTGATCTGTCCCTCCAGTAAGCCAACAAAAGGGACCCAGCCTCCAGCTGTAGGTAGCCACAGGTTGACCATGAGAGCACAGTGCAACTCAGTCATGGAAAGAAAGGCATACATGATGGAGAGTGATTGGAGGAAGTTGAGCCCTACCGTAGAGGAGCCTCACTTCAGTGCTCCATCCCAACACCAGCCATTTACTTTGCCAAAACACACCACAGGTAGAGATTCCCTATAGTTGAGACCCTCTAATACCCCTATAGTGAGGGATTGCTTAGTGGACCATGAGACAGGTGGTAACCATGCTAGTGAAGGTACTTCCTTATATGGCCACTTAGGCAATATAGGCTTACCTGGTCAAGGATAGCCTCATCTCCTTTCGTTTGTGGGGAGTTGTGTAGGAAGGTGGATATCTGACTATATGGTTACCCCAATTTCCTGCCTAGTGTTTAGCTGGTTTTTTGACTTAGTTGGCCTGGGATCCTGCTATTCAGGGCCCCAGGCTATCTGCTCTCACTGTAAAATGGACTCCATGTACTTTAGGTACATATCTAATTGGGTATTAGGTCACCATGTGAGCCCCTGTATAGTGTACCATAGGTACCAAGGGCATAGGTGCATCCAAGGCCTACCAGGGGCTGCAGCATGAATTATGCCACCCCTGGCTGGGCATCCAAACTGACACCACAGGCGGAACACTCAGCTTGGGTAAGGTGGTGTAATCACCCCTTGCTTAGATATAGTATTCCTATATCTACCCTTATATATGGACACATATATACCTGTAAGTCACTCCTATGGCAGGCCTTGACAATCCTGAAGGCAGAGTGCTTGGTTTTATGTGAGATGGTGCTCTAGCATGAGCTGAGCCTGTCTGCAGATTTTGGAACCATGTCCTTATAGCTGTTCTATGATATTGCAATACCATATACTCTTAAGTGCATTATAATCCTCGCAGTTAATGCTAACTTTGGTTTGGCTTTATCAAAACATGTTGTGTAAGGTTTCAAACACTTTGGAATACTACCCCCCCCCACCAGTCCTGCCGACGGGGGTAGCATTCCACCCTTCTAGAGGGAGAAGACATGTAGTTACTGCTTTACCAGGTTAAAGTTAAACAGAGCTCCAGCATCACAAAATGGATGCTGTTGCCATGAGTCTGACCTCCTGCTGCTGGACGAAACTCCGGCAGGGGAGGTCTGGACAATAGGTTTCCTGTCCAAGGAGGTGCTAGCACCTCTCCAGACAGCCTGTAGTGTATTGGGGCAGGGTGGGATCAATGGAAACTGCTGTTTCCAGACACTGCCTGGGGCACACAAGGTGCTCCATGTATAGCCTGGTACAAACCAGTTGCTGGGGCACTCCAGCCCCAGCTCTGGCGTGAAACTGGACAAAGAGAAAGGGGTGTAACCAACCCCTTCTCAGGTTCCACCCATAGGAGGGACCTAGCAGGTAATCCAGCCCCTTAGATTAGTATAACGTTAGGGGCTGTGTCTAGAGACATTAGATTATCCTGAAAAGAAACTCTGAAATGAACTCTTGGACCTTCGACGTTCCATTTTGACTGGAAGACTGAAGACATCTCCCTTGTGTTCAAGGAGTGACCACCCTGTGCAAACAGGCACCATCAGTAACTTGCAGGTTTGCTTTGTCAAATCTCCCGCCGGAACCCGAAGATTGAGCAACGCAGAATCTAGACTTCCAGACTTCCTTGACTCCGACCCACATCCACAGCAAAGCTGAGACCCATGGCAGAAACGAGAGACGTGGGACTGGACATCCTGGACTACCTACTTTTTGCTACCTGTGCAGCTTCTGAGGAACCCTCGAAGTTGTGCATTGGGGTTTTAGAATCCCATACCCGAGCAGCATTTGCACCGAAGCACAGCCCTCCACACTCCACGAGTGCTGCGTTGGGCCTACGCCTGCATTTCATCTCAACACATCTTCGCGGTTGCTAGCCCGTTGGCTAGTGGTCCCTCTGAAGACTTTTTTTCAAATCACTACCACTTGCCTGGTTGCTCCGGGCTTGCTCCTGCTTCCCCGCAAAGGAGAAGCTCCCCAGACCTTGCTAGTCTGAACAAAAGCCAATCTTCCCATCCTGCATGGATTGCATTTGCCAAGGTTTGTTGGGTCCAATCCTGATACCGACACCGCCAACAGCTATATCCGTTGTGGGACAGCTTGTGTTCAGCTCCTGGTTGTCGTCGACGCCTCCTGGTCCATGTGGCAGTAGAGACAAGCTTCACCTCTTCACCTGATTGCATCTCAACATCGCCTGGTTCCTTCCTGGTCACTGGCTAGTGACCCAGACTCTGTCCCCTCTGCTTTCAGGTCCTTATCTGCTCCGATCCACCCTTGGATCCATCCGTACACTTTCCTCCTGGTCGCTTGCAGCACTTTCTTGCAGCACTCCATAGGATTCAGCGACAAAACCCGACACGAAAGAACATCTATGCACCCGGCTTCCCCGGGTGAGGTAACTCGAGTACTCCGGTGCTCCCGTGTGTAATATCTATCCAAGTGTCCTAGTTTAACAGGGTTTTCCCGTAGTCCACCCGGAAGTGTCCGGAATCTATAACTTTGTAACTTTTACGTTCCCATTGAAACTCCATGGTAACTCGCGTATGTGTTTAGACACTGCACACGCATCCTGTGGGACTCTTACTTCCTAACCTTTGGTTGTTTAGTGTAGCCCCAGTGATATGCTACGCCCTAGGCCTACTCACCTTTCCTGAAGTAGTTCTTATACCACTTACTTAGTATATGGTTCGTGAGACCCCTGGGGCAGAATTGTATTTGTGCAATTTATAGTATGCTTATTGAGTAACTTGTGCTGTATCTTGAACTCTGACCTCATAAAGAGTGCAGAGGGGTTGTGTTATTATTAAATACATATATATTTGATATATACCTTGTGTGGTTTCCTTTCATTTGATATTCAAGGGACTATTATTGGTAAAACAGCTGACTTCACATGTCCTCTGAAGTATTAGCCTAAAACTGCTTTGTCCATGCTACCACTAGGATAGCTGGTCTATAATGTTGACTTTACAACTATCACCATGAGGGTTGTTTGGACTGGTGCAAGGTGGGCACTAGAATAGTGGACATCATATACCAGGCCAACTTCTCACACTGTTCATATGTGGAATCTCCTAGTGAACCAGAACATTTTTTGAAAGCAGCTTTGGGTGTTAATGACGAGTTGACCTCTAGTCGGTCTTTGGGTCGCATCAGGACAAAAGTTGTCTGACTAAAGTTCGCTAGAAACTGTGGAATCTTGGGAAGTTCAATAAGGCATTCTGTAAGCAATACATGCAAGAGTTCTTCAAGACAGAAGGCCTGGTTTAGATCTCAGAGGACAGGTTACTCCGTCACAACGGTGATGGATATCCTGTCCACCGAAATATAAATCCCATTATATCCTATCGGATTTATATTTTGACAGACATGATATCACCCCACCATGAGATGGAATAACATGTCCAAGGAGATCTAAATCAGGCCCAGAGTCTACAATGTATATCATGCTGCTCGGTTAGTCAGACATTTCTGATGGGGTAAACAAATAATTCGGGAGAATTACACCTTTGTATTGTGTGGGTAAAGTGGCCACACATACAAGACAACTCATAGACAAAGCCAACAATGCAAAATGGGCCTCTCGGTTCTTAAGCCGGTCCCTTAGAGGTAAATGAATTGCTAGGGAAAAGCACACTTTTGTATTGTGTCATGTCACCAACATGATTGCAGATTATGCATTATCATGACATAATGCAAAGTTGTGCTTTTCTTGAGTAATCCATTTACATCTACAGGACCATCTAAACAACTGAGGGGCCTGTGTTTGCATTGTTGGCTTTGTCTAGGAATACTGTTGTATGTGTAGGTGTGACCACTTTCGCCACACAATACAAAGGTGTACTTTTCCCAAATAATTTGTTTGCCCCTTTGGAACTTTCCGACTAACAGAGCACCCCAGTATACATTGTAGACTCTTTATCAGGGGTGTAAATATTGCACAAAGAAGGACAAATGTAAAACATACTTAACAAAATAAATACCATGACACAAACCAACACAATTCTTTGAAACAGTACATAATACACAAATAATCACACACATAGGTGTCTAATTTTAAAAAAATGTATAGGTTTGCTAGGTTTCCTGAGTTAGGGTCCAAAACCTACAGCTACCCACTTTGCAAAAAAACGGCCAGTTTTGAGTGGAAAACTGTGATGTATCCATTTTGTGTTTTTGGCCAAATACAAATACAAACTTTCTTTATTTCGGTAGAAAGCCATCAAAGATACAACCATTCAAGACAAGCATCATACATTCTGGCTTAAGAGTCGACATACGGGTAGATTTTAAAAGAAAATATAGTTAAAACAATGGTTGAAGTTAACAAGAGAGTAACAGCATACAAGAAATGCGTAAAGGAGACAATTATCAAATAATTCATGGCTTTATTGCTACAAACAAGCCAGAGGTTACTATGCAGAGTGGCTATAATCCGTGTCTAAAGTGCAAGTGCATTCAACAGGTTTTTTGAGAGTCGGACTCTACAAGATTCATATAAGTAAATAAAAAGCACCATCGTTCAAGATAAAACACTGAGGGCAGAATTTAAAAAAATGTTAATTATTAACAATAAAACAGCTATTTACAATGTAAAAATAGTAACTACTAAAGCAATTGATCTTATGTAAGTGGGTCAGCACATCTTTGGCTCTCTAGGGTAGGTAAGGGGGTTGACAGCGCCCTCCTTCTAATCCTCCAAAGAGTGGCCCAAAGATTTCCCAGTTGCGCAAGCAAAGAAAGTTCTTGCATCTGATTTCAATATGCGCAGGGCCACTTTGGAATCTGGAGTCCCAAGTTGCCTGCAGACTGGGGCTAGCCATTTGCCCCTGAGTTTCAAGAGAAAAGAGAACATGGCCTATCGATTTATGTGGGCAGGGGCAGCAAGGGCATCTCTTAGGTTGAGATTGGTTAGTCAGCCAAGAGTTTGTAAAAGCATTAATTGACAAACTGCCGTGCCTGAATTGAATATAAAGCTTCCTATCGGCTGGAACCTTGATGATATCGAGATAGCTTTCTAAGGAACAGCAGGCTTTCGAATCTCCCAATTCTTCTGTTAGTCTGCTTTGGTTGCTTTTGGAATATGCGTTATTGTATTCTTATTTCAGGTTGTATTTCTTTAAGAAGCTTGGTCATTGTCGCATGCCACTGCATGCGACATGTTTCCTTTCAACAGAGCTCTACATTCCACATGCTAGTGGAACTGACATGTTGCTGTTATAGAAATCAGTTGTAGCTGTACTCTGTAACCTGTGGATGGATGGCCATGCTGCTAATAAATACATCACAACTTTACAACTTTTTCCATGATTATTCAACAAAATATGGCGACGAGAAAAATCACCACTAAGCAGCATGGATTTCAGTGGTGTTGAACCCACTATTTTCTTTATTTTTGCTGAAATTCTGGTATGTACTCTGTTTAATATTTTTTTCATTACATGTACTTTGATTGTACCTGCGGCTGATATTGAATATCTATGTGCTATGATCGCACCTGCGGCTGAATTCTACTTTTACAGCCTTTAATTTCAAGCTTACCGCTTCCATAAACAATGCTTACAAGCCTTCATTTCATCGTTATTTTTCTGTTATTTTTTTTTTTCAACCGATAACACTGTGACTTTACCCGAGCTCATAGCGGCACTCGCTTAACAATTTCGCTTATTTTATTATTATTTTACCTGTTTCCAAGCCGGAGTTTGAGTGTAAACAATTCCCGATGCCTGTTGCTCGAGCGCACTTGAATTCCTCAGCGCTTGCGCAGTGAGCTCTATGACGTATGACGTTCACCACGCGTCCACGTCATTTCCAGCTTTAGCATCGTTGCTTTCATTGTGTTTCCTTGACAACGCTACAAACTCGGTAAATCTTGTATGAAGGATTTATTATACTTAGAGGCTTCGTTTTTCAATGCGCTTTCACACAACGCGCCAAAGTAAGTTGCTACTTCAGTTTATGTACTTTTCTTGGAAATTTTAAAAATATTTATTTTGAGACTTTTACTCATTGGAATACAGCGTGTGTATGATACTATTGTTATTTTATACATCGTTTCTTCAACTAGAAGATTAGAAAACACTACAAAAAAAAACAATTTTTACAGAATTTCAGCATTGTACTTTATTTTCCATCTACAATTTATAATTTAATTTTACAAACTACTTATCTACAACATGCAATTTGATCCTCCTGCTAAGTTTTTGCAGCTAAAAGGAGATCCACCCATGCCGTGGACTAGGTGGAAAGAAGAGTTCATGACTTATATGAAGGCCATTGATGGTGAAAGAATGGGCTCTGAGAGGAAAAAAAGTATTCTTTTACATTGCCTTGGTTCAGAAGGACAAGTTATTTTTAGATCTTTACCACAAATTACTTCTCCAAGCGATGGTAGTGGAGATTCTATGAACGTCTATACTGAAGCTTTAGCGAGACTTGAGAAAAGGTTTAAACCCACTGTCAGCATTGCTCTAAATCGTTTTAAATTCTATACTAGGAAACAGAAAGAAGATGAAACATTTGATGACTTTTTAACCTCTTTAAGATCGTTAAGTTTACATTGCAATTTTGGTATGATGACAGATGAAATGATTCAAGACCAGATCATTGTACATGTTAAATGCAAAAAGATACAGGACAAACTTTGGGTCATGGGTGATCCCAATCTTACAGAGACAATTGCAATTGCGAAAGCACAAGAGCAATCTGACTTATGGATGAAAACTATTAGAAATGATTCAGAAAAGAAAGTTCCTGAGGAAGAAGTCTGTGTTATCAAAAATAGACAGGATAACAAATTTGTGGCTAACCAATCTTCATCTAAATATGTGCCTTCCAGATATAAGACTAATTTTACACAAAAGTCCAATGAATATACTAATATACAAGGAATGTGTTTTAGATGTGGAAACAAATCTCATTATGCTTCCTTTCCAGGTTGTCCAGCACTTAAAAAAGAATGTAATTTTTGTAAAAGAATTGGTCATTTTGGAAACATGTGTAGGGACAGACGATTTCAATCTCATAATAAGGGTTCTGTTTCTTCTGTAGCAGAAGTGAATGCTGATGAAATTTGTAACCTTGAATCACATTCTTCTGGTTTTGTAGTATCCATCATTGATGAACAGGCCTTGTTACACCTTAAAGCACCTGATTGCATATTCAACATTGGCAATGTTGAATTGTCCCTCATGGTGGATTCAGGTTCGCCTTGGACTATCATCACTCAAGAGTATTTCAACCAGATTTTAGCTAATTATTTAATGTTGAATGAAATGAATGAACCTGATATTTTTGCAAAAAATTTCTCTGGTACAAGAATTGACATTATTGTTTTTTTTCACGTAACGATTCAATTTAGAAATAGGAAAGCTGACATAAAATTATATATTTCTCTCAGGGGCGTTAATGTTTTAGGATGGTGGGATCAGTGGAAATTAGGAATTTTGATTAATCCACGTGCCAGGGATCCCATTTCTCTATGTGATGACAGTCTCATGGGTACTGTTTCATTGATTGAACCATCCAATATTGCTACTACTTATGCTGAAAAAGCTGATAATCTAGTAAAGTCTTTTGGTTCCGTTTTTTGCGAAAAATTAGGAATGTTCAAACATTTTTCACATAATATTGTTCTCAAGAGAAACCATACACCAATTGTACAAAAGCTTAGAGGTGTACCTATCAACATCAGGGAGGAACTTAAAAGTATGTTGAAAGATTTGCTAGATGAGGGCATCATTGAACCAATCGAATCCTCCGAATGGGTTTCGCCCATAGTTCTAGTAAGAAAACCGGACCAAAAATTAAGGCTATGTGTAGATTTAAGAGCACTAAATGCTAATATCGTTATTGACTGTCATCCCTTGCCCAATATAAACGAGCTAGTGTCTATGTTAGAAGGTGCAAAAATATTTTCAACATTAGATTTGAGATCGGCTTATCACCAGATCCCTTTAACAGAAACATCTAGGAAACATACAGCATTCATTACACCTCAAGGTTTATTCCAATATGTACGTATGCCGTTTGGGTTAGCATAGGCTGCATCCGTGTTTCAAAGGACAATGTTCCATATTTTCAGAGATTTGGATGGGTTCGTCAAATGCTTTCAGGACGACATCCTAGTATTTTCAAAAAATGTGAATGAACATGAATCTCATTTGCAAGAGGTTTGCAGAAGATTAGAGTCAAATGGGTTAACACTTAAAGCACATAAGTGTAAATTATTTCAGGAATCTGTGGAGTATTTAGGACACACATTGTCGGGTGAGGGTGTTGTTCCTAAAAAATCAAATGTAGATGCTATTATTAAGGCTCCTGCTCCAATAAATAAGGATCAGTTGCTATCATTTGCTGGAATGTGTGAATATTACAGCAAATTTGTAGTAAACTTTGCAACTAAGATGGAACCCCTGAGAAAATTATTAAGACAAGGTGAGGAATTCAAGTGGTCTACTACACAACAACAAGCTTTTGATACCATCAAAAATGATATTATAAGTTCCCCTACTCTTAAGCCTTTCCGCATAAACAAGGAATGTGTAATTACGGTTGATGCGAGTTTGTATGGATTGGGCAGTGTTTTATCACAGAAAGAGGGTGACAATGAGTGGGTTGTAGCGTTTGCATCCAGAACTCTCAATGAGTGTGAGAGAAAATATGCAGTGATAGAAAGGGAACTTCTTGCTTGTGTCTAGGCGATTGAACACTTCAGATTGTATGTTTGGGGTTCTAAGTTTGTCCTTAGGACAGATCACAAACCATTGGTCAACATTTTATCAGTTGGTGGTGGATGGAACTCAACAGCCAGGATAGCCAGACTTTCCTCTAGATTACAAGAATACAATTTTGTCACTTGCTATGTACCTGGTAAGAAGAATGTTATGGCTGACTGTTTATCGCGTTTACCGTGTGAACAAGATGTAGTGGGCACTTTACATGAAGGGGATTTTGTGGTTACGGTTCAGGATGTTTTACAAGATTCTTTTCAAGATATTTCTGAATCGTTGTGGTTGGAGTGTGTACAGAAAGATGATAAATGGGAGGAACTCAAAAATTATATCAATGAGGGTTGGCCTAGCAAAGACAAAATTAGAGCAGAACTTTTGCCTTTCTATAATGTGGAAGAAGAATTGGAATTAGAGTCTGGTTTTATTTTTAAGTCAGGCAAGTGTGTTCCTCCAGAAGGAATGCAGGATGTCATACTTAAGGTGGCACACAGGACTCATCCGGGAATTTCATCTATGAAAAGATTAGTTAGGTCGTATTTTTGGTGGCCTGGAATTGACAGATTCATTGATAGAATTGTCAGAGAATGTCAGGATTGTGCATCCAGTGACAGGATGATGAAAACCATTACTCCACCCCTCAAAATGGTTAAGTGGCCATTGGAACCGTGGGAAAAAGTTGCATTTGATATTTCTGGTCCTTTTCACATGTTGCCAGAATCTTCTAAGTATGCTTTGGTCATGATAGACTACCATTCTAAGTGGCCGGAAGTTAAATTTGTACCCAAAGCTTCCACAGAGGCTGTGATTGGTTTTTTCAAGGACATTTTTACTAGAGAAGGTTGTCCCTCGGTAATGGTGTCTGATAATGGGGTGCAATTGACCTCTGTAGATATGTCTACTTTTCTCAAAGAATGTAATGTTGTCCACAGATTAACATCTTTATACGAACCACATGAAAATGGGCAAGTGGAGAGATTTAATCGAGTGTTAAAAAATTTCATTGTGGAATCTGTCAAATTTGGAAAAAATTGGGTAAGTGCTTTGCGAGAAAGGTTGTGGACTTATCGTATCACGCCCCACTCTACTACAGAGGTGAGTCCTTTTAAACTGTTTAAAGGTCGAAATCCAGCTTCCAGTGTTCTACCTTGGTGGTTAAAAGAAAAGTATAGCAAGGTTGCTTTGGATGATAAGGAAAATATTGTTGAGGTGGCTAAACGTGTGGAATGTAAACAGTTGAAAACCAAATCATGGTATGACAAGAAATGGAATACCAAACGTCTATTTTTTCAAGAGGGTGAATGGGTCAGAATTCTTAAACCTGGTCTTTTGCCCAAAGGATCCAGCAAATTTACCGATCCAATTAAGATTAAAAAGGTGTTTACCAACAGTGTCATGACCCAAGACGGTAGGATTTGGAATATGTGTAGGTTAGCCAAGTGTACTAAGCCTTATAATGTTTACAATAGTTTGGCTGATAAACATGTTGATGCTGACACAGAGGACTCTATAGCTCATAGAGTCAAGGGTGGAAAACGTGTTGTCAACTTACCTAAAAGATTTTCTGACTGAATGTAATTTTGTATTTTTTTTATTTTACTTTCTTTGTTATTCAATATTGTACATATTTGTTCTTCTCTTTTTCTTTTTGTTTTGAAAAGGGAAGATGTTGTATTCTTATTTCAGGTTGTATTTCTTTAAGAAGCTTGGTCATTGTCGCATGCCACTGCATGCGACATGTTTCCTTTCAACAGAGCTCTACATTCCACATGCTAGTGGAACTGACATGTTGCTGTTATAGAAATCAGTTGTAGCTGTACTCTGTAACCTGTGGATGGATGGCCATGCTGCTAATAAATACATCACAACTTTACAACTTTTTCCATGATTATTCAACATGCGTTCTGCTCAATCATGGCCAATGTAGTCATTTAACTTAACACCTAGTATGGGTTGGTGGGCAGCCAATACTATGCCCTGAAGCCAGTGCTTGACAGAAGGCTATTTACATGTTTGATCCAGCCAATTTTTTTGTGGTATCTAGAGTGCAAACCTCATTTTAAAAGCTGCGGCATAAGGTGCCAATTCAGGAATGGTGACCATTCTGTGCCAAAATAACAGGGGGGAAGCCTTGCTAGGTCATTAATAGGCTTGATACTCAAATCAAGCTTTAGTGGAGAAATTGGGGTGCTTTGTGGGAGACATAGAAACTTGTTCTCAGTTGCTGATAGGTCATTTGCACTTACCATGTCCCACAACTCAGCCCCATATAGGGCACTGCTCACAGTCTTGCAGCTATATAGTTTCTGTGCAGGTGCTATTGCCTTTGTGTAGGAGAGACAATGCTCCATGATCAGAGCCTTAGTTACCTGGGAGAATTTGAGTAAGTCCTTGTTAAGATGGAACTTCCAGGCCATACCCTCCGACAGCTTGATTCCCAGTAAATCGAAAGAGCTGACTCTCTCTTGAGGAACATTGTCCAAGAACAGATTTCCCTTAAAGGACTTATGGGGGTTCAGCAGCATTAACTTAGTTTTGGAGGTGTTAATTACCAGACCTCTCGCATCACAAAAGATCTTGAATTGGTTTAGTAGTATTTGCAGGCCCATGGGAGTTTTTGAGACGAGAAGGGTATCATTGGCAAATAATAAGGTGGCGATTTTATGGCTTGCTAACGAGGGAGCATCCGCTGGAATGGAAGATAGGAGCTCAGCTACTTGGTTGATATAAAGTGAGAAGAGGGTTGGGGCTAAAACACAGCCCTGTCGGACCCCCGCTGTATTTTAATGGGGTCGATAATTTGTCCCTGGCTACGCCATCTTACACGGGCAAAGTTCTCTTCTTGTAACCTGATTATGAGTGCCAGAATTCCCTGGAGCATGCCCATATCTCAGAGCACCCGCCATAGTATGTTCTTGGGGATGAGATCGAAAGCTGTTTTTAATTCTATAAAACCTATATATAGACTCCCCTTGCCCAGCATGACCACCTTCCAGTATAGCATGACAAGGTGAAAGATTTGATTGATTGCCCCAGTCTTCTGTCGAAAGCCTGCTTGGAGTGGAGAGAGGATGTAATTCTCGTCCATCCAGCCCTGGATCTTAACTAGAAGAGAGCAGCAGAAGACCTTTTAGGCACAATCGACTAAGCTAATCAGCTGATAGTTGGAGTGGTTGGTCCTGTCGCCTTTCTTAAAAATGGGGATCACTTCGGCCCCATTCCATGATTCCGGAATCATCCCCCCACCAGCGATGTCATTGGAGAGTGCCATTAGATAAGTTGCCCAGTTCTCCCAATCTAAGCGAAAAAGGTCTCCTGGGATGCCATCCGGACCCGGGGATTTAGCAGGTGCAATTGCCTTCAGAGAGGCCATAATTTCCTATTTTGTGAATGAGAGGTTGCATTATGGTTGACATAAGTCAAGCAGCATCGGAATTCTGTCTTGGGTGCACGCAATGGAATACAGATCGCTAAAATGTTTTTGAAGCACCTTTGCAGGGATTTTATTGGCCAGAGGGGGAGGCCTTTCAAAATTGACCTTGGACAGGAGTGACCAAAACATCCTAGTGTCTTGATGCAGAATGGCCTCCCCAAGTTCTTCCCATCTCCTTTCATCCCATTCTCTCTTTTCTTTCGTTTGTGGCAGTTTTTATAATGCATCCTTATTTTGCGGGTCAGAGGTATGTCCCTGTTGGTAATAGTTGTAGATAATCTCCTTCTTAGTACTCTGCACTCCTTATTGAACCACAGGTTTGTTCCCGGTGGTCTCTTCTGTTTTGGTCTGGCGCTGTGTGTTTGGACATAAAGGTTTCTGGCCAGGTGTCGTAAGAACTTTGTATGTAGGGCTCTACAACTTGCTGTTGTTTGTCAGGCGCAGGTAGCAATTCTCAAAATGTGTTTCTAGATCGCTTTTTAGCGTTTTGAGCTTTGATCATCTGCCATGATTACAGGGCCAATTAAGTTGGTGTTTATCATTTGAAGGGGTCACCTTCTTAGTGATAAGTGTAGTGGGTGCTGCCTTCACCTTTTTGCCCCATGGGTGCTCAACAGTCAGGCTAAGGAGATTGTGTTCACTTTCACAAGTCGGGATAATAGCCATGTGTGAACTAGTGGCCGTAATGTAGGGTCCACAAGTATATATCCGACTGAACCAGTTTGGCCAGGTGAAGGTCATTCCCCCCTCCTATGTCAGAGCAAATTCTATCATTGGCGGCCCATAGCCTATGTTCCAGGGTTATGGCATTCAACTGCAGGGCTGCTTGAAACCACTCTTTATGAGCAGGAGCTCCAATGATGGTACCAGCCACATTTTATCCTCCTCATTAACCTCATATGTGTCTACCCACTCGAGTGGCTCATAAGTGACATTGGAGTCCCCACCCACAATTAGGGGGTGACTATCTTGCTTGGCATCCAATAGCTCATCCAGGGTCTACAGGGTTGGCGAACATCCTCCTCTAAAGCTCCTGGTGTAGACATTAAAGATGGCAATGCTCCTACCCATGCCACTTGTTAGTCTAACCCCGAGAATATCTGAGTTATTGTTGGAGGGCTCCTAGTTGTTGCAATCTAGTGAGATATTAATCAAAATAAGCAGCCCTCCAAGTGGCTGGCCATGTTTTGAAGGAATTACTGGTCTGTGGAATGTCACAAATCCCGGAATGAATATAGGAGTCAGGCTCCGAGATCCCTGCAAAATGCAGATCTCATGCCGATTAATGGGCTCAAGCAAATGGCAAAGATCAAGCTTCCCACTTATGCCCACTGTAGGAAGGTGGATATCTGACTATATGGTTACCCCCACTTTTTGCCTAGTGTTTAGCTGGTTTTTGACATAGTTGGCCCGGGATCCTGATAATCAGGGCCCCAGGCTATCTGCTCTCACTGTAAAATGGACTCCATGTACTTTAGGTACATATCCAATTGGGTATTGGGTCACCTTGTGAGCCCCTGTATAGTGTACCATAGGTACCCAGGGCATAGGTGCATCCAAGGCCTACCAGGGGCTGCAGCATGAATTATGCCACCCCTGGCTGGCCATCCAAACTGACACCACAGGCTGAACACTCAGCTTGGGCAAGGTGGTGTGATCACCCCTTGCTTAGATATAGTATTCCTATATCTACCCTTATATATAGACACATTTCTACCTATAAGTCACTCCTATGGCAGGCCTTGACAATCCTGAAGGCAGAGTGCTTGGTTTTATGTGAGATGGTGCACTAGCATGAGCTGAGCCTGTCTGCAGCTTTCGGATCCATGTCCTTATAGCTGTTCTATGATATAGCCATACCATATGCTCTTAAGTGCATTATAATCCTCACGGTTATTGCTAACTTTGTTTTGGCTTTATCAAAACATGTCTTGTAAGGTGTCAAACACTTTGGAATACTACCCTCCCCACCAGGCCTGGCGGCGGGGGTAGGATTCCACCCTTCTAGAGGTAGAAGACATGTAGTTACTGCTTTACCCGGTTAAAGTTAAACAGAGCCTCAGCATCACAAAATGGATGCTGCTGCCACAGACACGAGTCTGACCTCCTGCTGCTGGACGAAACTCCGACAGGGGAGGCCTAAACAATAGGTTTCCTGTCGAGGGAGGTGCTAGCAACTCCCCAGACAGCCTGTAGTGGATTGGGGCAGGTTGGGTTCAATGGAAACTGCTGTTTCCAGACACTGCCTGGGGCACACAAGGTGCTCCATGCATAGCCCGGTTCAAACCAGTTGCTGGGGCACTCCAGCCCCAGCTTTGGCGCGGAACTGGACAAAGAGAAAGGGGTGTAACCACCCCCTTCTCAGGTTCCACCCATAGGAGAGACCTAGAAGGTAATCCAGCCCCTTAGATTAGTATAAAGTTAGGAGCTGTGTCTAGAGACATTAGATTATCCTGGAAAGAAACTCAGAAATGAACTCTTGGGCCTTCGACGTTCCATTTCGACCGGAAGACTGAAGACAACTCCCTTGTGGTCAAGGAGTGACCACCCTGTGCAAACAGGCACCATCAGAACTTTGCTGGTTTGCTTTGTCAATGCTCCCGCCGGAACCCGAAGACTTAGCAATGCAGAATCTGGACTTCCAGACTTCCAGACTTCTCTGACTCGTACCCACATCCACAGCAAAGCTGAGACCCATGGCGGACACGAGAGACGTGGGACCGGACATGCTGGAGTACCTGCTTTTTGCTACCTGTGCAGCTTCTGAGGCACCCTTGAAGTTGTGCATTAGGGTTTGAGAAGACGCAGATCCGCGCAGCATTTGCACCAAAGCACAGCCATGCACACTCCACGAGTGCTGCGTGGGGCCTGCACCTGCATTTCAGCTCAATGCATCCTTGTGGTTGCTAGCTTGTTGGCTAGCGGCCCCTCTGAAGACTTCTTTTTGAAACACCACCACTTGTCTGGTTGCTCCAGGCTTGCTCCTGCTTACCTGCAAAGGAGAAGCTCCCCATACCTTGCTGGTCTGAACTGAAGCCAATCTTCCCATCCTGGGTGGATTGCATTTGCCAAGGTTTGTTGGGCCCAATCCGGATACCGACACCACCAACAGCTAGATCTATCGAGGGACAGCCCGTCTCCAGCTCTTGGTTGGCGTCGACGCCTCCTGGTCCACGTGGCTGCAGAGACATGATTCACCTCTTCAACTGATTGCATCTCGACATCGCCTGGTTCCTTCCTGGTTTCTTCCTGGTCACTGGCTAGTGACCCAGAACTCTGTCCCCTCTGCTTTCAGGTCCTTCTCTGCTCCGATCCACCATTGAATCCATCCGGACACTTTCCTCCTGGTCGCATGCAGCACTTTCTTACAGCTCTCCATAGGATTCAGCGACGAAACCCGACACGAAAGAACACCTATGCACCCAGCTTCCCTGGGTGAGGTAACTCGAGTACTCCGGTGCTTCCGTGGGTAATAACTATCCAAGCGTCCTACTTTAACAGGGTTTTCCCGTAGTCCACCCGGAAGTGTCTGAAATCTATAACTTCTAACTTTTACGTTCCCATTGAAACTCTATGGTAACTCGCATATGTGTTTAGACACTGCACACGCACCCTGTGGGACTCCTACTTCCTAACCTTTGGTTGTTCAGTGTAGCCCCAGCGATTTGCTAGGCCTAGGCCTACTCACCTTTCCTCTGAAGTGGTTCTTATACCACTTACTTAGTATATGCTTTGTGAGGCCCCTAGGGCAGAATTGTATTTGTGCAACTTATAGTATGCTTATTGAGTAACTTGTGCTGCATCTCGAATTCTGACCTCATAAAGAGTGCAGAGGGGTTGTGTTAGTAATAAATACATATATATTTGATATATACCTTGTGTGGTGTCCTTTCATTTGATATTCAAGGGATTATTATTGGTAAAACAGCTGGCTTCACATGTCCTCTGAAGTATTAGCCTAAGACTGCTTTGTCCATGCTACCACTAGGATAGCTGGTCTATAAGGTTGACTTTACAACCATCACCATAAGGGTTGTTTGGGCTGGTGCAAGGTGCCCACTAGAATAGTGGACATCATATACCAGGCTAACTTCTCACACTGTTCATATATGGAATATCCTGGTGAACCAGAACATGTTTTGAAAGCAACTTAGGTTATAAATGAAGATTTGACTTCTAGTCAGTCTTCGGGTTGCATCAGGACAAAAGTCGTCTGACTAAAGTTCAGTAGAAACTGTGGAATCTTGGGAAGTTCAATAAGGCATTCTGTAAGCAATACATGCAAGAGTTCTTCAAGACAGAAGGCCTGGTTTAGATCTCAGTGGACAGGTTACTCCGTCACAACTGTGATGGATATCCTGTCCACCGAAATATAAATCCCATTATAGCCTATGGGATTTATATTTTGACAGACGGGATATCCCCCACCATGGGATCGAATAACATGTCCAAGGAGATCTAAATCAGGCCCAGAGTCTACAATGTATATATATATCATGCTGCTCGGTTAGTCAGACATTTCTGATGGGGTAAACAAATAATTCGGGAGAAGTACACCTTTGTATTGTTTTTTTTTTTCTTTTCTTTTTTTAGTCCTCATACACCATATTTGGCGTTCTTGAAGGGCATCCTTTTTCTCTTCTCATCTGGCTAATTCATTCCCGCCATGTGTTGGGCCAGTAATGATAATGAGATGAGGTTCCCTCAAGTCAAAACTGTTTCCTTTGTCCGCTCCTTTTCACCATGACTTCCAGGCCATATGTTACTTAGGAGAAAAAGAGCCAACAGTACCCAGGCTAAATCACGGGACCACTTTACCTATTACGCCAGGCTGCCAGGGCCAACCATATTTATTATCCAGACTAGTAGTATCACATGCAATGTCTGATTCGCTGGTAAATATTATATGTGACAGGCACTCTGTAAAGGTCAGGGGTTTAGAGATTTCCATGATCTGCAAATCTCTCTTCTAGTCAAAATAACCACATAGAAGATAAATATGGATGCTGGATCTTTCAAGCAGTAATCTGTGGTTAGGCCAAAAAAGATTGTCCTAGGGTTGATCTCCACCTGGTGTTGAAGAACATCTTCAATAAACCTTTTTACCTCAAGCCAATAGCTAGAAATCCTTGGGCAATCTATAAACATGTGGAGGTCATCGGTGTGGTATTCCATGACTTGATGTCATTTGGAATTAGTTTATGTCACCTGGAATTAGTTTATGTCACTTGGAATGTTTATCCTTGATTACTGAGTCAGTTGCTCAGAGGACTTACTTGGGAGAATGTCATTTTCCTACTTGTGGTTGTTAAGCTGTTCTTCTTCTACAATAAACCTACTTGGAACCTAACTTCTGTGTGGTTGGAACTTACTACACATTTACTGGCGACGATTGGGAGTATTAGATTTAAGGAAGACGGCGTTCACACGTTTTTAAATAAAGAAAAGCCTGCAATCCATGAACAAATAAAGAAAAGCTCATTTGCGGTAATACTTTGGAGATTTTGCTAAAGCAAGTGGTCCGCTATGGCTCTACAAATGTGAGTTTTTTTTTTCTCCTTACTACAATCGGCAGCCAAGTAGTTGGATCTAGGGCAATAGTATACTGACCCCAATGCCTTGGCTAATTTCCCTGGGGTCCAATAAACCCTGTAGGCTGTATAAAGGTGATTTCTCCTAAGAGCAGCTGGCTTTACTACAGTCTACAACATGGTAATAGAATCCCTCCAAAGATCGTCTAGATTATACATATCTGGGCCAAGGCTATTTCCCCACAGATGCTGGATTTCGGAAGCCTCCAGACTTTCATCTTCCAACAAAGCCCAATACCAGAAAGAAATTTCTCGCTTCCAGCCACCCTCTCTAGAAACCATATTAAACTTAGCACTCGAGTCATCATGGTCCCAGGACTGTGTTGCCCACCACCCAGACAGTTGGTAATATTTAAATCTGGTGAGCGTGCCACCTGTGATGTTAAAAAGAGATTCCCAGCTCATCACCTGCGAATCCTTCTGAAGATCACCCCAAACCTAAATGCCTGCGGTTTTAAGAGGCTGAGAGAGATGATCCCTGAGGCAAGCAGGAGTGCCTGGGGAGTCCCAGATGGGGGCCTGTGAAGTGTATTACAGTGTTTTTAGACTTTTCCTGACATAGATCCAATTTTTTAATGCAGCCTCCAGGACCTTCAGCCTGACCTTTTTGTAAAATTTAGGGTCCCCAAATTTAAAAAGAAAGAACTCCTGTCCTTGAGGGATATCGTGGAGTAGGTCCTGAAACAGTAGACCCAAGGAAGACGGGACGAATTTATTGGCCAATATTCTAAAGTTTTTAAAATGAAACGTGTGGCAGTAGTTAAGTAAATCAGGCAGAGCTAGACCTCCCCTTTGTAAGTTCCTCCTGAGTTTTTTCCAGGCGATTCTGGGGGATTTGGTATTCCAAATAAAGAAGCCGATTTTCCCCTGCAGTTTTGTAATCACGGATCTGGTCCTTAAATTTGCTCTTTACACAGATGACCTGCTTATGTTTACAACCAACCCAGCAGTGTCTATACCTAGATTGGTTGAGCAGGCCGGGCATTTGGGGAAATCTCGGGGTACAGAATAAATAGGGACAAGACCCAGATCATGGAGTGGAACCAGGCCATTGGGACACAAGGGGCCAAATCTTGTATGAGGTATCTGGGCATTCAATTAGCTCAGAAAATTGAGGATATCCCTAAGATCAACAGGAGCAAGATCTCCAAAGAGGTTTGCAATCTTCTGCTTCGGAGGTCTGGCTTACCACTGAACATATTCGGTCGAGAAAATCTAATAAAAATTATTATTTTACCCAAGCTAACTTTTTTATTTAACTGTATTCCATTATCCTTTTGTGCTGCGAATATTACAAGTACACCTTTGTATTGTGTGGGGAAAGTGGCCATATATACAAGACAACTCCTAGACAAAGCCAACAATGCAAAATGGGCCTCTCGGTTCTTAAGCTGGTCCCTTAGAGGTAAATGAATTACTAGGGAAAAGCACACTTTTGTACTGTGTCATGTCACCAACATGATTGCAGATTATGCAGTATCATGACATAATGCAAAGTTGTGCTTTTCTTGAGTAATCCATTTACATCTACAGGACCATCTAAACAACCGAGGGGCCTGTGTTTGCATTGTTGGCTTTGTCTAGGAATACTCTTGTATGTGTAGGTGTGACCACTTTCTCCACACAATACAAAGGTGTACTTCTCCCAAATAATTTGCAGAGCACCCCAGTATACATTGTAGACTCTTTATCAGCGGTGTAAATATTGCACAAAGAAGGACAAACGTAAAACATACTTAACAAAATAAATACCATGACACAATTCTTTGAAACAGTACATAATACACAAATAATCACACACATAGGTGTCTAGTTTTAAAAATGTATAGGTTTGCTAGGTTTCCTGAGTTAGGATCCAAAACCTACAGCTACCCACTTTGCAAAAAAAGGGCCAGTTTTGAGTGGAAAACTGTGATGTATCCATTTTGTATTTTTGGCCAAATACAAATACAAACTTTCTTTATTTCGGTAGAAAACCATCAAAGATACAACCATTCAAGACAAGCATCATACATTCTGGCTGAAGAGTCGACATACGGGTAGATTTTAAAAGAAAATATACTTAAAACAATGGTTGAAGTTAACAAGAGAGTAACAGCATACAAGAAATGCGTAAAGGAGACAATTATCAAATAATTCATGGCTTTATTGCCACAAACAAGCCAGAGGCTACTATGCAGAGTGGCTATAATCCGTGTCTAAAGTGCAAGTGCATTCAACAGGTTTTTGTGAGAGTCGGACTCTACAAGATTCATATAAGTATATAAAAAGTACAATCGTTCAAGATAAAACACTGAGGGCAGAATTTTTTTTTTTTAAATTATTAACAATAAAACAGCTATTTACAATGTAAAAATAGTAACTACTATAGCAATTGATCTCATGTAAGCGGGTCAGCACATCTTTGGCTCTCTAGGGTAGGTAAGGGGGTTGACAGCGTCCTCCTTCTAATCCTCCAAAGAGTGGCCCAAAGATTTCCCTGTTGCGCAAGCAAAGAAAGGTCTTGCATCTGATTTCAATATGCGCAGGGCCACTTTGAAATCTCGAGTCCCAAGACAGGGCGGGCGGGTGGCTAGGGAAATGAAAGGAAAGAAAGGGCGGGTGGGTGGATGGGCAAATGAAAGGCAAGAAAGAGTGGGCGGGTGGGTGGGGAAATGAAAGGCAAGAAAGAGTGGGCGTTTGTGTGTGTGGGGAAATGAAAGGCAAGAAGATGGGGAAATGAAAGGCAAGAAAGGGTGGCAAGGAAATGAGAGGCAAGAAAGGGGGTGAAATGAAAGGCAAGAAAGGGTGGGCAGGCGGTTGGGGAAACAAAAGGCAAGAAAGGGTGGGCAGGCGGGTGGGTACATTAAAGTCAAGAAATAGTGGGCAGGGAAATCGAAGGCAAGAAAGGGTGAGCTGGTGGGGAAATGCTGTGCACCTGCACAGGGCCACCAAACACCAGGGGCCACCACGCCAATATATATCCTTAATATAATAATCCACTGAGGATGGATACATATTTGCGTGGCGGCCCCTGGCAGGGATTTGGCGGCCTCCAGCTCTGTTCCACTTCCAAACACCCTGACCCCCCCCCCCCCCCCCTCTTCACTGGCCTCCGCACTCCGCCCCTTCCGGACACTCTCTTCCGGGGCCCCCTACCTATGCTCCCTGCTTGCTGAGAAATCAATCATAGCTTTGGCTCTTAAAGTTAAGGATATGAATAGTGGCCCAATGGGGACCTGTTTCAAAGTCAATTATTAATTCCTAGCATGTCTGAGACCCATCAATACCTGACCCACTTAAAGCCCTACCCACTGTCAGGAGTTCTTGAGAAGGGAGGTGTGGCTCAAAGAAGCTGCATAGTTTCTCTTTGACCCTCTGCGTAGGAATTCAGTGTGCATTGTCCTGGTTTTTCCTGTTTCCCTCTCTGGTTGTCTTCTATCGGTGATAGAATGTTAGAGGAGGAGAGGCAATGTATGGGGATTTGAGTCCCTCAAACCATCTCAGTGCTGTCACCATCAAGAAGCAGTAGCCATCCAAAGAACCTCGGTAGCATGCTATGTCTTGCCTTTCAGCATTTATGAGCTGCTGAAATTGCAAGTGGAAGAGAGTTGAGTCGGCACTTTGACATAGTTCTAGATTGTGCTAGAGAAATAGGGTTTATAGTATACCACCCAACTTATTTCCTCACCCTTCCCCTAGAGGTTTGGTAGTGTACTACAGGTATAAGCAAGTTGGGGTGAGACGAGATGCCATAAAGCTCCTTGATATGGCATACACGCCAACATGTGATTCAGATGGTGTAGGAAGTTGGCTCTGTACATACTATACCAAAGTAAGGAATAGTGTGAAAGGAATCCAGTGTATCCCTAAAGGCTTCCAGAGGTTAAAGTAGATAACACCTTTCTCTCTACTTGTGGTAGTGTGGGTGAGCAGTAAGGCTTTATCAGGGGTTAGTGTTGAGCTTTTATTGTACACACTGAGGCAAGAAATGATTTCACCCACTCAAAGACTGAACTCTGACCAATTGTTTTGCATAAAAATATATATTTGTTATATTTTATTTTTAGAACCAAGCCAGACTTGGTGCAGATAAGTAAAATAATGTTTGTCTCATATAATACAGTTGAATGTAGTTGCAAGTAGGTCAAATGTTCGGAGACACTTGAAATTACTTTTTCCTGTTACTTCTCACATTACATTTTCTACTCAGTGTGATATGCCTATTTACCACTGGGACTTTTCCTAGTTAAAAGGTGAGTAAATCAGTTTTATAAACAAACAGTTTCTTATTTTTCATATAATCTCCAACTCCACACAGATCTTTTTTCAAGGAAAAGCAGCCAATGCAATCCTATGGGAGGAAATGAAGTTATTGGAGTGAGAAGTTGGCCTGGCATATGCTGTCCACTATTCTAGTGGCCACCTAGCACCATTCCAAACAACCCTTATTGATGGTACGTTAAAGACAACCTTCAAAGAAAGCTATACTAGTTGTAGCTGTGGAGAGCAGCCTTCAGGCTCAGTCTTGGAGGAATGTAAAGAAGCTTGTTTTACCAGTCTATAATCTTGTGAATGACTAAATGAAAGGAGAACCACACCAGGTATATATACAAAATATATGTATGTATTCTAAACACATCCCTCTAGTCTCTTTATGAGATTAGAGGCAAAAGTACATTCAGTAAACTCAATATCACACAGTAAATGAGCACAATATATGTTCAGCCATAAGGGCGTCCAAACCATATATCAAGAAAGTGGTATAAGAACCACGACTTGCATAGACACAAGGCCTAGAGCCTTTAGAACTGCTGGGGCCACCAGGAACCACCAAGGTAGTGACACAGGGGACCCACGGGGGACGCGTGCAGTGTGTGAACACAGCCACAAATCACCATTAACTTCTATGGGGAAAGTCGCGGTTGGAATTTTAAATATAAAGGACCCTTAGAAGAGGACTTAGAGCAAACCCCTTTAGAACTAGGGGGTTCTAGAGCCAATACCAATGGGAGCACCGGAGTACTCAACTTATCTCACCCAGGGAAGCCAGGTGCATAGGTGTCTTTTGGTGTTGGGTTTCTTTGTCATTTTCAATGGCGATCTGCTGCAAAGTGCTGCTGGCATCCAAGTGGAAAGTGTCCGGTGTGATCCAAGCCTGGAACAAAGATGTGAGGAACCTGAAAGCAGAGGGGACAGAGTCTGGGTCACTTGCCAGTGACCAGGGGCACGATAGTCGAATGCCCACCGATGTTGGGTGGTTACAGGTGAAGAAGGTGAAGCTTGACTCCTCAGCCACGAGGACCAGGAGGCGTCGACGATGACCAGGTTCTGGATTTGAGCTGTCCCATAAAGGATGTCAAGTGCTGCTGTGTTGGTTTCCGGATTGGACCCAACAAGCCTTGGCAACAGTAACCCACGTAGAAAGCAGAGATAGGCTCTGGTGCCGACCAGCAAGGTCTGGGGACTCACCACACAGTGGGGAGTCAGGGAAAATCTGGAGCAACCAGGGAAGCACAAGGAAAAGTAGATTTACCTTCAAGAGGACCCACCAGTTGATGGATCAGGGATCGCTAAGGAGCCTCAAGCTGAAATGCAAAAAGCAGGCTCACCGAACACTCATGGAGTGTAGGCCCACAATCTTTGATTAAGATGGTGCTCGGGGCTTGGGCTACACGTAACATAAAGCACAGCTTTAGGAAAGATCGGGAAGTCAATGCACTAGCAAATGTACATGGTGTCCAGGAGTTCCGGTTCCACGTCACTCGTGAGGGCTGCGGGTCTCAGCTTTGCTGGGGACTCGTGTCGGCCTCTTAGAAGTCTGGAAATCCTCTTTCTGTGTCGCAAATTCTTTGGAGTCTGGCGGGAGCTTCAGAAATATAGACCAGCAAGATGCTTTGTTGGTGCCTGCTTAAGCAGGGGAGTCACTCCTTGACCCCAAAGGAGATTCTTCCGTCCTCTAGTCTTTATAGAGCATCGAAGTTCCAGGATTTAGTGTCAGAGTTTCATCCAGGCGTAATCTGCCTGGTGTCCCTTACTTATAGTAAGAAAAGGGGTTGGACATACTCTGTGGACCCACCTATGGGAGGGTTTGGAAAGAGTGGTGGCTACACCCATTTACTTTGTCCAGTTTCATGCCAGAGCAGGGGCTGGTAGCCCTGCAACCGGTTTGAACTGGCCTATGCACAGGGACACCAGGGCAGACTTCAAAGCACTCTCAGAGTGCACCCATCCAGCCCCAATACACAAATGCCTGTCTGGGAAGTGGTTACACCTCCCTGTGACAGTAAACCTATTGTCCAGGCCTCTCCTGCCGGAGTTTCATCCAGCAGCAAGATGCCAGACTCGTGTCTTTGGCATCCATTTTGTGATGCCAGAGCTCTTTTAAACTATTACCAGTTAGACAAGTGTGTACATGTCTCTCCCTCTAGAATGGTGGAATTCTACCCCCGCACCCAGGACCGGCTGGGGGAAGGGGTAGTATTCCAAGGTGTTTGACACCAAACATGACATGTTTTCATGCGGCCATTCCAAAATTAGCATTTACCGCAAGGTTATAATGCACTTGAGTGTATGGTCTGCCTGCATCACAGAACAGCCACAGAGAATAGGCTCCAAAAGCTGCAGAGGGGCCCAGCTCATGCATGGGCACCCTCTCACACAAAACCAAGCACTCTGCCTTAAGGATTGATAAGGCCTGCCATAGGAGGGACTGATAGGTTTATCTGTGTCAGTGATTAAAGGTAGATATAGCTAACCTTTATCTTAGTACGGGGTGCATGCACCACCTTACCCAGGCTGCAGTAGCAGCCATGTGGTGTCATTTTGAAAGGCTTCCCAGGGGTGGCATATTACATGCTTCAGCCCCTGGTAGGCCTCTGGGGTACCTAGGCCCTCGGAACCTAAGGTACCATATACTAGGGACGCATAAGGGTACCCCGTAACCAACCTGGAGTGTACCTGAAGGTGCAGACAATCATTTTAGAGAGGAAGAATCTAGGCTGGGGTCCTGGATAGCAGGGCCCCAGTCAAAGTCGAAAAACTGTGAAACACCAGCAAAAAGTGGGGGTAACCATCCTACTCTCCTACACAACCCCCCTCAAACGCAGAGACATTAAATTAACCTTGACCAGTTGAGTCTTCATGTTCTATGTTGAAATATCTGGAGAGTCCATATGCATTGGCATGGTTACTCCCCGGTCTATGTTCCACTGTATAGTCCATCCCCTGTAGGAAAATGGACAACCTCAAAAGTTTGGAGTTTTCACCCTTCATCTGTTTTAGCCATATGAGGGGCTTATGATCGGTTTGAACAGTGAAGTGAGTGCCAAACAAGTATGGCCTCAGCTTCTCCAGAGCCCACACCACAGCAAAGGCCTACCTCTCAATAGCTGACTAACATTTCTCTCTAGGGGTCAGCCTCCTACTAATAATAGCTACTGGCTGGTCCTGACCTTCATCATTCAATTGTGACAGCACAGCCCTTACCCTCAACTCAGATGCATCTGTTTGGACAATCAATTCTTTGGAGTACTTAGGGCTTTGCAGAATTGGTGCAGTGCACATGGCCTGCTTCAGGTCATCAAATGCCTTTTGACAGATGACTGTCCACTGAACTTTAATAGGCATTCTCTTAGCGGTTCCGTCATTTAGGGGTGTCACAATGGAACCATACCCCTTGACAAATCGTCTGTAGTACCCAGTCAGGCCCAAGAAAGCTCTGACCTGAGTCTGGGTCGTTGGAGCAACCCATTCCCATTCCATGATGGTCTGGATTTTGCTCTGTAATGTTTGAACCTGGCCTCCACCTACAAGGTGGCCCAGGTACACAACCTAACTCTGCCCTATCTGGCACTTAGTAGCCTTGATAGTTAGGCCTGCTTTCTGCAGGGCCTCCAAAACATTTCTCAGGTGGACCAGGTGATCCTCCCAGTTGGAGCTAAAGACAGAAATATCATCTAGATATGCTGCACTATAGTCTTCCAGGCCTGTTAGGACTTTGTTCACCAACCTTTGAAAAGTGGCAGTTGCATTCTTCAAACCAAAGGGCATTGCCACAAATTGATAGTGCCCACTAGGTATAGAAAATGCTGTCTTTGGCTTTGCATCATCTATGAATCTGATCTGCCAGTAGCCAGCTGTAAGTTCAAATGTGCTCAGAAACTTGCCTGAGGCCAAAGTATCTATAAGCTCCTCTGCTCTTGGGATTGGATGGGTGTTAGACCTGGCACCACTGGCGTGGGTCTCCCTTCCATTTTTGCAGTTGCCTCATCTGTTTTTGCTGATGTTAGATTTTTTGGGCACTGTGCCACTGCTGTCCAGTGCCTGAGTGCAAGTGCTCCCTATTGTAAATTGATGTATGTATTAGTGATTCAATGATTGGCTTGTTTGGTTTACTTGTCAGACCCTAGTACGGTGCACTGAGTGTGCCCAGGGCTTGTAAATCCAAATGCTGCTGGTGGGCTTGCAACACCGGTTGTGCCACCCACAGAAGCAGCCTTGTAAAATGTGTCTAAGCCTGCCATTGCAGAGCCTGTGTGCAGTCTGGTACTGTCATGCTGACTGGGCAAGTGCACCCACTTGCCAGGCTACCTGTTCTCCATAGGCCAGAATGGGCAGTTAGTTTATTACATTTTATAATCCTAACTGACTCAGGGAACATGGTAGGAATTCGGGTTTAGTATGCCTGCACTCAGAATGATAAAATGCATCTTTTAGTGAAGTTCGTTTTAACATTCTGTTTTTGAAAGTACCACTTTTAGAAAGTAGGTATTTTCTTGTCTAACTATCCAGGCCTGCCTCTGATAGGTTGTGTATTCCTTGTCTGGAGTTTGAGTGAAAGGGCTGGGGGATTCCAAGAGACAGGATGAGTCAGCCCAGTGGTGAATAGAGAGATCTGCATCTAGATGGGTGGGTGGAGTTGCACCTGGGACCTGAAAAGGGCTGTGCCTCCTGTGGTGCATCTGATGTCTCTGCCCTGCACTGTGAAAACAGAAAAGGAATCATGTCAACAAAGTGCTCCTGGGCTGTGCCTTTCCTCCACAATGCTGGCTCCACCTCCTGTGGGGTGTCTGATGTGTCTGCCCTGCACTGTGAAAGGAAAGAAGGAGTCATGTAAACAGAGTGCTCCAGAACTGGTTTGGACTAGGCAAAGGCCCCTCTGCCCTCAGAGGACAAAGGATTTTGAGGTATAAATATTGGGACCCTCATCCCAAGAAATTAGATCACTTTTGGACTACAAGAAGAAACCTTTGCTGAGGAGAGGAACCTGAAGAAACTGAGGAGAGCCTATCCCTAAGCTGAAGTGCTGCTTGGGGGATTGGCCTGCAGCCGTTGTCTGACTGCCAAAGGAAGGAGAAAGGAACTTTGTGTGCTTTATTTCAACTTGTGAAGGATCTTCAAGGGCTTGGAAAAGAGCTTGCCCCCTGACCAAAGTCCCAGCACCAGTAGACTTCACCAGCCTTTGTGGATTGCTGCTGGGAACGCTGTTTCAGTGGCTACAGAGGCAGGGAGCTGTGACCGACTCTCACGACCGGCCCGGTGTCGTGTAGGCACCGCATTGAACAACGTCCGCAACGAACAACGCAAGCTCTGAGCTCACCGAGTTCGCCCTGATGCCATCACCGAGCCGTTGCCTGCAGCGCGACTTGTGGACACCGCGATGTGCAACGCCTCGCTACACCAAATCGAACTGATATGACCGACACGATCACTGTTGCTGACTTTGAGTCTTGTGAACGCATCGGAGTTGGACACAGGTCGCACACTTCGGGACGCACTGCCCGACTCGTACCGCTGTCCGGACTGATTGACGCCAGCTCATGCAAACCGGCTCTGTCGCAGCACCGCAAGCTGCAAGCACCGCATTGTAGCACCGTCTCGCCCTGCAACATACGCCTCGGACCCACCGACTCCGTCAACGGGCCGTTGCTTGCACGGCATCAAGGGATAACGCATCCTGCAATGCTTTCTTTTCTGCACCGCAACGAACGCCTCAAGTAAAGGTACTGTGACTGAGTCTGTCGACACTTGAGTGGGCCCGTACCAACGTGGTCCGCTGGATTTGTTAGACTCTGTGTTATTTTAGCAACGTTGTAGCCGGACAGGGCTACCGACTCGCACAGAACTTTGATTTAGGTATTTTTAACAAGAAGTCTTGATTTCTAATAGTATTGTGGATTATTTTTGTCGTTTATGGTCTTGTGGTAAATCTATATAAAAGATACTTATTTTTATAAATATACCACCTGTGTGGCGTCCATTTGTAGTGTTGTCACTGGATCACTGAATGTGTTCACAAATGCTTTACACACTGCCTCTGAGATACCAAGGGGGTGAGCAGGGGTTATTTTAAGAGTGTACCCCCTTACCCTGACTAGAGGAGAGGGTCCCCAATTGTCACAAGTACCTACCTGTGCTAACTAGAGACCCCCATTTCTAACAATGGGCATAAGTCCTAGTGACTTGATTTAGACCCCTGTTTTCTACACAAAACCTCATCTCTCTTTTACCACCCTGGGTGTGAGGTTTAGGTACCAAGACCACTGGACTAGCCCAAGGGCTATCTGAGGGTTCAATAACTCCCAAATCCAACATATTCTGGACTTCAGTCCTGATACAGTACCTGACATGGTCAGGTTGCCTGTATATCTTATTTTTAACAGGCCAGTGTCCACTTCATGAGTGCACCAGGTATTATGACTTGGAGTCAGTGAGAATGTGTTCCTATGCTGATTGAGCACCAGTCTACAATCAGCTTGTTGCTGAGCAGTGAGGCTACCTGCCAAGGCTACACCATCAACTGACCCATCATCAGGGTTCTGTGAGAGCAGGTCAGGGAGTGGATCACACTCTTCCTCCTGTCCCTCATCAGTAGCCATGAGCAAGCCCATGTCTGCCCTGTCAACATAAGGTTTCAGTCTGTTAACATGAAGCACCCTATGGGGGCTCCTGGGAGTTCATCAAAGATAGACAGGTCGGGTGCACTCCAGTTTACTCATTCTTGTAAATTTCAATTGAATTGTGCGTGCATTCTGGATTCGTGGTCCGCCCTTTCGCCACGTAATTTCATCAAACAACGGCAAGTTCTGGGAGCGCAACTCTGCTCCCCCACCAGAAGCACTGCTTAAAAATGCCTTTTGCAATAAATGTATCACAATGAAGTCGCGTGGTATGACTTTTATTATCCAATGCATTTCGCAGCCCCTCGTACCTGTCTCGTGTGCCGTGGCCTCATTCCTAGTTTAAAAAGACTAGGAATGAGGCCACGGCACACGAGACAGGTACGAGGGGCTGCGTAAGATCAGAGTGAATGAGGGACACAATATGTGTTGAAGGGGAGGTTTTAAGAACTAGAATAGGGTAATCAGAAAAGGCAATCATCTCTTTTGAGTTGTATCACGAGTAGCTAGATGGAAAATGTCGATTGATGTACTTTTTCGTAAATTAACGTGTAATTGAAAGTCTTGCGAAACTGCATAATTGTTGTTCGTATACGCATATGGTCTAACACTTCCATTTACATTTTTTGTGAATCCCTGATGAAGGGCTAAAAACTCGGCCCGAAATGCATTGGATAATACTCACTATCGAGGATGAACTATGTATAAACTTCCTGCTGTAGAAATAGAAAGTCCTGTTGGACACGTCTACTGTCTTAGAATTCTATATACATAAACATGGCTTCTCATGCGACACAAAGAAATGGAGTAAAACAATTAGAACTTTGGAATCAAGTTGAATAAAAGTCATACAACGCGACTTCATTGTGATACATTTATTGCAAAAGGCATTTTTAAGCAGTGCTTCTGGTGGGGGAGCAGAGTTGCGCTCCCAGAACTTGCTGTTGGCTCCTGGGAGTTCCCAGGTCAACCAAATAGGTAATCTCTCCCTTCTGTTCAACAATTTTATGGGGGCCATTCAATTTGTCTTGGAGAGCTGCTGTGGCTACAGGCTCCAACACCCACACTTCTGTCCTGGCTGCTACACAGTCAGCACAGCCTTTTGGTCATGCCAGGCTTTCTGTAATTACTGGCTAGCCTCAAGGTTTTTAGTTGTCTTTTTCATGTATTCAGCCATCCTGGAGCGGAGACCAAGTACATAGTCCACTACAGTGGCGGCTGGTGACATTTGAAAGTGGTGAGGCGGATGTTATCGTGGTACTGCACTGAGGCGAGTGAGCATAGCGAGCAAGCCTGAACAGACTACAGGGGGTTCAGGGGGCTCTCCCCAAAGACATTTTTGAAAAAGAGTGGATAAATGGAGCATTTCCAAGCAAATTTGAGGAATCTGGAAGGTTTATAAAGTAATTGTGAAAGTTTTATGACATCAATAGTAGAGATTTCATATGATAATGGCGTAGGTAGCCACTTGTTCAGTATAATCAGAGAACTTAACTTTACAACCCCCAAAAACACAACGCTTTGACTCACCGGTAAGCACTGTATTTTCCTTTACAATTGCCTTCTCAATGTTTTGGCAACTGTGTACCTCCTTCACACAGTTGCACAGAATCACAATCGCAACTTAAATAAGTGACCTTTGCTTTGATTGTTCAGCAGAGAGGCCAGGGGTTGGATGGGCGCATTTTCTTTTTGACCCACTGACAGGCACTGTGAGAAACTGACACAGCCTTCAGCCTTTGCTCTAAAGTTCTCAATGGTGGCCCGTTAAAAATGACAGAACGAGGCTCAGTTCAAAGTATGCACTGTACAAGAAATATGCTACACAACAAAATACAGAAATGCAGCATCTGGAAATAGTGGGCACTCTTAAGGAATGCAAGATTAATTAAAACATGTGAAACATAAACAAAAACCATATCACTGTCATGGAATACCTTAATGTTTTATACATTTATTGTTCAGAAATCAGTCATTTCCCAGTTGTGGATGGTTGGATGCATGCATGCATGCAGGTATGTATGTATGTATGGATGGATGGATAATTGGTGATATGGAAGGATGGGTGTGGAAGTGAAAAAATGTGTTTGAAAATGATGGATGGTTGATTAGGCAAATGTGCTGATGGGTGAATGAATGGATGTGTGGGCCATGGGTCGATGGATGAGGTTGTGGGGCGAATAGTGGGATGCAGTAAGGAAGGGGTGTGACAGTCAGAGAGAGGCTGAATACGCCTGATCCAGTGCTGGTTGTGAAATCATTAATACAGTGTGGATTGGGTCCGATTGACCCCTGGACACTACAGCTGCGCCACGCTCCGTCCCAGCAGTGCACAATTGCTGTAAAAGCACCAGTGTCCACAGAAACAACCAGCTGGCGACAGTGGCCCACATGCTCAAAATGAGGCGGTTACGAAGGGCAACTTATGTGAGGCAACAATGCGGCACCACATCCCTACAAACAGTTCATATCTCGCAGTCAGGACAACAAGTACCCAGGGCCTGGGCCGGACATGACCCCTGTGCCCTGTAGCAATCACACCAATGGAAGGGACACAGTTCAACATCCTGTACAAGCAGGATTGAATTACAATGCAATTTTGCACTGTGAATTGACAGTTTGTATTTGTAAATTGAGATGCGCTGTCTTAACAAATGCAAAGCACTTTTTGGCTCTGGCCACAGGGTTTGTAAAAGATACAGTCGGGCTTCCCTTCCATTATAAAGGTGGGGTTTGTCAGCCCTTCATGAATAGTGCTCCAGCAACTGGCACTGAAGATGACGTCTGCGGGTCACATGACACTCACATGTCTATAGGTAAAACGTCAGCGCATCTTTCATCACTTATTGTACACTTACTGTATGCAAACGCTAAGGTGCAGCAAGTCAACATGTGTTTTTACAGTGTACAGCGTTTCATCAGCCACTAAGGGACTGATTCACAGAACAAACTTAAGACTAAATCCTAAACTTACTACTATTTGGAAGTTAAAACCCTTCCCACTCAAGGACTTCTGTTTTAGGGCCAAGCTCAAGATAGTCTCTTTAAGGGTGTAAGTGTGGAAGTTCACAAGTATTTTCCTTGGCTTTGTTCTTTGAGGATTCCTCCTGAAGGGATCTCTATGGACTCGTTGGATGTCAAGTGACAACTCCTCAACCGTTTGATCCAATCTCAGGGATTCTTTTAGCAGTTGGATAATGTATTGCTTGATATCCGACCCTTCGCTGTTTTCCGGGATGTTAAGAATACGGAGGTTGCTACGACGCGCGTTGTTCTCCAATGACTCCATCCTCTCCGCCAGCATCAGATCTTCTTTTTTAAGTTTGACGATATCCGTCTTGGCTTCGTCCAGGTTTAGAGACATGACTGTCACTGTATCCTCCAACCTTTCTGTTCTTGTGGCAAGGCTGTCTACTTAAAGAGACTATCTTGAGCTTGGCCCTAAAACAGAAGTCCTTGAGTGGGAAGGGTTTTAACTTCCAAATTAGATCAGACCTCTCAAGAGCTACGCTCGATAAGCAGTGGGAGTTCGGGAGGAGGTTAGATGCCTTTAGGAGCCTAGGGGCAGTAGCCCAGTTAGTCTTCCCAGCCGCCCTGAAGGTTATGCATAATAATACAATGCATAATATCCGCTCAGTCCAGTCTGCGGATGAGTTGTTAATATCCTTGGGGAGGGGGAGAGACAAAGATAAAAACAAGGGGACTTATCCGCTCTTTATCCACACTGCAAGGAATCGTGGCGATTCCTTGCAGTGCACGAGAAATTTAAGCTCAATGCGCATGCGCATTGAGCTTAAATGCGCGTGCACATGCCCCCAGCCGCCTGCCTTGCCTACTCTCTCACACAGCCTCCCCCAGCTCCGCCCCCTCACTACTTGATTGCACGGCCGCTAGGCCGTGCCTCCCCTACTCTCCTCCCCCCTCCTCCTCTCCTCCCCTGCCTGCCTGCCGCTAGCCTTGCCTACTCTCTCTCACAGCCTCCCCCAGCTCCGCCCCCTCACTACTTGATTGCACGGCCGCTAGGCCGTGCCTCCCCTACTCTCCTCCCCCCTCCTCCTCTCCTCCCCTGCCTGCCTGCCGCTAGTTTTTTACTGCATTGCTTCCGATAAAAATAACACCAAATATTTCGACTTCTCGGCCGGTTCCCTGACTTCCGTGGTCCGCATATAGCTGAGCTGGTGTGTCCGGGTGCAGCCCGGCTTCTTCCCTGAATCAGCAAACCCTCTGCTGCTGCCTGAGCCCTGCCTGCAGCCTGACTGCTGCAGCAGGCGATGCTCTGCTGGCGTCCTGCGAGAGCCCCCACCCCTCCTCCCCCCGCCATCCCTGACAGGCTCTCCCTGCTCCGCCTGCTCTGCTGCCCCGGTGCTGACAGAGCCCCCACCCCTGACGAGCTCTCCAGTCCCTCCTACTCCCGCACTGCTGCCCCCCCGTCCTGACAGAGCCCCCACCCCTGCCAGCCCCCGTCCTGCTGTAGGTTCCATCACAGAAGGGACTCGTGGGGGCTTCAGAGGGAACGCAGCACTTGACACATGCGCTAAGGAGACAGGGGTCACTTGAGGTCATCTGTATCCCAGGTGCGTCAGCCAATCACGAGGGCAAGGACCTGGACATGTTTGTTCAATGATTGTCTGCTTAGTTCTGCAACCATCATATATTTTATTCCTGTAAAGTTTGTATTTTCTGTTATCCTTTCACTTGTTTAACATTTTTATTTTCTGTCCCTCGCCTCCACCAAACAAACGTAGCAGTGGGCCACCCCCTCCGATCGGAGCAGCAATTAGGATCATCTGCATGCATGAAGTTGATGATGAGGGAATTGGGTAAACCTAGGTAGTGGCTAATCTTTGTGATAATAAATCCCCCCTGCCTGGTCCTACCCTGTTTTTCCTGTAAAGTTTGTATTTTCTGTTTAAAGCGCCACATGCAGCTAAAAGCGCTTCTAGGCACTCGCGCTTGTCACCAACCACCAAAAAATCGTCACGTGCCCATTGTGCGCGCGCGTTCTTCTCTTCCAATCAGCAAACACGTATAAAACACACATTCCCAATGCCCTAGCAAGGACTGAAGTCAGACCTTGGTGTGCCCTCTTCTAATGTGGGATCAGTGGGCTGTCATATAAAGGCACGGGAGATGCCCCTCGGCAAACTCTCAAACAGTGCAAAATAATCTGGCACAGCCACTCCCATGTAGAGTTTAATGTGCTTGTCAAGCACCTACACCAAACGGCATCGAGGCGCTCTGCTGTACCAAACACTGCCAGACAGGATCTGGGAGCTACGTGTCTAGCCCGGGGATTTTCCACTAAAGAGCATTGCATTCTGCGGAATCGGTCTAATGGAAGTGCGACTAGACTACAGCTCCCACAATGCAATTCTCCAGTCTTAAAGTCAACGATCGAGGACCGGTTTTAAGGCGGACACCTGGATAATAGCAAGTTGGCAGCAATTGCAACTCCCGCGCGGACATGGTCGAAAGAAAAGGAACTTGGGGCCACGATACTAACTACTATGGGGTTAACTTAATTAGCTCAATGTAAGTGCGGATCTGGTAGCGCGGGAGCTCCCCCTTGCATTGGTACGGCCCATGTTATATGGTACATTCCTCTTTGATGGGACGCAGCGTGCAGATGGCCGCCCTCCCCAGCCCTTCATGCATATTTTTCTTCTAGCCACTACAGTTAGCCTAGCGCCGCACCATCACCCACCTCTGCAACTCCTCCCACAACACTGCCTGCTAAGTACACAGACTGTTCGCCGGTCTGTGATGCGACTGCATTTCCTCCGACAGCGCCGCAGGGAGTTGTCAGCTGCTTCAGGTTACTTTTGACAAATCAGAGGATAAAAGAAACCACCAGTTTAAGCACATGCACAAGTAACTCTACGTTACGTCTGCCTCACCATCCGTTCTTGATGCAGACAGAATAGTTGCTAAACATTATGTATGTGCTACGTACATAACTCTGCCTTATTAAAAAGAATGCCATTTTAAATAGCGCTTGTTACAGTTGTACTAATGTACCATTAGTCTAGACGTTAATTCCATTAGCACAGCTTCTGGGAGCTCGCATTCCATCATCAAAGGCATCAGCCTCGCTCTGGCCTCACTTCTCCTCCCCCCTAATTGCTCTCACTCTCCATCTCTTGCCACACGCATCAGTAGGCAGCCCACCCCCTCCCTCTCCATTTGTTTCTATGCCTACTGGTTTTGCAGCACTTGTGAAATCCTTCTGGTGGGTGATGCAAGCGAGGAACATACGTGGTGCACACTCAGCTCAGGCGCCTGGATTCCTTGCTGCTTGTGGCCTGGACGAATATATTAATTCTCCCATCTGGTAGTTATTGTTTGCTGTTCATTTTTTGGGGGGTGATGGGCTACGACACAGTGGACTTCTCTCTCTTTTTTTTTAAGGTATTAAATGAGAAGAAAATGTGTAGAGCAAGAATCGATCATCTAAAGGAATTTTTGCCCCAGCCGTGAACAGGAAATGCTAATTACCATACATCCCTCCAGAATCATTTGCGCACAAAACATTGTGTTTAGGAGGCTGACAGGTAATAGAGTACAGTTCGGAGTTTTGCTCCTGCTTTCTTATTGCCCATTGACACTATGGTTTGCACACTCTGTCAATTTGTTTTTTATTCTACCACTGGGCAAAGTACCATTAGATGTGTGCTTAAAAATATCAGCAGTACTTATTCACTCGTGCATGGCTCGCTCTTGGATTTATTTTTATTGGCCATTAACTCTGTGGTTTGCGCACTCTGTCAATTTTTTATATTCTCCCATTAGGCAAAGTAACATGTGCTGTGGGCTTAAAAATATCAGCATTCGTTAATCACTCGTGCATGGCTTACTTTTTTTATCACTTGTGTTTTTTGTTTCTCTCTCTCTCTCTCTCTCTCTCTCTCTCTCTCTCTCTCTCGACACCCTCACTCTCACTCATCCTCGCTCACCCTCAACACCTCACACTCACTCACCCTCACTCACCCTCAACCCCTCACCCTCACTCACTCACCCTCAACACCTCACCCTCAACCCCTCACTCACCCTCACTCACCCTCACTCACCCTCACACACCCTCACCCTCACTCACCCTCAACCCCTCACCCTCACACAGTGCAATAGGTCTCAGAGCATTTGAGTTACAGCTTTTAGAATTGTTTATGGCTTTTTTTATTTGTAATTCTTTAGCATTGATAAAGATTTACAAAAAAAAACCATAAACAATTCTAAAAGCACTAACTCTAATGCTGCGAGACCTATTGGAAATGCAATAGGTCTCGCACCATTAGAGTTAGTGCTTTTAGAATTGTTTATGGGTTTTTTTTGTAAATGTTTAGCATTTTTGTTTCCTGTAGCCAATGCTAAAGAATTACAAATAAAAAAAGCCATAAACATTTCTTAAAGCTGTAACTGAAATGGTCTGAGACCTATTGCACTGTGTGAGGGTGAGGGGTTGAGGGTGAGTGAGGGTGAGGGGTTGAGGGTGAGTGAGGGTGAGTGAGGGTGAGGGGTTGAGTGTGAGTGAGGGTGAGGGGTTGAGGGTGAGTGAGGGTGAGGGAGGGTGAGGGTGAGTGAGGGTGAGGGTGAGTGAGGGTGAGGGTGAGTGAGGGTGAGGGTGAGTGAGGGTGAGGGTGAGTGAGGGTGAGGGTGAGGGAGGGTGAGGGAGGGTGAGGGTGGGTAAGGGTGGGTGAGGGTGAGTGAGGGTGAGTGAGGGTGAGTGGTTGAGGGTGAGTGGTTGAGGGTGAGTGGTTGAGGGTGAGTGGTTGAGGGTGAGTGGTTGAGGGTGAGTGGTTGAGGGTGAGTGGTTGAGGGTGAGTGGTTGAGGGTGAGTGAGGGTGAGGGTGAGTGAGGGTGAGGGGTTGAGGGTGAGTGAGGGTGAGTGAGGGTGAGGGGTTGAGGGTGAGTGAGGGTGAGTGAGGGTGAGGGGTTGAGGGTGAGTGAGGGTGAGGGGTTGAGGGTGAGTGAGGGTGAGTGAGGGTGAGGGGTTGAGGGTGAGTGAGGGTGAGGGGTTGAGGGTGAGTGAGGGTGAGGGAGGGTGAGGGTGAGTGAGGGTGAGGGTGAGTGAGGGTGAGGGAGGGTGAGGGTGAGGGAGGGTGAGGGTGAGTGAGGGTGAGGGTGAGTGAGGGTGAGTGAGGGTGAGGGGTTGAGGTTGAGGGTGAGGTGTTGAGGGTGAGTGAGGTGTTGAGGGTGAGTGAGGGTGAGGGAGAGTGAGGGTGATGGGTTGAGGGTGAGTGAGGGTGGAGGGTGAGGGGTGAGGATGAGGGGGTGAGGGTGAGGGTGAGGGGGTGAGGGGTTGAGGGTGAGTGAGGGTGAGGGGTTGAGGGTGAGTGAGGATGAGTGAGGGGTTGAGGGTGAGGGGTTGAGGGTGAGGGGTTGAGGGTGAGTGAGGGTGAGTGAGGGTGAGGGTGAGGGATTGAGGGTGAGGGGTTGAGGGTGAGTGAGGGTGAGTGAGTGAGTGGTTGAGGGGGAGTGAGGATGAGGTGTTGAGGGTGGGTGAGGGTGAGTGAGGGTGAGTGAGGGTGAGGAGTTGAGGGTGAGTGAGGGTGAGTGAGGGTGAGGGTTTGAGGGTGAGTGAGGGTGAGGGGTTGAGGGTGGGTGAGGGTGAGTGAGGGTGAGGGGTTGAGGGTGAGTGAGGATGAGTGAGGGGTTGAGGGTGAGTGAGGGTGAGGGGTTTAAGGTGAGTGAGGGTGAGTGAGGGTGAGGGTGAGTGAGGGTGAGGGGTTTAAGGTGAGTGAGGGTGAGGGTGAGTGAGGGTGAGTGAGGGTGGGGGGTTGAGGGTGAGTGAGGGTGAGTGAGGGTGGGTGAGGGTGACTGAGGGTGAGGGTGAGTGAGGGTGAGGGGTTGAGGGTGAGTGGTTGATGGTGAGTGAGGGAGAGGGGTTGAGGGTGAGGGGTTGAGGGTGAGTGAGGGTGAGGGGTTGAGGGTGAGGGAGGGTAAGGGGTTGAGGGTGAGTGAGGGTGAGGGGTTGAGGGTGAGTGAGGGTGAGGGGTTGAGGGTGAGTGAGGGTGAGGGGTTGAGGGTGAGTGAGGGTGAGGGTGAGTGAGGGTGAGTGAGGGTGAGGGGTTGAGGGTGAGTGAGGGTGAGGGGTTGAGGGTGAGTGAGGGTGAGGGGTTGAGGGTGAGTGAGGATGAGTGAGAGTGAGGGTGAGTGAGGGGTTGAGGGTGAGGGGTTGAGGGTGAGTGAGGGTGAGGTGTTGAGGGTGAGTGAGGGTGAGGGTGAGTGAGGGTGAGGGGTTGAGGGTGAGGGGTTGAGGGTGAGGGGTTGAGGGTGAGTGAGGGGTTGAGGGGTTGAGGGTGAGTGAGGGTGAGGGGTTGAGGGTGAGTGAGGATGAGTGAGAGTGAGGGTGAGTGAGGGGTTGAGGGTGCGGGGTTGAGGGTGAGTGAGGGTGAGGTGTTGAGGGTGAGTGAGGGTGAGGGTGAGTGAGGGTGAGGGGTTGAGGGTGTGTGTGTGACAGTAACTTGTGTGTGTGAGGGCAGTGTGTGTCAATGCAACGGGGCTCATGTTATCGACCTCAGAAGCATTAAAAGTGTGTGTCTTGGAACGTCTGAGGGCAGCTCGTGTTACAAGCTTGCTTTGAAGATGGTCATGCAGTGCTGGGAGTGGAGCAGATGGTCCTGTTTATGACCTGCAGAGCGCGTGTGAAGTGGGCGCGGATGAAGTGACTGGGGGGTGAGGGGTGTGCAGCCTGGTGTGCTGAAGCCTGGCAGCAGAGGCGGCGCGCGCCAGCAGAGGCGGCGCCTGCACACAAATTGGCTAAGTGGCTAAGTGGCTGGTGGCAAATGGACGCACATCAAAGGAGTCGCGAAAGTAGCATGCAAGCAGAGGGCTTTTTTATTTATTTCCACTCATCTGTACTAGTGTTCGTGCTCAAATGACCCCAGATTACACGTAAATTATACATGATGAAAGGCCAAGAAATGATGTTGGGTTACTCCCACAATATATGTACAGTTCATGAATGTGCAATTTGTTGTTTGCTGATAGCTGGATTAATAAAGCTAGCTCAGAGGGTTAAAGCGCTGACGACCGATCTACCTGTGATATGCAGTTAACACGCTGGAGACCCTTAGGGCCGACGCAGCCTCTCATGTTTCTGCGGTCGATAAAATGAGCAGCTGGGTTTATGTGCACATATAAAATAAATTAGTCTCTATTTTCTTAGTATTATTACAGTTAAAGTGTAGGCTGTTTTTCTGCATTTAGTTCAATATACACTGCTATAACCAGTGTCGCACGTTTAGTTGTAATGTTTCTGATTGTCAGTTAGTTTTCGGGTGGATTAACTTTCTTCTTTAATCCTTCAGTGTTGTCTTGTATTGTTTTATACGCATGTCAATGTTTGTTGGTGAGTTTAGTACACAAATTCGGTATGTCTGCATTTGCTACAGTTTTGGGTCTTTCGTGTTTTTTAGAAACGGATGGAAGGCTTCTTGTGGTGATTGTGAGTTAAACAATTGCCCGTGCGACTGTTCCTTGTGCGTTGTTTCAGAGTCGTAAGAAAGGTAATTTAAAGGGAAAAAAGAAGGAAGAAAAAGAATTACGCATTGAGAGAAGGAAACTGTGGAGTACAGGGAAAGAAGAAGTAAGCCCTGAAGTGAGAGAAGGACTGTCATAGGGAGGATGAGGAAGACGAGGCAGACTGAGGCAGCTGGAGAATAATGGAACGTGAGAGAGTGATGCGTGGGCAGAGAAAAGGCAGGCGCTGGAGAGGGAGGGGGTGGGATGCCTGCGAAAGGGACGACACACAGAGCGAATAGAGGTTACAATGAGGATCAGAGAGAAGAAAGGTAATTTAAAGGGAAATATTAAAATAAAGAAAAATAATGAAGAAAACAGAGCACTAATTAAAAAGTGAGAGATGGGCGAATGAAAGAAACCGTGAAAAGAAATGGAAAGGAAGGAAGCAGTAAGTCGGCCGGCTGGGAAATGCTCTCGGCATTGCGATTTGCAGAAATAGAAGACAGACGCATTTTGTTGACAGTGGTGGGTGCGAAACAAAACCTCTAAAATGTAAAATGTAAGGACTGGAATCCGCAGTTGCACAAAAACAAGTAGGTTAAACACATCATAAGGAGTATTAAGACCTTAAGGTGTAGTAAACCTTTTTAAAGTGGAATTCCCAAAATCCCCAATGTGAACATGTTAAATAAAACACATGAGATAGTAAAAACGTCTGTTAATTATTTTAAAAAAACAACTAATCAGAGCGTAGTGAAACCCTTGTAAAGCATAACCCAAACATTTGGGTCCCCAGTATGAACATGTGAAAAAACATCACAGGGTGAAGTGAAAACAACTGTAAAGTGAAACAGAGACACTGAAGGCTCTCTCTGTAACACCAACATGTGTGATAAGCAAAGTCCCAGAGAGAAGACCTAATAGTAATCGCCTCAACATGAGATTTGCTGATAAGTGAGAGATTTTATAGGGATTATTGGGCATGTCTGAGATGTCAGAGAAGGGGATATTAGTACAAAAACCGCTCTTGGCAAAGTCAATATATCTCGCCCTTGCCCCAATTGACGTTGCTAAGATTGTAAGCCCTGTCGTACAGCATCCCGATTTTGTACAGCGCTGCTTTTTTTTTTAATAACAGGAAAAAGGGTACAAGCAGTCGGCTTTGTAATTTGTAGGCGCAAGCACCAAGCATGCATGCACCTACACACAGGCAGTTTTAAATAAAAAAGATTTTGCTTGCTGGTTTGAGTTTGACTGGTATAGAAAAACAAAACTGTGGAGCGGGAGGAGAGAGCAATAACAATGTGGGGGTTGTAAGGAATCAGAGACGGCATTTTGTAAAACCATATGAGGGCACGGGAGGGGGAAGGAACATAGGTGATGGGTGAAGAACACGTAGAAAGAGTAACGTGAGGGTGAGATCATGTACTGGATAATGGGAGGGTGAGATGCTGCACTGGATAATGTGAGGGTGAGATGCTGCAACTGACGTATTGAGCAGTTGTAGGAAGGGCTACAGCTGCCGTTTTTTGGAACTGTGGAACCAGGCTTTAGTCCTTGCGTCTGTTCAAAACCTGAGATTCTGGGCAAGTCACTTAATTTCCCTGTGCCTAAAGCAAAATGAACGTGCCCTTCTATTATATAAGTGTTGCTTTTGTAAAATCCTTCAATAGCTTCCACTCGAGCTCAGGTACATAGAAAACATAGAAAAAGAAGTAAACATCATGTGAAAACCGACTAAAAACATAGAATAGTTTAAACATACAGATATCACCTGCCACAAAAAGCCGACTCTCTAGTCAGCTAAGCATACCTGTGACTTAGAAGCTGCCCTTAAGAAGAGTGCCGAACAACTCACTCCAAATCAACGATAACAATAAAATACAACACACCAACCCCTCAACTCTGACTCACGCGCTGCACTGCTGGTAATGATTATTGGGCGGCTGGCGAGGCGCTCTACACAGTGTGTTTGCGTGCAGCACATGGTTCCTCCGGTCAGGCTGGAGTATATGTGTTCCTGGCTCTATGTGCGCCCTTTTTTGCAGTGCATTGTTGTGACTTTAAGGCAGCTGCTTATACCATGCCTACCTTCATTGGAGCTGCAGGAAGGGCGCTCTGGAGAAGCCCAAAGCCAGTCAAACAATGGGAGGGAGAACTAGCTTCGGTGGGAGGGGACTCTGAATGCTGGAGCCAGGACTTCTCCAGGAAGTGGTGGTCTGCTTTCCTGGCCGGTGTTTTGGCTCTGGAGCAAATGAATCTGAGGGAGGAGGAGCGCAAAAGGGGAGGCTGAAGCTAGCGGTGACAATGGAAAGCTGCATCTAGTCTCTAATACCTTCCTGTTCAGTATTAACAGAGTGTGGACGGGTTCTCGGTATCAGCTCTCCCCATTGAAAATTAAAAGGAAAAGTGAATGCCTTTGTGTTTTAAAAAAATGCCTTCAGCGGACCACGTTTGTTTTAGAGCCTAGACACACCAATAACCATGTGCTTTCACCGTAACACGGCGGGCAGGGGAGGGGGCGGAGAGGGGAGAGGTGCGACACGGCAGGCAGGCAGGGGAGGAGAGTAGGAGGAGGAGGGGGAGGAGAGTAGGGGAGGCAAGGCTAGCGGCAGGCAGGCAGGGGAGGAGAGGAGGAGGGGGGAGGAGAGTAGGGGAGGCACGGCCTAGCGGCCGTGCAATCAAGTAGTGAGGGGGCGGAGCTGGGGGAGGCTGTGGAAGAGAGTAGGCAAGGCAGGCGGCTGGGGGCATGTGCACGCGCATTTAAGCTCAATGCGCATGCGCATTGAGCTTAAATTTCTCGTGCACTGCAAGGAATCACCACGATTCCTTGCAGTGTGGATAAAGAGCGGATAAGTGCCAATACTCTCGCCTTGCTCGATGCGCATGCGCATCGACAGGCGAGACCTAACAAGGGGACTTCAAGTTAAAAAAAAAAAAAAGCCAAAGAATAAATTACTGTGCCTCTGAAGGGAAGGAAAAAAGAGAAAAGAAGAAGGAAGAAAAAGGAAAAAAAAAAAGTGAGTTTAGTTAATGCCACGAGCAAATGTCAAAGGGGGTTAGCACAGGTTAGCAAAGGTTAAAAAAGGAAGGATAATAGATGAAAAAACAAAACAGGAAAATAAAGAGATATCTGTTAGGAAAAATTAAAAAAAACTTAAGAACATTCTCACATAAAATGTATATCCTGTTCCCCTCCCTGCGGGGTCATCTATTCTTTTCATTTCCTCTTTCTCTTATTCAGTTTTTTCTGCTTTTTTTTTTTTCTTTCTCTCACTTAATAATATATAAAAGGTATCGGTTAGTTAGGACAGGAACTCAATAGGGGTGCTATCTTCTGATTTTCCAGATAGATAGAGTAAGGGTTTCCCAAGGGGCGGGGGGAGGTTCAGGGGGGGAAGTGGGGGGGGGGGGGTGCTTGTAAAAATTTCCAAAAAAAGAGTCCTCATTTTTTGCCCATTGATATTCTGGTTATGGAGAGTTGTAGGTCGGGATGTAAAAGTTGGTACTTTTTCTAGCATTGTTGTTAGAGGCTCTCTTGCCTTACTTGTTAATGCTTCTAGGTGGGGGAGTGCAAAACTGCTCTTATGGATAAGCTAAAATTTCTTTCTTGGAACATAAACGGCTTGCGCTCTAGCCCCAGAAATAGGAAGATATTGCAGTATCTTCGCGACTCGGATGCCCAGGTACTCATACTTCAAGAGACCCATCTCACAGAAAATGAGATTCTTTTTTTAGTTAAAAAAAATAGGTGGATCGACTTTTGCATATCCACTATACAGAACTCGAATACCAGAGGTGTGGCGATCATCTTTAAAAAATCTTTAAAAGCCAGGCTGGTTGATAAACTCGCAGACTCTAGGGGCAGGTGGCTCATTGTCTCGGTTCTTATAGCTGGGGCTCCAGTTACGATAGTGGGCTATTATGGGCCTAACAACAACGATCCTTCAGCATTGAGTTCTTTGTTTTCTCATCTCCTTCTTTATCCAGAACCGGTCGTCCTGGATAAAGAAGGAGATTTTAATGTGGTCTTGGACCCTAATTTGGATAAATCTCCGTCTAACAGGCAAATAGTCCCTTCCAAAACTAGGGCCTTTCTACTTGATAAAATGAAGGAGTTTGGATATGTAGAAATATGGAGACTAAGATCTGGGTTAAAACAGGGCATTTCCTTTCGTAATTATAAGTATCACCACCAGTCAAGAATAGACCTTGCTCTGGTCAGTCGTGAAATAGTTAAATTTGTACAAAATGTTTACTATCTCCCTTTCCATCTGTCTGACCCTGCAGCTTTGTGCATGGAACTGGTTGGGCTGTCAAATACCACATCCAGAACATGGTCGTTTGACCGCTCCCTTCTTAATGCTCCAGACGATATTACCTTTTTAAAATCTGAAGCACGGGGTTTTTTTGATAACAACATCGGATCGGCTTCATTAGGTTGCGTCTGGGATGCATTTAAAGCTTTTTTACGAGGCATTATCACTAATAAGGTCTCGTATAGAAGGAAGACCTATAGAGAAACTGTCACCTCATTGGATGCCGATATGGCTATGCTGCAGGAGAATATCTTATCACATCCTGCTGCCCCATCAGAAATTTTGGAAGATTGGCAGAACAGGCTACTCATATTAAAGGGGGAATTGAGTTCAACTCCGAACGCGCAAGTTCTCCAGAGATGGGAGGCCGGTAAGATGGCCCATTTCGAATATGGAGAATGTGCAGGGAAGCTCCTGGCTTGGAAAGCAAAAACAGACCGAGTCAGAAATAACATAGACCATATTGAAGTTGATGGTGTGGCTTACTCGGTAGACAGCGACATCAGAAGGGCCTTCCGTGATTTTTTTAAAGACATCTATCATGAGGACAAGACTATCGAGGCGCGGCAAGTAGACGAGTGGTTGATCGGAGTATCCCTCCCTTTCCTTTCGCATGACCAGAAAGTTGCCTTAGTTAGACCAATTACTAAGGAAGAGGTTATCAGAGCCATTACAGATAGTAAGAAGGGTAAGGCATCAGGTCCCGATGGCCTCCCATCGGAGGTCTATCTGGCCCTATTACCAACAATAGTCCCCTTCTTAACTCAGCTGTTCAATCAGATCTTCCAGGTGGGGCTGGCCCCTCCTGACTCATGGAATGACGCTTCAATCACTTTGATATTGAAGCCGGGTAAACCAGCCGAGAGCTGTGGTTCTTATAGACCGATCTCCATTCTCCATTCTAAACTCTGACTATAAGTTTTTTACATCTGTTCTTGCTAGTAGGCTGGGGGAGGTGGCACCTTGCATTTTACATCGAGATCAACGAGGCTTCGTGAAGGGGCGCCAGCTCTTTGAGCTGACTTATGACCTACTGGGAGCAATCGACATGGCGACTGCGGATTCTTTACCCCTAGCCGTTATCACGTTGGACGCCACCAAGGCCTTTGACAGGGTGAATTGGACATTCTTGTCGGGGGTCTTGGGAAAGTTCAACCTGGGGGAGGGTTTCCGCAGAGTGGTGAGCCTATTGTATCGGAACCCCACAGCTTCTTTGTTGGTCATGGTGAATTGTCGGACCCTTTTGACATCACTCGGGGTACGAGGCAGGGCTGCCCCCTCTCCCCTCTCCTATTTGATTTCTATATTGAACCTTTGGCGCAAAGGCTTAGGGATGACAATAACATCAAGTCTTTTTTCTATGGGGGATGGGAGAGGAAGGTAGCCCTGTACGCGGACGATATTCTCATTTTCACCTCAGATCTGCGCTCAGCACTCCCCTCGGCCATCGCACTGGCTCATGACTATGGTGAGCTATCTGGATATCAAATCAATGAATACAAAACTGAGATGATGCTGTGGAATAAGGCTGAGCCAGTGGCAGGGGCTCAGCGAAGTAATTCTATGCGCTATCTCGGTCTCACCATCGTTAAGGACATAGACAAAATCGCTTCATTGAATTTTGATATTGTGGCGAGAGACTGTAGAAAACTTATGAGGTCTTGGTCTTCACTCCCCCTCTCCATCCTGGGTAGAGCCAACCTTGTAAAGATGTCTATTTTAGCCAAAATTTCATTTTTGTTTAATACTCTTCCTTTGCATTTTGAACCCTCTCTCCTAACTAAGTTTTATGGTCATATTAGTTCCTTTATTTGGAATGATCGCATGCCACGGGTAGCATGGAAAAAGATCAGGCGCCGTAGAGAAAAGGGGGGTCTGGCAGCACCCAACATACAACTATACGCTTGGGCATTCCAATTTTCTCATGCCAGGATGCTGCTTAAGACGCCGACAAACACAGGAATAGGTAGCATGTTTGCCGCACTACTTAGAAGAGAGGGAGCAGGCCAGCAGGGTTTTTTGCTTAAATTCGGGGATCCTACGTTTTTTAAAAAGATTAAGTTGAAGATTTTGTTGGGATTCACCAAAACATGGGTTACATTAAGAAGTGCCATAAAGGTGGGGTATTTCGCAGGCAGGTCACCATTGTGGGACTCTCCTGGGTGTCCAGGAAGGCTCCTTGATAGTTTGGCAACTCCTTTGAGAGAGTCCGGCCTGGAGGTTTGGGGGATCTGTTTTTAGAGGGCTCTTTGTTACCTTGGGACTACCTATCAGCTAGAGTGGGGTTGGGCCTCTCTACATTTAAATATCTACAGATGGCAAGCTGGGCCCATACACAGAGTTCTGTTAGGGGTAGATTCCAAATGGGAGGTGATAGTAACATATTGTCACTGATGATGGACAAACCCCCGGTAATTAAGGAAATCTCGTTCTGGTATAATTTGTTACTGGATGAGGTAGACGGGGATTTTATCCTTCCCGAGACATTGTGGAGCTCTTCCTTTATCGGAAAAGATCTCAAGAACATTTGGTATTCTTCCTTTAGGCTTCTGTGGGATACAGTGAAGCCGGCGTGGTTGCGTAGGAACCATCTTTTTACGCTACATAGAGCCTACTACTCTCCACAGCGGCTATCGAAGTTCTCAACTGATTCCACTGTGGCTTGCCCTAAGTGTGAGTTGCTTGCAGCCTCCGACTAACACATGTTCTTTGAATGCCCAGTGCTGTCATCTTACTGGGATTTGATCAGCTCTCTGTTAACAACATCCCTGGGCTTCGAAATCTCAATCGATGCACTGCTTGTAGTCTTCTGAACATCATTGGAAATCCAAGGCCCTGTCAAAAAACTCCTCTTCTACTGTATCCTATTGGCCAGGAGAGAAATATGCAGGAAATGGAAGGAACCACTGCCTCCCACTGTGTTAGATTGGCGCATCTCAGTTTTACAAACATCTAAAACTGACCTATTAGGAGCTGGCAACCCAGACAAACGTGGCTTCTGGCACCTTTTAAATTGGTCTAGGTGATTCTTCTCTAGACTGTGGGGTTGGTTTTTTTTTCCCACTGTCCGATGATTAACGCTGCTTGGTCTGCTCTCCCTCATTGATCTATCCAAGGTTGTGGTCCCCCCTATCCTGTATGGGTATTGAATAGCAGCAACATTGCTCCTCTAGGGTTGTCATCTTGCGGTGCATTTTTGGGAGTGAATGAACAACGCTGAGTGTCAAAACCATATCAGTCGGGCGACGGCACTACCAATTTACCTGTGACAGCGAAGTTCATACCCCTCTCCTAGTGCACCTAGGTGATTTACTAAGGGCAAAATGAGGACACAAAAAAATAAAAAATAAATAAATAAATAAACGTACTACTATTTGGTATTCACAGAATGAACTTACTACTTTCAGGATTCACAGAATGAACTTACTACTTTCGGTACTCACATAATAGACTTACGACTACTAACTTTATGTCCACACCCAGGCCGTAATGTCTGCCACCGGGCCGGAATTTGCGGCTCTGCGGCGGGATTTACGATTCCGGCATGTGATTTCCAGATGTGCGTTGAAATACCCGATTTTGGGACGTAATTTACAATTCCGGGTCGTAATTTACGATCCCGGGCCAGAAGATACGAATTTTGGCAGTTGGTCATGTTAGCCAAGGGTAAACACCTGTCCAAGTGCCTACCATCCCCCACCAAGGATCAGCTGGCACACTGCAGCCAATCCCAGTCCTCCAACATGTATAAATGCAGAGCAGACACAAACAAACCCTTTCACAATGTCACTGAATGTGTTCGTAGCACTGCCCCATGCCATGCGGCAAAACTACTTGAGGAGGAGGAGGAGAGCAGAGAGGATCTTCAGACAGAGGATCAACTGGCTCGCCTGGGAAATAACTAGCCAAGATGTAAGGGCCAGGTACCGTTTCCTTCCAGAAGTCATCTTGGATATGGTCTGTGAGTGGGAGCAGGAACTTACTCTGTGACCTGCTGCTCACATGCAATACCAGCATATCTCAAGATCCTTTCTGCTCTCCACTTCTTTGCCACTGGGTCTTTCCAAAGGGTCTCCAGTGACCATGTGGGCATTTCCCAGGCGAGCCAGTCGCGGTGCCTGCATCAGGTACTGAGATGCATCACTGCTAGAGCCCCCAACCACACACAAATGCCACATACACTGGCCATGAGACAAAGTGCAGCAAGAGATTTGTATCTCCTTGCACAATTCCCACGTGTGCTGCGTACAATTGATTGCACCCATGTGGCCCTTCAGCCACCCTGCCACATTGCACACATCTTCTGCAACAGACACAGATGGTATTCCATCAATGTGCAAGCTGTCTGTGATGCCAGTGGGAGGTTCATCAATGTGCATGCAGTGTTCCCAGGCAGTACACATGACAGCTTCATATTCCACATGTCACATCTTGCCCGGCGTATGGCTGCAGGAGAATTTGGCAACATGTGGCTACTGGGTAAGTACCAAGCACTAAAAATGAGTGATATGTGTCATTGAAATGTTTGAATGCCCCCCAATATTAACCATTGTACAATAAGAATGATGGCCCAACACTGCACGTACGAACGTATAGATCATGTTCTGTGCAAGTCAAAAAGGTAAATGTTAACAACTGCCCTTTCTTCCCTCCTCAGGCGACGCTGGCTATGCACTCTCCCCACATCTCCTCACCCCTTACAGGCGTGCAAACACTGTACCTCAGCCTAGGTACAATTGGGCACACATACGGACTCGAGCCATCATAGAGTACACTTTTGGTCTGTTGAAGTCGTGATTCAGATGTCTACATACAGGGGGTGTGCTGCTGTACTCCCCAGAAGTCATGTGCAAGATTATATTAGCCTGTTGTGTTTTGCACAACATTGCTTTAACACATGGCTTACACATGCCTCTGGAACGTCGGCTAGCTCTGAATCTGGGAAACCGGGCCATTGCACATGACCGATGGCAGGGCGTGCAAGTCCGTGATCAGCTTGTTGCCACATTTTTCACATGAGCAACCTGTAGTGCCATGGACAAAATTTGGTTTGCTGTCTGTTGTCAATGATGAAACTTAGATAGACACAACTGTGCCAATAAATCCCACCCTGAGACGACTTTGCAATCCACACTAACTCCATGTAAATCACAGCCGCTGACAGTAGTCAAAAGGTGGAGTGTGCCTCAGGTCATGTGCCCATGTCAGCAATCAGTGTAGTGGATGTCCCTAAAAACAACAATTCCCGCTGATGACAAACAATACATGTCCTGAGAGACATACCTGGACCTCATGAGAATGGGTCACCTAATCACAAAAGGCCATAACCCTTGCATACTCAGGCCTGAGTGTGACCTCAACAGATTTGACTCCCCCACAAATGATGGGCCCAGAATGTGAGTGAAGATGTCATGGGACGATCAGGCACCATGGGGCAGATTTACAATAACTGGTGCATCCCTGCATATCAGCAGGGATGCTCCAGGTATTGTGCGTCAAGGCAGACACTGCGTGCGCCATCATGGATGCGCCGCATTTACAATGCTCTCCACGCCACTGGAGTCAAGCTATCCTGGCTGAAGACAGCTGATAGCCAGAAACCGGTCCTAGGATGCTTGATTCCGGTCCAGGGAAGACATGGCTTGGCAGTTCAGGCTGGACTGTTCCCGTGAGGCACAGGGGCAAGGCTGATTTGCATATGGCCATGTCTGAACTGGGATGGTGTGGTGAGCAAAAAAAGTATGGATTTAGGCCCATATCTCTGTACTGGGGTGAATGTATAACATTGTTCTGCATTCTGTCCATCAACAAGGAGAGATAGTCATCGATCAAAGTGTGTTCTCGGAGATCTCAAAATCTTTATTGAACACATTACAGACAACAATAACGGCATTAACATGCAAAATGATAAAATGGACATACAAATTGACCTCATGAATGTAATTGCATCACAAATTCCGATTAACACCAAACTGGAAAATATGAACAACTTTTTTTCAAGAGTTCAGGCAAAGTACTCTGCTCAGTGCGGTTGTAGCCCAATAATAGACAAATTAAGTCTTCTGCCTACACTTCTTGAACAGATAATATTAATTAATAAATCAAGCTTGGGAGGTAATAAAAACAAAGAAGAACAAATAAACGATAAGGGAGGAAACATCACAGTTCTCGTAAATTCGGAATCTAATAAGGATGAAACTGGTAACCAGTCATCCGGAAATAGCGACATACCCAACCAGGAGGACATAAGTAATATAGGACAAAAGCTGTCAAGGAAACAAAAAAACGTAATAGAAAAGTACAGAACAAACAGTCTCTAACTACAGAACAGCAAAAAACTAAGATCTATCCAATGTTCTGTAGTGCAAAGATAAGTAAGGCAACTACGGACTCGGACAGCTTTATAGATGAAGACTTGTTAGGCATTATGAACTCAGAAATTGTAGATAAGGATAAACCAGTAGAAGTTAATCAGACAAAAGATTGTGGTGGAGAGTCAACCCGGGAACCAAGCAAACATACCGTGGACCAAAAGAACATTACGAAAAGAAAAGCAGATAATAAACATGGGCCTAAGAAAAAACAACAACGTTAAAGGAGACTAAAGATTCCCATAGCAAAAAGTGGTCAAAGCACTGACTCCATCAAAGATGACCGGATAAATCATGAACAACTCGAACTTAGGGCGACCAACATACCACCTCATAACGCCCGGCTCGAAATGGAACTGGGAGATAAAGCTGTAAATACACAAGGTCAACACAAAACCCACACAATAAACAGGGAACAAAACATTATAGGAATCTGTGAGGTTGAAAGGCGTGAGAATAAAAGTGTTGACAAACAAGAAAACCCAAACCTGGAGACCCAAAAGCGCGGAGATAGCATGATTGAAGGTAAAAAAATAGATTTCTTCAAAGTGTCAGGTCATGCAGAAACCCAGCCATGGGTAGTAAATCAAACAATCCTTCTTCCCAAAAAGAAAGGTGATAACACCCGAACAATTTGCACCAGGAATCGGTAACTCCCGAACATTCCGAATGCAGACTTGATGGATCCATGCCTTGCACTCTGGCTTGGGAGACAATAACCAACACGTAAACATAAAAGTAGAAATAAAAGACAATATAAAGCAAATTAAGATGGAAAAAAAGAGTGAAGACGCAATACATCAGACCCATGACCGCAACATTTCATCAAAATGGCAATTATTGCTAACTCCAGAATATGAGTCAAAAGGTTTGCATGACATTCTGAATAGGAGGAATATACTGAAATCAACAGCAAATATACCAACCTTATACTATTTGACCACTGCCAATCTACTGGCAGTAGAATTCATAGCAATGACAGACCAGAAAAATAAGGAACAAACACTGACAACCTGGCAGACTGAAATGGACGTTCAGCACATCATGAACGCTAAGGCGCAATTTGAAGCCTGGGGAATTAAACTATCAAGGCCAATAAAACCTCGCTACCCGGTACCTTTAAACAGCAATTTAAACATCAATTATATTGGTCAAAGGCAAAAAGGAACCTCGTCGAATAATCAAACACTACTCAAAGGAGCAATTGGCAGCAGCCTTCCTACAGCACTGAATAGTGCCCGACAGAATGACCTGGCACCCAGAATGGAGGGGTCTAAGGATAACTGGGACTGGCTGCCAGGAGCGCTAAATACGAACTCATGCAATTGACCGATGGAAAATGAACTAGCCGTTCAAGACTCAAGACACATACAATGCTCTCATGGAACATCGCGGGAGCAAAAAATGGTTAGAAAATGGGTCCCGACTAGACAAATGGGAAAAATACGATATAATAGCATTGCAAGAAACCTGGGCATTAGAAGACCTTCCTCTAATAATTTACATACACTATACAGTACCAGTGACCAAAACTAAATCTTATGGTCGGCCAAAAGGGGGCCTGGCGGTCTACATGTCCACAGAGCTACAAATTGATTCTGAACAGATGGACCCAGTAGTACCAAACATCCAACTGATCAAACTAACTTCCGGGTCTGTGCAGATTAAAAACTGTCCTGCTGATAAATACATACGCGCGTTCGTCGGCCAAGCGAAAAGCAGAGCACAATACGCAACTAATTACGACCATCACAAACATCAGGAATACTTTTGCCTCATGGGACCTGATACTTACAGGAGATTTTAACTCAAACTTAATTCATACCCCGGATGAGGATGACCTGTTAGCATCGGATAACATATGCTGGAATGTGCCACAACAATATCAGCCAACGATGTTTAAAAAGGATCACGCAGGACAAGGCTTGGTAAATGCTCTTGAGTTTCTTGGATTAAGAGTAATAAATGGCAGAACTCCAGATGACTTCCCACCTAAACATACATTTCACGGGGGAAAGATAAGATCAAGACTAAACTATACAGCCATTTCAGTATCATTGATGCCATTCCTCTCCCACTTTTCTATTGAGTACACAACCAAGAGTGATCACTCATTACAACTCATACACTTTAGGTTAAAAATCACTAAACATCAGGCAAATACAATAGTTGATGGAGATATACAAACGGTTGACCTAAAGCGCCTCAATTGGTCAAATGAAACAATGGAAACACTTCAGCAACAACTAAAAAAGAAGATAGGTGCCAGTAAAGCAGAAGCCCAGACTATCATCCAAGCCTGGTAAAAATTTACAGCAGACTTATCTTCTCTAATGTCTACTGGACAAAGGAAGACAAGATATCACGGCCCAAAAAAGTACCCGGTAAAAACAACAGCTGCAAGACTACGAGCCTTGAAATGCAATCTCAAAAATAAAATAAAGAGGCTAAAATGAACAGTACCTGACACAGCAGCCTGGGACAGCGTACGGCAGCTAATGAAACAATATAAAAAAGAACTCTGGGAAGAAAAAAGAAAAATGAATGACAAATTCTGGGCAGAACTGCTTTGTATCTCCAAGAAATCAAATTCAAAACAGTTTTGGCTTACCATAAATAAACTGCAGAGACCAGTGAACGTATTATCGTCAAATATTCAAGAAGGGGAGTGGGCGGAATTCCTGACCTCGAGGTTTTTCGAATTAAATACTCAAGATACAGCAGAAAGAAACTGCCAGACTTTAGCCGGGGGAAATGACAATCCCATCGGGATCAAAGGAACCACCAGCTCAGAAGAAGACAAAACCTCATATAAAGAAAAGAAATCGATTGATTGGTTAAAGTGTATAGAGGATAATGGCCCATTGAAACTAGCGACAAGTTACTCGTTCCTTTCAAGCGAAGGAGTTAGACGCACAATAAAGAAAGCTCGAAATGATGGCGCTCCTGGCCCCAACGGAATTCCCCAAGCAATCTTTAAACATGATACATTGTTTTGGAGTAATTATCTACTTGGTCTGCATCAAGAGGGAGAGCTCTTAAACTATATACCAGCAAATTGGCAAGGCTCGATACTGACCGCTATATTTAAAGGAGGAGACAGATCAAATCCAGCAAACTACAGGTTGATAGCTCTCCTGGATGTTAAAGCCAAATACTATGCTACTCTGGTGTTAGAAGAGCTTAAGGCTTGGTCTGATAATCTCAATCTTATCCCGGTCAACCAGACAGGCTTCAGCCAAGGTATAGGGACGACAACAAACATTTTAGGTCTATCAATAATGGCAAACAAATGTAAGCAGAGGAAACAATATCTCTACTTCTGCTTTATAGACCTAAAAGCTTCTTTTGATAGTGTTGATTGCCACCTCCTGTGGAAAAAGCTCCGAGCATGGGCCATTCCTGAAAGGCTATTAAAGGGCATATTGTTATTCTATTCAAACACGTGGCTAAGAATTAAGATAGGTTATGGATCCAGGCTATCGAGGAAGTTAACAACAACCAGAGGCCTTAAACAAGGGTGTGTCCTGGCCCCTCACCTTTTTAACTTGTTTTTGTCGAATCTTTCACAAAGGCTGGACTGTACCAACTCCTATCCACCAAAACTCGAACAATTGAGACTCTCTCATCTATCATATGCCGATGACGTGGTGCTAATGAGCAACACAAAAGTTGGTCTTCAAAGAAGTGTGAATGAAATGTCAGCTTACATTTCAGAAAACAAACTTGAAATAAACACATCGAAGATCAAAATAATGGTGATTGGGAGCCAACTGAGACGTAAACAGACAATCTGGCTTAACGGTAACCAACTAGAGGAGGTAAAAAAAATACAAGTACCTGGGTTTCTATATCGATAACTCAAGAAATCACACAGAGCAAAAAGGGTATATGGCACAGAGAACAACCGCCCTTACATTTGCCTTCAGCCTATTGGCTAAGAAGCTGACGGGTCCTTCATATAAACCTCTGCTTGCCGTAATGAAGGCAAAAATTCTACCAACAATAACGTATGCCAGCGTTGCTTTCCATGGAGAAGACGGAGAGGTTTTAAACCAACTGGTAGCTTCCATCTACAAAAAAACATTTCAGATACAAAGGTCAGCCTCCCCAGCCCAGGTGCGCTTGGAATTCGGCATACTAAATGAAGACTTGGGCAGAATGTATGCGGCAGTTAAAACCTGGTATCGTTTGAAACTAAACGTAGCTACTTCGCAAATCAATTAAAGCACTTTGGTCGGAAGTAAATGAGGACAAAACTTCCCCTTTTCATCAATTTCTGTTCAAATCTCTCTCAATTACATGTACAACAGAATTATGGAATAAAAATCTCCCATACCAATCATTTAAACAAGCAATAAACAAAGCTTCAAAAATCCATTCATCGCAGCTGGACAAAAATATCTTCAGAACAAGGTCACACGCTTGGATGGTGATAAATAACTATAAGTCCCTTGTTCTGGCACCTTATTTGAGCATACCGTTCTCAATGACTGTAAAAAAACAATTAATGACATTACGCTTTGGTAAACTACCATCTTTGGCAGACCAGCCAACCTAGGTGTACACAGGTTCTAAACTATGCCGGCTGTGTAACTGCCACAAAGAAGATTTCATTCATATAATCTGCATATGCAACAAACTGTATAATGAACGAGTTATGTTCCTAAAATCAAGTTTTAATGTAAGAGGTATTAGGTCATGCAGAGCGGCAATAACAGCGTGCCTAAATCCGGAAGATCCCCCTCTGAACGGCACACTGATTAAATTCTTTAAAGCATTTACTAAGCTCTGTTAAAAAGACTGGAAACTCGGTTAAAGAGGAAGACAGTTGATCCTACTATACTGTATTTTTTATAATGAATTTTAGAACAACCAGAAGAGATGAAATGAATGTATGTTTTTTTTGTACGATAATGATTTGCTTTTTATTTTGTGTTTTGAAAGGCTGGTTTTAAATTGTTATTGTTTTAACTAACTAAACAATAAACTTTGATTATATTTGATTCTGTCCATCAACTGTTATTTTTTGCATTTACAATGCGGCGCACCTTGGGGCAAGAATAGACAGATGCGTGACGCATCTGCTGCCATAAAGGTGAAGCACTGCTGGAGTTGTGTCGCAAGCGCAATGCAGCTCCAGCAAGGCTTGCGGTGACCCTATGCCTAACATGCTGCGTCAAGCCTTACGCCTGCTTCAAGCAGGCGCAGGGTTCTGACGCAGCATGGCCATTAAAGTGACTGAGTGAAATCTTGTAGATTTCACTCTGCCACTTCTAGGAGGTGTTCCTTTGCCGGTACGCCCCCAGTGCCTGAACGCCCAACTGTGGCGCAGGGCTTTACAACATGACACATCTCCCAGATGCGTCACATAGAAAATACCCCACAGCATGGCGGTTACAAAAGTGATGCAAATGTTGCGCAAATGTGGCATACGGTGCTTGTAAATCTGCCCCATGTGTCTGTGATATATCCACACTGCCCCAGACCAAATACACGTAACACATCACACAACTCTGATAATGAGCACTCAATATGGACTACATGTCCCATAATGCAAAGTAGGAGAAAATTAAACAGGGGTTTGATGTTGTGTCAGCCCCCCCCCCCCCCCCCGCCTGTGCAGAAATGTCATGAAATGGTCTGTTCCCCCTTTTGTTACATATTCATGATTCTCACCTGCACTGTCATTTCAATTTTTCCCACAACATAACAGCAGGATGGCAGTGGATTAGATTACTGATTGTGGATGGATCAGGATGAATACAAAATGGCTGCCAACTACTTCCTGTGATGTAGTTCCTGTCTCCCACTACCTGTATAACATTTCCTGTATGATATAATGTGTTCCGGGTCATTTTCGGAGGTTACGGCCCAAAAACGTAATTTCCGATTTAGCGCAGCAATGTGCGTGCGCGGAAATGACGCTCTGGACCCGGAAACTACGTTTTTGGGGCGTAATCTCCGAAAATAAACTGGAACACATCATTTCATACTGGCAATGATATACAGGAAGTGGGAGACAGGAAATACATCACAGGAAGTAGTTGGCAGCCATTTTGTGTTCATTCTGAGTCATCCTCTATCACTGATCAGATCCTCAGGCATCTTGTTGCTCTCATCAAACTTATTTCCCCAAAATGGCTGAGGAGTATGAGGAGAGAGCACCCCCTTTCTCAGAAAGGGAATTGAACATCTTGGTGGAGGGGGTGTTGGAGAAATTTCCTCAGCTATATGGGGACCCTGAGTCCCAGCTGAGCACTGCAGCCCGGGGCAGGCTGTGGGCCAACATCGCCGAGCGCTGCAGTACAGTGGGAGTGTACACCCGGAGTGCTAGGGCGTGCGGCAAGCGCTGGGAGAACCTAGGGCGTGAGGCAAGCGCTGGGAGGACCTAAAGCGCTGGTCCCGCCACAAGGCTACGGAGCAGGTGGGCCTGTCCTCCCAGCACCATGTGCATCATCCTCGCCTCTCCCCACTGTACAGGAGGGTCCTGCGGAAAGCTTGGCCGACCCTCCATGCTCAGCTGGAGGAGCATGAGCAGCAGGTACCTAGTAAGTACATCATATGCAATATGTGTCTAGGAGTATGATGTGAGTGAAACAGTGATGTACCATTGTGTGTCCCATGCCTCCATTCACCAATCCGGTGTCCATGCAGCAGTCACCAAGATTAAAAAGGCACACTGTGGCATATGGACTGTACAGGGCAGAGTGCATTTTGGGAGTTGTAGTTTCTTCATGACAACTGGGTAAATGAGCCACACTTGTGCATTCATATTGAATCCTGCTCTGCCAGCACCACTACCATTGAACCAAGGGAATCATAACTGATGTGTGCATTGTATGAGCAATGGTACAGAGACTGTCCAGTGTGCGCATGGCAGGTCATAGGGTATTGGATGCTGTGATTTGCATTGCATTTGTAGAGTTTGGGTTCCAATTGAGACAGATCATATTGTGCCATGGAGTCAAAACATACTTTGAGATCCCTGCATCACTCTTAAGTTTTCCTAAATTTGCAAGGTGTGTCCACTGACAGACGTCTCACCCTCAGTGGCCTGTATGACATTTTACATGTACAGGTAGCGGTCACAACCACACACCACTGTTCACCGGTGTACTGCACTACCTTTTAAGTCAACAAAGTCAATATGTGGCACTGGATTGTCCGATGATGTGTGGAGACGGCAAAAGGCTAGACTCAAAATTTAGCTAGAGGAGTAGCCCAGAACCTATGTGCATGTGTGACCCACATTCGGCATTCGGCTTGTCCCATACAATGCTACAAAGCAGATGACACTTGTCCAGACGTTAAATAGCTGCTACTCCATATCAATGGCCAAAATCTATTAAATCTGGACTCTTCATGTTTCCCTTTGGTGAACTGATTTTGTAACTGGCACAAGTAGCAGTGACAGGACACACAGATCACATGAATGACACGGTTGAGGTTTGGCCAATACTGTTGCGTAAGCCGCCACAATAATACACATGAGATGTCCATGTCAAACTCCATTCAGTATTTCACAGTGAACATACATGTAATGTAAGTTCATAAACACTGAGGGGCAGATTTACAAGGCCCTTGTGCCTCTTTTACACCGCTGTTGGGTCACTTTTGTGACGCAGCGGCGGAGCAAACCAAGCGCCATGCTGCTGGGTTATTACAATGTGTTGCATCTGGGAGATGCGTCACATTGTACAGCCCTGCACCACATGTGTTTTGGCACTGGGGGGGGGCGTTCCGGTTCAGGAACGCCTACTAAAAATGGCTGAGTGTAAACTACAAGATTTCACTCAGTCATTTTTTGGGCCATCCTGCGTCAAAACTCTGTGCCTGCTTGAAGCAGGCGTAAGAATTGACGCCATTACATAAAGGGTTGACCCAAAAGTACTGGGACCTGGGTATTCAATGTTGCAGGGAAAAGTGATCCCAGTATACACTCTTAAAAGAAAAGAAACAGATTTTTTATATTGTAGAAAAGGAAATTATACATTGAATAAGGGAGAGATGTTATTTATTCACATCCTCACAAGTGCACATGTATGATAAAATACATTACACATGAACGTTCAATCCTCACAAAATCACCTACCTTCCCCACCACCCCTACCTCACCCTCTCTTCCGGGCACAACGTTCATGTGTAATGTATTTTTTCATATTTGTGCGCTTGTGAGGATGTGAATAAATAACATCTCTCATTAATTCAATGTATAATTTCCTTTTGTACAATATAAAAAAATCTGTTTTTGTTCTTGTAAGGGTTGACGCTGCATGTTAGCGATCGGGCACCCCTGAACCTTGCTGGAGCGATGTTGCACTTGCCACGCTACTCCAGCAAAGTGCCGCTTTTCCACCGGGGGTACGTCAGGCATCTGCACACCCAAGCGCCACGGTGTGCCGCATTGTAAATGCGGCGCATCAGGGGTGGTGCACGGGTGGGCAGATGCGTCGCAAATCTTCTGCCACATCTCTGCTGATTAGCAGAGATGCGCCAGAAGTCATAAATTGGCCCCTGACAACTGTAGAGTGTGATCAGAGGAGAACAAAATCTGACCTTGGTTCATTTATGTATGTGTCTTGTCCTGCATGAAACAACCACCACATCAGGATTTTGCTTACATTCCTGCAGGCACTGCTGGTGAGACAGAAGACCTGCAGGAACTGGTCCGGAGCAGGAGGACATCAGTTCGCCGGTCACTACACCCTCTTTCCACCAGCGAGGAAGAAGAGGAGGAGGAGGGGACCTCAACATCAGCAGGCCAGGGGATTGCGTCCACCCGAGAAGAGGAAGGACACGACTCTGGTGCTACGTCCCGGGTGGAGACTGAGGACATTGTAGGTGGGGTGAAGAGCTGGACACCTCGGACCATGATGTGTCGGAGAGCCACTCACCCACACACTATACACCAGTGGCTCTCGAAGAGGTGTCCCCGGGGCACGCCAACATTCAATCTGGGCCTGCCATCTGCCACTCCCTACCTCTAGAGTCCCCCATGTCATCGGGGGCTCCAGCTCTATCCCCTGAAACCTGTCCCCCTCCTCGTAGCCGCCAAGCCGAACAGAGCTCCGGATCTGAGGCACCACATCCCTCCTGTCCCCCCGGCCCCTCCCGGTGTTGTTCCTCCTGTGGCTGTGCCAGAGGACTTGAGTTGGTTGGTCGAGGGGCAACCATACAAGTCCGCTCGCATCATGCTACAGGTGTGTCTTGAGTTACGCACGATGCAAGCGGACCTTCTCCGATCTATGGACAACCTCGCCGACCAACGTCCAGGCCCTGACCACAGCCATGTCATCTTTTGTCTCCCAAATCCCTTCCCATACCACCGTCAATGTGCCCCATGTCCGTTGCCCCACACTGTTTCCCCCCATACTCCTCGTGTGTCACGTACCCATGTGGTGCCTGTTCCTGCACCAGCCAGCCTTGTGAATGTGTCCGACCCTGAAGATCTAGACATTGTGGTCCTGGAGGATGACCAGAAGGACACTTGACTTTTGGACTGTGACATTGTTCTGGACAAAGATTTCTTTTTCCCCTTGTTAATAGACTGGTTTCCCTGACGCTCCCTGACATATTATATTTGTTTTGCCCCACCCCAATCCAAGTTCCCTTCTCCTTCTGCATCAAGATCATCATTTGTTTTCCTTTCTCCCTTCCAAACGGATGTTTTGTTTTTGTTCCTACATAAATATCTTTGAGGAATTCTACTTAGTTTACCTTGTTTGACTTCATTTTGAATTTCTGTTTCCAATATGGACACATATTTTGTGAGTCATATGCTATGCACATAATAGCGTGTTGCTATGATGGGTTACACTTGTAACTGTGTCTCACACACACACATGCCTACATTGTTAGACAGGACATGATACACAACAGGATATTACGTTTGTAGATCTTTATTTTCACTATCCACCTAAGGACCCCAGGACAAATTGACCACGTGAATGTCACTGGCGATCGTGTTTGCGGCTCCGCAATTTTGGGGGTGATGAACGCTGTGAGGGGTCAGCTTAAGCTTGTCGCCTACATGTATGTGGGTGTTGTACAGGGTGATCTACAGGTGCTGGTGCAGATGGTGTCTGCACATTTGGTGTTTGTGCCTGGACAAGGGCTGGTTGTGCAGGTGGTGGGAGTGACAGTACAGGGGTTGGTGGTGGTTGTGCAGGTGGTGGGAGCAACTGTACAGGGGTTGGTGGTGGTTGTGCAGGTGGTGGGGGTGCCTGTTCAAGGTGCTGGTGTGTTTGTGTACCTTTGCTGTGGTGCTGTGCAGTTGGTGTTACAGGTGTGTGGATGTGCTGTCCTGTGGCCGATATGATTGTTCCCCTCCCTGCGTTGGCCCTGAAAAGAGACTTTGGATCACTCTCATGGTGTCTTAAACTCTCTTCCCTTTGGATGGATATCAGGTCTGTCATAATCCTGGACATGCCCTGCCAAGTTCTATCCATCCTATCCAAAGCTTAGCTCACCCTGTCCACCACCTGAGGGAATTGGACCATGTCCTGCAGGGACCCAGACATGTCTGACAGGGTAGCCCCTATGGCATGAATGTCCTGCCTCCCATCTGCCTGCTGTCAGAAAAAGTCCTGCTCCCACTGGCCACCATCGCCAGTTGCAGGCCCCCTCTGTAGGTATCTGCCAGGGATGAGATGAGCAGGTCCAACACCAGGGGGGTAGCAGGTGGAAGACTGTGGGCAGGAGAAGGGTGCCCAGGAGATACCTGCACCACAACAGGGCTGGTACTTCCCACAGATGGTGGAGAGAATGGCAGGGATACACTGCGTAGGGAAGAGCGGGTAGGGGAACCCCCATGTCGGTCCTGTACGTGAGGGCTGTGAGGGAGTGATGCCTGTGTTGTGATGCGTGTGAGCTGTGGCTGGTTTGCTCTATGCTGGGGTTTGGGAGGAGGCTGATGAACGTTGCTTGATGGAGGATGTGATGCCGTGACATCAGAATCGTCATCCATGGAGTCGATGGATATGTGGTCATAATCATCCTCAAAGTGAACGCCCTCATGATCTTCCTCCTCCTCTTGAGCATGACTTGCTGCCAACATTACTGCCTGGAGGATATGGGGATTCTCCGCTCTGATTCCCCGTGGGCCAGCACTGGTCATCGGTCTGTCATCCACTCTCTCAGCATCATCTAAAACACAGAGGTTGCAACCATATTAGTGATTGACATGGTAATACATGTGGTGAAACACCAGGGTTGTATTAACTGTACTTTGCATCAGCAGATGAGGATCATGTGATCTAGTTAGGGTACCACCACAAATGACCGCTCACACCATAGCACTGAGGTGTTACACAGAGATTTACTTAATGCTAGCAAACTCACCAGCCCCAGCCACAACTCTCTGTCCCTTCGCGTTCCCCCCTGGTGTACCCTCCTGAACCTGTCTAATCATAGATGTTGTAGACATAGCTGTAGAGGATAGAGACAACATTCTCAATGATCTGCACCACCAATTGACAGACAGGCACATGTGACACTCATGATTTGTATTACACTTTGTAAACAACAACTGTTGATTCCATGCAGAAGGAGATCTTGATCTCTGCCATGGCTTAGTAATCTAAGCTAGTGACACACCTCATGCCTAAATTACCTGAAGGACAGGTGCGCAAGGGTTTCACTGCTGCAGCAAGGATGTCTTGCATCCCCCGGGATGGTGCCCGCTGCAGTGGTCTCATCCTGTAAGCAGCTGTGATGAGAGATACATGTCCATATTTTAGTACAACAGATTGTAGCTATGAGCCAACATGTCATATTCATTAACCATTTGCGGATAATCAAGGATGATGTGCAGCATGTTTACCTCATTGACTTTACATGTGGGCATCTGCTCACATACAGCATTTGCCAGCTGGTACCTCCATGCAGCACTGACATCAATGAGATGGCACATCAACTGACAAACTTGTATGAGAAGGTTACTGAAATTTCAAGGAAGGGGATAAATGACCAGGACTAATCTGCATCACACTGATTTCACCTGTACCATTGAGACTAACATTTTTCATGGGTGTAATGTTGTCTGTTAACAACTCAGAAAGGAGTTCATGTGTGAGATGTGCAGTTGTCAGGGACATAATGTTGCTCATTTGTGCTTCCCTACTCATGAGGTCACACAGCCCATTTTGAATGAGAGAACACAGATTTCCAATGTCCATCCTTTGAGTGTCCTCTGTTACCATACTCCATTTCCAACATCATGGTACTACTTAGCTGACAACGGATGGTGTCTTGTGCAGCAGACATCCAAACCTCATATGTCAGATACTCACCTATACATGTGAATACGATAAAAGGGAGGCAAGCAGAAAACAACATTTGGTTATAATCACACATTGCAGATGATGTGAGAAGCTTTGAGGCTTCCCGCCTGCACTGGATTATCGTGTTGCTCTTCAGCCAATTCATTTTGCAGATGTAACTGCATGAAGAGTCATATTAGCAGCCCCTACACCCATCTCAAAGGTACACAACTGGCACCAGTGTGTGCCTCAGCCATACCAATTTCATTTTGATTTGACCATGTATATTTTGCTAGGGATTTATCATATCATTGAATTGCAAGTCTGTTGTGTTTTGGTCAGTTCATATGACACATTGTTCTATTGTATGTCCATTCTGCACACACTTGGCATACATTGTGTCAGCCTCTCATTTGCCACCAAGGTCTGATATGCCATGTGTTCAAATGCCATATATGACCATATTGTGATGCAGTCAACGTATTTTACAAAACAAAACTTATTCTCAAATCATGTACATACGACTCATAACACAACTAGAATGAGTAATGTTGTTTATTCACATCCTCATTTGTATACATTTCATGTATATATGCTTTTGTACAGATCAAAGTAGTTCCTAAAGTGAGGCGAAAAGGAGGGGGAATGGGAGTGGTATGTGTTCGTGAGGAATAGGGATTGTGTTGAACAGTTTCAAAAGAGGTAGATGTGGTCACATAAGATATTAGTTTTTGACATCACATGGGCGTATAGATTTAGCCCCATACATTTCTAACAATAGTAGACTCCTATCCCAGTTGAAGCACAGTAACTATGGTCTGTTGATTGTGGGTAGGTATCGTTAAGATTGTTAAAGAGGTATCGTTAAAGAGTGATGTTGTTGAATAAACAACATCACTCATTCTAGTTGTGTTATGAGTCGTATGTACATGATTTAAAGAATAATTTTTGTTTTGTGAAATACGTTGCCTGGGTCCCCCCCTTTTGCAACATTGAATACCCAGGTCCCAGTACTATTGGGTGAACCCTATTTTGTAATGTTATATTGTGATGCAGGACAACAGTGTTGTACAACACATACAGTGGAGGTGAAAGGCACAATTAATGAGCATTCAGCCAGGTTGACTAACATTGGCCCAGCACCGGAGCAGTGTGTGGTCCCTGAACAAATGTCCGGTCCGACCTTGTAGCAGAAGTCAGTGTGTGTCTTTGGTTCTGGGAGGACCGCATTGTACCTACAATGAAAAGTGTGTTTTGCAACTTTACATTTCTGCTGCCACATGTGATGCACTCAATTTCTGGCACAGAGGACGAGCACAAGCCGTTGTGGGCACCACCGTTGCAGAAGTGTGTCATACATAATGTAATGAGTGATCCCACATATAACTTAGAAGGGGCCCACTACCTTGATGCTAGCTATATCACAATTACACGCCTACGAATCAAGAGGTAAGGTCCACTATCGTGTTTTGTTGTTGCCCAGAAAAGAATCCATCCAATGTAAGCAGTACATGACCAGCTGTCTGGACTGTGCAATTTATTGTATATTGGAAAGATTTGAAGTTGGACAGTGGATGCATTGTCAATACTACTGAGACTGGTATCTCACTGCTTGTTCATCATTTCCATATCGGTGCAAATAGGATTTCTAGATTAGGTCTACAGACACTATTACAATATAGTGGGCACACCCTTTTGACTAGTTGTGGCACTCGATTACAGGATTGGTTTCCCCGGTCTGGGGCTGTTGGTGAAATACATGTTGTGTACCACAATTACAAAGGTATGATGAGCCAAGACATTTTGGGGCAGATCTACAAGGCCCTTGCACCTCTTTTACCCCACCAGTGCGTCACTTTTGTGACGCAGTGGCAGCGCAAAAGATGCGTCATGCTGCGGGGTATTTACAACGTGATGCATCTCGGAGATGGGTCATGTTGTAAAACCCTGCGCCAGAAGGATGCGTTCCTGCACGGGGGGGGGGGCGTTCCGGCGCAGGAATGCCTCCAAAAAGTAGCTGAGTGAAATCTACGAAAGTTCACTCAGTCACTTTTGAGCCCATGCTTCATCAAAACCCTATGCCTGGATTGACACATCATTGTAATGATCACCCCCCCCAGAGCATTGCTGGAGCTGTGTTGCGCTTGTGAGCGACTCCAGCAATGCGCCGCCTTTACGGCACAGATGCGTCAAGCATCTGTGCCGTTTTTGCCCCATGGTGCGCAGCATTGTAAATGCCGCGCATCCATGGTGGCGGAGGCCTGGCGCACAATAACTGGCGCATCCCTGCTGATATGCACGGATGCACCAGTTATTGTAAATCTGCCCCTTTATATTTTGTCTTTCGCTGTTCACAAGTGTCATATCGTAAAGGTGAATGTCCATTGACAACTCTAATTGTAATGAAGCAAATTTTGCATCTCTGGTTGACTTACATAGGTGGGAACCATTTGTCCCTCTGTCGTCTCCTGACAATGTATGCATTTTGACCATCTCCATGCCAGTTTGACTTACCAGTTAGTGTGGTTGTCATGCCTTCCTCAGTACGTTGCTGATTCCTCCCAGTAGATGCGGTGATCTCTGCTACTGCAGTTGTCTGTGCTCTGGCTGGATGTGTCAATGGGTGAGAAGAGAGAAATGAAACCAAATGGGAAATGTGCTTGTGGAACTTTTAAGGGATTTTCCCATATCTTCTGTGTGCTAACAGTGTTGTGAAGTACTGGCGCAGACGGGGCAGGTAGGAGCAGTGGTGTGTTGGGGATGTAATTACGTGGCAGAGTGGAAAATGGACAACAGAAAATGTGTATGACATATTTTGATCTGATGATACTCTCACCTTGTGCTTTGTGATTTAGGCTGGCAGAGGGTGATGTACTTCTTGGAGAATTTGTGGCAGTTTTACAGGCCCCTTGTATAAGATTTACACTGCTGTTGCATCACTTCTGTGACATAGCGGTGGTGTGCAACAGACAACACATTTAGAATTATTCTCAACAACGTGACGCATCTATGGTGAAGCGTCACGTTGTGAGGCCCTGTGCAACATTGAACCTGCGTCAGCTTTGATGTAGGCAGGGTGGGCATTCCTTTGGGATATGATGCGTACAAGTGATTCAGTGACATCTACAGAGTTTCGCAGAGTCACCTTTCAGAGGCCGCAGCGACGCAACCTTATGTCTGCTTGAAGCAGACGTAAGGAGTGGCGCAGCACATTACGTAGGGGCAGTCCATGAACATTATTGGAGTTGCATTGCTCTTGTGACACGGCTCCAGCAAAGCCCCCCCTACACACCATCAGATTCAACACAAATCTGTCTATCCCTGCGCCACAGAGCACCGCCATGTAGATGCGACGCACCCGTGTTTGCGCAAGGGTTGAATTGCATGTCACATTGTCACTGCCGCTTCCCTGCTCATATTTGACAATTGCTACTTTTTTTTTAAACTTTATTTAGCATTTCCATATATCATTGCACATTTTCAGTCAATATGAACAGTTATTGAATTTGCAGGGTTGTGTATGTACGGCAGCAGTTCTGTGCCCATGTTTTCAAAAGGGGGGAGGGATTTGCCATTTCTAATGCAAATGATTCGGGGACTTGTGGTGCTACATACAGAGGGTGACACATAAGTCTCTGACTGACTATATTTTTATATACACTTTGGACAAGTTCCTTAATACCAATGACAGTGTAACACAGACAATCTTTTCATGCACTTTTTCTTTTCATTCCACTTACCTGGTACGACGTAGCGGGCGTCACTGACAGGCAGCCCATGGACCAAATGGGGGTGTATTGTTGTGAGGATATACTCCTCCAGTGGGGTGAGATGGATGCGGGGTCCAGAGTATGCAGCAGGGAGGATCCTGCTTAATTCTATCTTGGAGTATTTCTCCTTCACCCTCTGCCTTTCATCCTGCCACTTTTATTTGATGTCCTGTACTGTGCGCCTCTCCTCCCCCAATGCTGAGACAGCAGTGGCTAACTGCTGCCATAGGTCTGCCTTCTGTGTCTCACTGGTGCAGTAGGGTGGGAGTACATATAGGCGTTTGTGGTGCCTGACTATGAACTCCACAAGCATGGTGGTCTCCTCTGAAGTAAAGTTCCTTTTTCTCCTCATCTCCATTTTCTGTGGCACTGTGAGCGTTGTGGACACAAACTCTCTGTGGCCTAACCTGTTCCTTCAATGTGTTTTGTGGTGCTGGTCAATTAGTGTTAATTGGCTTGAGCTGGAGCGTGGTGGGGGATGGTAGGCACTGGCAACATTCATCATGGCAAAATGGAGCTATTGGCTGGGATTGGCTGCAGTGTGTCAGCTGACCCATGGTGGGGGATGGTAGGCACTTGGACAGGTGTTTACCCTTGGCTAACATGACCAACTGCCAAAATTTGTATCTTACGACCCGGAATCGTAAAATCCGGCCCAAAATCGGGCATTCGACGCAAAGCCGGAAATCACGGGACGGAATCGTAAATCCCGCAGCAGAGCCATAAATTCCAGCCCGGTGGCGGAAATTACAGCCCGGGTGCGGACGTAACGTTAGTAGTCGTAAGTCTATTCTGTGAATACCGAAAGTAGTAAGTTCATTTTGTGAATCCCGAAAGTAGTATGTTAATTCTATGAATGCCAGAAGTAGTAAGTGTATTCTGTGAACACCAAATAGTAGTAAGTTTAGGATTTAGTCTTAAGTGCATTCTGTGAATCGGGCACAGAGTGAAAAGGAAAGAGTGAGAAAGAGAGAGAGAGTGGGAGAGAGAGAGCAAGAGTGAGAGAGGGGTAGAGAGAGCAAGAGAGAGAAAGAGAGAGCGGGATAGACAGAGGGAAACAGAGAGGAGAGGGGGAGAGAGAGAGAGAACGAGAGAAAGAGCCTGGGAGTGCTGCGTGCATGTGCACGCAGTCTGCTTTTCTTGGAAGCACATACTCGTGTTTCTGGTGCGCTCCTGCTTGCTCCCACAAGGTGGATGCCGCCACAAGCATGAGTATGTGCTACCAAAATGAGCAGTGTGGCGGCTAAAAGTCTCCTATGCAGCGCATGCGCACAGCGTAGACGAGACCTAAAAAGGGGTTGACAAAAGTCGGAAAAAAAATAATCCTTTAAAATACGACCAGGAACAGGCGCCTCAAAGATGGTTCTGCATGGGAAGGCAGAACAGCAGCAAGAAGTGGTAGCTTCTGAACTGCTTGTGTGCTATAGCGGCAGCAGAGCAATGGTTTCCAGCACATTCGCCAGGAGACACATGTTGTGCTGCATGGAGCACTGGCTCAGGAACTGACTGCGGCCTTGCAGTAGCAGGGTGATGTCAGCTGGGGCACTTGACAACAGCCATATATACAGCATAGAACATCAGCTTCAGAGACGCATAGCAGAAGACAAAATCTTGCTGTTCTACTTAAGTGCACCTTTTCACAGCAGCTTGTGCTGCTGCTAGAGTTAAGACGTGCAGCCTGTTGGCGCAGTAGTGGTTTACTGAAAGGTTATGTGCACGTGCGCCCCTGATGCCTCTCTAAAAGGAATGAGGCCTCCTTCACTTAGGGAGAGCAAAAATGGTGGAACCGCCATGTCCCTCACATTGGGCTCCTAGAAGGGCAAGCTCATTGCCAGGTACACTGGGCTTTGCTGTACCTTGGAATGTCCAATGTGGTCACATTGCCTGTGCACATAGGCCCTCGTGTACTAACGCATTTTCCCATGTTCACAGAATGCGAAAACCCCTCTTGCTACAGCAGCTCCATCCTTCGGTAATGGAACCATGCACGGGGGACATAGACCTCCATTTCCATGGGAGCGGCTCTCCATGCAGTCAAGGGCAGTCCTCTCTTAAATGTGTGGCTATTGTAACAGTGTCAAGCCTATCGATTACAGCAGCGGCTTTTGTCCTCAGCAGGGCAAAGAACACCGACTGCCCTTTAAACGAAGGATACAGTTTTCAAAATACGATTCCACTAGTAGCTGTAAAGTGCATCGGATGATAAACACAAGGTCTTGCTACATTAAAAAAAAAGCACCATGGGATATATTTCCGTATGTGTGTATCCGTCCTAAACTATTCGGCACAACTGAAAACCAGCACAAGCGCGCGCATCTCGCGGCAGCAGGTGGAGGGGGCCGGCGCGATTCCCTTGCGGGAGCGTGCAGCAAGGCACGATGATTGCGACCATATAGCGCCACCATATGGTGCCACGCGCTCCCGCACTGTAATCGCCAGACGTGCACGCATTGCCATTGCAAGCAATGCAACGTGTGCACGTTTTTGCCCCAAAAGCTGTGCCGGGAGCTAAAGGTCTTTCTCCTAGGCAGCGCATGCGCGCTGCATAGGCGAGACCTAAAAAGAGTGGGTAAATGGTGCATTTTCAAGCAAATTTGAGAAGAAAGAAGGTTAATAAAGCAATTGTGAAAGTGCGGTTATTACATTAATAAAGGGATGTCATATAACAACATGTAGAGAGAAATGTTTCTGGAGCTAGGCCCTGCCAGTGCCACACACCTCTGAGCAATATACACACTGTGTGCCAGCAGGGCCTAGCATCAGAAACATTTCTATTGTTATGTTTTTAAAGCTATGCCCAGTTCTGGCACTCAATGTGTATGCTTCTCAGAGGTGCATCACACGTGGCAGGGCCTGTAGCTTCAGAGTGAGAAACATTTTCTGCACCAGTCTGCGTCCCGGCTAACTTTTCTATCTCTCTCCTCTCGTCATCTCTCTGCCCTTCTGCGCTGCACCTCACACTCACCGGCTTAAGGATCTCAAGCAGATTTAAACTTTCACAATGATTCAGCCATACGTAAATACAACAAGAGCAGGTTTAACAAAAAGGTCAACAGCACAACTAATCACATGTATATTGTGAATGCAAGTGGCATCCAGATGTTTGCATTCTCATATATATTTGATCCAGACTCAAGCATGACATTTATTCAATATGTAGGCGCTGTTTACATTGAGTTCAGCCATAAGCCTCAAATATAGATGTGCCCTCTCAGACGTCCTTTTACCTAGTCTGGGGGCACCGCTGGATAAAACTGTTTTGAATTTCTCTTCCTGTATTTTTCAAACGATGGCGCAAGAGTGTGTGTGCATGTTATGTGCATTCATAATCCTACAGGAGTCATGTGACAGAGGAAACAGAACATATCTTCTGCACTGTGGACAAGCTGCAGCTCCTTAAAGACTTGCATCGCTTCCCCGCGATTTTCCAATATTTAGAAATGCATGCTTTCTTTTAATTTTGCAAACTTTGCAGATATATCTAAATTAAAAAAGCATCAAAGCAGGCGTTAGAACGCTTGATCTAGAAAAAACACCTCATATAATTTGTCTGCCAATAACCAGGCATGTAACAAAATAAGGCGACACCATCTGTTAAGATCATCTGTTAATCCCAGTCAGCACAGGGCGAAGCGGCAAATGCAAATACAATAGAAACACAGCACTGTACTACACGCGAGCCCATGAACTGCTTCAGATGCACTGCCCATATTAATGATCTTGCAGCGCCCTGCTGAATTCAGAGCAGGCGTCCATGCTATAATCCCAGATCAACTACATGCATATGGCAGCCAACGCACAGCTCATCTGCCTGGCTGCACGAGGCGAGCCAAGCGTTTTATTTCCTAGCTCCAAGTCACAAGTCAAACTAAAATTCACACTGTTTGAATTCCATTCACACATGTGGTCTCGCTCCACTCCTCTTGTATTTCCAAACACTGGACAGGGCTTTTGGAACCTCTTAGCTCCCCAAGATAACACATGAAAATTCCCCATACAGCTCTAGAAACGAATCAAAACAAATAGAAAAGGATGTCCTCCAGCACACAAACTTGAAAAGAATTGTAAATGCTTAACCACAGCAAACGGAAGCAAAGAAGGTTGTGTAAAAAATATGACTGGACTTATTGAAAGATATAAACTCTGGGGCAGATTACCAAGCCCCTTGCGCCACTTTTGCGTCACTTTTCCCATGTTAAAAGTGACGCAAAAGTGGCGCAAGGGGCTTGTAAATCTACCCCCGACCCCTGGCCTTTCACAGATTTCCTTCAGCTTTGCCAAGGAAACTCAACAAATCTTTAGAGACAGCTTCCCATGCCTCGAGTACACATGTGAGGCACTTTTGGCCGATGTGCTGTTGACAATGAGACATAATGCGATAGCCAAACTGACACTGCGAAACGTACATATGCTACGGAACATTAACATTACATAGAACAGTTCAGTTGCACTCTGTGAGAAGTTGGCCTTGCATATGCTGTCCACTAGTTATAGTGGGCACCTTGCACCAGTCCAAACAACCCCTTAGAGGTGATAGGTTAAAGACAACCTTTATTGAAAGCTATCCTAGTGGTAGCTATGGAGACAAGCCTTCAGGCTAAGTCTTGAAGGAATGTAAAGCAGCTTGTTTTACCAGTCTATAATCTCTGGAATGACCAAATGATAGGAGAAGCACACCAGGTATATATACAAAATATGTGAATTTATTCTAAACACACCCTACTAATCTCATTATGAGGCAGGAGGTAAAAGCATATATGTTACACTTATATCACACAGTAAATTAGCACAATATACGTTGAGCCCTAGGGACGTACCAAACCATATATTAAGAAAGTGGTATGAGAACAACAACTTGACTAGACACAAGGCCTAGAGCCTGTAGAATTGCTGGGCCACAAGGACAGTGACACAGGGGACCCACAGGGGACGCGTGCAGTTTGAGAACACGGCCGCGAGACGCCGTAAGCTTCTATGGTGAAAGTTGCGGTTGGAAATTTAAAGATTAAGGAAACTTAGGAGAGGACTTTGAGAAAACCCCTTTAGACTTAAGGGGTTCTAAGGCCAACACCCATGGGAGCACCGGAGTACTCAAGTTACCTCACCCAAGGAAGCAGGGTGCATATGTGTCTGTTGGTGTTGGGAATCGTCATTGAATTCAATGGCGATATGTGCAAGGTGCTGCTGTTATCGAAGTGGAAAGTGTCTGGTGTGATCCAAGCCTGGATCGAAGATGAGAAGAACCTGAAAGCAGAGGGGACAGAGTCTGGGTCACTTGCCAGTGACCATGGGCACGATAGTCGAATGCCCACCGATGTCGTGTGATTTCAGGTTGAAGAGGTGAAGCTTGATTTGCAGCCACGAGGACCAGGAGCTGGATTTGAGCTGTCCCACAAAGGAAGTCGAGTGCTGCGATGTCGGTAACCGGATTGGACCCAACAAGCCTTGGCAACAGCAACCCACACTGAGAGTGAAGAAATGCTTCAGTACAGACCAGCAAGGTCTGAAGGACTCACCATGTGGTGGAAAGTCAGTGATCATCTGGAGCAACCAGGTAAACCCACTGAAAGTCAAAGTTGCCTTCTCAGGGACCCACAAGTCAATGGACCAGGGATCGCGAAGGGCCGGCTCAGGGAACACTTGTGGAGTGTAGGCCAGCAATCTTCAGTGGAAACGGTGCTCGGGTCTGGACTACAATTAACCCAATGCACAGCCTCAAGGAATGTTGAGAAGCTAATGCACTTACAAATGTGCACGGTGTTCAGGGGTTTCGGTTCCAGGGTACTCACAAGGGCTGCAGGTCTCAGCTTTGCTGGGGACTCAGGTCGGCCTCTGAGAAGTTTGGAAATCTACCTTCTGGGCTGCAATTACTTCAGAGTCCGGCAGGAGCTTAGGAAATGCAGACCTGTCAGATGCGCCTATGGTGCCTGCCAAGCAGGGGAGTAACTCCTTTACTCCAAGGGAGATTCTTCAGTCTTCTAGTTGGATGTATGACGTTACAATGCATGCATTTACAACGCAATTATTACAACACAGTCCATTACAACGCATAGTGCTTTGGGGCGCTGGATAGTGAATAGTTTAATTTACTATTCCAACTCCAGTCCTCGTGGACACTAGGGAAGGTTATTGGATAGTAAATTAACCTATTCCCTATCCTAGAGCGCCCCCCAGAGCAATGCGTTGTAATAGTTGCGTTGTAATGGTTGCGTTGTAAAGGCTCTGCGATGTAAAAGTTGCGTTGTAAGTGTTGTTCACCTTCTAGTTGTGTAGATCATCAAAGTTCCAGGCTATGTGTAGCAGAGTTTCGTTCAGGTGCAATCTAAAGTCCTGTGGTCAGGAGCTCCTTTCTTATACCTAAGGAAGGGGTTGGACGTACTCTGGGGACCCACCTATGGGAGGGTTTGCAAGAAGGGGTGGCTACACCCATTTCCTTTCTCCAGGTTCACACCAGAGCAACCGGTTTGAACTGGGCTATGCACAGGGACACCAAATGTGTCCCCAGTGCAGACTTCAAAGCACTCTCAGAGTGCACCCACCCAGCCCCAATACACTAAAGCCTGTCTGGAAGCTGGTTGCAACTCACTGTGACAGGAAACCCTATTGTCCAGGCCTCCCCTGCCAGAGTTTCATCCAGCAGCAGGAGGTCAGACTCGTGTCTGTGGCTGCATCATCCCTTTTTTGATGCCAGGGCTCTTTTAAACTGGTGCCGGGTATACCGGGGTGTACATGTCTCTCCCTCTAGAAGGGTGGAGTTCTGGCAGGGTAGGATTCCAAAGTGTTTGACACCAAACACGACATGTTTGCTTGCAGCCATTCCAAAGTTAGCATTTACCGCGAGGTTATAATGCACTCAAGAGTATATGGTCTGGCTGCATCACAGAACCCCTCCAGAGAATAGTTTCCGAAGGGGTCCAGCTCATGCATGGGCACCCTCTCACACAAAACTCAGCACCCTGCCTTCTGTATTTATAACGCCTGCCATAGGGGAGACTGATAGGTTTATATTTGTAGTGATTTAAGGTAGATATAGGTAACCTATATCTAAGTAATGGGTGCAGGCACCACCTTACCCAGGCTGCAGTAGCAGTCATGTGGTGTCATTTTGCAAGGCTTCCCAGGGGTGGCATATACATGTTGCAGCCCCTGGTAGATCTCTGGGGTACCTATGCCCTTGGTACCATATACTAGGGACTCATAAGGGTACCACAGTAACCAAACTGGAGTGTACTTAAAGTACTTGGAATCAATTTAGAGAGGAAGCAGCTAGGCTTGGGATAGCAGGGCCCCAGCCAGACTAAAGTAAAAAAACAGTGAAACATCAGCAAAAAGTGGGGGTAACCATAAGAGCAGATCCTACTCTCCTCCAGGAATGATGTGATATTTATCAGCTCTTCAGAAAAATTGAATTTTGCATCTTGGAGCACTCCTCACACGCTTTAATAAAGACTTATTCTGAAACGTTTTCCTGTAATTTAGCACCACCTGGAGCCCTAAGGCTTTTGCTTTACTTCTCCTTACAGGAGCATCAGCCCTTAATTCCATAGCGTGTTAAAACACAAGTAGAAATGTAGGTAATTGCCTCCATTAATCAAATTAATGCCTTCTGCAAAAATCTATGTAAATGTTACAGGTTTCCCATCCTCCTAGGATTAATAAAGTCTGAACTGCTTGTGTTGGGTGACATAAACACACTGGATTGTTTACACGCCATCACTTGCGCAAACGGCTTGGATACATAATTTATGACAGGGGTGCAGAATAATAGAGCTAACAATTGCTTGGATGCAGCGCATATGACAGAAATGCACAATGCTTTACTAGAAAGCGCTGTAAATGACTTGGATACATAAGTTATGACAGGGGTACAAACTGCAGGATAAAAGCGCTGTAAGTATTTTACGACAGCGTTGCAGAATACTTTAAGGGCAAAGAAAGCTTCGTACATATTTTGAATGCACCGAAGATAACTGGGATGCATAAAACATTACTGCGAATCTCATTACTTCACTTGGACGCTCAATATATAGAAGGGATGTACGATATATTCATGGGCCATGCAGAATTCCATTTCTTTGCTACAAGTCCAAACATGTCAATCTGCCTCTCCTGCTAAGCAGGTCACATCAGTGTGCAGTGCGAGGAGGCCTGACTGGACGCTGTGAACCCCTTGACTGCATTGCATGAGAGAGGATTTGTAGGAAGGTGGATATCTGACTACATGGTTACCCCAACTTTTTGCCTAGTGTTTAGCTGTTTTTTGACTTAGTTGGCCTAGGATCCTGCTAATCAGGGCCCCAGGCTATCTTCTCTCACTGTAAAATGGACTCCATGTACTTTAGGTACATCTCCAATTGGATATTGGGTCACCTTATGAGCCCCTGTATAGTGTACCATAGGTACCCAGGGCATAGGTGCGTCCAAGACCTACCAGGGGCTGCAGCATGTATTATGCCACCCCTTGCTGGCCATCCACATTGACACAACTGGCTGATCACTCATCTGGGGCAAGGTTGTGTAATCACCCCTTGCTTAGGTATGTATCCCTTTACCTCCCATTACATATAGTCACATATATACCTATAAGTCCCTCCTATGGCAGGCCTTAACAATCCTGAAGGCAGAGTGCTTGGTTTTATGTGAGATGGTGCTCTAGCATGAGCTGAGCCTGTCTGCAGCTTTCAGGACCATGTCATTATAGCTGTTCTATGAAATAGCCATACTATATACTCTTAAGTGCATTATAATCCTCGTACTTAATGCTAACTTTGGTTTGGCTTTATCAAAACATGTCATGTAAGGTGTCATACACTTTGGAATACTACCCCCTCGCCAGTTCTGGTGACGGGGGTAGCATTCCACCCTTCTAGAGGGAGAAGACATGTTGTTCCTGTTAATCCCGGTTAAAGTTAACCAGCGCCTCAGCATCACAAAATGGATGCTGCTGCCACAGACACAAGTCTGAGCTCCTGCTGCTGGGAGTCCTTCCAGCGAGGGAGGCTTGTACAATAGGTTTCCTGTCTTGGGAGGTGCTAGCACAACCCCAGACAGGCCATAGTGTATTGGGGCAGGGAGGGCTGAATGAAATGAGAAACTGCCTGGGTCACACAAGGTGCTCCATGCATAGCCCGGTTCAAACCAGTTGCTGGGGCACTCCAGCCCCAGCTCTTGTGCGAAACTGGACAAAGAGAAAGGGGTGTAACCAACCCCTTCCCTGGTCCCACCCATAGGAGGGACCTAGCAGGTAATCCAGCCCCTTTAATCAGTATATAGGTAGGAGCTGAGTCTAGAGACTTTAGATTATCCTGAACTGAAACTTGGAACGAAACTCTGGACCTTCGACATTCTACTGCAACTAGAAGACTGAAGAATCTCCCTTGTGGTCAAGGAGTGACCACCCTGTCCAAACAGGCACCACCAGTGATCTGCCGGTTTGCTTTGTCGACACTCCCAACAGAGCCCGAGCACGGAGCCAGACAAGAACTGGACTTCCAGATTTCTCTGACCCCGACCCACATCTGAAGCAGAGCTGAGACCTGTGGAGGCGACGAGAGACGTGGGACCGGACATCTTGTCAAACCTGCTTATTGCTAATTGTGCAGCTTCCAAGGCACCCTTGAAGTTGTGCATTGGGGATTGAGAAGCCCCAGCACCGAGCCACATTTGCACCGAAGCACAGCCCCCCACACTCTACGAGTGCCGTGTGGTGCCTGCTGGTACCTTTGAGCTTGATGTACCTTTCCGGTCACTTGCCCGTTGGCTAGTGGCCTCTATGAAGGCGAACCTTTGAATCTACACCACTTGCCTGGTTGCTTCAGGCTTGCTCCGGCTTCCCTGAAAAGGAGAAGTGCCCCAGACCTTGCTGGTCTGAACAGAAGCCCATCTTTGATTCTTGCGTGGGTTTGCATTTGCCAAGGCCTGTTGACTCCAATCTGGAAGCCGACACCGCCAACAGTCTTGATCCTTTGTGGGACAGTCAGTTTCCAGCTCCTGGTTGTTGCCGACACCTCCTGGTCTATGTGGCTGCAGAGACAAGCTTCATGACATCACCTGATTGCTTCACGACATCGCCTGGTTCCTTCCTGGTTCCTTCCTGGTCACTGGCTAGTGACCCAGACTATGTCCCCTCTGCTTTCAGGTACTCTTCATCCTCGATCCGCCCTTGGATCCAACCGGACACTTCTATCCTGGTCGCCTGCGGCATCTTTTTACAGGTCTCCATAGGATTCAGCAACGAAACCCGACACAATTTGACACCTATGCAGCCCGCTCCTGTGGGTGAGGTAACGCGAGTACTCCAGTGCTCCTGTGGGTATTGACTATCCAAGAGCCCTAGTTTTCAGTAGCTTTCTCCATCCGGAAGTGTCCTAAATCAATTAGTTTCTGACTCTTACGTTCCCATTGTATTCCAATGAGAACCCGCGTGTGTGTTAAGACACTGCACACGCTTCTCGTGGGCCTCCTGCTTCCTAACCTTTGGTAGTTCAGTGTAGCCCCAGCGATTCCCTAGGCCATAGGCCTATTCCTTGTTTGTGACGTGGTTCTTATATCACTATTTTAGTATATGGTTTGCAACGCCCCTAGGGCTCGACTGTATTTTGTGCAACTTATTGTATGATGATTAAGTATCTTGTTATGTGCTTGTGCCTCTGACCTCAAAAGAATTCAGAGGGGTTGTGTTAGTAATACATACATATAGATTTTATATATAACCTGTGTGGTGTCCTTTCACTTGGTGTTGAAGGGGTTACATATGGTAAAACAGCTGGCTTCACATGCTCTCTGAAGTTTTAGCCTAAGACTGCTTTGTCCATGCTACCACTAGGATAGCTGGTCTATAAGGTTGACTTTACAACCATCACCATAAGGGTTGTTTGGACTGATACAGGCTGCCCACTAGAATAGTGGACATCACATATCAGGCCAACTTCTCACATTGGTGTGCAGCGGTGGGATAAGAGCTTGCTGTTGTTTTACCAATTGTAATTTTAAGATATCATTTGAAAGATCACATTAGGTACCTATAGGTACATATAACAAGTCTTATAATACTTAAGTTCTACTGAACTTAGTTGTTGTAGAGCAAAGGGCTTAGCACACCTTGACTACAACTCCTAGAGAGGTTCTAGTAGGAAACACTTAGTGTAGGTAGGTGCACACACCACACCTCACTAGATCATGTCTACCTCAGGAGAGCCTAGTGTGACTCTCCCTGTGGGAAGTGACCCTGCCAGGGCACCTTCAAGATATGATACCCTAACTTGCCATGATTTAAGGCACTTGTGCACATCAAGAAAGTTAAAACAGGGTTCCAACCCTACCCTCAAGCACCTGATAGAGCTCATGGAAGAACATGATGCTCAGAAAGCCTCTAACTCAGGCCCCTCAGGTAATACAGATGAGGGACTGCCCTCAACAGATAATGCCCCTGACCCTACTCTGATAGATGAGGATGAGGTGGAGGTGGAGGCGGAAGACTCTTGGGAGGATGCAGACAGCCAGGTCCTAATTAGAAGACTTAGCCAGGCTAACCTAAGCCTACATGGGGCTGGGAATTGGATAGCCCCATACAGGCCCCTAAGTGGACTTAAGCAGAGGTAAAGGAGGGGAAGATCCCACTCTAGGGAATCTCTCCACTCTAATGCTTCAAATGGCTCTAATGTCTCTGCTCAGGGGAGAATGACTTCTCCTCAGAAGAAGGAACATCAGGCCAGAATGAGAGAAGTCAATCTGAGGATTGAGAGGCAAGAACTTGCTCTAGCCAAAGAGAGACTTGCTCTTGCAAGAGAGCAAAAGTTATGTGGGTTAGAACCCACTGGTGGCAGCAATATCCCCAAGGATAAAGATAGGTCCTATGATAATAGAAAATTAAGCAAGATTGTCCCACCCTACAAGGATGGGGATGATATCCACAAATGGATAACTGCTTTGGAGAGGGCTTGCAAAGTACAGCAGGTACCCAAAGTCAGTGGGCGCCAATCTTATGGCTCTCCTTTTCAGAAAAAGGTAGAGATAAGCTCCTCACAGTTAGAGATGAGGATGCTGATAACTACAAAGTCCTGAAGAGTGCTCTGATTGATGGGTTTGGCTTAACCACTGAGCAATATGGGTTGTTGTTCAGGGATACCCAGAAGACACAGACTCAGGACTGGACTGATTTTGTAGATTGTGCTACTAAGGCTCTGGGCTAGGGCTGGTTATTGGGCAGCAAAGTACATGACTATACAGGATTGTATAATTTGATTATGAGGGAGCAGATCCTTAGTAATTGTCAAAACCAGCTTCTACGCCAGCACCTGGTGGACTCTGATCTGACCTCTCCACAAGCATTGGACAAGAGGGCAGACAAATGAGTCAGAACCAGGATTAGGCCTAAAAATCAGGGTGGTGACCAGAAGTCAGATTCTACCAAGCCTCAAGAAAAAGGTGGGGATAAATCTAAAGACAAGTCCCCTACAGGGCCCCAAAACTCCAATGGGGGTGGTGGGTCCCAAAACACTTCCTCTAACCCTAAGAAACCTTATTGCCATGTCTGTAGACAACTCGGCCACTGGAAAACTGACAGCAGTTGCCCAAAAGCCAACTATAAGGAAAATGTTCCTCCAAGCAATACTCCCAGACCTCCTGTTACTATTAGTAGTAATCCCCCAGGTGGTGGGAGTGCCCCCAAGTATTTGGCTGGGTTTACTTTGGGAACTCAGGTGGACTCTGGCCTAACCAGGTCCCCACCATAGCTACTCTTGTCTGTGAAAATGGCATGGGGTTTGCCAAATTCACTGCTTGTCCCAACACTTTGGGCAAGTACAGGCAAGAGCCCCTCATCAATGGCCAGAAAGTTGTAGCCTATAGAGACACAGGGGCTAGAATCACTATGGTGACTGACAGCCTACTCCCCTCAGGACAACATTTACCTGGGGTCACCTATCAGGTGATCAACATTGATGGAGTGCAGACAGATCATCCCATGAGAGTAGTAAATCTCAGCTGGGGAGGTATCACTGGCCCCAAGAGAGTGGCAGTGTCTACAAACTTGCCTGTAGATTGTCTACTGGGAAATGATCTAGAGATCTGAGCCTGTGATGGGGTAGAACAAGAAACCCATTCCAAAATGGTAGGCCTTCCAGAAAAGGTTAGTGGGGCTGTGATGGGCACAGCCCCAGCTCAAGCAGAATTCCTTCCTAAAGAGGTTGGAAGAGCTGTGATGGTCACAGCCCAAGCTCAAGCAGACTTCCCTGAAAAGGTTGGCAGGGCTGTGATGGTCACAGCCCACACCCAAACAGAGTTCCTTCCTGAAATGTTTGGTAGGGCTGCGATGGTCACAGCCCAAACTCAAACAGATTTTAGTGTTGTTGTAGGAGAGTAGGGTCTGCTTTCCTATGGTCACCCCAATTTTTGCTTTTTGCTTCACTGGTTTTCGACTTAATGTGGCGGTGGGCCTGCTAATCAGACCCACAGCCTGCTGTTCTCTCTCTAAATTCACATCCATGTACTTTAGGTACATAACCAATTGGACATTGGGTCACCTTATCAGCCCCTGTACAGTGTACTATAGGTACCCAGGGCATAGGTGTATCTAAGGCCTACCAGGGGCTGCAGCATATCTTTTGCCACCCCTGGCTGGCTATCCAAACTGACACAACTGGCTGATCACTCAGCTGGGGCAAGGTTGTGTAATCACCCCTTGCTTAGATATAGTATACCTATATCTAAACCTATATCTGGACACATATACACCTATAAGTCACTCCTATGGCAGGCCTTATCAATCCTGGAGGCAGAGTGCTTGGTTTTATGTGAGATGGTGCTCTAGCATGAGCTGAGCCTGTCTGCAGCTGTGGGGACCAACTCCCTTAGCTGTTCTGGGATATTGCCATACCATATACTCTTAAGTGCATTATAATCCACGCGGTTACTTGCTAACTTTGGTTTGGCATTATCAAAACATGTCGTGTAAAGTGTCATATGCTTTGGAATACTACCCCCTCGCCAGTCCTGGAGACGGGGGTAGCATTCCACCCTTCTAGAGGGAGAAGACATGTTACTTTGCTTAAACGCGGTTAAATCTAACCAGAGCCCCAGCATCACAAAATGGATGCTGCTGCCACAGACACAAATCTGGCCTCCTGATACTGACTGAAACTCCGGCAGGGGAGGCCGGGACAAATGGTATCCTGTCACAGGGAGGTGTTACACCACCCCAGACAGGAGATAGTGGATTGTTGCAGGGACTGTTGAATGAAACTAGACAGTGCCTGGGGCGCACAAGGCGCCCCATGCATAGTCCAGTTCAAACCGGTGCTGGGGCATTCCAGCTCCAGCTCTGGCGCGAAACTGGACAAAGGGAAAGGGGTGTAACCACCCCCTTCCCAGGTTCCACCCATAGGAGGGACCTAGCAGGTGATCCAGCCCCTTGATTTGGAATAAAGGTAGGAGCTGTGCCAATGCAAGTTAGATCATCCTGACTGAAACTTTGAAACATACATCCGGACCCTTAGACATCCTACTCAACGTAGAAGACTGAATAATCTCCCTTGTGGTCAAGGAGTGGCCACCCTGTGCAAGCAGGCACGATCAGCGCGACAAGACTTTCTTTGCCATTGCTCCCGCTGGAGCTCAAACAACAGAGGCCAACAAGACCCAGACTCCCAGACTTCCAACAGCCCGATCCACAGTCCTAGCAAACCTTAGATCCGTGGAGGTGACGAGAGACGTGGGACCGGCCATCTTGAAAAGTCAATGAAGTGCTTCTTGTGCAGCTCCCAAGGATCCCTCGATGCTGTGCTTTGGGGGACAAGAAGCCCGAGCCCCGAACATCTTTTGCACCAAACATCACCTCTCCACACTTGCTGAGTGCTGCGTGGGGCCCTTTTGCATTTTCCTGCTCGACGCGTTGTCCGGTCGCTTGTACGTTGGCTAGTGGCCTCTGTGACGACAAAACTACAAAACTACACTGCTGGTCTGGTTGATCCAGACTGGCCCCAGCTTCCCTGTAAAGGAGCCATCGATCTGACCCTCCTGGTCCGATCAAGAAGACATCTTCGAATCCTGAGTGGGTTGCCTTTGCCAAAGCTTGGTGACTGTGAATCGAGTACCAACACCGCCGACAGCAAGAGCCTTTGTGGGACAGCTCGTGTTCACCAGCTGGACATCCTCGATCCTTCCTGGTCCACGTGGCAGCGGAGACAAACACCTCAACATCACCTGATTGCAACCCGACATCGACTGGTTCCTTCCTGGTTCCTCGTTGGTCACTGGCTAGTGACCTGAACTCTATCCCCTCTGCTTTCAGGTACTCTACATCTTAGATCCACCCTTGGATCCAACCGGACTCTTCTCTCCTGGTCCCCGGAGCATGTCTGACATAATATCGACAGACAGAATATCGAAATACAAAAATATCGGCACAAAAATATCGACATCAAAAATATCGGAGTCATATCTTCATAAAGGTAAGTACAAAAATATCGAAAAAATAATATCGTAGTACAAAAATATCGAAATTAAAAATATCGTTTTTTTAAATGTATTAATAATAATGTAAAAATAATTTTAAAATACATATAATTTTACAAATATTAAATAAAAATATTAAAACAAAATTAAAACTAATACATATACATTTAAAATAAATAAAACACTTAATAATTTAATGTAATTTTCTTTTTTTTTATTTCATTTAATTGATTTAATGTAAAAAAATATATTTTTACCCTGTACGCCTGTACCCCAAAAACCCAAAACTGACCCTGAACCCTAAAAATATCCCTGTACCCCAAAAACCCAAAACTGACCCTGAACCCTAAAAATATCCCTGTACCCCAAAAACCCAAAACTGACCCTGAACCCTAAAAATACCCCTTTACCCAAAAACTGAAAACTGACCCTGAACCCTAAAAATACCCCTTTACCCAAAAACTGAAAACTGACCCTGAACCCTAAAAATACCCCTTTACCCAAGAACTGAAAACTGACCCTGAACCCTAAAAATACCCCTTTACCCAAGAACTGAAAACTGACCCTGAACCCTAAAAATACCCCTTTACCCAAAAACTGAAAACTGACCCTGAACCCTAAAAATACCCCTTTACCCAAAAACTGAAAACTGACCCTGAACCCTAAAAATACCCCTTTACCCAAAATTAATTAATATTATTTATTTACCAATTAATTATTAATTAACAATAATAATAAAGTAAATATATTAGCACATTAGCTGTAATTTATTTAATTTAATAATTAATATTATTTTCCCAATTAATTAATTAAGAATAACAAAAAATAATATATAAAAAAATGACTCTAATTAATGTAATTACCTAATTTATATTAATTAATTACCAACTAATTAATAATTAAAAATATGTACAAAATTATATTAATTAATTAACTAATTAATATAAATTAATTACCAATTAATTATTAATTAAAATATGTACAAACATATATTAATAATTAAATATTATTAAATTACTTCCCACCCTATTCCCCTATAAACCCATAACCCGCTAGAGAACATATTTATCAATTAATCAATTAATTAAAATTAATTAAAAATTAATTCTCAATTAATTAATTAATAATTCCTACTAATTAATAATTAATTTACCATAATTAAATTACTTCCCACCCTATTCCCCTATAAACCCACAACCCGCTACAGTAGTAAAAGACAATATTTAATTAAATTACATTAAAAATAAATAATAAAACATAATAAATACAATATAATCTACACTAAATTTATTTAAAAATTGATATTAGTAACATCGAAGTTATTTATTTCGATATTATTGACATCGATATTTAAAACTTCGATATTACTGATATCATACTAATATCGATATTAAGACTGTCGATATTACTTACCTTCGATATTTTGTCCCATCGATATTTAAACTTCGATATAATTGTATATCGAAATTTAAAACTCAATATTTTGTCTGTGTACCGTCCCCTGCAGCCTCCTCGACTCCAAGCCTCATAGAACTCCACGACGAAACTCGACACACTTTGGCACCTATGCACCCCCTTCCTGTGGGTGAGGTAACAAACTAATTCCGGTGCTCCCATAGGGGATTACACCTCTAGTGTTCTAGTTTTAAGTGGCTAAGTTCTAGTCCAGTCGGAAGACTCCTAAACCTATAACTTTCTGATTTTTACGCACCATTGACTTGTATGGTAAACGCGGTTGCCTATAGACTCTGCACCAGTATCCTGTGGGCCTCTCCCGACCTAACCTTCGTTATTCCAGTGTAGGCCCAGCGATACCCAGTGCCCTAGGCCTGTTCATTGTTTGTGACGAGGTACTTATACCACTTTCTTAATATGGGGCCAGTCTGGAGCAACCAGACCAGCAGTGTATTTTGATGTTTCGTCGTCACAGAGGCCACTAGCCAACGGGCAAGCGACCAGACAACGCGTCAAGCAGGAAAAGTGCAAAAGGGCCCCATGCAGCACTCGGAGAGTTTGGAGAGGTGACCTTTGGAGCACAGGCTGTAGTGTAGTTCCTATTTTCTCTATAGGCCCTGAGCATTGGAATAAAATAAACAGCAGTGTAGACGTAGAAGTGCGGTCTTCCAGGTCTCTACTGACTATGCTAAACTTAATTGGGTTTGTACCAACTAGCTCAGAGGTCACTGGAAACTTTCTTGACTGAATAGGAAGTGATCAGCTTCCCAGGCACAGACAAGAAGGGATTCAGTTTTCCAACAACTGCATAAACATGACAACTTTGCTCCTTAGAATAAGAGTCAATCTCTAGAGTCGTGTGAAAAAATAGACAGCTATTTCACTCAGTCAGTTGTGCAAGAATTACTTTCACCAAGACGCAGAGAATAGAGAGACGGGCGTTTTCAATAAAAGGTATTATTTATTGAACAGTCTTTCTTCTCATGCAAGAGAAATGAATTGCCACAATTGCAAGAATTGTTATTATAAAAAGTGCGTACAGTAAAAGGAGGATTGCGAAATAATACTGTAAAAGCATTGATATGGTTTCTTAGCCATACAATGGATAAAATGAAGAAAATATATACATTCATATATACATTAGGCTAACGTACTCAACTGGTGCTTCTAACTACGCCTACCCCAGTGTACCTGACCTAAGCCTAATACTTGGGAGGGAGTAAGTAGCAGTTTAAGTTAAGTTGGTTTTGCCAAGGATTTGCTTCAAGAATTCTCTCCAAGGGTTTAGTCAACACTGTACCTCTGGAATAGAATGTCGGAGGTCTTGTATCTCCTCTCAGGACTCGATATCCCAGTCACTCGCAAGAGTAGGCTGGAAACGCCGGAGCTGGATTTTCTCGGCAGGAGAAAAGACAGCGTCTCTCTCAGCGCGTCAAGGAGGAGGAGGGGCAGCGTCCATGGGCTTCTAGCATCTGCTGGGCTCTGCAAGGGACAGCTGTTCGGCTCCTGTATTCACCACACCATCGCTGTTGCTTAAGGCAACGTTGGTAATATTTATACCTGAACGGTGCCTTGTTTGACGTAAGTCTTTGGACATAAGACGTCAATAAAGATGTCACTAAGAACCGGTCGTTCTTACAGTGCTCTTTAGAGTTCTATTACTAATAAAAACAAAGCAAGCGGGGCTTTCCCAGGTTGCTGCGGGTTTTATCTTGTTGAAGAACTCGGAGTGTAATCTAGGAATCTAAGATAGTGGCTTCTGCTGTGTCATGTACTGTAATGAGCTGCAGAGGTGAGTTTCTGAAATATGGCTGAAATATGGCTCTGATCGTTTATGCCATTATAGGGGTATGAATGGATTATAGCCGTATAGGGGCATAAGGTCACAATATTGATCGGGGTCCTAGATAGAACACGACACCCACTCCACGAATTTATGTCCATCAAATTACTAAAAAGTAAAGCAATAAGATGCGCGTGTAACATTACCCACCCCAAAATACATATTGTATTTGAAAATGCCTTGTTTGAAATACATGAAAGTATAGTTACTGTACGTTATTAAGCATAGAAATCATTCAAAAATCATAGCATATGTAATCAGTTGAACGATTTTGCGAAAAAATAACACATGAAATGTCTCTGAATACAGAAAAGAAGGGCGAGACTATTTCATCACATATAAATGCATTTGCTGTATAGAGGCTGAGGCAAAGTTAATATGTCTCTAGATCTACTTAAAAATAGAAGTTCTGTTCTTTATGAATAGTTCTACTTTAAGCAAAGAATTTGTGCCAGAAAAAAGGTAAATATTTTGAAAAAATGTTCAATTAAAAAAAAAAAAACTTTTCATGGTGAACGGGGGAATAGAGTTCCAACGCTTTTCAGTAGTTTTTGTTGATCAAAACTGAAGGCCGAATTCAGAGTTCATGCGAACGCTGTGTGTCGGAATGCTTCTCAAAAATTATTGTTTCTGTTGAGGGGAGAACATCATATCAGACAGGCTCTCAAAGAATTGGTCTACAAAATCAGGTGACAGTTCGACCAAGTTCGATAATGCTGTAACTTGGCAGGTGTGAGAAGATTGCTATCATCAATAAACAACTCCGCTACGATCACACCACAGATATCCGACCCCAACCACCTACAATGCATCTTGCTCAACACCCGATCGGTCCACAGGCACGCCATTGACCTCTGGAATCTACTAGACACCATCTCTCCGGACGTCGCCTTCCTAACAGAAACATGGATGAACGCCTCTTCTGCCTCAGACATCACCATTGCCATTCCGGAAGGCTACAAGATCATACGCAAGGACCGTACCGGCCACACAGGAGGAGGAATCGCTATCGTCCATAAGAAATCCATCCGCATCTCAACCAGCTCAGACGTCAATCTCGCCAACACTGAACACCTTCACTTCCAGATCCACATCGACCCCAAGACCACACTCAGAGGCACCCTCCTTTACAGACCTTAAGGACCCCGCGCACAATTTAACGATGACATCACGGACTTCATCACTCCACACATCCTTCTGGGAAACCTCAACTTTCACCTTGAAAAGAACAACAACCGCAACTCCACCACCCTTTTGGACAACCTAGCCAACCTCGGACTTAAAAAACTGGTCACTTCCCCCACCCACATCGCAGGTCACACACTCGACCCTATCTTCACCTCCAGCAATCATGTCTCCTTCAGCCACACCACGGCTCTCCTTTGGACTGACCACAGCTGCGTTCACTTTACCTACAACAAGCCCAAACCCAACAACCACCCCCAACCAACTCTGCAAAGAAACTGGAACAAAATCACCATCGACCAGATCTCCTCATCGCTTCTTCAAAACCCCCCAGCCCACTCCTCAAACCCCGACCAAGCCGCCACCAACCTCACCCTATGGTTATCCAACAGCGCCGACATCCTAGCACCACTGAAAAAACGACAAATCAAACTTGGCAGCAAGAAGGCCTCCTGGTTCAACGATGATCTTAAGAAATCCAAGAAACTCTGCCGCTCCCTTGAGAAGGCCTGGAAAAAAGACCCAACCACCAGCACCAAGGACGCCTTCAAAAACGCCACCCGCATACACCACCAACTGATCCGAAATGCCAAGAAAGCCGCTTTCAAGGACCGACTAGATAACAACGCCCACAACAGCAAGGAATTATTCAACATCGTCAAGGAATTTACCAATCCCTCGGCCAACTCCAACGACATCACCCCCTCTCAAGCCCTCTGCGACTCCCTTGCCTCATTCTTCCACAACAAAATTGCAGACATCCACAACAGCTTCGACAACCAACCCGAAGACCTACCCACCCATCCCCCTGCAGGACCCCCACCTCCCTTGAACACCCTCAATAACTGGAAGCCAATCTCCACTGAGGACACCATCCGTCTGATGAACTCTATCCACTCAGGATCCCCCACAGACCCATGCCCTCACCACATCTTTAACAAAGCAGACTCCATCATAGCACCGCACCTCCGAGACGTCATCAACTGCTCCCTCGACTCCGCAACCTTCCCGGAAAGCTGGAAACATGCCGAACTCAGCGCCCTCCTGAAGAAACCCACAGCTGACCCCACCGAACTCAAAAACTACCGCCCCATCTCGCTCCTTCCATTCCCGGCCAAAGTCATCGAGAAAGCGGTCAACAACCAGCTCGCCGCCTTCCTCGAAACTAACAAATCCCTCGACCCCTCACAATCCGGCTTCCGAGCCAAGCACAGCACTGAAACTGCCCTCATCGCAGCAACAGACGACATTCGAACTCTCCTGGACAATGGAGACACAGTCGCCCTCATCCTCCTTGACCTCTCCGCAGCCTTCGACACAGTCTGCCATAGCACCCTTCTACAGCGCCTCAGAAACATCGGAATACAAGGAAAAGCACTGGAATGGATCACCTCCTTCCTCACCGGAAGAACCCAGAGAGTCCGCCTCCCACCATTCAACTCAGAGGCCACTGAAGTCATCTGCGGCGTACCCCAAGGGTCCTCACTCAGTCCCACCCTTTTCAACGTATACATGAGCCCCCTCGCGGCCATCGCACGCCAACATAACCTCAACATCATCTCCTACGCAGATGACACTCAACTGATCCTATCACTCACCAATGACCCTAGGACCGCCAAAACTAACCTACACGAAGGAATGAAAGAAGTAGCTGAATGGATGAAACACAGCCGTCTGAAACTGAACTCAGATAAAACAGAAGTCCTTATCTTAGGCACCTCCACCTCTGCCTGGGACGACTCTTGGTGGCCAGAAGCCCTTGGAAAAGCACCCATCCCGACGGACCACGCACGGAACCTGGGCGTCATCCTGGATTCCTCACTTTCGATGTACAGACAAGTCAACGCCGTCTCTTCATCCTGCTTCAACATTCTTCGCATGCTCAAAAAAACATTTCGTTGGATCCCCACCGAAACCAGGAAAACGGTCACCCACGCTCTGGTCACGAGCCGTCTGGACTACGGAAACACCCTCTACGCCGGTACTACCGCTAAACTTCAGAAAAAACTCCAACGAATCCAGAACGCCTCAGCCAGGCTCATATTAGACATCCCGCGTAAAGAACATATCTCTGGTCACCTGAAAAACCTTCACTGGCTCCCCGTCAATAAGAGGATCACTTTCCGGCTCCTAACCCACGCACACAAAGCACTCTAGGAAATCGGACCAGAATGCCTCAACACACGACTGTCCTTCTACACCCCCTCCCGCCAGCTACGATCATCCAACCAAGCCCTTGCCACTGTACCTCGCATCAACAAAACCACCATGGGAGGTAGATCCTTCTCCTACCTGGCAGCTAAAACCTGGAACTCACTTCCCACTTACCTTCGCCTTACTCAGAACCACCTAGCATTCAGAAAGCAACTTAAAACGTGGATATTTGACAAGTAATACCCCACCCCTCTTCAAGCGCCTTGAGACCCTCTGGGTATGTAGCGCGCTATATAAATTTTTTGACTTGACTTGACTTGACTTGGATCAGCAATGCTCACAGAAGGTCGTGCCTGGGTGATGTTGCTTTTATTTCTTGCTCCACTGTCACCACCTAGTCGTAGCACAGGAGTCTCAACGAATGCCGTCATCAGGATTGGTAGCCGCTGGGGCAACACAATGCATGAGCCGTTACAGGACTTAGCAAGGTATCGATATCCATTGGTACTGCTGATGGAAGTACAAGACAGGTGTCCAACACGCATTCATCTCCGCATAGCATACATCGAAGCACAGGTAAGATGCAGGTCTGCCATATAGGTCTGAATGAAAGAAACCAGGTCATGTTCAGATCTCTCAGCCTGGCCAACCCAATAACTCTAGTTATCCGGTCCCGGTACGTACTGCTAGGATTGTTTCTTCCATCCCTGCCGGAGTCATGTCTGTGTTTTGGCTTGCCATATCGGAGCAGGAGGGTCAAAAATAAAATGCCTGCTACAAGTCCCAAAATCAGGGGTATGCCGCAAAAGACTGAATGGACAAAATTGGGAATAATGCCCAGAATTGCTTTGAATGGTGTTAACAGTCCTGAAAAAATCGTCTTAAATACGCCTACGGCATCTGACATATTTAGAATTTGGCTAAGCATTTCTTTGAAATGCACGGGGCAATTTGCTGATAAAAGGTCATGTATCTCCGAAGCCGTCCTTGCAACTTGGAGATCATACGTCTCTTTTGATGACGTGATGGGCACTGTTGTCTGTAAAAGCACAGACTTCATTCTGCTTAAAGTATCAATTCGTATAGAAGAGACATTCAAAGTCGGCCAAATCGGCGTCTCGGAATCTTCATGGCCGTTTGGAAACAATGCTTGCATACAGCAAGTGACCATGGAAGTTACGCTTACGAGATATGCTTTCCCTGGCATCAGGCCACAACAGCTGTGATCCGTTATTAGAATGTAACTCCCAATAGAGAGCTGCTTAAAGAAAGGCTCTATCTGCGTTGCAGGTGTGACATGTTGGTGGCATGAAAGGTTGTTTGAATTTCCTTCACAGGCCCCGTGTAAATTAATACCCTGGCACAAAAGTATACCGCTTAGTGAATGTTTGCAATTTTCACCACTAAGAAATACATTTTTGTTGCTGTCACTATAGCATGTGTGTGTATATGGTAATTTCCATGCTGACTTAATGTACCCTTTACCCAAACGTTCATACTGGCCAATCAGTATATATTCAAGGCAATTTCTAAATCGGAAAGTTGTTATCGGAATTGTGATAATCCTGTGTATTATCCATTCAATGACAGGACTTTCTGACATTGTCAATGGTAATCTCTCAAGTTTTTTGATGCTCAGGATTGTATAGTCTGCTCCTTTGTGCCAAGCTGATTTGTTTATCAGTAAGGTTAAAGATGGAAAACAATGACGTTGTGTTGATTAAACGCCATGGCAAATAGCCTGAACGAAGATTTTGCAGTGTCCAGCCTAGCTGTACAATAGAACACAATTGCGACTGGCCATGTTGTAACATTAGCAAGTCTTTGTCTATTATATCTATGGCAGATGATACAATACTGTCCAGTGAATATATTCTGGAGGACAGAGTCATTAACCCATTGTCCACAACAGAAAGTCATTTTTCCAAATTAATACGATCAATTTCTCGTATTTTTTCAGCTGTTTCAATTTGTGTTACTTTCCAAGCCTCGTTGCCGCTATGAAACGTTTTTGACGTGGTCCCAGAATGAAATCGCGCAAATCAGCACCATCTTTAAGTAAAGATAAGTGTTGCTTAATTTCTGCCAGTGTGGATGATTCTAGCCATTCAAGGCACAGCTTCCCTACACTGTATGTTGTTACTATCCCTGGATGTTGTCTCTGGGAGTATCTAGGGTCTAGTCTGGTCATTTTTAACCTCTGTGTTTTATTCAGGAATCTATCTTGACAGTTATTCGTGTCAGTAGGCCAGATTAACCACTTTTTCCAATCAGGATGTGTTCTGTTTAGATGTAAAATTTTAGATATGTCTATTACAATAACTGTTGTTGCATTATCAGGTAGTGGCTTTGGAATAGACGGTTTGTTAAGGTCTTTAATCTTAGCTAGGCCAAGACAGGTTGTTTGGTGAATTGTTTCATTTAAGAACATTATTTGTTCTGGGATCATGCAGGCTCGAAATAATGCTTCTAGGACTTCTACCTGCCAATCTTTTGTACCCCAGATGGTTTTTGTTTCAATGTTATTTTTCCAAAAATCAAAAACAAATGTCATCATTTTTTCATAAAATGCTTCTGAATATATCAATTTAGTATTTGTCAACATGGTTTTCGTCCCTGTTTATCCAATAGTTTATAATAAAACGTTTCTGCATCACTTGTGTTAAACCCTGAGAAGTACTGGAATTTCTCATAGAATGTTTTTGAACTACTTTTAGGTGGAGTAGCACAATGTTCCCATTGGTTATATTTAAAAACATTTCTAGGTTGTGCAGATTTATGTAAGTAATGGTCTCCGTAATGTGAGAAGCAGTACATTTGTTCATAATTAGACGAACCTTGTAAATAATCATGTTCTGTATATCTTGCTGACAACACTAAATCAGACATCATATTATTTATACTTTCAAAATCCCAATCATCAGAAAATGTACTAGGTTTTACAAAGTCACTTAACGAAACCTTGAACTGGTGAGGATATTTCAAGATCTCGACCGGGCCATATACTTCATAGTCAGTCTTGTCCCATACTACCCCGCCGGGTATTGGACTGGCTGTGACATTTACTGATGATAGTCCTCTTTTCTTCATGTGAGATGATCTGTGTGGTTTCAGGACTAAGTTGATGTTCTGACTTGCTGTGTCCATTGAACTGTATTTTCCCTCAATGAATTTTCCCAAACAAAGTACCATGATGAGCCAAAGCAGGAGGAAAAATATACCTAGACCAAACCAAAACTCTAACCATGGAGAAATAAGGTAAATTTCCTTGAGTTGATGAAAGAGTTCTGTTGCTTTTTCTTTAAAAGTCTTTGTTTCTGGTGTAACTTCAGGGTCGTTCTGATCTTCAGAAAAGGTATCGAAGTTGATGAAGTAGCCAGAGGCAGTTCTGTCAATTGTTGGAATTGTTTTCTCAATTTGTCTTTCGATAGCACATTCTGATGCCACATCATTGTAGACTGGTGTTTCAAGATGAACTGATTCAATCTGTGTTTCAAGAGGCACGAGTTCCATGGCATTATTGAATAGTCCCTCTCTGTGCACTGTAGGTTTATCAAATGTGATCAGTCTTTCATTTTGAACCTCTTGGATTGTTGCAAATTTGGGTATTCTGTTGTTTCTCTGGAGTCCACTTGGCCTACTGTTGATTATAGGCCACATGTTTGTGGTTTTACCAGGTCGATTGATACAACTCGGTTCTCCTTTTTACCAGCAAGGGGCGGTAGTACTACTGATCTTGTTCCGTTGATTGCCAAGACAGGTACTGCTTTTCTGTAAGAAGGCCCAAATTCCTTCTTCACCGCTATTTTCTCTCTGACTAGATCCCCAACCTTTGAAATCCAGACAGGTCTTGCTGGGGCTGGTGGTGCCTCTTCTGTGGTATTGGCTGTTGCTTTAACTTTATGTTGCTTAAGGATTTTCTTGTTTCATTAAAGTCCTGTAAAACAGCCAAACGATCTTTGATGTCAAAGTCTTTATTCTTATCTTTTACCACTGATGCCTGACTATCAAGGTCCTGAACATGCATTCTAGTTCCAAACAATAGTTCGTACGGGCTGAAACCTTTTAGAGAATTTCTTGGCAAATTATTTAGACTAAGTTGGACACTTATTAAATGTTTGACCCACCCATCACCCGAACCTAATACCTTCGCTGGTATAGATTGCTTTATGTCTCGGTTTTTTCTTTCCACTACACTGTTCCCCTCAGGGTGTGATGGACAAGAGTATCGCAACCCAACGCCCATACTGGCCATGGCCTCCTTATAAGCTCAAGAGCTGAAAGCAGGACCCTGGTCAGAATGGAACATGGCCATTGCGTATGTGCCGATAAAGACTCGCAGATCTTTTATAACAGTTTTGGCGTCAGCCGAGCGCTGGGGCCACATCCATATGAATCTCGTACAGGAATCCACTGCGACCATGATATATTTATAGTTGCCGTCCCTTTGTAGGGGACCACAGTGGTCCAGGTAAACACATGCTAATGGTTTATCTGAGATGAGAAGGGGTGTCTGCGCTGGTCGTTTTACTGTTGATACTTTCATTCTTTGGCATATTTCGCATTCCAATACACATTTCTTAGTTTGTATTCTCATGCGAGGCCACCAATATCTCTGCTTTAATAGTGATATAGTTGCGGAAACGCCAGCGTGTGCAGAAGCAAGCCCTTCGTGTGCCGCTTTAATTAGTCCTAACCTGTGTTCCATGTTTGGAATTACTCTATCCCCCACTCCAGGGATTCGAGCAAAAGGAACATTATTTGTATCTGTTAAATATAAGTACTTTTCTGGAAAGCCTTTTGGGAGTGTTTTTTTATCATCTTTTACTGACGCACTGACAGCTTGTAGAATGTCGCTGTCTATTTTTGTTTGTGACCGTGTAATCGCAGCTACGGAAGCCGTTTGCACAGCTGCCTTCGCGGCTTCATCAGCCAATGAATTCCCTGCAACGTGAACGCCATCACGTTGATGACTCAGAGTGTGTATCACGTGAGTCTTCTGTATTTCCTTCTGTAAGAGAACTACTTGTTCCCAAAGCATTTTATGCTTGATTGTGCCACCTTTTGCATCTTTGAAACCATTTTCCACCCAATTCTGCAAGTATTCATTATAAGATTGTACGCAATAATATGAATCGCACACTATAAGTGTGGGGAATTCGCGATCGGTATTTTCTAGCGCCATCTTAAATGCTACCAGTTCAGCTCGTTGAGCTGAACAATCTCCTAGAGATTGTGTTTTAGTGACCAATGGTCTAAATTTTCCTTTGTGCCAACGACCTTTAACAATCGCGCACGCAGCACTGTAAGCTTGTTTACCCCCAACTGCGGGTTGTGTTGATCCGACTGTATATACGATACTTCTGTATTCTTCTAGAGGCAGGATTTCAATTGGCAGAGGACATTCATATTCATATTGTAAAAATTCCTGTGTCTTTAGGTTAGGATCAAATTCGTACGCTACGTCAGTTGCAGCAAGAGAATTAACCCATTGGATCCATCTCGGATGCAAAGCTTTAGCATTAGGAATGCATGCTTTAGTTACCGCTTCTAAAGCCGGTATGGGTGTAACGATTATTATTCGTTTACCTTGTGCTAGGGCCCTTTTTTTTGCTAAAGCAGTCTGAACCGCAGTTAGAATTTTTTCAGTTGAACTGAATTTTATTTCAGCTTTTGTGTACAAATGAGATTTGTAAGCTATTGGTACCGTTTCTCCCTCATTAGAGATCAGGTACGTGAATCCGCATCTTCCTGGGATGACTCGGATTACAAGGTTGCGTGTGTTGTCACGTGTTTCTAATTTTGTTTTTGCTAACATGTCTGTTTGCAGTGATCTCAAAATTTCTGTGTGTTTTTGAGTCCAGTTGATTGGTTTAAAATCAGGTTTAATTAGTTCGTAGAGAGGTTTAACCCTCTCCGCATAATTTAGAATGTAAGTTCTTCCGAATTTCAGGAAGCCTAGAATTGATTGTAAGTTCTTCAGCGTTTTTGGTGCCTGGAGTACGGTGCACTTCTCTAAGAAGTTGTCCGCTAGGCTTTTTCCTTCACTTGATAATTCGTATCCTAAAAATAAGACTGTCAGATGGGCAATTCGAGACTTTTTAAACTTGAATTTGTAACACTCTGCAGCAAACCCAAGTATTATGGTGTTCACCCTTTTCAAGTGAGTCTCCAAGTCGTCGTCTGTTAGATAGATGTCATCGACATAAGATAATGCCTCATCATCATATATTTGTAGTAACTCTGTTACTCTGGCTGAGAATAGTCCTGGGCTGTTCTTGAATCCCTGTGGGAGCCTACAGAAAATTTTCTGAGACCCCATTACTGAGAAAGCGGTCAAGTACCTGCTTTCTGGTGCAATGTTTTGACAAAAGAACCCATTAGATATGTCTAATGTCGTTTTATATTTTTTGCGAACTATGTTATTTATTAGTGCAGCACTATGCAAATTTTGTACTGCAAATGTTTTGCAACATGAGTTAAGGTGTCTGTAGTCCAAGGCTAGACGATATGAATTGTCTGGTTTGGAGACAGGAAACAAAGGATTGTTCATTTGAGAGGTGCATGTTTCAATCACCCCCTGGTATTCAAGTTGATCTAAAATCTCCCTGACTTGTTTTTTAGCTTATTGCTTAATTGGATACTGCCTTTGTGCAGTCGGTTGACTTTTTAACTGGATTTTGTGAGGAGGAGAGTCCTCATCCCATCCTACATGGTTTTTATATAATGCTGGTGCCTGGGCTACTGCCCATTTCCTTGCATATATATATTTAGTGTGAATCGGAATGTGATTCGAGAAGGCAGGCATAATCATTTCTACGCCACGAGGGCACTCCCTGACAAACTCCGGGGGCCAGTCTTTCTCAGCTAACAGGATGTCATAGCCTTTTGAGAGGTTATCCCAAAATAGACCCCTTATTTTCCTAGTCTTATCTCCCTCTATACGCAGTGTTATTTCGTATATCTTATGAGGTTCGCTAACTCTGGTGTCGGCAGTTTCTACTTGAATGTATTCATTCGTGTCCACTGTCTCCAGATGACTCATCAGGATCTTGCGAGCTATGCTGATTTCTGCTGCACTGTCTAGCATTGTCTGTGCCCACTCCCCGTTTTTCAACTGTGTCCTCAGTATTCTCGGCATGTTCGATTACTCTAATACTGCCTACCTTCTTTCTTGGAAATTGTAACTTTTTACTTTGAGCAGGCTCCTTGTCTTTGGACTTGGTGTGCTCTCCTGGGTCTGACCGTCCTCTTCTTTCCGATTTCTGCGAAAAAGATCGAGAGGGACGTGTATCAATACTTTGATATCTATCAGGTTTTTTCAAGTTATCCCTATTTCTAAGGATGTATCTTTTTTCAGAGGGCTCCCCCTGGGGAGACTGGTGTTCTCGAGTCAGAGTTCTTTCCCTCCGTCGAGGAGACCTTCCTCTGGACTGGAAAACTATTTCCTTGGGAGTGGATTGTTTATTTCCATCCCAGCTCTTTTTAGGAGTGTTTGAATTATTTTTAATAAATAATTTTTCAGGATTTTCGAGTAGTTGGGGTTTTACTGGTTTTCCACCCAAGCTGTCTCTACCTAATTCTTCATAAAATTTTTCTATAATTCTGGCAAGCTCAATTGGTTGATCTGTTATATCTGTTTCTTTCAATTTCTGGTGGATCGCCACAGATGCTGCTTCTCCTTTTATATTGGCTAGTAATATAGCCGAGACCTGCTTGAAGTCTTTCAGTAATTTCATACCAAGAGTTAAAGCAGGTTCTGGACCGTATTCATTCTGAATCTGTTTTAGCACATCTGGTATTACCGCCATGGACGGAACACCATGTGTTTTTGTGTAAATGGAAGCAAAGACTGTACCCCAAGTGTCACAGTCCTCCACGTGTGGTGCGACCCCCATTGGAAGGCAGATGGTCAGAATTCTGTGTTTCTCAATAGGGTTAGTATTTAGAAATACTGCCTCTATTTGAGTAATTTTCTACGCTAACCAGAAAGGAATTTGTTCCCGTTTTATGGGTGTTTTACCAAGACATGATTGTATGTTCTGTGGTGCAATTTTATTTGTGTTCCCCTGATGAGGGGTCAGCTGTGGAACATTAACAGTTGTTTGGACTGTTGCAGTCCGCATTACATATTGGACTAATTGTCTATGTATTTTAATTAATGTTTTTAGCTGTGCTAACAGCTCTTCTTTAGACATTTTTTCAATGTCCGGGTGTGGTCTGTAGCTGGCTAGAACCGGCCACATTGCTCCTGGTCTACCTAGTGGACCGAGCCTGGTAATATGATCATTGTGTTTTAGGGCGCCTTTAAACCTATAGTTTTTCTTATGTTGACCTGGATGTTTATCGCACCCGGTTCATTAACACCTGTACCATCGGGACCTTGCTGAGTCGCATTTAATGTGACATCAGCGGTTCCGTTGTTCCCGCCTTCTCCTGGCATTTTACTGTCAGGAAGGTCTTATGTTGCAGATCAGGTTTCAAGGAGACAAAGATTAGGTGCACAATATTTTGGAACACTGTATCCTTCAACGTTGAATAAACCAGCGCTTTACATAGGAATCTCTTCCTACTAAGTTCGGGCGGATTTTAACCTTTCACCCACTCCAGACGTCTATTGGAGTATTTACGGGAGAAAGGGTCTGTGTGAAAAAGCACGACTGAGTTACTCTAACGTCTTGCGTTAGTTTTATCGCCTTACCAAACGTTGGGCGCCATGTAGTGTAGTTCCTATTTTCCCTATAGGCCCTGCGCATTGGAATACCATAAACAGCAGTGTAGACGTAGAAGTGCGGTCTTCCAGGTCTCTACTGACTATGCTAAACTTAATTGGGTTTGTACCAACTAGCTCAGAGGTCACTGGAAACTTTCTTGACTGAATAGGAAGTGATCAGCTTCCCAGGCACCGACAAGGAGGGATTCAGTTTTCCAACAACCGCATAAACATGACAACTTTGCTCCTTAGAATAAGAGTCAATCTCTAGAGTCGTGTGAAACAATAGACAGCTATTTCACTCAGTCAGTTGTGCAAGAATTACTTTCACCAAGACGCAGAGAATAGAGAGACGAGCGTTTTCAATAAAAGGTATTATTTATTGAACAGTCTTTCTTCTCATGCAAGAGAAATGAATTGCCACAATTGCAAGACTTGTTATTATAAAAAGTGCGTACAGTAAAAGGAGGATTGCGAAATAATACTGTAAAAGCATTGATATGGTTTTTTAGCCATACCATGGATAAAATGAATAAAATATATACATTCATATATACATTAGGCTAACGTACTCAACTGGTGCTTCTAACTACGCCTACCCCAGTGTACCTGACCTAAGCCTAATACTTGGGAGGGAGTAAGTAGCAGTTTAAGTTAAGTTGGTTTTGCCAAGGATTTGCTTCAAGAATTCTCTCCAAGGGTTTAGTCAACACTGTACCTCTGGAATAGAATGTCGGAGGTCTTGTATCTCCTCTCAGGACTCGATATCCCAGTCACTCGCAAGAGTAGACTGGAAGCTGGATTTTCTCGGCAGGAGAAAAGACAGCGTCTCTCTCAGCGCGTCAAGGAGGAGGAGGGGCAGCGTCCGTGGGCTTCTAGCATCTGCTGGGCTCTGCAAGGGACAGCTTTTCGGCTCCTGTATTCACCACACCATCGCTGTTGCTTAAGGCAACGTTGGTAATATTTATACCTGAAAGGTGCCTTGTTTGACCTAAGTTTTTGGACATAAGACGTCAATAAAGATGTCACTAAGAACCGGTCGTTCTTACAGTGCTCATTAGAGTTCTATTACTAATAAAAACAAAGCAAGCGGGGCTTTCCCAGGTTGAATGAATGAATGAATGAATGAAAATAAATTTATAAACGCGCTACTAAGCCCGAAGGCATCAAGGCGCCTAACCAAAAGAAATCAGAAAAAAGGCAAATCCAGAGCTAAGGGTAGGCTTTAGCAAATAGCCACGTTTTAAGCGCCTTCCTAAAGGCTTGCTTTGAAGGAAGGGATTTAATCTCAGTTGGCAGAGCATTCCACAGCCTTGGAGCCAGAGTTGAGAAGGCTCTACCACCCCACTTGGCTCTACGGACGCGGGCGACTGCTAACAAGGATTTGTTGGCTGAGCGCAGAGTTCTGGAAGGGGAATAGGGAACCAAAAGGTCCCTCAGGCCTCTAGATCTATTTGTAGCCAAAGCCCCATAGATCAAGCATAGGGACTTGAAAGAGATCCTGGCCTCTATCGGGAGCCAGTGCAACTTTTTTCTGGCAGCCGTAGCGGAGGCTCGCTTAGGTAGATCTAGTACAAACTTCGCGGCGGCATTCTGTACCATTTGAAGTTGCATTAAAAGGCCTTTGTTAATGCCTAAATATAAGGCATTACAATAATCAAGTCTTGAGCCTATTAATGCTATTTCAATTTGCTTTCTGGCTTGAGGGGACAGATAGTGTTTTATCGTCCTCAGCATGTAGAGATGGTCCTGTTTACTTGATGACCCATCCCCAGAGTAGGGTCAATCATGACTCCTAAATTCTTGGCCAGGGCAGTGGGTGTAGGGCACAGGCCCAGGGATGAGGGCCACCATTCCGCCGACCAGATGTCCTCCTTACCTCCGAACACCAGAATCTCTGTCTTCTCGCCATTGAGCTTCAATGAATTGCAGATCATCCATTGAGCCACTGCCTCCATACAGTGTGTAAAATTGGAGGCCGCCGAGATGGAAGATTGGGCGAGAGACATCATAATCTGCGTGTCGTCGGCATAGGAGACTACCTCCATCCCATAAGATCTAATAAGCCTGGCAAGTGGGGTCACATAGATGTTGAAAAGGGTCGGACTTAATGCCGACCCCTGAGGGACCCCACAATGCACTGGGAGGGATGGAGATAGAAACTCCCCCAGCTTGACTCTCTGTTCCCTCTGGCCAAGAAAAGAGGCCAGCAAACTAAGTGCTGGCCCCTCAACCCCTATCTCCCTCAGTCGAGATGTTAACACTGAGGGAGACAGGGTATCAAATGCAGCCATGAGATCTAACAGGAGGAGGAGGGTAGTCTGGCCCTTGTCCACTCTAGTGCGGATGTTATCAAGCACAGTGGTAAGGGCCGACTCAGTACTATGCTCTCTCTGAAATTCATGCTGCGAATGATCTAGGAGGCCTGAGGTTTCCAGAAAGGCTGCGAGATGCTGGTTGAGATGGGTTTCCAGGATCTTTGCGGGGGCTGGGAGCAGCGAAATGGGGCGGAAATTTTTGAGAACCGCCGGATCTAATGTGGGCTTTTTTAACAGTGGTTTAACCACCACTCTTTTCCATTGTGAGGGAAAAGTACCATCCCTCATTGCCCTGTTCATGATCTCTAGATACATAGGCAGGAGAGTCTCCTTGCATTGTTTAAGGAGCTTCAAGGGGAAAGGGTCTAAGGGAGACCCCGATCTGGTCTTTAGCAGAAGGACTTCAAGTTCCTGGAGGGAGAGGGGTGGAAAGCTGGACAAACACCCTGGCAACAACTCCTTGCAGGGTATTAGCAAAGAGACAGATGGGCACAAAGGGGTAGATAGTGCTGACCTCTGAAGCTCTAAGGCCGAATATATATCCATATAGGTTGCTGGGGGTTTTATCTTGTTGAAGAACTTGGAGTGTAATCTAGGAATCTAAGATAGTGGCTTCTGCTGTGTCATGTACTGTAATGAGCTGCAGAGGCGAGTTTCTGAAATATGGCTGAAATATGGCTCTGATCGTTTATGCCATTATAGGTGTATGAATGGATTATAGCCGTATAGGGGCATATGGTCACAATATTGATCGGGGTCCTAGATAGAACACGACAAGGCTGCTCAGGGCTGGGGCTTCTCAAACCCCAAAGCACAGCGTCGAGGGAGCCTTGGGAGCTGCACAGAAAGCACTTCGTCGACTTTTCAAGATGGCCGGTCCCACGTCTCACGTCGCCTCCACTGGTCTAAGCTTTGCTAGGACTGTGGATCGGGCTCTTGGAAGTCTGGGAGTCCAGGTCTTGTTGGCCTCTGTCGTTCGAGATCTGGCAGGAGCAACGGCAAAGGAAGTCTCGATGCACTAATGGTGCCTGCTTGCACAGGGTGGCCACTCCTTGACCACAAGGAAAATTCTTCAGTCTTCTACGTTGAGTAGGATGTCGAAGGGTCCAGAGTTTTGTTTCAAAGTTTCTGTCAGGATGATCTAACTTGCATTGGCACAGCTCCTACCTTTATTCCAAATCAAGGGGCTGGATCACCTGCTAGGTCCCTCCTATGGGTGGGACCCAGGAAGGGGGTGGTTACACCCCTTTCCCTTTGTCCAGTTTCGCTCCAGAGCTGGGGCTGGAGTGCCCCAGCACCGGTTTGAACTGGGCTATGCATGGGACGCCTTGTGCGCCCCAGGCAGTGTCTAGTTTCATTCAACCCTCCCTGCTACAATCCACTATCTCCTGTCTCGGTGGTGTAACACCTCCCTGTGACAGGATACCATTTGTCCAGGCCTCCCCTGCCGGAGTTTTGGTCAGCAGCAGGAAGCCAGACTTGTGTCTGTGGCAGCAGCATCCATTTTGTAATGCTGGGGCTCTGGTTAGATTTAACCGCGCTTAAGCAAAGTGACATGACTTCTCCCTCTAGAAGGGTGGAATGCTACCCCCGTCGCCAGGACTGGCGAAGGGGTAGTTTTCCAAAGCGTATGACACCTTACACGACATGTTTTGATAAAGCCAAGCCAAAGTTAGCAAGTAACCGCGAGGATTATAATGCACTTAAGAGTATATGGTATGGCAATATCCCAGAACAGCTAAGGGAGTGGGCCCCGAAAGCTGCAGACAGGCTCAGCTCATGCTAGAGCACCATCTCACGTAAAACCAAGCACTCTGCCTCCAGGATTGATACGGCCTGCCATAGGAGTGACTTATAGGTGTATATGTGTCCAGATATAGGTTTAGATATAGGTATATTATATCTAAGCAAGGGGTTATTACACAACCTTACCCCAGCTGAGTGATCAGCCAGTTGTGTCAGTTTGGATAGCCAGCCAGGGGTGTCAAAAGATATGCTGCAGCCCCTGGTAGGCCTTGGATACACCTATGCCGTGGGTACCTATAGTACACTGTACAGGGGCTGATAAGGTGACCCAATGTCCAATTGGTAATGTACCTAAAGTACATGGATGTGAATTTAGAGAGAGAACAGTAGGCTGTGGGTCTGATTAGCAGGCCCACAGCCACATTAAGGCGAAAACCAGTGAAGCAAAAAGCAGAAAAATGTGGTGACCATAGGAAAGCAGACCCTACTCTCCTACATAACCCCCCCCCCCCCCAACACAGGGACATTAAACTTAACCTTGACCAGATAAGTCTTCATGTTCTAAGTGGAAATACCTGGAGAGACCATCTGCATTGCCATGGTCAGTCCCTGGTCTGTGCTGCACTGTAAAGTCCATCCCCTGTAGGGAAATGGAACACCTGAGCAGTTTAGGATTCTCACCCTTCATCTGATTTAGCCACAAGAGGGGCTTATGGTCTGTCTGAATTCTGAAGTGAGTGCCAAACAAGTATGGTCTCAACTTCTTCAGGGCCCAAACCACAGCAAAGGCCTCCCTCTCAATGGCTGACCAACGTTTCTCTCTAGGGGTCAGCCTTCTGCTGATGAAAGCAATGGGCTGGTCTTGACCATCTACATTAAGTTGTGAAAGCACAGCTCCCACCCCCAACTCAGAAGCATCTGTTTGGACAATGAACTCTTTGGAGTAGTCAGGACTCTTTAGGATAGGTGCAGAGCACATGGCCTTCTTCAGGTCATCAAATGCTTTTTGACAGCTAACTGTCCACTGAACCTTCTTTGGCATCTGTTTGGATGTCAGATCATTTAATGGTGTCACAATGGACCCATAGTTCTTTACGAATTTCCTGTAGTACCCAGTCAGGCACAAGAAAGCTGTGTCCTGTGTCTGGGTGGTTGGAGGAGCCCAGTCCTGTATGGTCTGGATCTTACTCTCCAGTGGTTGAACCTGACCCCCACCTACCAGGTGGCCCAGGTACACAACCTTGCTCTGCCCTATATGGCACTTTGTTGCCTTGATAGTTAGGCCTGCCTTTTGCAGGGCCTCTAAAACCTGCTTCAGGCGGATCAGGTGATCCTCCCAGGTGGAGCTGAAGACAGCAATATCATCTAGATAAGCTGCACAAAAGTCATCCAACCCAGAAAGGACTTGGTTCACCAACCTTTGGAAAGTGGCAGGTGCATTCTTCAATCCAAAGGGCATTACCACAAATTGATAATGACCTCCAGGGGTTGAGAATGCTGTTTTGGCTTTGGACTCCTCAGCTAACCTGATTTGCCAATAGCCAGCTGTCAAATCAAATGTGCCCAGAAACTTGGCAGAAGCCAATTTATCAATGAGCTCATCTGCTCTTGGGATGGGGTGAGCATCTGTCCTAGTGACAGCATTGAGGCCTCTATAGTCCACACAAAACCTCATTTCTCTCTTTCCATCTTTGGTATGGGGTTTTGGCACAAGGACTACTGGGCTGGCCCAGGGGCTCTCTGATGGCTCAATTACTCCAAGCTCAAGCATTTTCTGCACCTCAACCTTTATACAATCCCTGACATGGTCAGGTTGCCTGTAGATTTTACTCTTCACAGGCAGACTGTCACCAGTGTCCACCTCATGGGTGCACCCGTTAGTTTGACTGGGTGTTAGTGAAAACATGTGTCTGAAAGACTGTAGAACTTGTCTGCAGTCCTGTTGCTGCTGGTCAGTGAGGCTGCCATCTAAGGCTACACCATCAACTGAACCATCATCAGGGTTATGGGATAACAAGTCTGCGAGAGGGTCACTCTCCTCCTCTTGCTCCCCATCTGTAGCCATGAGCAAGCCCATGTCTGCCCTGTCAACAAATGTTTTCAATCTGTTTACATGGAGCACCCTGTGGGGGCTCCTAGGGGTACCAAGGTCCACCATGTAGGTGACCTCTCCCTTTTTCTCAATGATGGTGTGGGGTCCAGACCATTTGTCTTGGAGAGCTGCTGCGGCCACTGGCTCCAACACCCACACCTTCTGTCCTGGCTGGTACTCAGTCAGCACAGCCTTTTGGTCATGCCAAGCTTTTTAGAGTTCTTGGCTAGCCTCAAGGTTTTTTGATGCTTTCTCCATGTATTCAGCCATCCTGGAGCGGAGACCAAGTACATAGTCCACTATGTCAAGCTTAGGCTTTTTGAGAGGTAACTCCCATCCTTCCTTCACAAGACACAAGGGACCCCTTACAGGATGCCCAAACAAACGCTCAAAAGGGCTGTAGCCAACCCCCTTTTGTGGGACCTCTCTGTAAGCAAAAAGAAGGCAGGGTAAAAGGATGTCCCATCTTCGCCTAAGCTTTTCAGGTAACCCTGTTATCATCCCTTTTAGGGTCTTGTTGAATCTTTCAACAAGCCCATTGCACTGTGGATGGTAGGGTATAGTGAATTTGTAGTTAACACCACACTCCTTCCACATTGCTTTGAGATACCCAGACATGAAGTTTGTACCTCTGTCTGAAAGAACATCCTTTGGAAAGCCCACTCTGGAGAAAACTCCAAGTAGGGCTCTTGCCACAACAGGAGCTGTTGTGGTCCTCAGGGGAATTGCATCTGGATACCTGGTGGCATGATCCACTACCACCAGTATAAATATGTGCCCAGATTCTGTTTGGGGGTCCATTGGTCCAACAATGTCTATCCCCACTCTTTCAAAGGGTACCCCCACCACAGGCAGTGGTATGAGGGGGGCCTTTGTGGTGCCACCTGATTTGCCACTGTCTTGGCAGGTGACACAGGAGCGACAAAACTCCTTGGTATCTTCTGACATGTGAGGCCAGTGAAAGTGAGGGACAAACCTGTCCCAAGTCTTGTTCTGGCCTAAGTGTCCTGCTAAAGGAATATCATGTGCCAACGTTAGAAGAAAGCCCCTAAATTGCAGAGGTATGACCAACCTCCTGGCAGCACCAGGCTTGGGGTCTCTAGCCTCTGAATAAAGGAGCCCATCATTCCAATACACTCTATGGGTACCTTGAGCATTTCCAGCAGCCTCAGCAGCAGCCAGCTGTCTGAGGGGTTCAAGAGAAGGGCAAGTTAATTGAGCCTGCCCCAGATCTGCCCTTGAGGGTCCCCCTGTCCCCAGAAACTCAACCTGATCAGGTTCAAGCTCTTCAGGGACAGTCTCCTCTTGGATCACAGAATCAGCCTCCTGTGAGGCCTGATCCTCAACCTGGGACAAGTGGGAAGGCACTGCCTTAACCCTCTCGCTCTTTCTTTTGGGTTGTGCTTGGTCTATTGTTCCAAGATCCAGTACAGGTTCAGGCAAGCACTTTTTGGCCTGTGACCTGGTCACAGCAAGGACATGTGCTGAAATACCTAGCATCTCTGCATGAGTCCTGTACTCCACTTCTGACCACATTGAATCCTCTAGATCATTGCCCAAAAGACAGTCAACTGGGAGGTCTGCACTTACCACAACTCTCTTGAGGCCATTTACCCCTCCCCAGGAGAAGTTAACAACTGCCACACTATGGGGAGTAGCAACATTGCTAGCATTGGTCACCAGGTAATTATCACCGAGTATAAATTGTTCAGGGTCCACAAAGTTAGGTGTCACCATTGTGACACTGGCACATGTGTCCCTGTAGGCTTGAGCCACTTTACCATTAATCAAAGGCGTCTGCCTGTACTTGCACAGAGTACTGGGACTCATAGTAAGGGACATATCCATGTCCCCCTCACATATCAAGATTGCCTGAGTAGGAACTCTGACTAGGCCAGGCCCCATCTCAGTACCTATGGTTAAACCCACTATAGCTTTAGTTTGGGGACCACCACTGCTGACTGTACTAGGGGGTGCAGTTGCCTTAGGGGCTGCAGTGGCAGGGGCTCCACCTTTCTTAGTGCACTCACTAAACCAGTGAGAAACTGGCTTACAGTAATTACACCAAGGTTTCTTTGGGCCCTCATTCTTCTTCTTTTTTCCATTTTTGGGATCCCCCTCCTTAGTAGTATTTTGGGGGCCTGAAGAAGACTTCTGGTCTTTTTGTTTCTGATCTCCACCCTTCTGGACTGCCTTTTTCTGATCACCACCTTGGTTCTGGGGCTTCTGCTTAACCCTGGTTCTGACCCATTTGTCTGCCTTCTTTCCCAATTCTTGGGGAGAGGTCAGATCTGAGTCAATCAGGTGCTGATGCAACAACTGGTTCTGGAAATTATTAAGAATCTGTTCTCTCATTATTAGATTGTACAATCCTGTATAGTCTGAAACTTTACTTCCCAACAGCCAACCTTCCAGAGCCTTAGTGGCACAATCAACAAAGTCAGTCCAGTCCTGAGTCTGAGTCTTTTGGGTATCTCTGAACAACAACCTGTATTGCTCAGTGGTTAGGCCAAACCCTTCAATTAGAGCACTCTTCAGGACAGAGTAGTTTTTAGCAACCTTAGGTCAAACAGTGAGGAGCTTATCTCTTCCTTTTTCTGAAAAGGAGAGCCACAAGATTGCTGCCCACTGATCCTGCGGAACCTGCTGTACCATGCAGACTCTCTCAAGAGCAGTTATCCATTTGTGGGTGTCATCTCCATCTCTGTAGGGGGGCACAATCTTACTCAGGTGTCTATTGTCATAGGACCTGTCTTTATCCATGGGGATAATGTTGCTGCCACCAGTGGAACTAATCCACTTAACTTTTGCTCCCTTGCCAAAGCAAGTTTAGCTTGGGCCAGGGCTATCTCTTCCTTCGCTATCTGGAGTTGGACAGCTCTCATCCTAGCCTCATGGTCCTTTCTCGGGGGGGAAGTCATTCCCCTTTGAGATCCCCTAGAGGCATTAGACTGGTTAGATTCCCTGGAAGGAGATCTAACTCTTCTATTGCCAGGGTTAAGTCTACTATTGGGCCTGGAAAGGTGGACACCTTCTCCATTCCCATGTAGGCTTAAGTTGGCCTGGTTCAATATTCTAACTTGAACTTGGCCATCCTCCCCCTGATCCTCTGACTCATTTCTGTCCTCATCATCGTCTACCTCTTCAGGTTCAACTTCTGGGGCATCAGTATTATCAGGTGGGGTTCCCTCTCCTATCTTTCCTGAAGGGTCTGCTGCAGCCTCCTTCTCAAGATCAGCTTTCTCTAGGATTGCTATGAAGATAGGGATGGTGGGGTTGTGACCCCTTTTCAGCCCCCTTGAAGTGCAAAGGGCACTCAAGTCCTTGTGGCTGAGTTTTTCATAACTGGATGGTGCCTTTGGAGGGTCACCCACAGGTAGAGAACTGGATGGTTCACCTGTGCCAGGCATGACTAGTGAGGTGTAAGTGGTGCACTTACCTACACTATTTGTTTTCCTACTGGAACCTCTCTAGAGGTTGTAGTCAGGGTGTGCTAAGCCCTTTGGTCTACAACCACTAAGTTCAGTAGAACTTAAGTATGCTAAACTTTGTTTATATGTACCTAGGTACTTGATGTGATCTTTCAAATGATATTGTCAAAGATTACAATTGGTAAAACAACAGCAAGCTCAAATCCCAACCGCTGCACACCAATGTGAGAAGTTGGCCTGGTATATGACGTCCACTAATTCTAGTGAGCACCCTGTACCAGTTCAAATGACCCTTATGGTGATTGGTTGTAAGTCAACCTTAAAGACCAGCTATCCTAATGGTAGGGTGGACAAAGCAGTCTTAGGCTAAACTCAAGAGGGCATGTGAAGCCAGCTGTTTTATCATATGCAATCCCTTTTAATACCAAATGAAAGGACACCACACAAGTTATATATTATAAAATATATGTATTTATTTCTAGAATAATCCCCTTAATTCTTTATGAGCACAGGTGCACAAGGGTTAAACAAAGAACACAGTATAACATACAATAAGCTGCACAATTATGGATAGGCCGGGTGGCTACTCAAACCGTATATTAAGAAAGTGGTATAAGAACCACGTCACGAACAATGAACAGGCCTAGGGCCCTGGGAATCGCTGGGCCTACACTGGACTAACGAAGGTTAGGTCGGGAGAGGCCCACAGGATACGGGTGCAGAGTCTATAGGCAACCGCGTTTACCATACAAGTCAATGGTGCGTAAAAAATCAGAAAGTTATAGGTTTCGGCGACTTCCGACTGGACTAGAACTTAGCCACTTTAAACTAGGACACTAGAGGTGTAATCCCCTAAGGGAGCACCGGAGTTAACTTGTTACCTCACCCACAGGAAGCGGGTGCATAGGTGCCAAAGCGTGTCGGGTTTCTTTTTTTTTTTTAAATATCTTTTTATTTTTCGATTTGCACACATTGTACATTTAACGCTTCATGTCATTTCAAGAGCTACAACCAGTAACTTTATATATATACAGTACATTTTCCTTATAATACCTCTTAAATTGGAGAGATAACCAAACTAAATATTTAAAAGGAAAAAAAGAGAAACAAAAAGAGAAACAAAAAAGGTAAAGAAAAATAAGGGTAAGAGCAAAATGCAAGCAACGACACCTACTATACCTTTTAACAATGGTCAGATACGAACAGTCTTAGTGCGAACCCAGAGCCTCCTTCCATCTGGCTATGGGCTCCCAGATTCTTAAGCCTCACATCTTACCCCTCCTACCTTTCCGAGCATATATAGGTTTCTCCAAATTATAGGCAGCTAACAGGTTCACCAGCCAAGTTTGCATAACCGGTGGGTTACTATCCAACCATGCCCTGGCTATAGTTAATCTATATACTGCGGTGGCCATAAAGATAAATTCTCTCTGTAAGTTACCCCCGTCTTGGCCTATCCCCAGCAGTAGCCAGATAGGAGTTAAAGTTATTTGTATATCTAATGACATATCGAGAAAAACTTCTATATTTTTGATCAAAGTGTGCAGTTGAGGGCAGGTGGCAAAGATATGTACAATATCTGCCTCCAATGAGTTGCATCCAGAACAAGCGATGCCTGTGGTGCCCCCCATTTTGCTGTCCTAGATGGGGTAAAATACAGTGAATACAAAGTTTTGTAATGCTGGGATTGTAGGGGAGCTGAACACAATATTGTGCGACCCAGTTCCAGTGATTCCTTAAACCCTTCTGGTTCTCCATCCACTTTCTTGACCCACTTATTGCTATATTTATCAATGTCGTCGATTTTCCCCTTTCCCAGACACATAGAAAGATCTAATTGTACAGTTAGTTAGTTAGTTAGTTAATGACATTTGTTAAGCGCCTGGTTGCACAGAGAACAGTGCGTCCCCGCGCTGACAATCCCACTAACATCTCTTCAGCTTAGCTCACAGAGGATGAGCACTGGGTCAGGGGAGACTATGCTGATTATGTCTTGGGGAAGAGATGGGTTTTCAGCCTCTGTCTGAACCTAGTTTCAGACGGTTCCATCCTCAATTCGATGGGTAGGTCATTCCAGTCTTTACTGGCAAGGTGTCTAAAGGACCGTCCTCCCATCCTTGCTCTGTGGATCCGTGGAGCCACTAATAGCATGCTGCCCATCGACGTAAGAGGGCGTGAGGGACGATAGATTGGAAGCAAGTCCTGGAGATATGGAGGTGCTTTTTTGTGAGCTATATGGTGGGTAATGCACATAGTTTTAAATTTAATTCGTTCCTTTATTGGGAGTCAGTGCAGGGAACGCAATGCATGTTTCCCAGAGGCTCTCATAGGGAGGTTCAGGACCAGCCTGGCAGCTGCGTTCTGGACGCGTTGTAACTGTGTTAGGCCTTTTTTACTGAGTCCACATAGGAGGGAGTTCCCATAGTCTAGATGGGAGGTGACCAAGGCATGTACCATAGTTTTTTCTGGAGCTGGGGGGCAGTAGGTCCAGGATTTTCCTCAGGACCTTCAAGATGCCATAGCATTTACCGGCAACATTACCAACATGATTAGTGTAGGCTAGATTAGAATCAAGAAGAAAGCCAAGGTTTTTGACTGTGTCCACCGGGGCCGGGACAGAGCCCAGTTCTATGGGCCACCAGGCAGAAGTCCAGATGGAAGGACAGGGACCAACGACAGTCCGCGCCTAACTTTATTTTCTCCATAATTTCATTGCTATCATATCCTGCTGGCCCACCTTGCTTATTGCTCAAGAAGCTCCTAACCTGCAGGTATTTAAAAAAATCCCTTCTATCAATGCCATATTTAGATGTAAGATCCGTACACTGTACTATCCCTTCTGAATCCCTCAGGTCACCAATCTGTGCTATCCCCTTTTCTGCCCATCCAGCCATTGTTGAATCGTTAAAGACTGCCGCTGGGAAGGATCTATTCTTATACAGCCTAGTATACCTATTATATCTCCCCAATCCAGTTTTTTTCAGAAAGGCATTCCAAATCTTGATTGCTGCATTGAGCGTCTTAAATCTGGTCCTCTTATAGTATTCATACTCGGTACAGTATAAGAAGCAGTTTTCTGCCTCTTCTCCTAGAACTGCTGCATATACTTCCGTAGACATAGTTGTCACTTTTTGCTCGATACCACCCCCTCCTATCAGTCCCTGCATATACTGTATAGCAGCAGCAGAATAATAAAGTCTAAAATCATGCGCCCCCCAGCCCTCTCTCTCTCTTGGTAGAGACATAAATCTATAGGCCCTCCGGGTCTTACCGTGAGCCCAAATAAATCTATTCAGTATGATCTCTAATAAATTAAACCATCTAGTTTCAAATAAAAGTGGAATAGCTCTAAAAAGATAGAGGAACTTGAGCAGGATCAACATTTTTATAACATTAGTGGTGCCCACAAGAGAGAGGTGTAGATTATTCATTCTTTCCAAGTCCGCCTTTACCCTAGAGATTAATGGAGCCATATTATTCTCTACAACCATGTCCAAGTCTGCCGAGATTGCCACCCCCAGTTATACTGCTGAGGTAACCACCCTTACATCATTACAGCTAGAATACACATTTTCTACAATCTGCGTCTTTGATCTATTCAGGCTATATCCGGAAACCTGGCCAAACAGCTGGGCCTCGGCTTCTACCTCCCTAATAGCCAATAACGGATATGGTGTCAGTATGGCCACGTCATCGGCATAGGCCAGTGTTTTAACCGTGCATCCATTTACCCTCATCGGCGAGATATCAGGATTACCTTCAAACCTACGCAGGAGTGGCTCTAAATACAATGCAAACAGCAGCGGGGATGAGGGGCACCCTTGCCTAGTCCCCCTTCTGATCTTCACTGCTGCCGAATGCCCCCTGTTAACTCTAATCTTGGTGGTAGGTTCGTTATATAAAGCCTGTAAGACCTTTATAAAGCCTTCTCCAATACCGCACCACCTCTGAGCTTGCCATAGTTAGTCCCAGAAGACCCTGTCGAACGCCTTCTCTGCTTCTAAAAAAAGCGCTGCCATAGGGTCTCCCAGGACACCTGCCGCATCAAACATTGTGACCACCGTCCTAATATGCTGTGTTGTCCCTTTACCAGGTATAAATCCATGCTGTGCAGGGCTTACCAAATTCTCAATAATTCCCGACAACCTCTTTGCTAACATTTTGGAATAGATTTTTACATCGGCATTCATCAAGGTAATCGGCCTATATGAACCCGGCGCCGTTGGAGGCTTCCCCCTTTTGAGAATTACAACAATATCCGCCCCACCCCATGACTCCGGACTTGATTCCCCCCTTTGTGCCTGTACCATGATATTAAACATATCCACCAACAGTGCTCCTTTAAATGCTTTATAAAACTCTGCCGGGATCTGGTCCGGCCCTGCTGCCTTCCCAGAGGGCAGGCTGCTCAAAGCAACAATGAGTTCATCCAGTTGTAATGGGGCATCTAAAACCTCTCTTTCTTCCTCAGACATGATTGGGGGAGGGGTATCCCTAAGGTAACTTTCTATATTCACAAATCTCCCTGCTTCTTCGGGTGTATACAAATCTGTATAGTAGTTCCTAAAAACTTCTCTAACTAATCCAGCCTCCGTAACCAAATTACCGTGTGCATCCATAATCTCTTTATTATCAGCTGTAGCAAATCTCTGCCTAGTACGTATAGCCAGGATATGTCCCACTCTTTCACTTAATTCATACTCGCTTTCTTTCTGGACCAGGTAGTTATCTGCTGCTTTCTTGGCGATACCTTCTATAGCTTCCACTTTAAGCACTATGATTCTAAGAAGATGTGGTTCTAAAGACCGATTCTGCAGTATAGCTGAGGCCAATTCTTCTTCCTCTTATCAGATTCTGCCAGACTTCCTCCATCTTTGCTCTCTCCTTCTTTTGCCTTGCTAGAACAAAGCTCATTGTCTCGCCCCGTATCCCAGCCTTAAAGGTGTCCCAAACCACCCCCGGGGGTGCAGTCCCTCTGTTAATCTTCCAGAAAAATTTAATCCACTCCTCCATGTATTCCCTATATGTTGAATCCTTTAATAATGCTCTTTCAAAGGTCCACTGCGTACTTCTTCTTTGCACTTGACCCAGTCTTAATGTCAATACCAAAGGACTATGGTCGGACACTATCCGGGGTTGCTTCTCTATCTGTGAGCTAAGAATCAAAGAGTTAGAGATTAGAAAGTAGTCAAACCTAACCAGAGATTTGTGTGGAGCTGAAAAAAGGGTGCTACCATCCAAGTATGGATGCAACTTGACCCAGGGGTCCACCAGAGAATTATGAAACACCATATCTACAAGCGCTCTGTACACTTTCTTTTTCCTCCCCAGGCACTTTCCTCCTGACTGCATAAAAGAGCTATCTGGATCATGAATATTAAGGTCCCCACAGCATACAATAGGCTCAGGCCATTGAGCCAATTCTGCATCCAAAAAGTGGAAAACATCTGGATCATCCTTCGTGGAGCTATATATTGTAACCAGCGTTAAATTCTCACCTATAAAGCCTATTTCCAGAATCACCCATCTACCCCATTGGTCCTCCTTCTTCCTTCTTACCACGACATCTCTGCTTCTCCCCAATACTGCAACTCCTCTAGTTTTTGTCCCATGCTTAGTATTTGCTAAAACTGTGAACCCCAACTGTTCCAATAGATATGACCTTGTTCCTTCTATATGGGTCTCCTGTAGACATATCAGGTCTAACTGTAAAGATCTTAACAATGCCGCCACTCTCAGTCTCTTATTAACTTCATTGAGACCACAAACGTTGATCGAGGCAATCTTACAGGTCATTAAAATACATCAATGATCTTGTGAAAAAACCTACTAATTTTATGTACGTATATCCTGTGTCCTACACCCTGTGACAATGTGCTGAATCAAACCATAAATACAAAAATGTTGTACATCTTTCACCCCCTCTTGTCCTCTTTTAACTCCCTTACCCTTCCCTCCCCTCTTGGCCCCACCCCCCCATTACTGGCAAATAGGTCAAAATGACCTATGTGTGGCCGCTTAAGGATTGCGTCAATCGCATCCCCCCTCCGCCTACCTATCTTGCATGCTGCTATACCCCCTAATCTAAACAACCTTAATCAGAGATTTATAACAAACACAGATTTCAATCAGATTTCAATTCAGACATCTGAGATACATTAACCCCCTTTCTTACTTTTGAGTTCATCAAGAAACTGCTTAGCTTTAATCTCTGAGCTAAACATTCTTGTTTTCCCCTTTGGTATCACTTTTAGCTTAGCAGGGAAGAGGAGGTACGCTTTTGAGCCTAGTGCCTGTGACGGTGCGATCATCTGCCTGAGCCTCCACCTTCTCTCCACTGTTACAGAAATCAGGCCTATCAAAAAAGGTGGTACCCTCAAACGACCGCTTACTATTGGGTCTAGCTTTAGCAATGATTTCCTCCCTTAACAAAAAGTTCCCTACATTCACTAGGATAGCCCTGGGAAAAGTCCCCTGACCATCCCTTCTCGCCCCCCGCTTCAGTGTGAATGGGAACCTATGTGCCCATTGTACCTCCTTCTCCCATTGCCACTCAGACTCAGAAAAAGACCCCTTTAGCAAGTTCACCACAAATCGCCTCATGTCCTGCCCTTCAATCCCCTCTGCCACACCAAGCAGTCTGATGTTATTAACTCTCTGGCGATTTTCAAAATCTTCAAGTTTCCACTGAAGATCTTCGGTGAGTTTTTCCTGTTCTGTCTTGAAGGTCTGCCAGCTTCCTACATCATCCTCTAGCTTGCCTGTTCGTTCCAAAACTTCAGTTACCCTGTCTGCTATTTCATCATATAGTTTGTTCATTTTCCTCATTGTATTCTGAATTTTTTTTGACGCTTGCCTTGCTCTCCGGCTTTCGGACCTAGCCTCAGCTTGCATTTGCTTAAGAGTATTGAATAAGAGGTCCACAGGAACCTGTTGCACTGAACCCCTAGGAGGTACTTCCGTAGTGTTTCTACCTTCCTCCTGATATGTCTGAGAAGTTGCGGAGTAGTCCCAAATTAGGCGTTTTTGAGTCCCCTCTGTTGGCCCAGAAAGCTGCCAGCTTGATTTTGACAATTTCTTCTTTTGAGTAGTATCTTTACCTGTGCTAGACCCTGAGCCTGAGGTCTCCTCTGAACTCCCCACACTGGTTGGGTCCGACTCTGAATCCTTATTGAGGGAGAAAAAGCAGTCCCCTTCTACTGACCCTCCTTCGCCCCTTTTCGTTGCTTCCTGAATCATGCCTTCCCCCACAATGTCTCTGTTCGCCAGACTAACGCTGCTGCCCCAAGTATTGCTGGGTTTCTGCGCAGATCTCATCTCTTCTTCGAGCATCATTATGGCTCCCATCATGTCAGCCTTTCCTATCTCAGATAGTCTCAAGCCCACTCCACTTTTGCCTTCACTGCTCACCGTGTCTGGAACAGAGTCCTTCCTGCCACAGGCCCGTTCTGCATCAGAAGCCTCCGCGAGTGAAGCAGGATTGCTCTCTGGGTCGGGTCTGAGTCGTTGCCTAGCAACCTCGAGCTCTGCGTCCTCAGCGTCCTCGAGGATGTTCTCACGGGAATCCGATTTTCCACCGGCTCCACTGGCTCCGCTGACACCGCTGGCTCCATTGACCCTGCAGACTCCAGCGCCTCTGTTGTTCTGAGGTAGCGCCTTAGGGGTGAATGCCTCTGTTAAGGTAGGCTGTCGTAGTGCGGATGATTCTTTGCCCTTTGATTTCTCGCCGGCTCTCCCTGCTTTACTCGGTGTCATGCTCCGGGGTTCCGCAGTGCTGTCCTGTTCGACTATGTTTGCCTTTCCCCGTTGATCTGTTTTCTTCTTTCCTGGGGAAGCCACCGTCTTCTGAATCGCTCCGAGGGTTCGTGTAGGGCCATTCATGTCCTCTTTGCCCGCTGTCACTGTCATTGTTGCATCCACCGTGACCGGCTGCTCTTTTGGCTTTTCTTGCGTCTTCTCCTTTTCCTGCCTCGCAGGCCATGGGGGCATTTTAGCCACTTGTGACTGCTGCTTTTTCTTAAGCCCAAACGCACTCATCAGGGCAGCAACTCTTCTCTTAAACCAGTGTGGGTCCAAGAGACTCTTCCACTTGAGCCGCGCAACCTTCACAAATTGGTTTATGATGGGCTTGTAACCCCTCAATCCATTCAATCCTGTCTGTAGCCAGCAATCACGGGCCATCGGAGGGTAGACAGAACAGCATCTCCAACTCTTACATCTTCATCTTAGGGCAGGAGAGGGGATGGGTGCGACTGCTCACCACAACCCAGCGGCAGCCATCTTGCGTGTCGGGTTTTGTCGTGGAGTTCTATGGAGCCTGGAGATGAAGATGCTGCAGGTGACCAGGAGAGAAGAGTCCGGTTGGATCCAAGGGTGGATCGAAGATGTAGAGTACCTGAAAGCAGAGGGGACAGAGTTCAGGTCACTAGCCAGTGACCAGCGAGGAACCAGGAAGGAACCAGGCGATGTCGGGTTGCGATCAGGTGATGTCGAGGCGTTTGTCTCCACTGCCACGTGGACCAGGAAGGATCGAGGATGACCAGCAGGTGAACACGAGCTGTCCCACGAAGGCTCTTGCTGTCGGCGGTGTCGGTACTCGATTCGGGGTCACCAAGCCTTGGCAAAGGCAACCCACGCAGGATTCGAAGGTGTCTTCTTGATCGGACCGGGAAGGTCAGATCAATGGCTCCTTTTCAGGGGAGATGTTTCGTTGTCACAGAGGCCACTAGCCAACGGGCAAGCGACCGGATAACGCGTCGAGCAGGAAAAGTGCAAAAGGGCCCCACGCAGCACTCGGAGAGTGTGGAGAGATGATCTTTGGAGCACAGGCTGCTCTGGGCTGGGGCTTCTCAACCCCCAAAGCACAGCATGGAAGGAGCCTCGGGAGATGCACAGGAAGCACTTCGTCGACTTTTCAAGATGGCCGGTCCCACGTCTCACGTCGCCTCCACAGGTCTAAGCTTTGCTAGGACTGTGGATTGGGCTGTTGGAAGTCTGGGAGTCCAGGTCTTGTCGGCCTCTGTCATTCGAGCTCTGGCGGGAGCAACGGCAAAGGAAGTCTCGATGCGCTGATGGTGCCTGCTTGCACAGGGTGGCCACTCCTTGAACACAAGGGAGATTCTTCAGTCTTCTACGTTGAGTAGGATGTCAAAGGGTCCGGAGTTTTGTTTCAAAGTTTCAGTCAGGATGATCTAACTTGCATTGGCACAGCTCCTACCTTTATTCCAAATCAAGGGGCTGGATAACCTGCTCGGTCCCTCCTATGGGTGGGACCCAGGCAGGGGGTGGTTACACCCCTTTCCCTTTGTCCAGTTTCGCGCCAGAGCTGGGGATGGAGTGCACCAGCACCGGTTTGAACTGGGCTATGCATGGGACGCCTTGTGCGCCCCAGGCAGTGTCTAGTTTCATTCAACCCTCCCTGCTACAATCCAGTATCTCCTGTCTGGGGTGGTGTAACACCTCCCTGTGACAGGATACCATTTTTCAGGCCTCCCCTGCTGGAGTTTCGGTCAGCAGCAGGAGGCCAGACTTGTGTCTGTGGCAGCAGCATCCATTTTGTGATGCTGGGGCTCTGGTTAGATTTAACCATGTTTAAGCAAAGTAACATGTCTTCTCCCTCTAGAAGGGTGGAATGCTACCCCCGTCACCAGGACTGGCGAGGGGGTAGTATTCCAAAGCGTATGACACCTAACACGACATGTTTTGATAAAGCCAAACCAAAGTTAGCAAGTAACCGCGAGGATTATAATGCACTTAAGAGTATATGGTATGGCAATATCCCAGAACAGCTAAGGGAGTTGGTCCCGAAAGCTGCAGACAGTCTCAGCTCATGCTAGAGCACCATCTTACGTAAAACCAAGCACTCTGCCTCCAGGATTGCTAAGGCCTGCCATAGGAGTGACTTATAGGTGTATATGTGTCCAGATATAGGTTTAGATATAGGTATACTATATCTAAGCAAGGGGTGATTACACTACCTTGCCCCAGCTGAGTGATCAGCCAGTTGTGTCAGTTTGGATAGCCAGCCAGTGGTGGCAAAAGATATGCTGCCGCCCCTGGTAGGCCTTGGATACACCTATGCCCTGGGTACCTATAGTAAACTGTACAGGGGCTGATAAGGTGACCCAATGTCCAATTGGTAATGTACCTAAAGTACATGGATGTGAATTTAGAGAGAGAACAGCAGGCTGTTGGTCTGATTAGCAGGCCCACAGCCACATTAAGGCGAAAACCAGTGAAGCAAAAAGCAAAAAATGGGGTGACCATAGGAAAGTAGACCCTACTCTCCTACAGCTGGTCTATGATATAGCCATACCATATACTCTTAAGTGCATTATAAACCTCACGGTTAATGCTAACTTTGGTTTGGCTTTATCAAAACATGTTTTGTAAGGTGTCATACGCTTTGGAATACTACCCCCTCACCAGTTCTGGCGACGGGGGTAGCATTCCACCCTTCTAGAGGGAGAAGACATGTTGTTCCTGTTAATCCCGGTTAAAGTTAACCAGAGCCTCAGCATCACAAAATGAATGCTGCTGCCACAGACACAAGTCTGACCTCCGGCTGCTGGGAGTCCTTCCAGCGAAGGAGGCTTGGACAATAGGTTTCCTGTCTTGGGAGGTGCTGGCAACACCCCAGACAGGCCATAGTGTATTGGGGCAGGGAGGGCTGAATGAAATGAGATACTGCCTGGGTCACACAAGGTGCTCCATGCATAGTCCGGTTCAAACCAGTTGCTGGGGCACTCCAGCCCCAGCTCTAGCGCAAAACTGGGCAAAGGGAAAGGGGTGTAACCACCCCCTTCCCTGGTCGCACCCATAGGAGCGACCTAGCAGGTAATCCAGACCCTTTAATCAGTATATAGGTAGGAGCTGAGTCTAGAGACTTTAGATTATCCTGAACTAAATCTTGAAACGAAACTCTGGACCTTCGACATTCTACTGCAACTAAAAGACTGAAGAATCTCCCTTGTGGTCAAGGAGTGACCACCCTGTGCAAACAGGCACCACCAGTGATCTGCCGGTTTGCTTTGTCGATGCTCCGACCGGAGCCCGAGCACAGAGCCTGACAAGAACTGGACTTCCAGACTTCTCCGACCCCGACCCACATCTGCAGCAGAGCTGAGACCCGTGGAGGCGATGAGAGACTTGGGACCGGACATCTTGAAAAACCAGCTTATTGCTAATTGTGCAGCTTCTGAGGCACTCTCAAAGTTGTGTATTGGGGATTGAGAAGCCCCAGCACCGAGCCACATTTGCACCGATACACAGCCCCCCCACACTCCATGAGTGCCGCGTGGAGCCTGCTGGTACTTTTGAGCTCGATGCGCCTTTCCGGTCACTTGCCCATTGGCTAGTGGCCTCTGTGAAGGCGAACCTTTGAATCTACGCTGCTTGCCCGATTTCTCTAGGCTTGCTCCGGCTTCCCTGAAAAGGAGAAGCGCCCCGGACCTTGCTGGTTTGAACAGAAGCCCATCTTTGATTCCTGTGTTTGTTGCATTTGCCAAGGCCTGTTGACTCCAATCCGGAAGCCGACACCGCCAACAGCGAGATTCTTCATGGGACAGTCTCTATCCAGCTCCTGGTTGTCACCGACGCTTCCTGGTCTACGTAGCTGCAGAGACAAGCTTCACAACATCACCTGATTGATTCACGACATCGCCTGGTTCCTTCCTGGTTCCTTCCTGGTCACTGGCTAGTGACCAAGACTCTGTCCCCTCTGCTTTCAGGTACTCTTCATCCTCGATCCACCCTTGGATCCAACCGGACACTTCTCTCCTGGTCGCCTGCAGCATCTTTTTACAGGTCTCCATAGGATTCAGCGACGAAACCCGATACAACTTGACACCTATGCTCCCGGCTACTGTGGGTGAGGTAACGCTAGTACTCCGGTGCTCCTGTGGGTATTGACTATCCAAGTGTCCTACTTTTCAGTAGCTTTCTCCTAGTCCATGACTCTTACATTCCCATTGTATTCCTATGAGAACCCGCGTGTGTGTTAAGACACTGCACACGCTTCCCGTGGGCCTCCTGCTTCCTAACCTTTAGTAGTTCAGTGTAGCCCCAGCGATTGCCTAGGCCCTAGGCCTATTCCTTGTTTGTGACGTGGTTCTTATATCACTATTTTAGTATATGGTTTGCAACGCCCCTAGGGCTCGACTGTATTTTGTGCAACTTATTGCATGATAATTAAGTATCTTGTTATGTGCTTGTGCCTCTGACCTCAAAAGAGTTCAGAGGGGTTGTGTTAGTAATAAATACATATATATTGTATATATAACCTGTGTGGTGTCCTTTCATTTGGTATTCAAGGGGTTACATATGGCAAAACAGCTGGCTTCACATGCTCTCTGAAGCTTTAGCCTAAGACTGCTTTGTCCATTCTAGGATAGCTGGTCTATAAGGTTGACTTTACAACCATCACCATAAGGGTTGGTTGGACTGATACAGGGTGCCCACTAGAATAGTGGACATCACATATCAGGCCAACTTCTCACAGGATTGTTTTTGCCTTTGGAGGACAGGAAACGCAATGTCAGAAATGGAGGCAGCGGCTTTGACTTTCATTTCACAAAGTCAGTTGAAAAACCATATGTTGAGGGGAGTGTCGCCTGATTGCTCAATTTGATCAAGATCACGGTAACTGCCATTCACTAAGCAATTCGGCATTTACCAGACTGAGGTACACACTCGGTTCGAAGCACCTATAAGCGGTCGCCGTGCAAGAAGGTGGTCATATAGACAGAACACGATAAACAAACACAGTTGGGGCTCGAAATTAATCGCGGAAGGCAGGGGGATCGTGCGGTGTTTCGCGCGGTGGTGTGAAGGTCGGAAGTTAAAATATAATTTTTTTTTTAAACTTACCTGATTGGGTCCGCACTGCCTCTGCTCCTGGCATGGGTCAGGCAGCCTCTGTGCAGGCATGCTCCCTCCTGTCCTGTAAGCCAATCACAATGCTGCAATGCGCGTGCCATAAGAGGATGAGGGGGATACAAAAGGATAAGTGTCAGGCGGGTGAAGCTACGGGTGGTTAATTCATCACAAAAGCGGCAGTGACTGAGAGCCGGATCAACGGATTGTTAATTAATCACTCAACCAGCAGTGGCAGAGAGCCGGATCAACATACCTTTAAGCAAAGAGAGACTGCAGCCGTTAGGTCCGGACCGTCTAGTTATTGTGGAGTGACCGGTGGAGAAGACGCGACTTAAGTACCTGCCATGAAAATTTGCTGGAAAAGTAAAATACGTGCAAGGAGGCACATAGTGAAGATCCACAGGGAGGGGAAAGAAAAGTCTCCTAGTGGATCCATGAGGCACGGATAGATCCCTGTCTCTGCCTGCGCGCATGGTCTCTAGGCAGCGTCAGAACAAGTTATGGCTGCTCTGTGGCAGTGTACACCCCGCAAGTATGCGTATCTAGGAGTGGGGTCCACACAGGTCAGGGAAGACATGGCTTGGCAGTTCGGGCTGGACTGTTCCCATGAGGCACAGGGTCAGACTGATTTGCATATAGCCATGTCTGAACTGGGGTGGCAGAGTGGGCTAAAGAACGGTGATGGATTAAACCCAGATCTTTTGACTGGGTGTGAGTGTTTGATTGATTCAGATGCTCCGTCCATCACCACGCCCTTTTGTACCACCCAAAATAATGGTGCAGCCTGTCCGTACTGTGTGTGATTGAGGCTGTAAATGTATAACATGTGTAGATGAGAAAAAACGGGATCAGTGCCATTGGCGAAACTCGAGGCCTACCCGGAAAAGAGGGGCGAGTCCAAATGATGGTAAAGTGGTTCCTTGCACGTATTTTACTTTTCGCGCATTCTCTCTTTGCTTAAAGGTATGTTGATCCGGCTCTCTGCCGCTGCTGGTTGTGTGATTAATTAACAATCTGTTGATCCGGCTCTCTGCTACTGCCGCTTTTGTGATTAATTAACCACCCGTAGCTTCACCCGCCTGACACTTAGCCTTTTGTATCCCCCTCATCCTCTTACGGCACGTGCATGCAGACTCGCCCACACACCACATGTACAACCCGCGCCGCTTACGGACACACCTCTGATATCTTGTCTTGGCGTTTCGGTCACGATATCTTAAGCGCTACTACTGTATGTTTCATGGACTTACTGATCTTCCATCGCATTACGGCCGCACTAGGCGCACACCTCGATGTCTAAATCTCCTCTATGTCATGTTACCATCATGCTTTGGTCCCTGCAGCCTTGTTTTTTTATAGCTCCCAAACTGATGCATAGTGCATTCCGACCTAGCTGGTCTTTGTTTTTTTTCCACTTTACATCACTAGGTGGTTCTCTTGTGTAACACGCATTGTGGCTGCTTGTCGTGATCTGTGTCTTCCCCACTTTTCACTCTCTCTTTCTACTTTCCCAACCCACACTCACAGCAGCTTGGCGCGCGGCCCTTACTCCTCCTACACGCACATTATTGTATCCTAATATACACACCAGTCTGTGAGTCTTTTAACTGCACACCTTGATCTAACCTCACCACCGGGGTTTCCCACCAACATGTGCCCGTACACATTCTTTAGTGGTCGAGAAGCACACGCGGTTACCCGACAGGCCACAGCCTGGGCAGACTCTTTCTTTACTTTGCAGATCCCTAAACCTGTTGCCGCTTCGGCCAATGGGGAGAACATGGGGGTTTCTAACGCACTTTGCACGCTGCTCCCTCCTCTCCTCCCACTACCCCGCTTGCTGCGCTCCTTTGTCCTGTTCATTTGCGATGTGGTGGACCCATGCTTACACATTGCCTTTCTCCATATCCGATTCGTCGTATGCCGGCCCTTATCAAGGAGGCCCATGCAGCCACACTGTATATGCTATACTCTATCCGAGGAGACCACATCACTTTTCGGTATGTACAGATCCCCTTTCGTTTCTACTCTTTGCTCAAAACGTCATTTAAGTCTTACCACTGCCCCACTGACCATGCTCCCACCTTCTCCTAACTACCACCGTGTCATGGTGGGGGGAAGGACGGGTTTTCTAGCCTCTTACCCCAAATGTCACATATCCCAAGTGGTGTTTTTCCCAAACAGGTATACCCATGGAACCAGTTGATGACATAATCAGACCACTAGGACAATAGGTATCTGTTCTTTTTGCCCTACATCCACGTGGTGCCATATTCAATATACCACAGTTGGGGCAGCACTCATTGTGGTACCAAATCCATGCTACCACAACAGGGGTAGTACATGTCGTGAATGTATCTAATGTATAGACAGAAGCTATGGAGGTAGAGTGAGCAATGACTAGCACCTCACATAAATGTATGTCACACAAATGTTACATGTCACCATATCACTTAGTAATTATATAACCTCCAGTTACTTTTCCCTTTTTATTCTGATTGCTGTTTATTATTTCCTATCAAATGTACTATGCCTTTTTGGGCTCATGCCTGAACCCAACACAATTACCTCTTCTTTTCGCCCTCCTTCCCCCCTCCTCTCCCTCACCGTCCGACCATGCCGTCTGGCATCCCTGTTTTCTACTGTATTACCACCCACTGCTCCCCCCTTCTCAATATCCACCTCTGTCTCACCTTAGTCCAGTATCATGCCAAAATGAATGTGTTTTCTTTTTCTTCTCTTTTATGTTTTACGCATATACTTATGTATTTCATATTGAAATTCACAGCCCTGAAGAAGTTCATTGTATATGAACGAAATCTGTTGGCTGGCAATTTTCTGTATTTGTATTCTGATGAAAATAAAGGGTCTATTTAGACAACCTAATCAAGACTTTATGCTTTATTGAAAAAACTATCTTCACTTAATGGGTGGTGCACCACTCCATATCTTGGGCTCATCCTTTTTCTGCTACGCAGCTGGCACCCAACAACGGCAGGTGCTGAGTAGCTTTGCACACCAAGTCGGACTCATTTTTTAACCAAACACAAAGGGAACACACCAGGGGAGTGCAGACATAGTGTCCGCCATTGTCTGTAACTGTACTCTGCCACAATGCTGCAATGGCAGCGTTGTGATTGGCACAGAGTCCCGGGCAGCGCCCAGTCGGGCCCCAGTAGGGATGCCATTTTCTCTATGTAGGAGAAAATGTAGAGTGTGCATGACTGCTTTGGTCGGCCCCAGGGCCGACCAAGCAGTCTAGGCACTTAGAGTGGTGCAGGCTGCTCCTCCCCGACTCGCCCCCAACCGGGCAATCCCTCCCACCCGCCCCAACCAGGCATACCCCTGATGTCTGCTTTCTCGCAGCCGCGAGAAGCAGAAAATAAAATGGTAATTAAAATACCATTTTATTTTCTGCTTCTCGCACTGCGAGAAAGCAGTGGGGCGGTGCTCCAAAGCCCAATTGGAGAGGCTGCCACCCATGGTCCCTGGTGAGGGGATTGAAATCACATGATGGGAGATAACATAAGCTAGAAACCCCTGTGCAGTATGGGTCCCAGGCCATGTTTTACAGACAGAGCACCAGGGGCGTAACACAGGCCCCCGCAGCCCCCGCGGTGCGGGGGGGCCCTCCACTCCAGGGGCCCCTCAGCAGAGGAAGACGGCTGCCGCTGCAAGCAGGGCAGTAAGCCTAAATTAAACAGTTAAGTTCTAGGTAGTGATTGTTACACCAAGCACTGCTCCTATGTGAACCCTAACAAAACAGTCTTGTCTATTGTTGTTTTCTGTCAGGGAGAATAAGGACTTCTATATGAAGCCAATCATTCAAGTCTGTGTTGAATGTCTACCATCAGCTGATTTAAGCCCAACTAAGAGTGGAGTGGGTTCTGATTCAGATTTTTTTTCCAGTTCCCTGTACTTGTGTGCCTGTTCCTTTGTCATGAGGGGCATATTTGCTGCTGAATTATGCCTTGCATCCCAGTCTGTTATAATATTGATGATTTTCTCTCTAAACTCTCTCCCCATCAGTATTGAGTACCTGCAGCTGACTGAAGCAATATATAGGTTTTCGAATTCTGACACCAGTAAAGAGAATCTTAAAATATATTTTCATTCTTCCTTTGAGTAAGGTCTAGACTAGAATGTTGTTCGAATCTAGCCTCCAAAGCAGAGGAGCAGTTGTGTTAATGGTATTAATTACTGCCAAAGTCTGGGGCACCTCATTGAAATTCCATTTCTGGCTAGCAATCACAACCCTTGCCCGTAAGTTCAGTCAAACAAGAGGTTTACAGAATTAGTGGTAAAGTGTAGGCATTCCCATTGCTGCCAGAAGGGATTTTCTCAGAAGAGTAAGAACAGACGCCTGCTGGGGACTTAGCTGTACTTTGGTTGTTGGAGATGGACCTACATGTATAAATGTATGGTCATTAACATGAAATAGTCCCTTTTGGAGCTGTGGTCCGCTCTTTGGAAGTGTGTGCTGGTATGGCAAAAAGGGCGCTCCCCCCTTCCGGAATGTCCTATGTTTGTGTGAGAAAAATAATATTTTGTATAAAAACATTTGGCCACAGGTGCACTGAATTGAGGTACTGGGTTTTTCAGAACCGGTACTGATCCGGTAACCCAGCGGTGTCAGGGCAACACCCAAAGACCTCAAGTACTTTCCTGATTCAGACCACAGAAACACGAGTCTTCTAGGTGAAGTCAAAGATCGAATTTATTGGCTGCAACCAAGTAACAAGCGTCCTAGAAGTACAACAGCATGTATGTTCTCAGGAGACTGCTCAAATTTACAAAGCCTGGCTTCTCCTTTTATACCGTTTTTTAAGCTTCAGGCAAGCATTCTTAGATTTACAGTGCAAACATTCTTGGATTTACAGTGAGCTATTCACATATTTTCATTACAAAAGAAAAAGCAGAGTCATGATGACAAGTATACATTTAGTGTGTCCAGTTCGTGATCAATTACCCGGCAAGGCTCAACATTTCCATCAGATATCGGTGTACCCTCAATAAAACCGGGCTCCTCCTCATCATAAAGCAAAAGAATAGAAAAGAGCAGGGACAGGTGTGAGCAAGATTCAGGCGGGGTGTGTGCAATGGAAACAGTTTATGGCCTGTTGTGCTTTGATGCTATCTTGTTCGGCCACTGGGAGAGAAACTGACCAAACAGGTTTGGCTTGGGGCAATGGTTCCAGCTTGCCCAGGTCACAGAGAAGTCAATTAAGGTGTATGTGTCCTTTGATATCGAATTCAGCTGTGGTTACAAGCCTATGTGAAGGGCAACTCACAAAATGGCTGCCAAGCGTAAAATGGGACCCAAGGGTTCAAAAACGAAAATGGCGATTTAGTGGTGAAATAGTTACTCGATTATGACGAAAATGCTTGTGCATAGTGTACTAGCCATTATCGGTCTTTTGACACCAAAATCGTCATGCTACGACAAAGTTTGTTGCACGAGTCCAGAATTTTCAGAACTACAAACCCTCCTTTTGCCCTAACATAGGCAATTTAACCTAATCTCATGCTCGTCTGAGTCCAGGTCTATATTCCTAAAGTCATTGAGATGTTGCTGTAACATCATTCTGGTACTTAGTTCGTCTTCTGACACAGGCTTCCTTACACATGATGTAGCATAGAGGCTACATATTGCAGGAGCGCACTGTACGCACAGACAGAACAGGAAAAGAATGGCTAAGACCATCCCAATGACCATTAGAATTTTCCATCCCCTGCCGGATATCAGTTCCCAGAACCATCCCATAAAAGACCAATCCCCTTTATCCATATGAATAGATTCGGAAATTTTATGCAGTTTGGAGATGGCCTGGTACACTGTTGGAGCGTTATCTGGAATGAATACACAGCAACTCGATTGGATCAGTTTACATACCCCACCTCGGTCTGCAAGTATGACATCTAATGCAACCCTGTTCTGAAGGGTCATAAGACGGTCCGATTGAAGCTCAGCAGTCAAGTTACTAAGGGCCCCAGCAGTTTCAATTACGGTGGATTCAACCACCCCTGCTAATTGCCTTATGTTTCTGCTGTTAACCATGGGCCCCCAAAACGGCAGAAAACCTTTTGCAAAGTCCCCAAACTCCTGTTCCGCGGTGTCGTCTTTACTCACAACACCCCTAACTGTCCTTGTCCGATGGTAATCTGCCGCGGCCGTGTAGGTGGGGGGCAACAGGAACGAAACAAAACATGTGTCCGAAAAGTCAGGGGGCAACCATGTATAGGCTCTATCATGGCAGATGAAATAGGTACCCTTAGCTGCTAGAAACGAGGGGGAAGTCTGAGATGCAAAAACATACGTTTCAGTACAGACACTCTTCCCTAACTGAGCTCTGGGATTCTTGCCAGTACCTTGCAGACACAGATGAGCCTGATGGGGAACAATCCAAATCGGGGAAGATCTCTTAGCTTGCTGTTTCTCACTCAGAGTAGCTCCATATCCGGTCACGTTCCATCCTATGTATACTAGTGTCTCATCTCTCGGGATAGTCTCGTAGGAAATATCTTCCTTAATCATATCCACTATACCCTTAACTAGAGCACTATTCTTAGGATTGTCTGTTACAGAACATAGGGGGTAGACTTCATGTGCATAAATGAACATTGTCCTGTATGCCCACACAGAGCCATTGTGACTAAATGGCAGGACAAGGTAAGGGATGCCTTTATCCATTGTGTGAGGCATAAGACCACACACCCAGCAGTTAGTCGTGTTCATTACTAGTTGGTGTTGGTGCAAGAGCTGAATGAAGGAGTTATTAATAAACTCTAACCTCCTAACTGACTCATGTTCAGGAAGGGGTTGAAAAGAATGTGCAGAAATAGTAGGAGGAGGTATGGGCGATGTAGTCGGTGCAAAGGTCACTTGTAAAGAAAACAGTACATATCCTATTAAAAACAACATTGCACTTATAACAGGAAAATGCATAATAATAAAAAACGTTTTCTTGTCATCAATCCACATATTCTTGTTTTAAAATTTACAGCTTTGGCAGGTCTCTCCATTTTGAAAAACTCCATCCTCTCTATGATGCTGCCCGCGGTGGGAGATTGATTCTGCTAAGGAGTGCTTCTGTTCAGTCCAGGGTAACTCCCTTAGACCAACCAGAACTGTCGACCTAACCGTCTCCAGCTGCACTCCAAAGACTGTGGCAACCGCGACCTTTTTTTTTTTTTTTTTTTTATAACATTTGTAGAGCGCGAACGAAGGCCCTAGGGCATCTCGGCGCTGATAACTGAAATGTTAAACCCACAAGGGGTGCCTAGGTGATAGTCAGGATCATTGGTTAAAAAGCCAGGTCTTCAGATTCTTTCGAAAGGACCAGAGGGAAGTACTGGCCTTGATAGAAAGAGGAAGAGTGTTCCACAGCTTCGGTGCCGCTACGAGAAATCGTCTGTCACCCCAATGGACCGTTTTCGTTCGGGGGACCACCAGGTCAAAGGAGCTGGAGGAACGCAGTGTTCTGGAAGGACAGTAGGGGGTCAAATTCTGAGTGAAGAACACTGGTCCAGCGTTATGTAAGGCCTTGTAGATCAAACACAATGACTTGAACTTGATCCTTTTCTTCACTGGGAGCCAATGGAGTTGCCGTATGATGGGGGACACTGATTGGTATTTTGTGGTTCGCCCTAGCAGCCTGGCTGCCGCGTTCTGGATGGCTTGCATTTTTATTAACACTCTCTCCTGGGCACCTAGGAACAGAGCATTGCAATAATCTAGGGTGGAGAGAACCAGGGCACTGACCAATGTTTTGGCGGCATTTTCGGGCAGGAAGGGCAGAATTTTCTTGATAAGCCGTAGCTTGTAAAAGGCTGAACCCGGAAAAGCAGCGGAACCCGGATGGCGGTTCGAAAAAACAAAAATGAGCAAGTTTCTCAGGTGGGAGAGCTGCGCTTTCAAAAATAGTACTTAGCGGAAAAAATGTTATTAGTCCAATTTTATTAGTTCGTATTTCTCGGCCTCAGATTATACCGTTGTCTTCCCGGTATTGTGTGGTCTTGAAACAAGGCTTCAGGTTCTGTAGTGTCCAATTGGGCTGATGATGGTACGGCTGGTTGCAGAATATTGTCACTCTCTTGTTCTGTAATTGTTCCTTTCACACGAGCATCACTGAAAGGGATAAACTTTGGCACAGATTCAGTCTCTGAGTCGGCGACACCCTCCTGGACCCACCGGTCATAAGGCAGAGGCAGATGGACCCGTTTGCAGTGGGTGCCGTGAATCCAATGTTTTTTACCCTCCACTCGGACGGCGGATGTCGTTGAGAGAAGGACCAAATGAGGACCGGTCCACCGGGGCTGGTCGTTCTTTGTCCGCTGGAAGTTTTTCACGAGGACATATGTTCCAGGATCAATAGGGTGTCCTGGAGCTTCAGAGGCTTGAGGTAGTGAGTCGTGGACCTGTTGGTGTAAAACACGCAATTTAGCCGTCAAATCATACAAATAGTCCAGCAAAACAGGGTGCTCTATTTCACTAAACTTTGTGGGTCTGGGCACCCCCCATATGTTGGCTGGACAGCCGAAGACAATTTCATAGGGACTAAGTTTTACTCTAGAATGCACTGTCATTCTGGTGGATAGGAGTGCTAAGGGCAGAGCATCAGGCCATTTAAGACCAGTGCTCGCTTGAATCTTGGCTAGTTTTAGTTTTAGGGTGCCGTTGTAGCATTCTACTAATCCAGCTGATTGGGGGTGATTTGCAGCGTGGAATTTTTGTCGGATGCCTAGCCCTCCACATACTTCCTTCATCACTCGTCCCACAAATTCACTCCCATTATCACTCCAGACCATTCTCGGCATTCCGAACCTAGTGAAGAATTCCTTGACAAGGGCTTTCGCTGTGGACAAGGCAGTATTGTCCTTTAGGGGATATGCTTCTACCCATCTGGAGAAGGCACAGACAACAACGAGTACGTATTTTAGATTGTTGCACCTCTCCATGTGTATGAAGTCTAGCTGCTAAACCTCAAACGGATACGTAGGAGGTGCAAAATGACCAGCTAGAGTTGGGGTTCCCTTACCAGGATTGTGTTTCAGACATACCATGCAATTTTAACCACGTTCTCTGCACACTTAGGGATTCCAGCATTTTGCCATACTGGGGCCAACAACTTGCAAATCCCTTTCACGCTGCTATGAGTCATTCCATGAGCCATTGTCACCACTGCAAGCACGTACACATCGGGCAGCAACCATCTCTGATGCTCTGACAATTCGACCCAACAACCATTTGCATCCATTTTACCCATACTTTCTCTCCACGTGCTCAACTCTTTCTCCGTGGCCTCAGACTGTATCGATTTCACACTCTCTATTGTGTCCTCATACATTCCAACATCACCAACCCATCTTGCAGGACCTGCAACATACATTCGGCTCATTACATTCCTGGCGGTTTCTTTCGCAACTTCATCAGCAAATGCGTTCCCACGACCAACATCATCAGTCACCTTCTTGTGGGCACTACATTTTACAATCGCAACATGTAGAGGCAAAGTCAGTGATTCAAGAAGCTCATTCACCAACTGACCATGCTGGATCTTCGTGCCATGCGACGTCAGGAACCCACGTTCACGCCACAATCGTCCAAAACTATGAGCCACACCAAACGCATACTGACTGTCAGTGTACACATTTACTTTTCATTCCTTTTGACAACACACACGCTCTTGTAAGTGTAATCAATTCTGCTGCTTGGGCGGAGTTATGTGGAATACGTGCAGTTTCAATGACTGTATGCAAAGTGGTGACAGCATATGCTGCAGTCGTGTCACCATTCGGAAGCTTGAAGCATGAACCATCCACCCATAAGGTACCATCACATTCAGAAAGGGGAGTATCTTGGAGGTCTATTCTCCCTTTTGTTTCTTCTTCTGTTCTAAGAAAACAATCATGCTGTTCTTCAGCACTATCTGTCTCAACTGGAATTGGCAACAACGTGGCTGGGTTTAATGTGCTACATCTTTTGATGTACACATGGCTTGCTAACAAGGTTAGTTCGTAACCAGACAATCGAGCACTAGTTAAGTGCTGTGTCTTGGTTCTGTTCAATAAAGTGTCCACTGCATGTGGAACCATAACCACTAACGTGTTATTCATCACTAAACCAGCAGACTGTCAAATAGAAACAGCCGCTGCGGCTGTGGCTCTTAGACAACTCGGCAACGCCCTAGCTACCAGATCCAAAGTCGACGAAAAATATGCACATGGACGCTGCTTGTCTCCAAACAACTGTGTCAACACTGATAATGCACAACCCTCTTGCTCATGGACATATAATGTAAAGGGCTTACTGTAGTTGGGGGTACCCAACACAGGAGTCGAACATAATGCTGTGCGCAATTCAGAGAAACTTTTCTGACACTCTTCGGACCAAGGCACGGGATTGGGTGTATCTTTACATGTTAATGCCACCAATGGTTTTGCCAGTAAAGAAAAATTTGGAATCCACTGTCTACAGTACGATGTAATACCCAAGAAAGAACGCACTTCTCTCTGTGTTTTTGGCACACTTAATTTTTCTATTGCCTGAATTCTTTCTGGGGTCAGTTTCCTTCCCTCCTTCGATAAGAGATGACCTAAGTAGGTCACTTCTTGTCGACAATATTGTAATTTAGACAGGGACACTTAGTGATGCAGATCACACAAATGACGCAACAATGACAACGTGGCTTCTTTACAGATTTCCTCAGAATCTGCAACAATAAGCAAGTCATCGACATACTTAATGAGTGTATCACCTTCAGGTAAAACAATCGTATCAAGCTGCGTTTTTAGAGCTTGACTATATATTGATGGACTTTCACAGTAGCCCTGGGGAGCGCGTTTAAAGCGGAAACTTCGTCCTCCTAAACTGAATCCAAAAATATCCCTGCTTTCCTCAGCAATCGGGATGCTGAAGAAGGCATTCTTCAAGTCAATCACCGAAAACCATGTTGGAGAATCTGGAATCCTAGTCAATAGGGCAGTAATGTCGGGTACAACTGGAAATTGTGGCACTACTATTTTATTCACCTCTCTAAGGTCAATCACAAATCTGTACACAGATGGCTGGGACGGGTCAGTTCGTTTCAAAACAGGCAGAACAGGACTATTGCAAACGTTGCCTCTTGTCTCTTCAATCACATCTTTTTCATTCAAATCATAAATGATCGCTAACAACGCTTTTTCACCTTCACTTGATATCTTGTATTGGGGAATGCGCGGCATTCTAACATTGGCTTTCAATGTCACAACATATGGTGGTATTTCTAAGAGACCCACATCATTAGGACCAGTAGCCCAAAGAATATCAGGTAGAGACAACAATTCTGTCAGAATTTTATCCCTTGACAAATACATTGGAGAAACCACTTTCTTACCTAGTGTAAGTTGTACTCCCGAAGGAGAGCAGTACAAAGTTGCATACAATCTTTTTAACAGGTCCAATCCCAACAAGTTTTCACCACAACCTGTTGTTAAAATAAGGGGTTCTTTGAGTTCCCAAGGACCAACAGACAGGGACATAGGACATGAAATCGGGTTCCTAACCGGGGCGCCAGAAAAACCTACAGAAACATTCATTTCGCCAGACAAGGTGCGCCAGGGAGTTTTGAGTGCATCATAGAACTCTTTGTAGCACCAGTATCCAACAGAAAAGGTTCTGACACACCTGATGTAATCACCTCAACGTATGGTCCACTCTGATCTACTGGAACTGAAACAACTCCCTCTCTTTGTCTATGGCTGTCCTAGCAATCATTACCTTCCATGTATTCATCTTCTGCATAGTAATTATCAGCATAGTACTGAGCTGTCCTAGCAGATGCGTTATTCTGCTGATCAAACTTATTCATAGAATCCTGAGGCGGAAAGGAGCGTGCATTCTGATGGACGTTTCCACGTCCTCTACCTCTAGGTGTTTGCTGGACACCTCTACCTCTTGTGTTTGACACACCATTTGCGCGCTGTAACAGGATAGGGCAACTATACTAAAATGACTCTCTTCCTTGCAATACGAACACTGATTGGGACCCACAGGAACGCGTGGCTGTGTATACTCTACTCTTGGCTTTTGAAACTGTTGAGGTTGCTGATAATTATTCTGATAGTTATTCTGACCGCCATTATTCTGGCCATTACCACCACGTGGCGGGTATGCTTGCTGTAACAGGACCTTCGTTTTTAACTCTTTCGTTTTCTTTTCTACTCTATCTTTCTCATCTTTGTCTCTATTTTCGTAATATTGCGCAGTAGCCAATATCTGTGCTGAAGAGGAAACTGCACATGAACTCTCTGAATCCTTCAACTTCTTACACAACTCTGTAAGCAGACTGTGCACAAATTTATTGACGAACAGTCGCTGGCCACCTTCTGTGCTCATATCTTGACCACTGTGGTCGACAAACGTTTCTTCAAACCTGGTGAAGAAATCAGACACCGTTTCATCTTTCTTCTGCTTACATGCAGACAACTTATCCCAATTTACACGCAATTCAGGCATCAAAGCCTTCATATACATAATAATTCTACCAGGAAGTTCAGCTACTAAAGGCTCAGGTTTAGCACCACCAACTTGTCTAGCATCAGCAGCGACAATATTCACCTATGTGTCGCCTAGCTCTTGATCATGATCCGTATGACGAATCTTTCCCCATAAAGGCTGTGGAGCAACATTTCCAAACAACATGTCTACATCGGCTAAATTCATGATACAGGAGCTTGCAGTCTGTGATAACTCCTTATAATATCCTGCAGGATTTTTACGGGGATCAGGCAATGTCTGCTTTAAAGCCAAAACCTCAGATCTTTTCCAAGGGACATGTACCCATACACGTTGGAAATGTGGTGGAATGGCTGGATTCGCGTTCGCATCACCTTCCCTCCAAACTGGGGGAACTTCTCTCGTGGGATACTGTCTTCCCTTTTTCTTGACAGAGGAATCATAATCAAACAATGACTTGGAAACACCTTCAGTCCTAAGTGATAACAACGTCGCAACGGCTTTCCTAACATCTGAACCCACAACGGTACCTTTTGAAAATTCCAACTGCACATGGTTCAACTCGGACGGCCTAGAGTCCAAATCATTCTCCTCTAAATCTTTGATTAGGAAAACACACATTTTCTCGAAAACGTACCTCTGATTTGATGCTTCCCACTGATGGAAAACATCCATAACAGATTCTAGATCATATATTGTCGGGTTAGTCACCCATCTATGTGCCAAACAATCCAATATTTCTTTCTCCCTAGAATCAGGCTGTTGGCTACGCAACTGCTTGTGTTCAGGGGCATGAGTCGGGCTTGTCGCTCCAAACAAAGGATATAGAAGACTAGAAACAGTGCTTGCCACTCTCTGGCGGACAGACGGAGAAGTCGAGGAAAAGACAAGTGGGAAGGCAGGGTGAGATGAGGCAGATGCAGAGGCAGTGTCAGGAGGAGTGCCAGGAGTGGTAGTTGATACAATAGTTAGAGCTGGAGGAAGTATAGGAAGAGCAGGTGTAAAAGCCAGTGACCCTTGGGGAGGCTGCATCGGAGGAACAGGAGCCAGCTGAAGAGCAGCTGGTGGGTGCTGTGGAGGAACAGGAGGTATAACAACCATGGGTTGCACAACTAAAGGTTGTGGGGGTGCTGTAGCATTTTGCGCATATGGGGGTGGTGAACTTAACAAATGCGACATTAGGGGATCTTTTTCAAGCTCTTTTGCTGCTTCTTGCTGAAGAGGCAGCAAAACTGAATAACATTTATCTATTACCATTTTATGTTGCCTGTGCAACTGCTCACTCATCTGTTCTTCTTCATTGTCTTTATACTGCCTAGCAGCTTGCATTATCGAGATACCCCTTTCTCTCTTATTTTTCTTCTCTAATTTAATTTCTTTTTGTTTGGCCTCCTTACGCCATTAGCGGAAAGAGTCAAACATTGCCGGCCGGGCTTTCTTCTTAAAAAGTTTAACTTCGAGATTGTCTAGGATTTCCGTATCAAAGCTACCATATTGGGGCCATTTTAAAACACCATTCTTGCGGGTGTATTTGATCCACACTTCATTGTATGTGATGGGGCCTACTCCATGTTTCACATACAATTCATAGGTTGGAGTTCCAATTGGAGGAACCGGACACGAGTCCTCCAGTCGGGAATCCCTATTATCACAACCAAGACAAAACAAATTTCCAAGTCTGCTAAGACCAGGCATCTTCGCTCTCTAGTCTAGCTTCAAACTTCAAAGGATTATCGATTACGATATTTCTCGTGAATACACGAGTCCTTCGGCTTTGGCGCTTGCAAGTTCCAAATCAAAGCGGTCCCAAAAGGGGACACCAAACAAACTAAGGACTGGGAGACGCTCCACTTAAACTTAACTGAAGTATCAATGACGTCACCAGAAGACTCGTCTATAGTTTCGCTCTACCAAACATCAAGGGTCCAAATCAGGGCGATAGTCAGGGCAGCAGTCCTTTGTAGCCGTCGGGAAGCGGGGAACCTCGCAGCAAAGACCTTCGGAACCACGTCGACATACAGGGGTCGCTGAAGTGGCTGGCCGTCCTCTGGAATTTTCACACGAAGCTCCTCACGAACCTCTGGCTTGGACAGGTACCGCTGATACCACCCCATGTTGGGCGCCAACTGAGGTACTGGGTTTTTCAGAACCGGTACTGATCCGGTAACCCAGCGGTGTCAGGGCAACACCCAAAGACCTCGAGTACTTTCCTGATTCAGACCACAGAAACACGAGTCTTCTAGGTGAAGTCAAAGATCGAATTTATTGGCTGCAACCAAGTAACAAGCGTCCTAGAAGTACAACAGCATGTATGTTCTCAGGAGACTGCTCAAATTTACAAAGCCTGGCTTCTCCTTTTATACCGTTTTTTAAGCTTCAGGCAAGCATTCTTAGATTTACAGTGCAAACATTCTTGGATTTACAGTGAGCTATTAACATATTTTCATTACAAAAGAAAAAGCAGAGTTATGATGACAAGTATACATTTAGTGTGTCCAGTTCGTGATCAATTCCCCGGCAAGGCCCAACATTTCCATCAGATATCGGTGTACCCTCAATAAAACCGGGCTCCTCCTCATCATAAAGCAAAAGAAGAGAAAAGAGCAGGGACAGGTGTGAGCAAGATTCAGGCGGGTGTGTGCGATGGAAGCAGTTTATGGCCTGTTGTGCTTTGATGCTATCTTGTTCGGCCACTGGGAGAGAAACTGACCAAACAGGTTTGGCTTGGGTCAATGGTTCCAGCTTGCCCAGGTCACAGAGAAGTCAATTAAGGTGTATGTGTCCTTTGATATCGAATTCAGCTGTGGTTACAAGCCTATGTGAAGGGCAACTCACAAAATGGCTGCCAAGCGTAAAATGGGACCCAAGGGTTCAAAAACGAAAATGGCGATTTCGTGGTGAAATAGTTACTCGATTATGACGAAAATGCTTGTGCATAGTGTACTAGCCATTATCGGTCTTTTGACACCAAAATCGTCATGCTACGACAAAGTTTGTTGCACAAGTCCAGAGTTTTCAGAACTACAGAATGGGGTATTTTGTAGTTGAATTAACATTGGTGGCAACTTCAGTGTGAGATTGAAGAAACTCAAATCTTCATTCTCAGGGGTCTCACTAATAGAAAGAAGAACTTGACACAGAAGCTGGAATATAAAGAGAACATTTTATTAAACTCAAATGAGTGAGCCTACGTCACACAGAAGCCTTAGCAACTGAATGAGGCAGTCTGAGGAGTACAGAAAACAGAGGCCTTATATATTCTTAGGGTTACAAAACTCAGCATAAAAGTAAGGGGCAGTCCTAGCTTTTGCAAGGATACAAAATGCCGAACATGGAAATGCAAGATCTGCCAAACATTAGCCAATAGGAAAACATTTTCAAACAAAGTATCACATGACAGAAAACTCAGTTTGCAATAGCCCAACCCAAAAGTTAATTATTAGGAATGTCTTAAATACATTTTCCAAAAGCTGAACAAACCCATAATTGAAAGCATGACCCATGTAATTGAAGAAACATAGGAAAGAACAGTTATAGCTGATGAACAAGATAAGGCAGATTGCAAGGAAACTAAAAGTTAACGATGTACATTGATTGGCAATTTCAAAACGAGATCGATCGAGGAAATTAGTTTTGCGAGGCCAGTTTCAGGTGAAGAGTTCAGTTTCTATAGTTCACTCCAGTGTCAGAAGGAAACCTAGTTAAGGTGTACATGAACCAAGAAGGCCAGGTCACTTGGTTCGTCAGGCTGCCTTCATGAGCCTACGTGAGGGCAACACAATTTGGTGGCACAGTACAAAAAATGGAACCCATATTTTAAAATGGAGTTGTGCAATCTAGTGTACTTGGAAATTACAGAACCTCAGGCCCTCCTTTTGCCATTACGTAGGCAATAACCTAATTCATTGCTAGGCGAGCATTTTCCATTCTAAACATTTCATTAAAGGTATGAGCAGGAATACAAAGAGGACAGGGCATTGGGTCATAATTAACATATAGACAACAGGAGAAAGTAATGACCACTATTACAAACAAAATTATCATTTTTCACAACCCTGAGCAAAAAGCAAATCCTAAAATTATCTAGTAACATTTTTAGGGCTCCTATGCATTTCAGTAACTTATTATATATTCAGGTGAAACAGTGGTGATCCTTATCAATGCTCCGAGGTAAAAAAGGGGATACTCTTCCACAGAGAATGGACTTTATTCTGCTTTTACTAAACAGAATACTACTTTAAAACAATGCCAGCAAAACAATAAGAATCAGTCTCCTAACACCCATTTCATGCAATCGTACGGAAACCACTTGTGAAACTACAACCATGCCCAGAGTCCGTTCCAAGCCTCTCTGGCAGGCTTCTATTGTCCATCAAATCTGCTCCCATTCTTTTCGCATTGGGCCTCTCAATTCAGGCATTCCATGAAAATAGTGCTTCTCAGTATCCGTTGGAGTGCCCTCTTGGCGAACACTCACAGCTCACTTAAAAGTCTCAATGTCTCAATGCAGTGCACCCGTGTCTCTCCCCTGCGGCAGACACTACAGATATTGTGCTATTCACTGATCATGGGCACAGATCATCTCGTGCAGACCCGGGACCATTCTCAGGCTCCAACACTCATCATTTAGTGTCAGAGGACGCTCAGGCTGCTCTTTCATGGGCACCAGAATGTAGTGTCTTTTGCCAATCTTGGATCCTCCGGTGCACTGTACTTACGTTGGAGCAAAGGAAAAGAGGGGTGTGTGTGGCCAAAACTCAGGCAAGGGGCTCAAGGGACTGCACACTGTCAGAGGTTACCAGCACATGACAGGTGGACAACGGAAGCCTCAAAACAACAGGAATCCTTCTCTTTCGCTCCTTTGCACTGAAATTCTGGTTCTGTGATGTCCAATGCCGTCTGATGGAGCCAGTGCGATGCTTTAAAAAGTTCATTGTATAACAAGGGGACTGCAAGCAGGTGGCCTGCAATCTTCAAAGGAGTGGCCATACGCCAAGGGACAATTCTAGTCTAGAATACACTGTCATTTCCATAGGCAATACAAAGACAAATGCAGTAGGCAAAACAGTGCCTCTAGGCTCTTCAATTGGGTTTCCGTGTGAGAGCATATCCTCCACCATCTAAGGGTAGATAGCGACATGATTAAGTCTAGGTATTCCTAAATTCATTATCTAGAACATCTCAAAAGAAAAATCGCATACTACAGATTATCAGGGACATGTAGATACCTCCCTTTTAATAACTGTGCATCAGGTGTACTATGCAACACACAAGCTAATGATCAAATGTGTAAACAAAAGACAAGAACTAGAGAGTCCTGGTATTTCCATGATTTAGAACACATCTGATCTCACCAAAAATTAAAGAAGCAGGAACAAAAGGGTAAAAAAACAAATTAAAATAGTCATTGAAAATGTGTCATGTTCAAAAAAATAAATGTAAGGTATCTCCTATTGAGGTGGAAAACTTGTCTTACTATAGTATTTGTAGGAGGGTGGCTACCTGACTATGGTTACCCCAGATTTTTTGCCTAGTGTTTAGCTGGTTTTCGACTTAGTTGGCCTGTGATCCTGTTAATCAGGGCCCCAGGCTATCTGCACTCTCTGTAAAATGGACTCCATGCACCCTAGGTGCATAACCAAATTGGTACTGGACACCTTGTCAGCCCCTGTACAGTGCACTATAGGTGCCCAGGGCATAGGTGCATCCAAGGCCAACCAGGGGCTGCAGCATATCTTTTGCCACCCCTGGCTGGTCCTTAAATTGACACAACTGGCTGATCACTCAGCTGGGGCAAGGTCGTATAATCACCCCTTGCTTAGATATAGTATACCTATATCTACACTTAAAACTGGACACATATACACCTATAAGTCACTCCTATGGCAGGCCTTAACACTCCTGGAGGCAGAGTGCTTGGTGTTATGTGAGATGGTGCTCTAGCATGAGCTGAGCCTATCTGCAGCTGTCGGGACCAACTCCCTTAGCTGTTCCGGGATATTGCCATACCATATACTCTTAAGTGCATTATAATCCATCGCGGTTATGTGCTAACTTTGGTTTGGCTTTATCAAAACATGTCGTGTAAGGTGTCATACGATTTGGAATACTACCCCCTCGCCAGTCCTGGTGACAGGGGTAGCATTCCACCCATCTAGAGGGGGAAGACATGTTACTTTGCTAAAACGCGGTTGATTTTAAAAGAGCCTCAGCATCACGAAATGGAAGCTTTTGCCACAGACACAAGTCTGGCCTCCTACTGCTGACCAAAACTTGGCAGGGGAGGGCTGGACAAAGGGTTTCCTGTCACAGGGAGGTGTCACACCACCCCAGACAGGAGATAGTGGATTGTAGCAGGGAGGTTTGAATGAAACCAGACACTGCCTGGGGAGCACAAGGCTTTCCCTTGCATAAACCAGTCAAACCGGTTCTGGGGCACACCAGCCCCAGTCCTGGTGTGAAACTGGACAAAGGGAAAGGGGTGTAACCACCCCTCTACCTGGTCCCACCCATAGTAGGGACCTTACAGGTAATCCAGCCCACTAGATTGGAATAAAGGTGGGAGCAGTGCCAGCGCACATCAGATTATCCTGAACGAAACTTTGATACAGAACTCTGGACCCTTTAACATCCCACTCGACGTGGAAGACTGAAGAATCTCCCTTGTGGTCAAGGAGTGACCACCCTGGGCAAACAGGCACCATCCAGCGCCTCACCGTTTGCTTTGTTGCAGTTTCTGCCAATACTCGAGCAACAGAGATCAACAAGACCCAGCTATCCTGCCTTCCAACAGCCGGGTTCACAGTCCCAGCGAATGTGAGACCCGTGGAGGCGACCTGAAGCGTGGGGCTGGCCATCTTGGAAAAACCACAAAGTGCTGACCGTGCAGCTCCTGAGGCTTCCTCGATGCTGTGCATTAGGGTTTGAGAAGCCCCAGCCCTGAGCAGCTTTTGCACCAAAGCTACCCCTTCTACATTCTCCGAGTGCTGCGTGGGGCCCTTCTGCATTTAGCTACTCAACGCATTGGTCCGGTCGCTTGCCCATTGGCTAGCGGCTCCAGTACCGACGAATCTTTGAATTTGCTCTGCCAGTCCGGTTGCTCTGGACTGGCCCTCGCTCCCCTGAAAAGGAGCACCCGCTCTGACCTTCCTTGTCCGAGTAAGAAGCAATCTTCGAATCCTGCGTGGGTTGCGTTTGCCAAGGTTTGTTTGCTTCAATCCGAAGCCAACACCGCCAACAGCGAGAGCCTTTGTGGGACAGCTCGTGATCCACTCCTGGACATCCTCGGTGCCCCAGATTCCACGTGGCAGCGGAGACAAGCTTCTGGACAACCACCTGATTGCGCCCGACATTGCCTGGTTCCTTCCTGGTTCCACCCTGGTCACTGCTTAGTGACCCAGACTCTGTCCCCTCTGCTTTCAGGTACCCTTCAGATTCGATCCACCCTTGGATTGCACCAGACGCCTCTCTTCTGGCCGCCTGCAGCATCATCATCTACAGGCTCCATAGATCTACACGACGAAAGCCGACACAACTTTGCACCTGTGCACCCGCTTCCTGTGGGTGAGGTAACACTTGAACGCCGGTGCTCCTGTATTGATATACACCTCTAGTGTCTAGGTCTAAAGTTTTGTACTTCTAGTCCAGTTGGAAGACTCTTAAAACAGTAACTCGATAACTTTTACGCACCATTGACTTTGCATTGGTGCATGTGTGTGCTTTCAGCGCTGCACCCGAGTCCCGCTGGCTTTTCCCGACTTCAGAATTGCTAGTCCCGACTGGTCCCAGCGATTCCCCAGGCCCTAGGCCTGACCACTGTTTCATTAGTGATACTTATACCACTATTTTAGTATATGGTTTTAGTGGCCCCTGGGCCTCATCCATAATTGTGCAACTTTCATATGTTTTACTGTGCTTTTGTTTAAACGCTTGTGCTTCTAGACTCATAAAGAGTATAGAGGATTATTCTGAGAATAAATACATATATTTTTATAATATATAACTTGTTTGGTGTCCTTTCATTTGATATTACAGGATTGTGATTGGTCAAACAGCTGGCTTCACATGCCCTCTTGAGTTAAGCCTTTAAGGCTGCTTAGTCCATGCTACCCTTAGGATAGCTTGTCTATAAGGTTGACTCACAAACATCACCATAAGGGATTGTTTGGACTGATACAAGGTGCCCCCAGAATTGGAGACTTCATATATCAGGCCAACTTCTCACATTGGTATGCAGCGGTGCGGATTTGAGCTTGCTGTTCTTTTACCATCGCAATCTTTTTATCAAATTGAAAGATCACATCAAGTACCTTAGGTACATATAAACAAAGATTACATATTTAAGTTCTACTGAACTTAGTAGTTGTAGAGCAAAGGGCTTAGCACACCATGCCTACAACTCACTAGTAAGGTACAGTAGGACAACACTTAGTGTAGGTAAGTGCACCACTTAAACCTCACTAGCAGTCATGTCTGGCTCAGGTGAAGCTTCTGGCTCTCAACCTGGGGTGGTAGACCTTACCAAGGCACCTTCCAGCTATGACAAACTCAGCCATAAGGACTTGAGTGCCTTGTGCACTGCAAGGGGGCTAAAACAAGGTCACAACCCTTCCATTCCCATCCTGATAGGCATCCTGGAGAAGGATGATCTTGAGAAAGCTAGTACAGCTTCCTTAGGGTCAGGAGATGGAGTGAACCCCCCAGAGACTGAGAACTCCACCCCAGAAGATGAGGTGGTAAACCCTGAATCAGAAGGTAATGAGTCAGATCAGGATCAAGGGGATAACCAGGTACCAATGGGGAGGCTTAGCCAAGCCAACTTGGACCTACATAGGAATGGAGAGGGCCAGCACCTTCCCAGATCCTATAACATAATTCCCTCAGGTAATAGAAGAATGAGATCTCCCTCAAGGGACTCTCATATTTCTAGTGCCTCAAGGGAATCTCAAAGGGGAATGACTTCCCCCAGAGAAAAGAACATAGGGCTAGAATGAGGGCTGTCCAACTCCAGATAGAGAGGGAAGAGGTAACCCTGGCCCAAGCTAAACTTGCCTTGGCAAGGGAGCAGAAATTGTGTGGATTAGATTCCACTGGTGGCAGCAACATTATTCCCAAAGAAAAAGACAGGTCCTATGATACTAGAAACCTGACAAAGATTGTGCCCCCCTATAGGGAAGGGGATGACATCCACAAGTGGATAACTGCTCTGGAGAGAGCCTGCATGGTACAGCAGGTTCCTCAAGAACAGTGAGCAGCAATCTTATGGTACTCCTTTTCTGAGAAAGGGAGGGATAAGCTCCTCGCTGTCAGACAGGAGGATGCTAAAAACTACAATGTCCTGAAGAGTGCTCTAATAGATGGGTTTGGCTTAACCACTGAACAGTACAGGTTAAAGTTCAGAGACACCCAGAAGACACAGACTCAGGACTGGACTGATTTTGTAGATTGTGCTACTAAGGCTCTGGAAGGTTGGCTACATGGCAGCAAAGTACATGACTTTACAGGATTGTATAATTTGATTATGAGGGAGCAGATCCTAAGTAATTGTCAGAACCAGCTTTTGCACCAGCACCTGGTGGACTCAGATTTGACCTCTCCCCAAGAATTGGGAAAGAGGGCAGATAAATGGGTCAGAACCAGGATTAGGCCTAGAAATCATGGTAATGACCAGAAGAAGGAGTCTAAAAAGCCTCAAGAAAAAGATGGGGATAAATCTCAAAACAAGACTTCCCCAGGGCCCCAAAATTCCAAGGAAACGGGTGGGCCCCACAACACTTCCTCTACAGAGAAAAAGTCTTATTGCCATAACTGTAAAAAGCCTGGCCATTAGAAAACTGACCCCAGTTGCCCTAAGGCCTGCAATAAGGAGAATATCCCTCCAGGTAATACTCCAACACCTCCTGTTACTGTTAGCAGTAATCCCCCAGGTGGTGGGAGTGCCCCCCGGAATTTGGGTGGGTTTACCTTTGGAGCTCAGGTTCGAATCTGAACTAACCAGGTCCCCCACCCCAGATACATTTGTCTATGAAAATGACATGGGGTTTGCCAACTTCACTGCTTGCCCAAACACTTTGAGCAAGTACAGACAGGAGCCCCTCATCAATGGTTTGAAAGTTGAGGCCTTTAGAGACACAGGGGCTAGCATCACCATGGTGGCTGAATGTCTAGTCCCCTCAAGGCAACTTATACCTGGTGCCACATACCAGGTAACAAACATTGATGGAATCCAAACCAATCATCCCATGGCAGTAGTAAATCTCAGCTGGGGAGGTGTCACTGGCCCAAAGAGAGTGGCAGTGTCAACAAACTTGCCTGTAGATTGTCTACTTGGGAATGATTTGGAAATCTCAGCCTGGGCTGAGGTTGAACAACAAACCCATCCTAGAATGGTAAATGCCCATGGAAAGGTTAGTGGGGCAGTGTTGGCCACAGCCCCAATTCAAGATGTCCACCCTGAAAAGGTTGGTAGGGCTGTGCAAGACTCAGCCCCATCGTTAGCAGAAGCCCTTCCTGAACAAGTTAGCAGAGCTGTTATGATAATAGCCCATACCCAAACTGAGTCCCCTCCTGAAAAGGTGGGTGGGGCTGTGATGGCCACAGCCCAAACTCAAACTGATTCATGTGTTGTGAAGCCTGAAACTATGGATCACTCCACACAAACAGAGAGCATTGAGGAGGAAGAGAAATCTCCCTCCCACCAGACTTTAGGAAAGGATCAGCCTTAAGCATGGGCGAATTTTGCGAATCTGGCGTTCGCGAATTTGCGTATTTGCGAACTCGTAATCCGCAAAATCCGCGTATTCTCACGAATTTGCGGATTTTTTTGTTTTTGGGTTCGCAAGGGTTTCTGCCAGTTCGCGAGTGTTTTGTACCAGTTCGCAATTGCGAACTTACTTGTCGGCTCGCAACGGTCGCGACTATGTTGTTTCTACGTCTGGTTCATCATCACAGGTTCCCAGCACCCTCTGTTTCACCACTGCCACCCTCTGTTTCACCCATGCCACCCTCTGGTACATCAATGCCACCCTCTGGTTCATCATCACTGTAGATTATGGGGGGGGGAAAGCACACCTGCCCTGCTTCAACTGACATGAATTAATTTGGGGTTGGTTTATTAATGTGTCACTGTTTTAAAATTCCAGTCTGGCACCTGCTTCCTTATATGTAATTTGCTTTATGTTGCAGTGCAATTTTTTTTTCCAGGACCTTTGTGGCCTACTTGTAGCTATACTATGAGCCTGCTGTGAGGGTCAGAGCAGGGTCATACAATTGTTGCAACTAGCAACTGAACTCTGGAGGGGCCCCAGTCAGGAACCACTACAGGGATTGGTTACTAATGATGAGTTTGAACTTTTGCACCTGCTGATTGCTTTCAGTTTTGCAAAACTCGTTTTTCTGCAATTTCGCGGGATTCGCGGGGCGCGAACTTGCGCGAGATCGAATTCGGAAGCCGCGAATTCGTGCGACTATGCGATTTGGTTTTTTTGCGGCGTGTTAGTTCGCAAGGTTTTGTGCGTTTTAGCGAGCCGCTTGTAGCGCAACGGCGCGAAGTTACCCTTGCGGTCGTTCACGGGCGCAGCCATCTTGTTTGCATGACGTATTTCTGTTTCCGGGCGCAATGTGTAATCTCGCAAAGTGTGTGGCTCACTAGTACAATTTCGCGTGTGATCGCGAGGAAAATCTCACGCGAACTTACCCACGCGATCGTGAACGGGCGCGGCCATCTTGTTTCTCATTCATTGCTATGGTTCTGGGCATGCTTTTTGTATCCTCTCTAAATCTTTGCCATCCTTTGCTTGTTTGAAGTTTTTTTAATCTATTTTACTTACTATCTATCACTCTATTTTTCTACCCCTATATTTTTGTGTTTTCTGCTACTTTTGGTTAATTTTAAACTACTTTTTTAAACTCTTTTCTTTTCTTCTCTTCCCTATTCAATTTTCTTTATTATTTAGCTTCCTTTCGGCCCAGACCATGGTAAAGGGAGCCGGGAAGCATCCCGAGAAGGGGAAGAGTCCGGCACCCCGTGCCCGGCTCCCGTGCGGGCGTTTGAGGGGGGAGCAGGTCGCACCCCGGGAGATCTTCAGCCCGGAGGAGATGGCCGCACTAGTTATTTATGTTCAGCGCCGCCTCCCCAGGACCATCATGGCAGGCGGCAAGATCGGTAGCGGGTACGGGACCCGGGAGCGCCGGAGCGGTGGGAGAAGGTGTGCCGGGCCATGTACCACCACAACCGGGTCCGGCGCACCTACAACCAGCCCACCCACCGCTGGACGGATGTCCTGGACCGTGAACGCGATCTGCTCAACCTGCTTGACCTTGAGATCCCCGGGCTTGGTGAGTAGTAGTAGCCATTTCTTTACTACTCTGTTTTCTCCTGCTCTGTGTGTAATTATATTGCAAATTTTTTGTTTTTTACCAAGAGCAATAATGCTGCTGATTACATTGTAGGTAAATTATATTTCAAAATCTTCTGTGCATTTCAGGTGCACTGCTCTCCTTCTCAGTAGTGTTGCTACTATGCTTATTTGTTTTCGATTTTGTGTTCATTTCATTGGCCTGTGAAATTATGTATGAATGTAGTTTAAAGAACTGCGTAATGCTAGACACTAAGGTTCAGATTTTTAATTACCGGCGCATCCCTGCAAAGTAGCAGGGATGCACCAGTAATTGTGCGCCACGCCACCACCACCCATGGTGCGCCGTATTTACAATGCGGCGCACCATGTGCCCAAAACGTCACCGAAGCGTTACGCATCTGTGCCGTAAAGGCGGTGCATTGCTGGAGTTGCGTCGAAACGATGGCGCAGCTCCATTAATGCTCTGGGGTGCCCTACCTCCCCAATGCTGTGTCAAGCCGTACGTCTGCTTCAAGCAGGCGCAGGGTTTGAGTCACGCATCATTGTCCTTAAAGTGACTGATTGAAATCTTGTAGATTTCCCTCAGCCACTTTTAGGATGCGTTTCTGCGCAGGAACGCCCTCCCTTGCGCCGGAACGCCCCCTGATGGCGCAGGGCTTTACAACGTGATGCATCTCCCATATGCGTCACGTTGTTAATATACGCCGCACCATTGCGCCTCTTTTGTTCTGCTGCTGCGTCACAAAAGTCACGCAAAAATGGAGCAAAAGAGCCGCAAGGGGCTTCTAAATCAGCCCCTACAGACTCAAGTCCAGTCCTTCATTTGTACACATAGCGATAAGAAGAAATAGTGGTGGTGGATTGATAGTTTGAGTATTTTAATAACTGGTTAATGTAGTAGGAAACTTTAGTGTTGTCGCTGATCTGCAATCACAATGGACTTTGTCTGTCACTTCGCGTGCTGCGGACTGCTGCCTGCCAATCCTAGGCAAACCTTTTTAGTACTTTGTTTAGTGAGTTACATAAGAACTTTCCAAGTCGACGGTCCGCAAATCAAGCAATACTAATAACGTAGTAGACCACATGAGATCGGTCAATATATCCTGTGGAATAGTTGTCTATTTGCTATTTCGCCAAAATATTTTGTTATTGTTCTTTTGAAATGTTTGATTTGGTTGACAAATATCATCCATGTTTTCTGGTCTTTCTTTCTTTCATGTTGTACATCAGCTCCCCCCAGGGGCAAGAGGACACAGGAGGAGGAGGAGGGTGCTGTTGAACAGGATGCAGGCCAGGATCGGGCAGGCGAGGGCTCCTTTGCTGGCCCCAGTAAGTTTTACTTTTAATATAGAGTACCTATTTTTTCCTAGCGTTCCTCATTCGATTTTTTTCTAAATCGTCTTTGATCTTCTTGTAGACTGGATCTAAATTCCTATCCTGCCTCGACTATGACTCCCTGTAGTATTACTAGATTATTCTTATTAGTCTGTCTGTGTAGCTAACTAAAATTGCACATTTGGCAATTCCATTGGACTACCATTCTAGTCAGCAATAGCTCTATGCACTGAGTGCAGTCCTCTGGGATTGTCCATAATGTCTTTTCAAGTATTCTAAATGTTTATGCTTTGACAATTGCCAACAATAAAAAGGTGAATGACCACCAAGAAAGAATAAGATACTACTTTACTTTTGGTTTGGATAGTAGGACAATCCATTCTACTACTGTTGCAGGGACAAATCTACACAAACAGAACTATGGACACTTAATAATGCATTGCTTAGCTTATCAATTATAATAGGCGCTGTTAGACTTTCCACATACCTCAGTGATAACTGACTTTGTAGTTGAACCCCCAATCTCCTTACTGACTAGATAGTGTGGCAGAGTCATTTAGCTCCCAAAGTCACCGATGATTGATCCCCAATGATGATTAGATTATCTAACGCAGGACAAGAGTACGGAGTCAGAGTCAAGAAGTGTCAGAGGCACGGACTCATGCTTGCAAAAATTCCAAAACCTTTAGCTCATCCACTCTAGTCTGGAGGACCAAAAACCACGGAGTCTATTTAAGTTTAAAAGTAAACACATTTATTAAAATCAAGTTTGTCATAAAACTAAACGTTTAACTGAAAATGGAAAAGTGCTTAGTGCTGACGATTAATTGGACAAATTTCTTGTGGTCGAGCCGAGCTCTCACCTGGTTTGAACTTGATCCTGCTCGTGTTCTTAGAAGTCAAGCTTCTGTCTGTTAGGAGAAAAAGTGGTGCGTGTTAAAAATAAAAAGCAAGCATTCATCAGTTGTGCCAAAAAGTGCAGCAAGACAACAACCTTCCCTGGAAAAAGGGACATTTTTGCTTTAGAATAGACAGTCACAAATTATTACATTGTATTCTGTTTTTTTCACATTTCTTTATTCCTCCTAGACCAAATATTATATAGTAGTGAGTGGTGTATTCTAACATTCTTAAATGTACTTTGTAGGTGGAACATCTGGTGGTGGGGCCACCGCGGAGGTGCTGGTATTGGACGAGGGGAACAACTCTGGGGAGGAGGTGGTGCAAGTGCCAGACGACACCAATGTGCCTGTGAGGGTTAACAAGGTGGTGGCGGGCAGAGGTAAGCTATATATTCCTTACTTATTAAGATTGAAGACTGCATAGTGTGCTTTCTGCACGGGTGTATTATAAATCAACCAGGTAGTAGCCTCCTCTAAATGTAGTCAGTCAAGTCAAGTCAAGAGATTTAAATAGCGCGCTACATACCCATAGGGTCTCAAGGCGCTAGAGGAAGGGTGGGAAATTACTTGTCGAATATCCAAGTTTTAAGTTGTTTTCTGAATGCTAGGTGGTTCTGAGTAAGGCGAAGGTGAGTGGGAAGTGAGTTCCAGGTTTTAGCTGCCAGGTAGGAGAAGGATCTACCTCCCATGGTGGTTTTGTTGATGCGAGGTACAGTGGCAAGGGCTTGGTTGGAGGATCGTAGCTGACGGGAGGGGGTGTAGAAGGATAGTCGTGTGTTGAGGCATTTGGGTCCAAGTTCGTAAAGTGCTTTGTGTGCGTGGGTTAGGAGGCGGAAGGTAATCCTCTTATTTACGGGGAGCCAGTGGAGGTTTTTCAGGTGACCAGAGATGTGTTCTTTATGCGGGATGTCTAGTATGAGCCTGGCTGAAGCGTTCTGGATGCGTTGGAGTTTTTTCTGGAGTTTTGCGGTGGTACCGGCCTATAGTGTGTTTCCGTAGTCCAGGCAGCTCGTAACCAGTGCGTGGGTGACCGTTTTTCTAGTTTCGGTGGGGATCCAGCGAAATGTTTTTTTGAGCATGCGAAGAATGTTGAAGCAAGATGATGAAACGGCGTTGACTTGTCTGGATATCGAGAGTGAGGAGTCCAAGATGACGCCCAGGTTCCGTGCGTGGTCCGTGTACTTCGACTTAGCTGTGAAATTTTTGGCGAGAAGAATCCCAATCAGATCTGAGATGAACTTGATGGATGGGATGAACGAAAAGCGAAAGAAGGGTGCAGCTCATGTATTTCTGGTGGCTTTTTATATTCGGGGGAGCGCCGTTGTACCCCTTCTCCCAGGGACGTGTGCCTCTGATGAATTGGGTGTGAAAAGTTTTTATGGGAGTCTCCTGGCCACTGTCTGTCTGAAACCGCGGTTGGTGGTCTTGCCTCTCTTGACAGTCCTTGCCACTCGTCAATGATTGCATTCTGGTGTGGGAGGTTGTTGTATGTAACTCCTGGTTGCTGACTACCAGGTACCTCAGTTGGTGGACCTACCAGGCAGGGCAGACCCAACTGCACTCCCTGATGTGGTGAACAGGTTGTTTCTATCTTATGTTGAAGTGTCCAACCCGTTGGGCCGTTGGTGCTGAGTAGTCCACCAGTTACCACCTGTGAAGGCCTTAATTGGTCCTTCACATTGCATTGTTCCTCAGGGTGGGGGATTAAATATCCGAAAGCCTCGCGTGGCGCGAGAGGTGCATCACTAGGCTTGACGGTCTTGGATGCGTGTTTATGGATGAAATGGGAAAGGGTGGTTTAAGGCTACTTTCAGATACGGTGGTGCCAGAGTTTATTGTTGCTGGTGAAATGATCCTGCTTTTGACTTTAGATTTTTTAAATTGTTTCTTAAGTCTTTTTTTGCTCTCCGTGACAGCGGAGCCTTTACACTAGCTGATGCGCCTTTAGCATTCTCCAAGAGAGGAATACTGACGGATGAGTCGTCGCTTTCGGTGTCAGGGTCCAAAACCTCAAGGTCCCCACTCCCTTGTTCTGCCAAGATGAGATTACTGCATGGCTCTACAGCGCCAAGAAACCGCCGGTATACGTGCGCTTTAAAAGTGCTTTTAAACTCAAACTCAAACTCTACCAGTGGAACGTTTGGTGAGCTGATGACCGCGATACAATGGTCGGTCACTGCGTCATGCACTTTCGTCAGAGCTGGTAACTTTTGTGCCGCCTGTATTTGAGGAGACCTCTCTACCTTGGCTAGTGCGAGCATGTCTTTTAGAACTTCGGGAAGACTTGCCCATTTTTCTATGATGGCGGCACAAGAGTTGATGTTAACCGCGTGGGCTTTGAATAGCACCTCTAACTTTGCTAATTTGTCATCTTGGCGCACTAGGTGCTGGGCAATTGAGTGCAGGAGATCGACTTGAACCTCCATCTTCGTGGACTGCCATAATAAGGCCCTAGCCATAGTGTCTTGAACTTCTCTTATTACGGTCAGGTTTAGATCTTTGACCGTGACTTCATCAATAGAGACTTGGTGTTCTGTCAGGCCCAAGGGGCTCCATGCCTCCATCTGCGATGATCTCCTGGAAGTGATTCTGCCTGAGTTTATGGGTGTGTCTTCAAGTGTACGTTCTATTGACTGTTCTAGTTTTTGTAGGAACGATGCCGTTAGCTTGACCGTACCCGGAGTGATCGACTTCGTTATTGACCAGGGTGACACCGTTGTGCACGGGTGCATCCCGGTGCTCGTTGGAGGAGAGGGTGCAGTAGCCGTGTTTTGCTTTGCAATGCCTGTCTTCTCCTGTGCAGCCACAATGGGTCTCATGTGAACGTCTGCTAAGATCCTTAACGGGCTCTTCACCCTAGCAACAAGATGGAGTCGTGCTTCCGGGCTTTGGACTTTTTCCGGGCTTCGAACTTTTTCGATATAGGCAGGCTCGCTGGAGTGACAGCCGGTTTGATCTTGATTGGGCTTTGGCGACCCCGGTTTAGCACTGCCCTCGGGTCCTGGTTGACTCACGTCCGTGGCTATCGGTCCACAGGGGTCCTGGAAGATTTGAGTAATGAGACCCTGTGGGAGAGAATTGCCCGGGACTGAGTCCTGAGAATTTTTGGTGCTGGTACTTCTAGTACTTCTAGTTCCTCTTCTTTGTGCCGTGTTTTCAGGGTTCACCTCCACCCCCACCTCCTCCTCCTTTGTGCTGGACTTGATCTTTTTGAGCGTCATCCTTTAAGCACTGTGAACTGGGGCTCTACGTGGTGAAGTGGTGAAGTGGTGGAGTTCGTTTACTTGTGTGCCTAGTTACAGGGGCGTCTCTCCTGAGGGGGCCTTATATTTCTTGTATGAGTCTAGATAAAATTCCCAGCTCTCCACGTGAGCTGTACTGTACTGGACGCCGTCTTTACAGGGGGAGGGGGAGGCCACAAGCGGTGCACACAGGCTGGGAGACCTAGTCAAGCAACCCCTTAGTCCGCACCCTCGGCTCTTACTTTGCGACCACCTCTAATGGCTGCCGCGCTCGCCACTGCCACTTACCTCCCGCACTGGTTGCTCGGGTAGCCTCCAGACTCCAGGCTCCAGGCTCTCCGAATGCTCCGGCTCCAGATATGTTCCAAAGTCGCCTGATAGTCCAGGCGCCTCCAGGTACCTCCCAATGGGCAGCACACCACGGCACACAGCCTTAAGGCTCAAACTCAGGCACTTGAGCGCGCTTGTACTGGTCTGGACTGGATTGGTTGCGGTGTCAGCAAGCACAGGGGCACTAACCCCACTTGTTTCCCTTCCCTTGTGGGATAAGACAGTGTGTGGTTTAACAATGGCTAAACAGCTCCACTCGTTCAGTCTACCTGCCCCAATGGTGAGTGAAGCTGGATAGGAGGCTTGGGACCTGTGTTGGAGACTAAAGAGATAGCAGGGCAGTCAGGAGCAGGGCACACTGGGACACCGCAGCCGTGCCGCAGTCGCACCCAACCCGGGCACAACACTCTGCAGCCTCTGAAAGCTGAGACCGCGCTCCAGACCCAGCGCTCACTGCGTCCGGATGTGGACACAGGCTCCTTGCTGGTTATTTGCTCCTTACCGCAGGCTACCTGTACTGTTGAGACGGGGGCAGTGGCACCGATCAGCAGGCTGAAGTCTTCTGGGTGCAGGCCGTGTGGAAAATCGGGTCTCTGCCGCGATTTGCCACAATTTACGTCTCTCCACGGTCCTGGCCCTCGGGGGGGAGGGGGGCCCATGGGGGGCCGGGCTTCCTCAGGTGGCAACAGTGGCAGCAGCCTCTCCTCGCCTGAGTCTCACTCGCCTCGCTCGCCTCTCCACGCAATCCTGCACTGCACTGCCACCTAGCGACCGACCTGATTCAATCAGGTGCTGATGCAACAACTGGTTCTGGCAATTATTAAGGATCTGTTCTCTCATTATTAGATTGTACAATCCTGTATAGTCTGTAACTTTACTTTCCAGCAACCAACCTTCCATAGCCTTAGTGGCACAATCAACAAAGTCAGTCCAGTCCTGAGTCTGAGTCTTTTGGGTATCTCTGAACAACAACCTGTATTGCTCAGTGGTTAGGCCAAACCCTTCAATCAGAGCACTCTTCAGGACAGAGTAGTTTTTAGTATCCTCAGGTCTAACAGTGAGGAGCTTATCTCTTCCTTTTTCTGAAAAGGATAGCCACAAGATTGCTGCCCACTGGTCCTGAGGAACCTGTTGTACCATGCAGGCTCTCTCAAGAGCAGTTATCCATTTGTAGATTTCATCCCCATCTCTGTAGGGGGCACAATCTTACTCAGGTGTCTATTGTCATAGGACCTGTCTTTATCCTTGGGGATAATGCTGCCACCAGTGGAATCTAATCCACTTAATTTTTGCTCCCTTGCTAAAGCAAGTTTAGCTTGGGCCAGGGCTACCTCTTCCTTTTCAATCTGGAGTTCGACAGCTCTCATCCTAGCCTCATGTTCTTTTCTCTGGGGGGAAGTCATTCCCCTTTGAGATCCCCTGGCGGCATTAGACTGGTTAGATTCCCTGGAAGGAGATCTAACCCTTCTACTGCCAGGGTTAAGTCTACTATTGGGCCTGGAAAGGTGGACACCTCCTCCATTCCCATGTAGGCTTAATTTGGCCTGGTTCAATACTCTAACTTGAACCTGGCCATCCCCCCCTGATCATCTGACTCATTTCTATCCTCATCATCATCTACCTCTTCAGGTTCAACTTCTGGGACATCAGTATCATCAGGTGGGTTTTCCTCTCCTACCTTACCTGAAGGACCTGTTGCAGATTCCTTCTCAAGATCAGCTTTCTCTAGGATTGCTCCTGACTCTTTCAACGGCGGCCGCTCCTCACACAGCTCCCTGCCCCACAGGACGCCTGGTTCCTTACGCTTCTATGCCTCAGTGCTATCTGCCACCTGGTATCGTAGCGCTTCAACGCTAGACTGCTCTCTGCTTTCCCAGATTATAACATCGCTAGATTGCCTGCCTTGCTGAGCATAAGTATACCGCAGCGCTAGTTTTCCAAAGTGCGCTTTTATCATTGTTTGTATTGCGCTGTGCTGCCTGTAATTAGCATTGTGCTTGACTGTTCTGCTGCCACTCCCATAGACATCGCATTGTTGATACCCCAATTCCAGTTTCGTTTCACGGCTTGCGGCCATTTTGGTGTTGTTACTGTGCCTCCCTGACTGGATCTCCGCCCCTCTCTCGCCTCCCAGCTGACCCTCCCTCACCCCTCCCCCCTCCACTATCCACTTATGACAGATGCATCTGCGCACAGCGTACACGCGCAGCAGTCGTGCCCCATGCATGCCGAAGGTGCGCCAAAGGTAAGCCCGTCTACGCCCGTCCGCGCCTGGACCGCGCCCAGCGCCAGACCCCCTGGCACTCGCAATACCCACACCGCCCGTATAACGTACGACGCTGCTACCCTCTTTGCCCTTAACCCCGGACGCACACCTCAATGCGGCGAAGCTACCCCAGGACACACCTATGGACCATTCGCCTGCCACTCATGCAAGTTCACCTGCATTAGGACCCACACCAAATCCTCCTCTTGCAAACACAGCTCCGACCCTAACCACCTGAAGTGCATCCTGCTGAACACCCGCTCGGTCCACAAACACGCCACTGAACTCTGGGACCTACTCGACACCACATCACCGGACGTCGCCTTCCTTACAGAAACCTGGATAATGCATCATCAGCGCCCGACATCGCCATAGCCTTCCCGGACGCCTACAAGATCATCCGAAAAGACTGCACCAACCAAACAGGAGGAGGCATCGCCATTGCCCATAAGAACACCATCCGAATCACGACCAGCTCCGACGATAACCTCGCGACTGCCGAAAACCTTCACTTCCAGATCCACACCGACCCCAGGACCACACTTAGAGGCACCCTCATCTACAGACCACCAGGAATCCGCACACAATTTAATGAAGACATCACTGACTTCATCAGCCCACATGCCCTCACCTCCGAGAACTACATTTTACTGGGAGACCTCAACTTCCACCTGGAAAAGAATAACGATAACACCACCACCACCCTTCTGGACAACCTGGCAAATCTCAGACTCAAACAACTTGTTGAAACCCCCACCCACCTTGCCGGACACACGCTTGACCCTATTTTCACCTCCAGCAAACACATCTCCTTCGATCACACCACGGCTCTCCATTGGACGGACCACAGCTGCGTTCACTTCAGCTACAAAAAGATCACGACCCACATCCCACCACAACCTATTCCTCGAAGAAACTGGAACAAAATCACCACCGACCAACTCTTCACATCGCTTAACCAAAACCCCCCCACCATATCATCGAACCCAAACCAAGCTGCCACCAAACTCAAACAATGAATTACCCACAGCGCTGACGAATTAGCACCCTTGAAAAACCACCAGATCAAACAAGGTAGCAAAAAGTCCCCCTGGTTCAACGATGACCTTAAGAAATCCAAGAAGCTATGTCGTACCCTCGAGAAAACCTGGAGAAAAAACCCAACCACTAACAACCTGACCACCTTCAAGGACGCTAGCCGCAAACACCACCAACTGATCCGATCCACAGAGAAATCAGCATTCAAGGATCGACTCGACAACAACACCCACAACAGCAAAGAATGATTCAACATCGTCAGAGAATTTACCAACCCCACCGCCGGCACCAACGACATCACTCCCTCCCAAGACCTCTGCGACTCCCTATCCTCCTTCTTCCACAACAAAATCGCTGACATTCATAACAGCTTTGGAAACCTGTCCGAAGAACAACCCACTCCACCCACCTCCGAACCAAACCAGCACTCTCATAACCTTTACGCCTGGAACCCAATCAAGACGGAAGACACCATCCGCCTGATGAACTTCATCCACTCAGGATCACCAACCGACCCATGTCCCCACCACATTTTCAACAAAGCAGACTCCATCATCGCACCCCATCTTTGCGATGTCATCAACTGCTCCTTCAACTCCGCTACCTTCCCAGAAAGCTGGAAACATGCCGAACTCAGCGCCCTTCTGAAGAAACCCACAGCGGACCCCTCTGAACTTAAGAACTACCGCCCCCATCTCACTCCTCCCCTTCCCGGCCAATGTCATCGAGAAAGCCGTCAATAGTCAGCTCACCGCCTTCCTTGAATCCAACAATTCACTTGACCCCTCACAGTCCGGCTTCCGAGCCAAACACAGCACCGAAACCGCCCTCATCGCTGCTACAGACGACATCCGAACACTACTGGACAACGGAGAAACAGTTGCCCTCATCCTACTTGACCTCTCCACCGCCTTCGACACAGTCTGTCATAACACCCTCATTCAACGCCTCAGCAATATCGGAATACAAGGAAAAGCGTTGAACTGGATCATCTTGTTCCTCGCCGGAAGAACCCAAAGAGTCCGCCTCCCCCCATTCAAATCAGAGGCAACCGAAGTCATCTGCGGCGTACCACAAGGATCATCACTCAGTCCCACTCTCTTCAATGTATACATGAGTCCTCTCGCATCCATCGTGCGACAACACAACCTCAACATCATCTCCTACGCAGACGACACCCAGCTGATCCTCTCCCTCACCAAAGATCCTAACACCGCCAAAACCAATCTACACGAAGGAATGAAAGAAGTAGCCGAATGGATGAAGAACAGTCGTTTAAAACTAAACTCGGACAAAACTGAAGTCCTCATCTTAGGATCATCCCCCTCTGCATGGGACGACTCATGGTGGCCACCGGCCTTGGGCACAGCACCCATACCTACAGATCACGCACGTAATCTGGGCTTCATCCTAGACTCCTCCCTATCGATGAGCAGACAAGTCAACGCCGTCTCATCATCATGCTTTAACATCCTATGCATGCTCAAAAAAATCTTCCGCTGGATCCCCACCGAAACAAGAAAGACAGTCACCCACGCACTAGTCACTAGCCGACTAGATTATGGAAACACCCTTTACGCCAGAACCACCGCCAAACTACAGAAAAAACTCCAACGCATCCAAAACGCCTCAGCCAAACTCATACTGGACATCCCCCGTCAAGCTCACATTTCCGGTCATCTGAAAGATCTCCACTGGCTTCCCATCAACAAAAGAATAACGTTCCGCCTCCTCACCCACGCACACAAGGCCCTCTACGTCCTTTGACCCAAATGCCTCAACAAACGACTATCCTTCTACACACCCACCCGCCAACTACGTTCATCCAATCAAGCCCTCACCACAATCCCGCGCATCAATAGATCCACCATGGGAGGAAGATCTTTCTCCTATTTAGCGGCCAAAACCTGGAATTCTCTCCCCGCTCACCTCCGCCTCACACAGAACCACCTCTCCTTCAGAAAGCAGCTAAAAACCTGGCTATTCGATAAATGATGCACCCACCCTCACTCAAGCGCCTTGAGACCCTCTGGGTGAGTAGTGCGCTATACAAATTACTGAACTTGAACTAGGATAGGGATGGTGGGGATGTGACCCCTTTTCAGGCCCCTTGCAGTGCACAGGGCACTCAAGTCCTTGTGGCTGATTTTTTCATAACTGGATGGTGCCTTGTGAGGGTCACCCACAGGTAGATAACTGGATGGTTCACCTGTGCCAGGCATGACTAGTGAGGTGTAGGTGGTGCACTTACCTACACTATGTGTTTTCCTCCTGGAACCTCTCTAGAGGTTGTAGTCAGGGTGTGCTAAGCCCTTTGGTCTACAACCACTAAGTTCAGTAGAACTTAAGTATGCTAAGCTATGTTTATATGTACCTAGGTACTTGATGTGATATTTCAAATGATATTGTCAAAAATTACAATTGGTAAAACAACAGCAAGCTCAAATCCCACCCGCTGCACACCAATGTGAGAAGTTGGCCTGGTATATGATGGCCACTAATTCTAGTGAGCACCTTGTACCAGTCCAAACGACCCTTATGGTGATTGGTTGTAAGTCAACCTTATAGACCAGCTATCCTAATGGTAGGGTGGACAAAGCAGTCTTAGGCTAAACTCAAGAGGGCATGTGAAGCCAGCTGTTTTACCATATGCAATCCTTTTAATACCAAATGAAAGGACACCACACAAGTTATATATTATAAAAATATATGTATTTATTACTAGAATAATCCCCTATACTCTATGAGCACAGAAGCACAAGCGTTAAACAAAGAACACAGTATAACATAGAATAAGCTGCACAATTATGGATAGGCCGGGTGGCCACTCAAACCATATATTAAGAAAGTGGTATAAGTACCACATCACGAACAATGAACAGGCCTAGGGCCTTGGGAATCGCTGGGCCTATACTGGACTAACGAAGGTTAGGTCGGGAGAGGCCCACAGGATGTGGGTGCAGAGTCTATAGGCAACCGCGTTTACCATACAAGTCAATGGTGTGTAAAAATCAGAAAGTGATACGTTTCGGAGACTTCCGACTGGACTAGAACTTAGCCACTTTAAACTAGGACGCTAGAGGTGTAATCCCCTATGGGAGCACCGGAGTTAGCTCGTTACCTCACCCACAGGAAGCGGGTGCATAGGTGCCAAAGTGTGTCGGGTTTCGTCGTGGAGTTCTATGGAGCCTGGAGATGAAGATGCTGCAGGCGGCCAGGAGAGAAGAGTCCGGTTGGATCCGAGGGTGGATCGAAGATGTAGAGTACCTGAAAGCAGAGGGTACAGAGTTCAGGTCACTAGCTAGTGACCAGCGAGTAACCAGGAAGGACCCAGAGGATGTCGGGTTGAAATCAGGTGATGTTGAGGTATTTGTCTCCGCTGCCACGTGGACCAGGAAGGATTGAGGATGACCAGCTGGTGAACACGAGCTGTCCCACAAAGGCTCTTGCTGGGGGCGGTGTCGGTACTCGATTCGGAGTCACCAAGCCTTGGCAAAGGCAACCCACGCAGGATTCAAAGATGACTTCTTGATCAGACCGGGAAGGTCAGATCGATGGCTCCTTTTCAGGGGAGCTGGGGCCAGTCTGGAGCAACCAGACCAGCAGTGTTGTTTTGGTGATTCATCGTCACAGGGGCCACTAGCCAACGGGCAAGCGACCGGACACCGCGTCAAGCAGGAAAATGCAAAAGGGCCCCACGCAGCACTCAGCGAGTGTGGAGGGGTGATCTTTTCAAGATGGCCGGTCCCACGTCTCACGTCGCCTCCACGGGTCTAAGCTTTGCTAGGACTGTGGATCGGGCTGTTGGAAGTCTGGTGATCCAGGTCTTGTTGGCCTCTGTTGTTTGAGCTCCGGCGGGAGCAACGGCAATGGAAGTCTTGTTGCGCTGATGGTGCCTGCTTGCACAGGGTGGCCACTCCTTGACCACAAGGGAGATTCTTCAGTCTTCTACGTTTAGTAGGATGTCGAAGGGTCCAGAGTTTCATTTCAAAGTTTCAGTCAGGATGATCTAAGTTGCATTGGCACAGCTCCTACCTTTATTCCGAATCCAGGGGCTGGATCACCTGCCAGGTCCCTCCTATGGGTGGAACCCAGGAAGGGGGTGGTTACACCCCTTTTCCTTTGTCCAGTTTCGCGCCAGAGCTGGGGATGGAGTGCCCCAGCACCGGTTTGAACTGGGCTATGCATGGGACGCCTTGTGCGCCCCAGGCAGTGTCTAGTTTCATGCAACCCTCCCTGCTATAATCCACTATCTCCTGTCTAGGGTGGTGTAACACCTCCCTGTGACAGGATACCATTTGTCCAGGCCTCCCCTGAGTTTAGGTCAGCAGCAGGAGGCCAGACTTGTGTCTGTGGCAGCAGCATCCATTTTGTGATGCTGGGGCTCTAGTTAGATTTAACCGCGTTTAAGCAAAGTAACATGTCTTCTCCCTCTAGAAGGGTGGAATGCTACCACAGTCGCCAGAACTGGCGAGGGGGTAGTATTCCAAAGTGTATGAAACCTTACACAACATGTTTTGATAAAGCCAAACCAAAGTTAGCAAGTAACCGCAAGGATTATAATGCACTTAAGAGTATATGGTATGGCAATATCCCAGAACAGCTAAGGGAGTTGGTCCCGAAAGCTGCAGACAGGCTCAGCTCATGCTAGAGCACCATCTCACATAAAACCAAGCACTCTGCCTCCAGGATTGATAAGGCCTGCCATAGGAGTGACTTATAGGTGGATATGTGTCAGATATAGGTTTAGATATAGGTATACTATATCTAAGCAAGGGGTGATTACACGACCTTGCCCCAGCTGAGTGATCAGCCAGTTGTGTCAGTTTGGATAGCCAGCCAGGGGTGGCAAAAGATATGCTGCAGCCCCTGGTAGGCCTTGGAGGCACCTATGCCCTGGGTACCTATAGTACACTGTACAGGGTCTGATAAGGTGACCCAATGTCCAATTGGTTATGTACCTAAAGTACATGGATGTGAATTTAGAGAGAGAAAAGCAGGCTGTGGGTCTGATTAGCAGGCCCACAGCCACATTAAGTCGAAAACCAGTGAAGCAAAAAGCAAAAATTGGGGTGACCATAGGAAAGCGGACCCTACTCTCCTACATGCATCAATCACCTCCAATGTGTGAAAACGTATACAGGTTTTCGGGATCGATTGATTATTTTAGGATATACAAAAACACTTTGGCAACCCAGAAATACCTTTCCGATTCACGAAAATATTTTTGAGACTGATTCCATATCGCAATGTAAATGTATTTGAGCTTATATAGCGCACAGCTACCCGCAGTGGGTTTCCCGGCACTTGCTTAGGGAACCCATCCTGGTATTCCCCTGTGAGATAACCCCGGCAGGGTATCCACAAGGTGAAAGCCAGGCATCCCGCCGCGAGGGGCTGTTGTGGAGATTAAGCAAGCTATTGCCCAGAGTCGCAGAGTGTGAACCCGTGAGTCGAGAAGGCACCGGAGCGAGAATTATCGAGTCCGTGGAATTTTTTAGCCCAAGACCCACCGAGGGGGGGAATTGAACCCTGGTCCAGGGCCGATCTCAGCTTCCGGGTCTGCCGCCTCTAACCCCTGAGCCACACTTCTCCACTTATGAATAGCATGATACGGGAGTTCCTTCTCACATGTATCAGTGGTTTGTAACCTCAATTGTGGTCGATAATCCACACTCACGCTTACAGTTGTGCTGGTATTTGATTCTCAAAGGCGAGTGTCTCTCTTTTTGGTAAACAGGACTTGTCCCTTTAATGGAAGTTGGCTCTTAAAAAATGTTTCTCCTTTTCGAAATGTAGCAGCAGGGACAGAGGTTGCCGCTTCTTGCAGGCCCATCACAGTGAGATGCAAGTTACAAACAGCCTCATTTACGTTCATTAGAAAGGCCACTTTGCAACTAAATGGATAATTTACAATACCACATCTTTGAACACAAGTCGCATAGCATATTGCTTGGCTATTTGCAAACTAGTTGGTGTGGAATTGGCACTTTCAGGTTTGTGAACAGGTATTAGTACATTGGCCCCTTACTTCGTCTATCTTTAAAGTTTAGTGTGGAAAGCTAAAGGATGAGCAGAGAGAGCACAATGCACCCAAACTTGTACTGCTGAGAAATCAGACCATAGAAGCCCAGGCTGGGTGTCAAGTGAGCCCATGTCATCACAGTCTTGGCTGCCACATGGCCCCCGTGTCAATGTGACACCTTCTGCCAGTCTTGGCTTTTAGGCTACCTCAATATGCGTTTTTACACTTGCAGGTTCGTTTTTACATCATAAACATGAGCTTCAAAATCCTACAATGGAAACTGCTGTTGTCTGAAAAGCCAATCCTGGCTGAGTTTGTCACACATGCCACAAGTGGTACATGGTGGTCCGTGCCGCGGGGGCCCTCCATGTGCTTTGCAGGGGGGCCCCCTCAAGTTTCGTTACGCCACTGCTGAGCACTGGTGAGGTCATGAGGGATTTTGCATAATCCCCAGGACATCAGTAGCATCTGTTTGGCGGGTGGGGGATCGGATGTTAGACCTGCCCAAAGTCCCTGCCTCCCTCTCTATGACCCCTCACTCATCCCTTGTAATAGCAAAGGGTTTACCGCCATGTCCCTCTATAGATACCATCACTTTAAGCACCCACCTCCTTTCACACAGCAATATTCATCGAAATGTTGGCAGGCTTGCAAATATTATGTTACACTCACTTCATAGACGTATCCTTGTTTAACAGATGTTGTCAGAGCATAAACAGAGCTTTAAAAATACTGGTCTTTGCCTGCTTTCCCCATGCACCTTCATGGCCCACCCAGGCTTCTTCATAGCACTCCCAGATCCAGAATCCTGAAGTCGGGCCTGACTGGACATGTATGAAGTCAGGCCTGACTGGACATGTAATTGTCGCTAACTGTGGGACACAAACGTTTGCTCAGACATCCCTGGAGGCACTATCAATCATTCAGTACACACATATTTCTGCTGAATACTTCAGGAACACAACCTACTGGATCTATCAGCACCAAAAACGAGGGTGAGGAGGACTATTGCTTATATACAACAGTGATCACAAGAGGTTGCGGGGACCCCAACGCTTACCTGTAAAATTAAACTGAACATGGCGTAACGTTTCTAAGATCGAAATATATATAACACGACTTGGTCTTTTCATAATTTTCCTCATCCAGACACAATGCATACTACACAAAATACTACAACTAAAACATGAATGTATGATTTTGGTCCATACCTGACATGTCCATATTGACGTAATGAGGAATCCATCATCCTTAAAAACATTGAAAATGTCAATAATTCCTCGAGAATATCCAAAAACAGAAACACTTGCATCGGATGCAGCCAGGTTAAGTGTCAGATAATCAGTAGGCAATAAAGAAGTTCTCTGTTTGTACAGAATAAAGATCACAATGCTGTTTCCAAACCAAGATAGCCATCCTATGAGTAGAAACACAAACAGAGTTATACAAAACAAATGTACATGGAATGCTTACGGCTGTATACATATAGTGGCAGAAATGCAGATACACATTATTACCACACGGACTTTCGTCAAGTAAGGTATTGTTGTTTTTGTTATACATACATTTTCTCTTTCGGCATTTTAGTGTCTGGTAATTAATGTATTCAGACAAAAACTAAATGAGTCATCTAGTGTAATCATTGAAATAAATAGTCTAGAGATCCAGAGGATGTCAGTGGTAACGTTTCTTTTACTAATGACAAATTTAAAGTATATCTGATTTACCAAGAGTGGTGTTAATCCCTTAAGTATGTTGTTGCTCCCAAACTGGACAATATCAAGGCAATACAAATGACAATGTAAATAGTAAAGCACATTAGGTTTTACACTAAAAACGCAACAAAATATTAAAATAAAACCATGAATGTTTATTAAAGGGTGTACATTATAACAGAAGGCAAATACATGGTTAGAGTCAGCCAATTAGTCATTTAAATCACGAAACAGAATGATGCTTAGAATAAAATGTATATCATGAAAGTTGCATCGGAGGCAGCGTGCAGCGTCTAGCGTGCGGGCCCCTAGGTCTAGGTCTAGGGGGAGTCCGCTTGCCGCCCCATCTTCAACCTAAGGTCGAGGTGCCGAGGTGCCCAGCCGAGTGGCCATACAGCAAAAGGTTGGCTCCAGCCCGACCCGCTCCACCCACGGTCCTGCCCGCCGGCCGGCCGGCCTCCTTGTTTGCTAGCTTGGAGTCACTTGAAGCCACAAAAGAGCGGTGAGGAGAGGCTTCGCCCGAAGAGGGAGCAGAGGGTCTTTCATTACTGGTATCTGGTGTCCGGTGTCCGTGCCCAGCTCTGGGTAGGCAAGCCACGAGCAACAGGAAACAAAGTCCCCTATTTCATCTAAATAGGTTGCAGTCCTCACCAATCCAAGAGAAAGCTGATTTAATTTCCTATTATATGACGCCGAGGACATTGATCCCAGGACCCTCGGACCTCCGGGAGACCCACGAGCAAGCTTACCTTGCCCCCAGCAAGACTGCCGAGAATCCGGGTGCCTGCCTGTTCGCGTCCCCCTCCCGCCGCCGCAATTGTGATCAAGTAGCGGCCGCCGAGCGGAGGGGGGCTCAGAACCACATCTCCCGCCAGGCTGTGCGGCGGGAGACGCCCACCACATCGCGCCAGGCGGCGCATAAGACCAGAGTCACCCCGCGTCGCGGGAGCGCGCGGGGCTAAGCCCGGGCAAAGGGCGGGGCCCTCTGAGGCCCTCAGAGGCAAGAAGAGGCTAGGCTAGGCCACCCCTATAACATCTATAAAGGAGTATCACGTATTAATACCTGCGATACAAGATAACAGTGTATGTGCTGTTGACCTCTAGTGACCACCTCCCAAGTCCTGGTTACCAGACGGGGGTCGGTAGGCAGCTAGTTAGAGCTGCCACCGAATCGCCCAGGAGCCTGGAAAGAGGAGGGGATTTGCTTCGAGAAGTCCTCAACAGCCCTTTCACCACCACTAAACAAGAAGAGGTAATCGCAGGAAAATATACCAATTGCATCTGTCGTTGAAGTAAGATCATCTTTTATTCTTTTTTCTCTCCTCCTTTTCATCAACTTGTGGGTACAAAACTAACTTTAACTGTAGCACAAACATGTCTAAAAGAAATACTCCTGTGGCACCTGAAACACCAATTAACACCATGGACAACTATCTCATTCAGGTGGTCAACATGATAAACAGTGAACGAAGACAGTCGTTGGGTCTGAGGTAGTCACCTATCCTTCCCTCTACGAGTCCTCCTCCTAATCCACAAACAACCGATGCAACACTACAAGATCCTAGCTGCGTTGCCCCTGAAAATAACTCTATATAATGTCACTATGGATATAAGTGGACTAAATGCGGCTGACATGGAGATACATATGGATACTGATCCGGACACACATATTGACATTGTGGTAGAAGAAGTATCGCCTGCAATGCGGGCGACTAGGGCAGTTAGAGCGTGTCGCAAGACGCTAAATAAACGAGGGGGGGCACGGTCAGGTAAGAATAAAGCTACTCCACCGCCAAAAACTAAAGGCAAATGTCGGGAGTATGAGGAGGAAAATACTAGGGAGTTATTGGATGAAGTTTTATTGTCTAAAATATCTGACTTGTTAGAGTTAAAAATTCAGACATTTTTCAAACCACTCATTAGTAAAATTGATAAACTCTCTGCGGTCATAAAGAAACTGGGAGGTACTCAAAACATATTACTTGATGCGATAGGCACTGTTTCAAATAGTGTTACTAAGCAGCTTGAATGCCAGAAGATACCTAGTGTGGGTGGGACAGCTTCAGATGCGATTCCACTAGAGGTCACTGCACCGGATAACCCACAAACTGGCCCAATCACCCATGAATTACCAAAAGAGTTCCCAATAGACCCACCGCCTGTACCAGCACCCTATAGCTTCGAGAAAGATTCGTCACAATTTGCAGCAGAAGCTTCACCGTTGGTTTTAGTATTAGCAAATGTACCTACCCTACCACCTGGCCAAACAGAGTCAACATCATCACTAACAAGTAAGGCATTATACTGGCTGTCAAATAACATGAGGATGGCGCAGTGGGGAGAACAGCAGTTAGCTGATGAAATTAAAATGGCAAGGAGGGTTACATGGATTGGGAATAAGCCAAAAAAAAATGGAAGGGTGACTGTGTTGTGTTAAATCTCTTAAACCCAGTCACACTTCCGAATATTTTGTCTAACATTCTTCCCCCGCAACGAAGAAGTGGCACCATAATCCCCCTAACATTGGAATTTTTTTATAACGAGTTGCAAAAAGAACCCAAACAAAATGCCTTGAAGTCAGCCTGGATGGTAAGAAATAACAGATGGGGTGGGGGACCTATGGTAACTGACACTAATATTGTCCCAGGTAATAGGGTTGGGGCATGGGTAGGTGACCACCAAAATGTGCCTTGTTTTACTACCCCTGGGCCAAATTGGAATTTAGTGAGCAGACCGGGGCCGTGTAATTATGTCAATGAGTATGGGGCGACACGTAATGGTAATTACATTGGAGGATGGTTAGGTGACCAGCAGAACTTGCCATACCCTAACACCCCAGTGCCTAGATGGAATACAGCTATAAACGGATGGGGTTTTGGGGCCCCGTCCTGTAACTGGGGAATTAGCACTTCCAATAGGTTTGGGGCTTTGGCCGGTCTTAATGACTGTGATTGACTCAAGGGGGGGTGGGGGGCTTCCAATGAAGTAAGGGATGTTACTCCCAGGGTTAACCCCGATGTTGAGTTCAATCAAAATGCACTGGACTATAGGTTAGAACCGCCACACTACCATTCCACTAGACAAAATACAGTGGCTCAAACACTGAATACAGATGTCTCCGAGACTATTAGACAACCCCAGGTACAGGTAAATGAAGAAATGTTAGAAATAGATAAAATATTTTGCTGGAATATTGCAGGGTTGAGAAAAAATTTATCTGATCCAGCTTGGCAACAATATCTTGCCAGTGGGGACCTTATCCTCTTCCAGGAAACCTGGGGGTTGGAGAACTATTTTAAGGTTGATTACAGATCATTTTTTATTCCCACAATCAACACAAATGGGGGTAGACCTTCTGGTGGTTTAACAATATGGGTCACAATTACAGGGGGGGTAAGCTTAAAACAAATAGATACAAATAATCCTGACCTTCTGATGATTGAACTAAAAAAAACCAAGGGACAGACCATTTATGTGATCAATGTCTATAACAGACCACATCAAGTGTGCAAAGAGTCGCCTGTCATGACCCACTTAGGTAATATTATGGCAGGGTTAGATCAGAATGCAACGGTAATTATAGGTGGCGACTTTAATAGAAGTTTTGAGCCCATACTGGGTCTTGAAGACATCTATAAAGATGAGGATAGTGTCAACAATATACCCCTGGTTGACACGACCTATAAAGTAGCCTGTACTGCGAGTGCCTTACAATTACTGAGCTTAACATTTGAGTGTGGGCTACGTGCATGTAATGGGTGTTTGCCTTCAGATTATCCCAGTAAGCCAACATTCATTAGAGGAGTTTGCTCTAGCCATCTAGATTATTTTATAGTTTCCTCACAGTTATGGCCTATGGTAGTAGATTTAAAAGTGGATGACCGCATGGAGAGCGATCATTATCCTCTGATCCTATCTATCCAAAATCTGATCTCTAATCCTAATAATAAGAGTGCCAGACAAAATATTTACCAACTACAAGACCCCTTAGAAGCAAATAAACGTAGGTCCTTAAAGTGGCCAGCAGTCTTAGGAAATACAAACACTATTAGCCAGATCTACCACGTCTTTGTTAGACATATGTCCCCCTTAGCTGAGAATAGTACTGCTAACTGTAGTATTATCTCCATGTTTATTAATTGTACATTCCATGGCCGTGGAATGTTCTTGTGTTGTGATTCTATGAGTGGCAGTTGCCGCCTGACAGCTGATGGATAAGGTGCATATCAATAAACCTGATCTAAGGATTATTTGGACTGTGTATTTATTGATACTTTTCACTGGCGATGAGGATGGGATGAAAGAAGATGAAAGAAGCACCTTAACGTCAAGCTAAGTACTTTGCTGTATTTTGAAAGGAAAACCCTTTGTGTAATTATTTTTTTTTTAAAAAGTAACTCTGTTTTTAAATTGAACAGAGTGTTCCTGCAACTCGATCTTCACTTCCCCAGCGGTTGTAAACTTTAGTATTTATTATGCAGAATGTGACCACTCCTCCATTTTTTTTAAGTGATCCAGGAGAGCCAAAGGTAAAATGGAGTAAGTGGAAGAAGATATTTGCGCATTACGCAAAAGTATGTGGTACCAATTTAAGTGCGGAAAGGAAACATTCCTTACTCTTACATTGTCTTGGTGGGGAGGGGCAGGAGGTGCTTGAAAATTTGCCTGAGTTATCTCAACAAGAACAAAGGGGTTTGGATGAGTATGAGGTGTGTTTACTACAATTAGATAAACATTATTTACCGCGTATGAGTACCATTATGGAGAGATATCATTTTGGGAAACCTGAGCAGGGAAAGGATGAATCTGTGGAAGAGTATATTACTGCTCTAAGAACATTGTCTTCTACTTGCAAGTATGGTGCTGTGAATGAAGAACGTATTAGAGATCAGTTTGTTTTGAAGTGTAGGGAGGATAAGATCAGAGAAGAGTTGTGGCTCAAAGATGAACCTCCTTTAGAAGAGGTAATTGGGATAGCAAAAAGGGTGGAACATATGTTGAAATGTGTGAATGAATTAAAAAATGATAAAGGAAAGGTTGAAGAGAAAGTGGAAGAGGTTAAGGTTGATGTAGCTCAAATTAAAGAGGTGAAACCTGTCGTAAAGGAGATGGGTAAAGAGGAAACTAATGTAGCTCGTTTTACCTGTTATAGATGTGGAAAGTTAGGGCATAAGGCAAATTCTAGGTTTTGTCCAGCCATGAACTTTGTTTGTCATGGTTGTGGTAAAAAGGGACATTTTGTTAAATTTTGTAAAGCTAAGGATAGGAAGGTAGTTAACAAAGAGGTTAAGGAGGTTATCTGTCAGATAAAAGTCAAAGATGAGCAGGATCATCCTACTGGTGTGATAAAGATAGATGACATAGAGATAGAGGTGAAGTTTGACTCTTGTGCCCGCATTACCATCGTTTCAAGGGAAATGTATGAGAAGTATTTTAAAAACAAAAACAAACTGAGGAGAATGGATGTGTGTCCAGGTGGATATGGAGGTGCACCCATTACTATGATGGGTTATTTTGATGCTTCCATTGAATTTGGGAAAAGAATAACTGTGGGTAAAATTTATGTTTCAAAGGTTGGAGATTCTTTGATAGGATGGCCTCATCAACGTGCTTTGGGTGTGGTCTTGAATCCTAACTCGGATGCTCAAGTCCAGATTCAAGAGGTGGAGTCAAAGGCAAATGCATTTATGGAAGAATTTCCAAAACTTTTTCGTTCTGAATTAGGATGTCTATAAGGTTATAAACATTCTATTAAAATAAAAAAGGAAGCTGTACCTGTGATTGCTAAGGTTAGGAGAATTCCTATAGCAATTCAGGGAAAAGTGGAACAAGAACTTAAAAAATTACAAGAACAGGATATTATTACTGCAGTAGAGGCGACTGAATGGTTGGCGCCTGTGGTTGTCGCTGACAAACCCAATGGTGAGATAAGACTCTGTTGTGATTTAAGATCATTAAACAAGGAAGTAGTGGTGGATACATTTCCCCTACCTAATATTGATGAACTGTTAGCAACTTTAGGTGATTCTAAAGTGTTTACAGCTCTTGATCTAACACAAGCTTATCATCAAATAGAATTGACACAGGAATCACAAGAGCTTACAGCTTTTATAACACCTATGGGTGCATTCAAATATAAACGTATGCCTTTTGGCCTTGTGTCGGCTGCGTCAGTCTTTCAACGGGTCATGCATTCGATACTGAAGGGGATTAAATGTGTGAAATGTTATCAAGATGATTTATTGATATATGGTGTGAATCAACTGGAACATGATAAGACTTTAAGGTTGGTCCTGAAAAGGTTGGAAAATGCTGGTTTAACCTTGAAATATGAAAAATGTAAGTTCTCGGTAAATGAGGTGAATTATTTAGGACATCATATCTCATCTGATGGTATTGCTCCTAAAAGAGATTTGGTTGACACTATTGAGAAGTTGTCATCCCCGAAAAGTAAGGAGGAGGTGGTTTCATTTCTTGGAATGGTTGAATACTACGGAAAGTTCATAAACAATTTGGCTGGAAAAAGTGGTAGTTTGAGGAATCTATTAGGTAAGAATAAGGAATTCAAGTGGACCAATGAATGTGAAAATGAATTCTGTGATAATAAGAAAGATTTGTTTAATGCTCCGGATTTACAAGCATTTGTACCTTTTGAAGAGACTTTTGTTGTAACTGATGCTAGTTCTAAGGGTGTGGGTGCTGTTTTAAAACAAAGGAGGAATGGAGAAGAGAAACTCATTGCTTGTGCTTCTAGGAGTCTGAGGGGTGCAGAGTTGAACTACTCTGTCATAGAGAAAGAGGCATTAGCCATTTATTGGGCGTTGAGGAAGTTTAAGAATTTTCTATGGGGTATGAAATTCATGGTCTGCACTGATCATAAGCCTTTGAGAGAGATTTTTATGTTGAAAGGTTTGGATTGTGTTTCATCTAGGATTCGTAAATGGGTAATTGGTCTTCAGGAGTTTAATTTTGGTGTTGAGTATATTCCGGGAGTTGAAAATGTGTTTGCTGATTGTTTGTCACGATTGGTGGATGAGGTTCAGGGAGTTGATCTTGAGGATGAGACATGTGATAATTATGTAAATGTATGTGAGATTACCTTGGGTGCCATACTTGAAGAGGAGTGGTTAGAGGAAATTGGTAAGGATTCAGAAATTGTAGGTGTAATTGCCAAAATCAAAGGTAATGTTAATTGGGATAGTTCGTTTGGTAAAGTATGGCGTATGGTTGAAAATGAACTTTCGGTGGAGAATGGTATCCTTTTGAGGGGAACTAAGTTAATTCCTCCTAGTTCTTTGAGGAAAAGATTGGTTGAAGAAGCGCATCAGGGTCACTTAGGGATTGTTAAGACTAAGGAGAGAATTAGATGTTCATTTTGGGGGCCAGGAATGGATCAGGAAATTGAAAGGGAGGTTAGGGAATGTTTGCAATGTAGGGTGAGTGATAACATTTTGATATCACGCACCACTCCCATGGTTTGTCGTAATCTTCCATCAAGTCCTTGGGAAGATATTGCCATAGATATTGTAGGTCCCCTTGCTGGTGAGCATCGTACCCCATTTCTGATAGTCTTGATTGATCTTTATTCTTGGTGGGTGGAGGTATCTTCTGTTTCTGAGGTGACTTCTTCTTGTGTTATATCCTTTCTAAAAGAAATTTTTAGAAGAGAAGGTCTTCCGAAATCTCTTTTATCAGATAATGGTCCTCAGTTTTGTTCGAGCATGATGTCTGAATTTTTAAACTCCTGTGGTGTAAAACATAAAAGATCATCTGTATATCATCCAGAAACAAATGGAACTGTGGAAAGATTCAACCGGGTGATTAATGAGAATGTGCAACTGTCAAGGGTAAATTCATTGGATTGGAGGGAGGAATTGCAAAAATGTATCTTGGCTCATAGATTTTCTCCACAGATGACAACTAAAAGAACTCCTTTTGAATTATTTAAAGGGAGAATTCCGAATACGAATTTGAGCCCTGCTTGGATGTGTTGGGGTAAAGGTTTGATAAACAATGGGATTGGTGATTGGAGGGCTAGAGAGGAGAAAGTTCAGTTGAGGAATAAAACTTGTTATGATGAAAGGAAAAGAGTGAAAGAAGGTACATTTAAAGTTGGTGATTTAGTTAAAGTCAGAGCTCCTGTGGGAGCCTTGGCTTGGTCAAAATATTCTGCTCCTTTGCGTGTTATAAAATGTTTTAAAAACTCAGTTAAATTGGAAAATGGTAAGATTTGGAATTTAAATCGAGTTGCTCTTGTAAAGGACTACACAGTTTCTGATGAATCCAATGTGAAGAATCCTGTTATTTATGATGAAGCCAGGGTAACCCATCAGAGGTTTAGCTTACGTATTAAGAGGGTTCCAACATATCTTAAGGATTATACAAGTTAAGGATTCCAAATGTTTTATCTGTGTAAATTTCATTATGTTATAAGCTGTACTTTATCTTTATGTGCAATTCTCATATTTTTATCTATTTCCCTTCAATTTGAGTTCTGTCTTATTTATAAGAAAAAGGATGTGTAGTATTATCTCCATGTGTATTAATTGTACATTCCATGGCCGTGGAATGTTCTTGTGTTGTGATTCTATGAGTGGCAGTTGCCGCCTGACAGCTGATGGATAAGGTGCATATCAATAAACCTGATCTAAGGATTATTTGGACTGTGTATTTATTGATACTTTTCACTAACCATAGCCCTTGTCTGACAGAATCCCATGACCATTTAATTGGCCAGCTTAGTGAGATCTTGACTAGAGTGGTAAAAAGATCAAATGCCGCTCACAAGTGTAAAGAAATGGGTAACTCTTGGTACAATCAGGAATGCCGGAGAGCCAAATCAGATTTAATTATTGCAGTCCGGGAAAACTCATCAGACAATGTTAAAATCAAAAGAGCTCAGTACAAAAGAAGTTTACTTTCGGCCAAAAAAGAATGGGACGAGAGGGTATGGTCTGACCTGTTAGATGCTTGTAAGCGCAAAGACCAGACTTCCTTTTGGAGCCTTATTTCTAGAGGCACCACAGGGGTCACTGAAACTAAGGATAGATCTCTTGAGGAAAGGACTTGGGTCAGGCATTTTTCTTTACTATATGCTTGTGCCGACCCAGGTGAAAATGAAGACCAGGCTAATATGTATCTTGACTTGGCATTGCATGAAACCCCTCTTGTATTTACCTTGAATGAAACAATTCTAGCAATTAAAGCTGTTAAGCCAGGAAAAGCCCCAGGCCCGGACAAAATACCTGGGGACCTCTGGAAACACGCGAATTACATTTGGGCTCCCTACATTAACTTATTATCTAATGAAATTGCTAGTGGAGCCCCTGTCCCCGAAACTTGGAAGGGGGCGGAGATTGTAACATTATTCAAAAAAGGTGATAGGTCGAATCCCTCGCACTATCGCCCTATCAGTTTGATTGACGTGTTACAAAAATATTTTGCCCGCCAACTTCTTAGTCGTCTTGCCTTATGGATCGAAGATCATTCTATTTTTACCAAGTACCAGGCTGGTTTTAGACCAAAAATAAGCACAGTGGACCAGGTTTTTAGATTTTTATGTTTAGTCTGGAAATACACTATCATAAGGAGCTCCCATATATATGTGGCTTTCGTCGACTTGAAAGCAGCTTTTGATATGGTTCCCCGGGCAGACCTATGGAAGACACTAAATAATATGGGCGTGCCCGGAAACATTCTACAGTTATTAATCAGACTGCATGAGAATAATTATGCACAAGTCAGATGGGGACCAAATGGGGAACTAAGTGAGAAAATAAAAATAGCTAAAGGGGTTAGGCAAGGGTGTGTAATGGCACCTACCCTATCTATTCTCCCTTTATGTTAACGATATTCCCGACACCCTTTTGGGCTGTGAGCATGACTCTCCCAAATTGTGTGGTGAAGCCGTTCCGGCATTGTTATTTGCAGATGACACCATTTTAATCTCTCAGACACCCAGAGGACTTCAGAACCTTTTAAATAAATTTAGTTTGTATTGTCATGACAGGAAATTGGAAATTAATTCCTCAAAAACAAAGGTCATGACCATCAACCCTCATAAAGGTTTTAACAAAGTTTTTAAAATAAATGATGAAATTATTGAAGAAGTCCCTAATTTTAAATACCTTGGTATCATTTTAGATAGCAAAATAACATGGAAAACTCAATTAGAAAATGCAAAACTGAGGTTGACTCAAAACCAGTTCCCGATTTAAAAAAAGCGCAAGAATAGTAATTTTAAATCAGTTTCACCGGCCATTGAATTTTTTAAATGTAAAGCACAATCATCCTCCCTCTATGGAGCAGATCTTTGGGGTTATGCATTGAAGGACACCTTTCTAGTTCGAGAGACTACCTTCATTAGACAGCTCCTAGGTGTACCTGGTTCCACGCCATTGACCCCTGTATTGTGGGACCTCAATTTTCGACGCACAGATGATTATGCTTCTCTTCGCCCGTTGCTTTACTGGGTCCGCCTGTGGTCTACAGAGGAGTTGGTAGACTACAGAGAAGCACTGAAAGAGATAATGGCTATAAAAAATATCACTTATCTGCCATGGTTAGTGTACGTCGAAAAATGGTTTGGAAAACTGGGCCTGAGTAACTTCTGGTCAGACCCAGATTCCCTCACTAACAGCTCAAAAAAGCTTCTGAAACAAAGGTACTGGGAGTTTATTAGTGACTCAGTGTTAGCCAACCCCAATATAGGGACTCTGACTTCAAAATTCTTTGAAGTAAAAATGAATATGCAACTAGAGCCCCTTATGGATGAAATCTACCCCCAGTTGGCTAAAAGTCTATATCTAAAATTCCGGTACAGCATTTTGCAAACGAGGGACAGGACAATCAAATGGCACTGTAATAAGGGTGCAGACAGGAATACTGTTTCAGTTTTATGTGAGCTCTGTGAAATGGGGTTGAAAGAGGATGAGTCTCATGTTTTATTTATATGTCCTGCATATCTTAACGCAAGGAAAAAATGGTTAAAGCCCATATGCAAAATGTTAGGCATTCGCCACATTGGGGTTGAGCTTAGAATTTTTAAGGGAGACACCTCTCAACCGATAGTGTTCAGCCTGAGCCGTTTCCTCTTATGTGTAGCTTTGATCAGAAAGAGGAAAGGTTTTAAAATCTAACTTTATCTACTATTGTATTGCACTATCGCTGCCTAGAATTGAACGTATAAGTTAGGTGCAAAAGTATAAAGAACTGGCTAGCATAAAATTGTTGTTTTTAGTGATCCTGGTACTGTTTTATATAGAAAATATTTTATTGTTTTATTCTGTATATTTATTAAGTGATCTCGTTAGATGAGGCAAGCTGACTACGATGAACTGCCTTGCAACCAAAAAATAAAAAAAAAACCTCAGGGAAATGTAATTATATACTCTGTATTATTTGATACAAGAAAAAGTGCTGCTAATTGTACCCAAATTTTACTGTGACTTTGTATCCGCTTGTATTTATTAGTTGTATGTATTGTATCTTACAAGGTTTTTTTTAACCGAATAAAGATTGAATTGTGAATTGTTGTATATCATAAAATATTAGCCCAAAATACTATTCACTTCAAATATAAAAATTCGGGGCGTGGTCTTGCCGCCTGAACACCGAGCTCCGCTTCGGGGGGAGGGGAGGTCTCCGACAGGAGGAACCTCTCTTCCCAACGCCCCTAGGACTTCGCGCCAACGTTTTTCGCAAGCTAAGTGAAGAGGCAGCGGATGGGCAATTTATTAGATACCTCTGCCTTTCCTTTGTGCTCTTTTTTGACACAGTCGTATTCTCCTCAGAAGATGCGCATCGGGCCTTTCGCCGCAGCACCAATCCCTGGGACTCTCGTGTACCAGGTGCGCCCCGCTACCTTCACATGTGAGGCTTATCTCAAACGACTTGCCTCACGACATACAAACTATCCAGAGGAGGAGATTCGTTGTACTGAAAGGCTATTAGGGGAGCAGTTTCTCGCTTCCATAAATAATGGCTTATGAGCACGCTGTCATTAGAAGGAATCAGCTAACATGATATCTGTTGCCTTCCCGTTGCAGTGGCGCCTCCTCTATAGGGACATTTGAGCGCCGCCCCCTGCTTTCTCACAGTGTGAGAAGGTAGAAACATAAATGGTAATAACTACCATTTGTTTCTGCCTTCTCGCACGGCGAGAAAGCAGAAGTTCCTGTTTGGGGGTGGGCGGTCCTGCTCGAGGGCAGGGGGAGTGGCTTGCCCACTGTTGTTCATACTGACTGTTTGGGCAGCCTGAGGCCGCCCAAACAGTCAGAGTGAACCACAGTGGACAAGCCATTACCCCGTGCCCTCAAGTGACACCGCCCACTCTCCCTGTTCTCTATGTATGCTGCAGCCTACATAGAGAAAATAACCCGGGTGGGGGGCAGCCTCACCAATCACAACGCTGAGGTGGAGGGGAGGGAGGCTGCTTGCAGCCTTCCTGATGACGAGCACCCTAGGAATTCAAAAGGCAGGACGGTGGGAGTCTCGGGACTTAAGCAAAAGCGGGAAGGTAGTAAGTTTTACTTTTATTTTATTTATCCCGCCTCCCCCTCATCCCCTCCACGGCGCGACAACCCCATTTCCACCCCCCACCCCCACCCACCCGTAATGCCGGCCACGACTGGCATCTAGCAGTCTTTCTAATATAGAAGAGTCCAAAGAACCTTTGGGTCCTGAGTCCTTGGGGACTCCTGCCTTGGACATCATTTTATGAATGACCCTTATTTCTGGGGGTGGGGCACACTGGGTAGATTCCCCTAGTCCCCAAAGGAAACTACAACCTGCTCCTCTTTTCTCAATTTTAGAAAAATGCTAAAAACTTATCTCTTCCCCACCCCCACGTAGACTCTGTTACCTATACCTACCCCTCACTCTGTTCTGTCTACCAGCGCCAGGAAGCTTCGGTGTCAGTGCGCTTTATAAGCAACACTTAACATAACATAACAACCTATGCAGAGAAGAGGAAAACTGATTGTTTTTTTCTCACCCCTACTTAAAGTGAAAGAGTGCTTAGGATCTGCAAGCTGCAGATAATATGTTGCTCCTCCAGAGGAAAGATAGAGGCATTTAAACTAACTGTCCCGTCTAACAGCGGGCCAACCACTTTGTCTCTGCTCAAAATTGGGGTTTGTTTTTAGGTAGAACCTGCAGGCAGCAATGTGCTTTTTTTCCCTGGTCGTCTTTTTGGTCCTTTAATCCGTGAAATCTGTTTTAGGTTAACAAGCGTTGGCTGCCAACAAAGAGTCACTGTGCCGGTCCGTTGGTTCACATTGCGCAGGCGCTCAACCCACCACCCTGCCTTAGCTACACACTCTTCGTAAAGCACCTTGAATGTGCTTACAGTTTGCCGCACGTTGCATAGAGAGCTGTGCAGCAGGCGCCCAACCCACCAACCAGCTTTAGCAGAGGAACTCTTCGTAAAGCACCTTGAACGTGCTTCCAGTTTGGCGCACGTTGCATAGAGAGCTGTGCAGCAGGCGCCCAACCCACCAACCTGCCTTAGCAAACAAACTCTAAGTAATCTGTTGTGTTTTGTGTACTGATTGCCGTTGTCCAAAGAGTTGCGCATCCAAGACGGATTATTGCATGGCTTCTGCTGATTGTGAATGACAATGTATGGGTTTCTTTCTAAGTACGAAGTATTCCATCGTCCAGGAGCTTCTGGTTATCCCCACAACACTACTTACCAGGTTTTGCTTTATTAGTTCTTGTCTGATGACATTCCTCTTCCTATGGCGCTACATAATTAATGCATATTGAGCTTATTGAATGTAGAGGCTTTTAATAAGTCAGATATGCTATTATATGTCATGAAAAATGAAAACAGACGCTCGTTCCCCACAGTGCAGTATTTACGCCTTGCCACTTTCAAATTTCACCAGCTGCCACTGTCCCGTTGTCTGTTTGTGAAGTGCCAGACAGCCTTGCTCAATCAAGAGGCTGTGAGGGGAATTATGTGCCATGTGCTGTCATCTGCCCAGAACCAAGCTGCATCGCTTCTCTATCTACCTCTCAGCTGATTTAACTTTTTTGGAGAGTGCTTGCAGGGAAGAGGGAGCATTCCTTTCGACATAAACAAAAACAAAGCCAACCTTTAGTTACAGGAGCAGCTTTACCAAGAAAATTCCACGGAATTCTACTGCCACCTTCTAGTTTCAAAACAAATTACAGCTGATAAGCACAGCTCTTGTCAATCATTTATTAGCATCTTAGATTCTCACCTCATATTTATGCTGACGAGCACAGCTGTGTGTCCTAGCATGATAGTAACCCATGCAGAGAAGGGCGAGTCTCTTTATGTTTATTTATTTCTTTGCTCTGAGCTGTGCCCACATGCACATTCGTGCCCTCGAGTCCAATAGCGCCCGCCCCACTCGCTGTTCGGAAGTGGTGTCCGGTCTCTCTCCCCTCCTCTGGGTCGAGTGCAGGGTCCTAGTGCCCCTGACTCAGGTCTTTACATCTCCCCCTTTGTCACAAAGAGAATGCGATAAGAGAGAGATGGATCTAGGTATATGTCGAGAAGAAAGGGGAAGAGAGAGATATGGAGAGAGAGAGAGAGAGATAGATAGAAAGTGGGAGGAATGGAGAGACAGATATTCGTCCCCATCACTACATTTCTTCAATCAGTCTTTTTACCTTCTTGCTCACTCTTCTTGGACAAGTCCCTTCTTTTTCCTCCTGTAGGTCCTCTTCTTGTCCTTCACTCTTGTCCATACCTCTTCCTTCATTGTCTATTGCTCTGTTCCTCTCCTGTGCGCTAATGCTCTCTGCTGCAGTGTCCTGCAATGGTCTTCACTCCTTTGAAGTGAGAACTATTTCTTGTTATTGGGTAAGGCCCCCAATTCTGCAGTGATCATTGGCCCCTTGACCTCTGTTATTGTTAGTTGGTCCTTTGAGAATGGGCTGTCGGACTTTCTACGTTGTCGCTGACATACCACCATTTGGTCCCCTGGCTTGAGGTGCACCGGAGTGGCATGTTGCCTGGTGTCCGTGTATGCTTTCATCTTTTCCTTTGCCTCTTGGTCCTTGACAGCAATGCTGCTGTGATCTGTTGATCTCTTCGTCTCTAGCTGTGGTAGCCTTGTTCTGCTTGTCCTTCCCAGTACTAATTCAGCTGGACATCGTCCTGTGGAGCTGTGGAGGGTGTTTCTATAGTCCTGTAGCACTTGACAGATTGCCTGTCCTATGGAAATCTGCACCAGCTTTGCTCTCTGGATTGCCTTCTTTATGTTGCTAATGAATTGCTCCAAAATGCCATTCGCTTGTGGCCACAGAGGCGCTATCTTCCTGTGGTGAATGTCCAGGTAGGTCATGAATTTTTTTAACTCCTCCCCTAAAAACGGTGGACCGTTATCTGTCTTTAGCTTCTCTGGTGATCCCCAGGCTGCAAATATGTCATCCAATATTGGTAATGTCGCAGATGCTGATGTCGAGGAGCGTGAAATACTATGGGAAATCATGAGTATTCATCAATGATCACGAGCATGTAGTTGCCCGTGTCTAGCGGCCCATAGAAGTCTGCTGCTAACGTCGTCCATACTGCCTTTGGAAGTTCTGACATTTGTAATGGTTCCGGTTTTGCTGGTCGGTTTGCTGTTTTTTACCGGCCTTATCACTTGCCTTATTGTTTCCTGAAATAGCTCCGCCGCAGATGATATGCCGAAACTCTGACGCTTGAAGCGGAACAGGCCCATGTGCTTGGAGAATGTGGTAATGTACCTTGACTGCTCATATAGCTCCAGTTGATGGTACCCTTTGCACAGGTCCAGCTTTGAGAATCGGCATGCAACAGTGTGACAGCTTATCATGTCATTTAGGTGTGGCCCAGGGTGTCGTTCCCTCTCAATGGCGTGTTTGGTATCCTCATGTCCACGCATATGCGAATCTTTGAGGTGTTCTTTTTTGGAACCGCTACTATCGGAGATACCCAGCGAGTAGGCTCTTCTGCAGGCTCAATGATGTCTTTCGCCAGCAGACTATATTTCCTCTTCGACTTGAGGTTGTAGATGTATGAGCACTCGTTGGTGATGCTGCGCCACCGGTTTTACTGCCTCCTTGATGTGCAATGTTATTTCTTTCCGTTTTAGTTTTGCTAGGCCTTGTAATATGGCTGGATGTTCTTGTAGAATGTTCAGTTTCTCTGACATGTGGTATGTCATTGCCAGTAGGCCCATTACCTGCGCCGTGATATTGCTCAGCAGGCATGGTGCTCCCCCTAGCAAGTGTAGCTCCTCTCTGCATGACCTGCCTTTGTACGTCAGTGTCTCTGTGAACTGTCCCATGTTTTCCACTGGCTTCTTCGAGCCCCAGGTGAAAACATTGACAGTTGATGGTGATAGTGGCAGTTTTGTCTTCATCTTCTCGTACTCCGACGTGCACGGTAAACAGTCATAATATTGATTCCAAAATATAGAATGGACATAATATCGAAGTAAAAATATAGAATGGACAAAATATCAAATGGACACAATATAGTGGTTAAAAATATCGAATTTAAGGTAAGTAATATCGATTTTCAAAATATAGAAGTCAAAATATCGAAGTATACAATATAGGCATTAAATATATCGATTTTTTAATAATATCAATTTTTTTAAAGTGTTTTGTATGTTAGTATATTTGTGAAAAGTGTATATTAATTTTTGTAATGTATGTTTAATGTATTTTAAGTATTGAATTTTATGTTATTTCATTTTTGCGTAATTTAATTATGAGGCGGGTTGTGGGTTTATAGGGGAATAGGGTGGGAAGCAATTTAATTGTAATTAATTAAATATTTTTATTTATTTATTGGTATTCATTTTGAATTTATTTGAATTTATTGTTATTTTTTAATTGATAATTAATTTTTATTAATTGCCAATTAATTTGTATTAATTGATTAATTGTTAATTATGTTAATTTTCTAAATTTATTTTCTGTAGCGGGTTGTGGGTTTATAGGGGAATAGGGTGGGAAGTAATTTTATTGTAATTAAGTAAATAATTTTTTTCATTTATTGGTATTGATTTTACATTTATTGTTAATTCATTTTTAATTGGTAATTAATTTCTATTAATTGGCAATAATTTTTATTTTTATTAATTGGTAATTATTTTGTATTAATTAAATATTTGATAATTATGATAATTGTATTAATGTATTTTTTGTAGTGGGATGTGGGTTTATAGGGGAATAGGGTGGGAAGTAATGTAATTGTAATTAATTACATATTAAAAATACTTTTTGTGTTTTGATAATTAATTTACTGTTAATTTTTAATAAGTTTTTGTTATTGAAAATTAATTAGTTGTTAAATGATTATGAATAGGTTATTAATTTTTAATAACTAATATGTAGTTGTATTTCTAATTAATTATTACATAATACTGTCAGTCAGTCAGTCAAACAAAACTTTATTTGATTTGTTTAAAACCTTAAAAGTACATTCCACATTCCGTGATAAGAGAAAGGACAACAGCAAAACATGGTAATATTCAACAAGAAAAAGAGCAGCAGCATAACAGGATAATATTAAAACCACAATTACACCTCAAGATACATGAAAATTAACTTCTCTTGTTCCTTTTAAAACGGAGTATTATAACATTTATTTGTTAAAATCGCTAAAATTTCCTATATATACCTTCTTCAGAATGCAATTTTTACTACTATTTTCCCTTAGTATCTCTACCTTTATTCAGGGATAAGGGCTACACTATACATGTTCTTCTGCGCATTTGAGGAGCAACCTAACTTTATTCATATATTTCCCCAACGCGCAGGCTATATCTAAAGTCTCCATTTCCACCAAAAGAGTGGCAGCTTGCATTCTGTGCGTAATCTTATATTTTTTTAAAATCGGACATAATATTACATTGGTTATTAATTTCAATTCATGTTTTATTGGTATTGATATTTAATTTATTTTTAATAATATATTAAATCATTACTTCCCCTACTGTTAAACTCAGTGGAGTGGGAATAGTAATTTTCACCCTCCCGCTATCCAACGCTTTCCCTACTGTTGCACTCTCTGGAGTGGGAATAGTATTTTTTACCCCTACGCTATCCAACGCTTTCCCTACTGTTGCACTCTCTGGAGTGGGAATAGTAATTTTTACCCCTACGCTATCCAAAGCTTTCCCTACTGTTGCACTATCTGGAGTGGGAATAGTAATTTTCACACTCCCGCTATCCAACGCTTTCCCTACTGTTGCACTCTCTGGAGTGGGAATAGTAATTTTTACCCTTATGCTATCCAACGCTTTCCCTACTGCTGCACTCTCTGGAGTGGGAATAGTAATTTTTACCCCTACGCTATCCAACGCTTTCCCTACTGTTGCACTCTCTGGAGTGGGAATAGTATTTTTTACCCCCACGCTATCCAACGCTTTCCCTACTGTTGCACTCACTGGAGTGGGAATAGTATTTTTTACCCCTATGCTAGCCAACGCTTTCCCTACTGTTGCACTCACTGGAGTGGTAATATTAAATGTTACCCTCCTGCTATCCTACGGTAAAATATTGTACATTTTTTATTAATAACTTAAATTAATTATATCTTAATTTTAAGGTTATTTGAGTATTTTTAAGTATGTTTTAGTTAATTATATTTATTATTTCATTAATTTTAAATTACTTTTAAGACATTAAAAAAAAATCGATATTTTGACTGACTATATTTTTTACAGACTATATTTTGGATTCGATATTTTTGTACTTACCTGTTTGTAGATAGGAATTCGATATTTTGGCATTCTATATTTTGGTGACTATATTGTGGTAAGTCTATATTTTGTCATTCTATATTATGTCAGTGATCCGACGTGCACATGATGTTGCACGTGGCCCCACTATCAAGCACAAAACATGTGCTGTGGCATCCTAATTCAATCTCCACCATTGCTGTTTTCTTGATCTGATGCTTCTCCATGGTGTTAATGTGTTCTTGCCTTCGTTCTCCCGTGGGTGCATCTGACATCAGATACAGTCGTTCCGCCCTTTCCGGTGCGACTGTTCCTTCGGATTCATCTGAGGAGCTGCGATTTGCTGTCTCCATGTGCCTGGCATGCCTGCTCGTTACTGCTAGCTAAGTTACTACAACAATAAGTGGTCTCGTCGCTACAGAGGTGCGGTGTCCACCAAAAATATAGGGCAGATACCTTTGTCTATCATTCTCATGGTTCTCTGATTCCGCCACAATCCTTAGTTACATTACTGTTTCGCTATTGATTTTTCCTCATTACAACTATTTCATCTGCTAAACTTCCTCCCAACTACCATTTAGATAAGTGGTCTCGTGCTACTGTTATTTGTACTCTTTTACCATATCACAGACAATATCCAATTGCCTAAATTCAAGAACGAGAGGAAGAACTCAAAGCAGCCTCTTTTCAAAGAAGTTCTCAAACAACCCCAAAGAATGTCTGCGAAAGGCTCAACCTCACCAGTATCTAATCCATCTTTGGCTACCTTCTCTACAATGTCAGGGGCAACTATGGATCGCATTTTACAAGAACGCTCAACTATCAGCTGCCGTTTGACAGATTTAGACATTAATTTCTCCTCTCTCACCACAGAGACCAAATCAATCAAAGATGAGTTAGTACAATTCCATGTTAAAACAGATGGATTGGACCAACGACTAACAGCAGTGGAAACCAAGATGGATTCTATGCAAAGCAGAGATCAAGAACTCTTACTTCTCCTTAGTAAGCTCGTTGATCTGGAAGATCGCAGTCAATGAGAAAATATCCTTTTTTTTCGGCTTTCCTGAAAAGATTGGAGGTTAAAATGCTAGAACCTTCATATGCAATGTCCTTCTCAAGTTGCTAGATATCTCCTTTACTCCACTGCTTGAAATCCAATGTGCTCATCATATCGATCCTCCGTGTGCTGCCTCAGATTCTCGACCACGATCCCTCATTGCTTGCTTTCCATGGCATGAACAAGTATGTCAAATACTACTGGCAGCACACACGCAAGGCTCCTATATCTATGCTGGCCATGAAATCCGTATTGCAGCTGACTTTTCCCGAGAAACCAATGAACGGAGAAAGGCTTTCCTCTCTATGAGGCCCCAATTACGGAAAATGGACATCAAGTATGGTTTATTTGATCCTGCTCGTTTCCACATTACCAAAAATGGTGAATTCAGAGACTTCTACAATCCTGCAGATCAACAATACTTTATAGATGAACTGCATATTCAGGACGTGGACATACAACATACATCTATTGAACAGTTACCTCACGATTCTCATCATCCTCCACCACTAGTCGATACTCGACGACGCACCATTAGTGAAACTCGACCTCGTGGTAGAGATATTGAAAGATCAATTCGTATTCATGAAGACAAAATCTCTGCCCTTCAAAAAGTATCTACTTTTACGCAAGATTTCATAGAGACAAATCTAAATCCCCCTTAAAATCTGCCTTGCATGAGAATGTCCTTGCTAATATTTATATCTACGGTCTATGTAATCGATAGTTCAGATGTTACCTTGTACAACATTTATTTTCTATGATTTTGCATACTTTGGCTCATAATGATGTGATTTATAACTCATATCTTCTTTACACAAAAAAGGAGTCTACCTTCTATAACAGGGACTATCTGCCTTCTCTGCACAATTTTTGCTCAACCTAGAACAGTTATAGAATTATTTATTACATATTTCTTATTGCAATGCATTACTAGATTTTATTTGCATCTATTATATTTGTTAATAAGTATTTAAGGTTTACTATTTCACTTTCAATAAGTAGTTTACATACTTTTCTCTATAAGTTAGAATTATAGGTATTTTACTATGTCCCTTCACATCTTCTTACACTTTTTCCTTTACTATTTATTACTACCTATGTTATTATTATATATTAGACAACATCTATGTTTATAACTACATTTTGTTCTTAAATGTTACCTATTTAATGATATACATATCTATTTACGCATATATTGTTACTTATCAATTAATGGTTGCACATTTTATGCCTTTACTTATACATCTATGGAACATCTATGGATTACTGAATCTTTTTATATACTTCTACATTCATGGATTAATACATATTTTAATACATATATTTGCATTTTATTAGTTCTTCCTCAATCTTTTCTATATTCTTAAATTATGGATATTCCACATTTATAATATCTATACTTCCATTCATATATAAGTTTATGCTACTTATTTTTTCATTTATGATATGTCTTTTTATATATATATATTTATATCAGTTTTACTTTACTCTATTTCATATGCGCACATTTATTTGTTAATAAATATTACTTGCAGTTATTAATAATCAATAGCTTATTCTGTATTTTGGTTTGTATTTAGGCGATATTGAATTCATATATATATTTCTATATATCTTTCTGTACTCTATCAATCTATGTCTCTTCCCTTCTCACTCTTCTATATACTTGGCTCTTTTCCTCTTCTTTACACACGCTTGGCTGCTCAGATTCTTTTGTTTCTCTTACATAGTTATCACCATGTTTCAACCCTCCTGGCAGGGGCCCTACCCATGGCGGTGCTCTAGTGAGCCCAGACCTTCAGCTAAAGTTAATCTTTTTCCTTCTTTTTGTTTTTGTTTTTCATACTTTTATCTTTTACATTTTTTTTGCTTTTTTCTGACATCTTTTTTCTTTAGATTCCTTTCTCCTATTAGATTTCTTTATACTGCACGTTATCCTATTAATACTCTCTCTCTTTCGCTTTTCCTTCCCTCCCCTCTTTTTTCTTTTACACTACACCTTGTATTACTCACTTAATAGATCTTGCACTTGCTCTCTACTTCATTTCAACCTTTATCCTAGTTCATTACTTTCTTAACTTTTTCAAGCGTTCTGGTTTCCACTTGAAGTATGACTACTACTCATTCTCTGCGGGTTATAAGATGGAATGTTAATGGTTTAACACACTATATAAAAAGGAAAAAGGTTCTTTCCTATCTGAACTTCAAAAGGAGTAGATGTGGCTCTCCTTCAGGAAACCCATCTTGAAGCATCAGAATCTGAAAAATTATGCAGAGAATGGGTTGGTAAAGTCTAGCACAGCAGCATTCATACAGACAGATCCTCAGACACTACCCCCATTCGTGAATGTGGAGTGGCAATTTTGATCTGTAAATCTTTACCAGTTACAATTTTGAAAACTTGGGAAGATCCAGATGGCAGATATGTCAAATTGCGCATCGGCAATACACTCCTTTGCATGTGTTCCGTTTATGCCCCAACGGGTAAAATAAAATAATTTCTTCTTCAATTAAATCGCATTTTGTCTGAGATTGGCTAATACCTGATAGACAGGGATTGGAACCTAGTCAGAGATTCAGTGCTCGACAAAACAGGTCCTCTTGACAAGAATAATGCAGTGGACAGAGCTCTTATGGGCAATATTATTGAAGATCATGGTCTGATTGATCATTGGGGCCTTTCACATCCAGCTTCTAATGAATATTCCTTTCTTTCTCCCACTCATGGTACCTCCTCCAGACTGGATTATTTCTTAATCTCACAGAGGGTTGTTCAGTCAGTCCATGAATCTCAAATCTTAGAAGCATCGATCTCTAATCATTCTCCAGTTTTGTTATCCCTTCAGACAGGCCTAACAACACTGGGAGCAAACCTTAGAGAATGAATATTCAGCGCTATAAAACTCTTCTCGGTAAAACACAGCTTCAAACCCATCTTCAAACATATATTTCCCTTAATCATGGATCTGTGCTTTATCTTTATGTGCAATTCTCATATTTTTATCTATTTCCCTTCAATTTGAGTTCTGTCTTATTTATAAGAAAGAGGATGTGTAGTATTATCTCCATGTTTATTAATTGTACATTCCATGTCCGTGGAATGTTCTTGTGTTGTGATTCTATGAGTGGCAGTTGCCGCCTGACAGCTGATGGATAAGGTGCATATCAATAAACCTGATCTAAGGATTATTTGGACTGTGTATTTATTGATACTTTTCACTAACCATAGCCCTTGTCTGACAGAATCCCATGACCATTTAATTGGCCAGCTTAGTGAGATCTTGACTAGAGTGGTAAAAAGATCAAATACCGCTCACAAGTGTAAAGAAATGGGTAACTCTTGGTACAATCAGGAATGCCGGAGAGCCAAATCAGATTTAATTATTGCAGTCCGGGAAAACTCATCAGACAATGTTAAAATCAAAAGAGCTCAGTACAAAAGGAGTTTACTTTTGGCCAAAAAAGAATGGGACGAGAGGGTATGGTCTGACCTGTTAGATGCTTGTAAGCGCAAAGACCAGACTTCCTTTTGGAGCCTTATTTCTAGAGGCACCACAGGGGTCACTGAAACTAAGGATAGATCTCTTGAGGAAAGGACTTGGGTCAGGCATTTTTCTTTACTATATGCTTGTGCCGACCCAGGTGAAAATGAAGACCAGGCTAATATGTATCTTGACTTGGCATTGCATGAAACCCCTCTTGTATTTACCTTGAATGAAACAATTCTAGCAATTAAAGCTGTTAAGCCAGGAAAAGCCCCAGGCCCGGACAAAATACCTGGGGACCTCTGGAAACACGCGAATTACATTTGGGCTCCCTACATTAACTTATTATCTAATGAAATTGCTAGTGGAGCCCCTGTCCCCGAAACTTGGAAGGGGGCGGAGATTGTAACATTATTCAAAAAAGGTGATAGGTCGAATCCCTCGCACTATCGCCCTATCAGTTTGATTGACGTGTTACAAAAATATTTGCCCGCCAACTTCTTAGTCGTCTTGCCTTATGGATCGAAGATCATTCTATTTTTACCAAGTACCAGGCTGGTTTTAGACCAAAAATAAGCACAGTGGACCAGGTTTTTAGATTTTTATGTTTAGTCTGGAAATACACTATCATAAGGAGCTCCCATATATATGTGGCTTTCGTCGACTTGAAAGCAGCTTTTGATATGGTTCCCCGGGCAGACCTATGGAAGACACTAAATAATATGGGCGTGCCCGGAAACATTCTACAGTTATTAATCAGACTGCATGAGAATAATTATGCACAAGTCAGATGGGGACCAAATGGGGAACTAAGTGAGAAAATAAAAATAGCTAAAGGGGTTAGGCAAGGGTGTGTAATGGCACCTACCCTATCTATTCTCCCTTTATGTTAACGATATTCCCGACACCCTTTTGGGCTGTGAGCATGACTCTCCCAAATTGTGTGGTGAAGCCGTTCCGGCATTGTTATTTGCAGATGACACCATTTTAATCTCTCAGACACCCAGAGGACTTCAGAACCTTTTAAATAAATTTAGTTTGTATTGTCATGACAGGAAATTGGAAATTAATTCCTCAAACACAAAGGTCATGACCATCAACCCTCATAAAGGTTTTAACAAAGTTTTTAAAATAAATGATGAAATTATTGAAGAAGTCCCTAATTTTAAATACCTTGGTATCATTTTAGATAGCAAAATAACATGGAAAACTCAATTAGAAAATGCAAAACTGAGGTTGACTCAAAACCAGTTCCCGATTTTAAAAAAGCACAAGAATAGTCATTTTAAATCAGTTTCACCGGCCATTGAATTATTTAAATGTAAAGCACAATCATCCTCCCTCTATGGAGCAGATCTTTGGGGTTATGCATTGAAGGACACCTTTCTAGTTCGAGAGACTACCTTCATTAGACAGCTCCTAGGTGTACCTGGTTCCACGCCATTGACCCCTGTATTGTGGGACCTCAATTTTCGACGCACAGATGATTATGCTTCTCTTCGCCCGTTGCTTTACTGGGTCCGCCTGTGGTCTACAGAGGAGTTGGTAGACTACAGAGAAGCACTGAAAGAGATAATGGCTATAAAAAATATCACTTATCTGCCATGGTTAGTGTACGTCGGAAAATGGTTTGGAAAACTGGGCCTGAGTAACTTCTGGTCAGACCCAGATTCCCTCACTAACAGCTCAAAAAAGCTTCTGAAACAAAGGTACTGGGAGTTTATTAGTGACTCAGTGTTAGCCAACCCCAATATAGGGACTCTCGCGACTCCCGCGTCGCGTCCCTCCCTTCCCAAGCGTCTTTCCTCTTCTCCGGCGGCTGGGCTCGAGCGCTCTTCAATATTTATCAGTTGCTCTGCCTCAGCCGCCGGAGAGACCCAATCTATAACGTTTTTCTCAGCGAAATACCTTCAATCACCCCCCAGAAGTATTTGCTTGCTTCTCTTGATAGCCAAACGAATAATTTTGGATTTGAATATTTAAAACAGGATATTTAGACACTTAAATAACATTTTGAATTAGATAAGCCTATCAATTGCCCATAGTGCAATAGTTCATAGTGCTGATTTTAATCTTAAAATTTATCTTCCCTTTATTTTTAAGTAAACACCAAAAAAAAAAAAAAGGAGTTTGTTAGATTCTGTGTATAAAAAAAAAAAAAAAAGAGAGAGAGGAGGTTTAAGAGAGCAGAAACCTTATTATCTAAACTTTACTAATATCCCCCTTTTCGCTCTACCAATATTACTTCACCATGTCTGACATGGATTCAGATGACGCCACTGCGAGTTTGCCTGCACCTATCAGCGATTCGCTGAAGAAATTCCTTCAACAGGAGATCAAATCCTGTATGATGTCATCTCTCAAAGAAGTCATGCTCTCTAAGAGACCGTGTGATTCCCAAGATCCCCCTATTCACGGTAAGAGACCCAAAAAAACTAAACATTGCGAAAGCACTAAAGGCCCTAGCGCCTCTGATTGTACGGGAGGTCCTAGCACCTCAAATTGGATGGGAGGCCACTGCGCCCCACTTGAACCTGATGTCCCTCGGGACACTCCCTTGATCGGTGTCCATGGCGGCACAAATGTGTACGGTGTCCCTCGCGGCACACTTTGGAATAGTGCTAACCAAAAAAAGATTTCTGGTTTTGACTCCTCTTCCTCCTCCTTTGATGACAACTCCTCCAAAGACCTCTCTGACGAATTCGTCTTTGACCTAGATGAGGTTCAACAAGACTTCAATTCTCAACCTGATCCCGAGCCTGGCTCCAAAAATACTATTTGGAATCCTATCGGAGAAGAGATGTTCTCTCCCCTAAACATCTCCCACCCTAATACCTCAAAGTGGTTCCCACAGGAACACGTTTCCCAGTTTGTAACACGTTGGTTGAGAAACCTTCTAGACAGAAATACTAGAAACACAATGAGATCTGAATCCCCCAGACCTACCATTGAGGAGAGAGTCTGTCAAACTCCAAACTTAGACCCAGACCTTATCAAATTCCTCTTTAAATTAGGACGAGATCCTAGAAAAGGTCTGGAGAGAGCTCTTAAAAGCTGCCAAGACTGTCTTTTAGATGTCTTAGGTCCACTCGTTAGAATCTTGGATATGGCCGAACAATCCCACCTCTCCTCTACCCCCCTGAACGTTGATCTCGTTCGAGGATGGAGCCAAAGGGCTCTTGTTCTCCTTGGCAATGCTAATTCCAGTTTAAACGTTGAAAGAAGGAGGTCCATTTTAAACAAAATTAACCCTAAATTAGGGGACTTGGCAGAGAAGGAACCCTCCCAAAACCCTAAAGGTCTCCTTTTCGGAGAAGATATAATCAAAGAGATCGGTAAATACGTCTCTACCTTTACTGCTCTCGATAGGGCTCAAAACAACCTGAGACGAGTCTTTAACACAAACCTTTTTGGTCAGGCCGGCAGAAGGGGTCGCTCTTCCGGCCGAGGAAATCAACGACCCTATTCATCATTCAGGGGATCATCACCCTAGATCCATGGGTTCTAGAAACTGTCTTGGGTTTCAAGATAGACTTTTTACAGATCCCCTTCCAATCACACTTACCCCAACCCTTTGTCCTTTCACAAGATCAGGAAAAGATCGTGGAGGAAGAAATTATTTCTATGCTCAAAAAGGGTGCAATAGTGGAGGTTCCCTGGTCCGATGTAAGATTCATAAGCACTCTTTTTCTTGTTCAGAAAAAGGACAAAGGGTGGAGACCGGTAATAAATCTTCGAGAAGTCAACAAATTTCTGGTCTATCGTCACTTCAAAATGGAAGGTATCCACCTTCTAAGAGATCTCCTTCTCGAAGGAGATTGGATGGTCAAGTTAGACCTGAAGGATGCCTACTTCACCATCCCAATGTACAAGGAACATCAAGCTTTCCTTCAATTCGCTTGGAAAGAACGTCTTTACCAATTCCAAGCTCTTCCCTTCGGCCTCTCTTCTGCCCCTTGGTGTTTTACCAAGATCATGAAGTGTATTGTTACAATTCTAAGAGAAAGGGGTATCCGTCTCATCATCTACCTGGACGATATCCTTATCATGTCCCAATCCCATTCAGACCTCCTAAGAGATCTGAATACTTCAATGAACTTAATAGAGAGTCTAGGATTCATCATCAACAAAGAGAAATCCATTCTCTCTCCCTGCAAGACCATAGATTTCCTTGGCTTCACTCTGGACACTGTCAAATGTCTTCTCCTTCTTCCTACCAAAAAGATTGCCAAGATCCGGAAAGAGATCAGGTCCGTCTTGAAACAAGAGTCTTTGACACTCCGCGAACTAGCCAGACTTCTCGGACTTCTTTCTTCTTCCATCCAGGCCATTTTCCCTGGTCCTCTGAATTACCGCGCGCTTCAGCGAATAAAGAGGAAAGCGCTCAATTCAGGTCTATGGTATGGAGATCTTGTCTCTCTAGACCCAGATGCCAGAGCAGAGCTCTTTTGGTGGCTCGAAAACTTAGACGCCTGGAATGGCAAAGCTATCTTTGGCTCTTCCCCAGATTTTGTCCTAGAATCAGACGCCAGTCTTCATGGCTGGGGTGCACGCTTGGAAGACCAGAACACCGGTGGGGTTTGGACCCTGACGGAATCTTCTCAACACATAAACTTTCTGGAATTGACAGCTGGCTTATACGCTCTTATGAGCTTCAAACACTCCATCCAAGGGAGGTCTGTTGTTCTGAAAATGGACAACATTTCTGCTGTTGCCTATATCAATCGCCTTGGAGGAACGAAATCTGCAGATCTCTCCAATCTTGCCAGGAAACTTTGGATGTTCTGTCTAGAACACAAAATTTCCCTCAGGGCGGAATATCTTCCAGGGAAGTCAAACATTTCTGCAGACTGGAATTCAAGATTCCTTGTAGATTTTTCAGACTGGAAACTCGATGTGAACGTCTTCAATTCCCTTTTCCACTTTTGGGGTCCTATAGACGTGGACTTATTTGCCAGCAGGCTTACCTTCCAACTTCCCAACTATTTCAGTTGGATGCCGGACCCGGGCGCTCTCGCTGTGAACGCCATTCTCCAACCGTGGTCTCACTTCCTGGGTTATGCCTTTCCCCCTTTCGCCATGATTCAGAGGGTCCTCCAGAAAGTCAGATTAGAACAATGCCTTCTGATCTTAATTACTCCCTTTTGGCCGTCCCAAGCTTGGTTCCCGACAGCCCTGGAACTAGCATGCGACATTCCCTTTCTGATCCCAGCCTCTCCAGGCCTGGTCTCAAACGCAGACGGGGAAGATCATCGTCTTATTCTCGAGGGGAATTTGAACCTTCTTGCTTGGAAAGTGTCAGGCAATCTAACGAATTGTCTGGACTTTCGTCAACAGCTCTCTCTCTTCTCGGAGAATCTTGGGCACCAGGAACACACCTCAGGTATAACAACATTTGGAAGAAATGGTTTCATTGGTGCCTGGAAAGGAATCTCGATCCCGTGGAGACTCCTGTCGTCAATATCGTGAATTTTCTGGTCGAACAATTTGACAGAGGCCTTTCTTATCGCTCTATTAATTGTTTCAGATCCGCAATCTCCGCGGGCCATTCCCCCATCAACGGTAAATCGGTAGGTAAAAATCCTATTATTTGTAGAGTCCTCAAGGGTATAAGATTGAGGAGACCTCCTAAACCTAAGTATCAGACCCTTTGGGATGTTAAATGTATTTTAGACCTTTTTTGTTCTTGGCCTGATAACTCTTCCCTTAATAGAAAATTTCTCTCCTTCAAACTCACCACTCTATTGTGCCTAGTTTCCTGTAGAAGGGTTTCTGACATCAAAAGCTTAGACATTTCTAATAGATGTTATGATATATTTGGTGTCAAATTTGAGTTAATCAGAAGGACGAAAACCATGTCAGATTTTATCTTTTATCCTCGTTTTGACACCTTCCTTAAACTTTGTGTTGTTGCTTGTATGAAAGAGTATGACTCTAGAATGTCTCTCCTACGTCCTAACGATGCAAATCAACTTTTAGTTTCTTTTGTGAAACCTTTTAAACCTGTCTCTTCCACCTCTATAGCTAGATGGGTTAAATCTACCATGAGTCTTGCTGGTATCGACCTCTCTAAATTCCAAGCACACTCTATCAGAGGAGCTATGGCCAGTAAATCCTTCTGGTCAGGTGGTAAGTTGGATGATATTTTGAAAGCTGCTGACTGGTCAAATGCTAACACCTTTGCTCGTCATTACTGCAAGCCTATCGAGCATATGTCTGATGTTGTCCTTCGGGGCTACGAACATGCATAATGTAGCCTCCGGTCTTGTAATGAAATTGCGATTCTCCTATTAACATGACCAGAGAATCTGGATTTCATTAAAGACACGGAGGCTGACATTATCCCTCCCTCCTCCCTTTTACAACTTTGATATGTCTTTATGAAATTACTTTGATATGTCTTTATGAAATTATCTACTGCTTCAATTGCTGTTAATCTCTTATTATACCCATGCTATAATTATTTTTGAGATTTTATAGCTCTATAGGCTCTTGATTCTTAATCATCTCTTTCTTTCAGGCAATTCTATTTGACTGGATTTCCATTGAGGAGCTTTCCATTACGATATTGGAGATACTGGAGTTCCTTCAACGATGTTTCTTCTTGATTCTCTCCGTTTGTGAAGTCCTTCCTGCTGCTGCGATTCTTTTAAAAGAGGCAGATCATATCCTAGTTACATCCTTTGTACACTGTTTGTTCTAGAACTTATCCTTTATGATGTAGTGCGGCTGTGTGAGTTGCTTATTAAAGGATAATGCATAATGTCAGCCTCCGTGTCTTTAATGAAATCCAGATTCTCTGGTCATGTTAATAGGACAATCGCAATTCTTTGAAGTAAAAATGAATATGCAACTAGAGCCCCTTATGGATGAAATCTACCCCCCGTTGGCTAAAAGTCTATATCTAAAATTCTGGTACAGCATTTTGCAAACGAGGGACAGGACAATCAAATGGCACTGTAATAAGGGTGCAGACAGGAATACTGTTTCAGTTTTATGTGAGCTCTGTGAAATGGGGTTGAAAGAGGATGAGTCTCATGTTTTATTTATATGTCCTGCATATCTTAACGCAAGGAAAAAATGGTTAAAGCCCATATGCAAAATGTTAGGCATTCGCCACATTGGGGTTGAGCTTAGAATTTTTAAGGGAGACACCTCTCAACCGATAGTGTTCAGCCTGAGCCGTTTCCTCTTATGTGTAGCTTTGATCAGAAAGAGGAAAGGTTTTAAAATCTAACTTTATCTACTATTTTATTGCACTATCGCTGCCTAGAATTGAACGTATAAGTTAGGTGCAGAAGTATAAAGAACTGGCTAGCATAAAATTGTTGTTTTTAGTGATCCTGGTACTGTTTTATATAGAAAATATTTTATTGTTTTATTCTGTATATTTATTAAGTGATCTCGTTAGATGAGGCAAGCTGACTACGATGAACTGCCTTGCAACCAAAAAAAAAAAAAAACCCCTCAGGGAAATGTAATTATATACTCTGTATTATTTGATACAAGAAAAAGTGCTGCTAATTGTACCCAAATTTTACTGTGACTTTGTATCCGCTTGTATTTATTAGTTGTATGTATTGTATCTTACAAGGTTTTTTTTAACCGAATAAAGATTGAATTGTGAATTGTTGTATATCATAAAATATTAGCCCAAAATACTATTCACTTCAAATATAAAAATTCGGGGCGTGGTCTTGCCGCCTGAACACCGAGCTCCGCTTCGGGGGGAGGGGAGGTCTCCGACAGGAGGAACCTCTCTTCCCAACGCCCCTAGGACTTCGCGCCAACGTTTTTCGCAAGCTAAGTGAAGAGGCAGCGGATGGGCAATTTATTAGATACCTCTGCCTTTCCTTTGTGCTCTTTTTTGACACAGTCGTATTCTCCTCAGAAGATGCGCATCGGGCCTTTCGCCGCAGCACCAATCCCTGGGACTCTCGTGTACCAGGTGCGCCCCGCTACCTTCACATGTGAGGCTTATCTCAAACGACTTGCCTCACGACATACAAACTATCCAGAGGAGGAGATTCGTTGTACTGAAAGGCTATTAGGGGAGCAGTGTCTCGCTTCCATAAATAATGGCTTATGAGCACGCTGTCATTAGAAGGAATCAGCTAACATGATATCTGTTGCCTTCCCGTTGCAGTGGCGCCTCCTCTATAGGGACATTTGAGCGCCGCCCCCTGCTTTCTCACAGTGTGAGAAGGTAGAAACATAAATGGTAATAACTACCATTTGTTTCTGCCTTCTCGCACGGCGAGAAAGCAGAAGTTCCTGTTTGGGGGTGGGCGGTCCTGCTCGAGGGCAGGGGGAGTGGCTTGCCCACTGTTGTTCATACTGACTGTTTGGGCAGCCTGAGGCCGCCCAAACAGTCAGAGTGAACAACAGTGGACAAGCCATTCCCCCGTGCCCTCAAGTGACACCGCCCACTCTCCCTGTTCTCTATGTATGCTGCAGCATACATAGAGAAAATAACCCGGGTGGGGGGCAGCCTCACCAATCACAACGCTGAGGTGGAGGGGAGGGAGGCTGCTTGCAGCCTTCCTGATGACGAGCACCCTAGGAATTCAAAAGGCAGGACGGTGGGAGTCTCGGGACTTAAGCAAAAGCGGGAAGGTAGTAAGTTTTACTTTTATTTTATTTATCCCGCCTCCCCCTCATCCCCTCCACGGCGCGACAACCCCATTTCCACGCCCCACCCCCACCCACCCGTAATGCCGGCCACGACTGGCATCTAGCAGTCTTTCTAATATAGAAGAGTCCAAAGAACCTTTGGGTCCTGAGTCCTTGGGGACTCCTGCCTTGGACATCATTTTATGAATGACCCTTATTTCTGGGGGTGGGGCACACTGGGTAGATTCCCCTAGTCCCCAAAGGAAACTACAACCTGCTCCTCTTTTCTCAATTTTAGAAAAATGCTAAAAACTTATCTCTTCCCCACCCCCACGTAGACTCTGTTACCTATACCTACCCCTCACTCTGTTCTGTCTACCAGCGCCAGGAAGCTTCGGTGTCAGTGCGCTTTATAAGCAACACTTAACATAACATAACAACCTATGCAGAGAAGAGGAAAACTGATTGTTTTTTTCTCACCCCTACTTAAAGTGAAAGAGTGCTTAGGATCTGCAAGCTGCAGATAATATGTTGCTCCTCCAGAGGAAAGATAGAGGCATTTAAACTAACTGTCCCATCTAACAGCGGGCCAACCACTTTGTCTCTGCTCAAAATTGGGGTTTGTTTTTAGGTAGAACCTGCAGGCAGCAATGTGCTTTTTTTCGCTGGTCGTCTTTTTGGTCCTTTAATCCGTGAAATCTGTTTTAGGTTAACAAGCGTTGGCTGCCAACAAAGAGTCACTGTGCCGGTCCGTTGGTTCACATTGCGCAGGCGCTCAACCCACCACCCTGCCTTAGCTACGCACTCTTCGTAAAGAACCTTGAACGTGCTTACAGTTTGCCGCACGTTGCATAGAGAGCTGTGCAGTAGGCGCCCAACCCACCAACCAGCTTTAGCAGAGGAACTCTTCGTAAAGCACCTTGAACGTGCTTCCAGTTTGGCGCACATTGCATAGAGAGCTGTGCAGCAGGCGCCCAACCCACCAACCTGCCTTAGCAAACAAACTCTAAGTAATCTGTTGTGTTTTGTGTACTGATTGCCATTGTCCAAAGAGTTGCGCATCCAAGACGGATTATTGCATGGCTTCTGCTGATTGTGAATGACAATGTATGGGTTTCTTTCTAAGTACGAAGTATTCCATCGTCCAGGAGCTTCTGGTTATCCCCACAACACTACTTACCAGGTTTTGCTTTATTAGTTCTTGTCTGATGACATTCCTCTTCCTATGGCGCTACATAATTAATGCATATTGAGCTTATTGAATGTAGAGGCTTTTAATAAGTCAGATATGCTATTATATGTCATGAAAAATGAAAACAGACGCTTGTTCCCCACAGTGCAGTATTTACGCCTTGCCACTTTCAAATTTCACCAGCTGCCACTGTCCCGTTGTCTGTTTGTGAAGTGCCAGACAGCCTTGCTCAATCAAGAGGCTGTGAGGGGGATTATGTGCCATGTGCTGCCATCTGCCCAGAACCAAGCTGCATCGCTTCTCTATCTACCTCTCAGCTGATTTAACTTTTTTGGAGAGTGCTTGCAGGGAAGAGGGAGCATTCCTTTCGACATAAACAAAAACAAAGCCAACCTTTAGTTACAGGAGCAGCTTTACCAAGAAAATTCCACGGAATTCTACTGCCACCTTCTAGTTTCAAAACAAATTACAGCTGATAAGCACAGCTCTTGTCAATCATTTATTAGCATCTTAGATCCTCACCTCATATTTATGCTGACGAGCACAGCTGTGTGTCGTAGCATGATAGTAACCCATGCAGAGAAGGGCGAGTCTCTTTATGTTTATTTATTTCTTTGCTCTGAGCTGTGCCCACATGCACATTCGTGCCCTCGAGTCCAATAGCGCCCGCCCCACTCGCTGTTCGGAAGTGGTGTCCGGTCACTCTCCCCTCCTCTGGGTCGAGTGCAGGGTCCTAGTGCCCCTGACTCAGGTCTTTACATCTCCCCCTTTGTCACAAAGAGAATGCGATAAGAGAGAGATGGATCTAGGTATATGTCGAGAAGAAAGGGGAAGAGAGAGATATGGAGAGAGAGAGAGAGAGATAGATAGAAAGTGGGAGGAATGGAGAGACAGATATTCGTCCCCATCACTACATTTCTTCAATCAGTCTTTTTACCTTCTTGCTCACTCTTCTTGGACAAGTCCCTTCTTTTTCCTCCTGTAGGTCCTCTTCTTGTCCTTCACTCTTGTCCATACCTCTTCCTTCATTGTCTATTGCTCTGTTCCTCTCCTGTGCGCTAATGCTCTCTGCTGCAGTGTCCTGCAATGGTCTTCACTCCTTTGAAGTGAGAACTATTTCTTGTTATTCGGTAAGGCCCCCAATTCTGCAGTGATCATTGGCCCCTTGACCTCTGTTATTGTTAGTTGGTCCTTTGAGAATGGGCTGTCGGACTTTCTACGTTGTCGCTGACATACCACCATTTGGTCCCCTGGCTTGAGGTGCACCGGAGTGGCATGTTGCCTGGTGTCCGTGTATGCTTTCATCTTTTCCTTTGCCTCTTGGTCCTTGACAGCAATGCTGCTGTGATCTGTTGAGCTCTTCGTCTCTAGCTGTGGTAGCCTTGTTCTGCTTGTCCTTCCCAGTACTAATTCAGCTGGACATCGTCCTGTGGAGCTGTGGAGGGTGTTTCTATAGTCCCGTAGCACTTGACAGATTGCCTGTCCTATGGAAATCTGCACCAGCTTTGCTCTCTGTATTGCCTTCTTTATGTTGCTAATGAATTGCTCCAAAATGCCATTCGCTTGTGGCCAGAGAGGCGCTATCTTCCTGTGGTGAATGTCCAGGTAGGTCATGAATTTTTTTAACTCCTCCCCTAAAAACGGTGGACCGCTATCTGTCTTTAGCTTCTCTGGTGATCCCCAGGCTGCAAATATGTCATCCAATATTGGTAATGTCGCAGATGCTGATGTCGAGGAGGCGTGGCATACTATGGGAAATCTTGAGTATTCATCAATGATCACGAGCATGTAGTTGCCCGTGTCTAGCGGCCCATAGAAGTCTGCTGCTAACGTCGTCCATACTGCCTTTGGAAGTTCTGACATTTGTAATGGTTCCGGTTTTGCTGGTCGGTTTGCTGTTTTTTACCGGCCTTATCACTTGCCTTATTGTTTCCTGAAATAGCTCCGCCGCAGATGATATGCCGAAACTCTGACGCTTGAAGCGGAACAGGCCCATGTGCTTGGAGAATGTGGTAATGTACCTTGACTGCTCATATAGCTCCAGTTGATGGTACCCTTTGCACAGGTCCAGCTTTGAGAATCGGCATGCAACAGTGAGACAGCTTATCATGTCATTTAGGTGTGGCCCAGGGTGTCGTTCCCTCTCAATGGCGTGTTTGGTATCCTCATGTCCACGCATATGCGAATCTTTGAGGTGTTCCTTTTTGGAACCGCTACTATCGGAGATACCCAGCGAGTAGGCTCTTCCGCAGGCTCAATGACGTCTTTCGCCAGCAGACTATATTTCCTCTTCGACTTGAGGTTGTAGATGTATGAGCACTCGTCGGTGATGCTGCGCCACCGGTTTTACTGCCTCCTTGATGTGCAATGTTATTTCTTTCCTTTTTAGTTTTGCTAGGCCTTGTAATATGGCTGGATGTTCTTGTAGAATGTTCAGTTTCTCTGACATGTGGTATGTCATTGCCAGTAGGCCCATTACCTGCGCCGTGATATTGCTCAGCAGGCATGGTGCTCCCCCTAGCAAGTGTAGCTCCTCTCTGCATGACCTGCCTTTGTACGTCAGTGTCTCTGTGAACTGTCCCATGTTTTCCACTGGCTTCTTCGAGCCCCAGGTGAAAACATTGACAGTTGATGGTGATAGTGGCAGTTTTGTCTTCATCTTCTCGTACTCCGACGTGCCCGGTAAACAGTCATAATATTGATTCCAAAATATAGAATGGACATAATATCGAAGTAAAAATATAGACTGGACAAAATATCGAATGGACACAATATAGTGGTTAAAAAAATCGAATTTAAGGTAAGTAATATCGATTTTCAAAATATAGAAGTCAAAATATCGAAGTATACAATATAGGCATTAAATATATCGATTTTTTAATAATATCAATTTTTTTAAAGTGTTTTGTATGTTAGTATATTTGTGAAAAGTGTATATTAATTTTTGTAATGTATGTTTAATGTATTTTAAGTATTGAATTTTATGTTATTTAATTTTTGCGTAATTTAATTATGTAGCGGGTTGTGGGTTTATAGGGGAATAGGGTGGGAAGTAATTTAATTGTAATTAATTAAATATTTTTATTTATTTATTGGTATTCATTTTGAATTTATTTCAATTTATTGTTATTTTTTAATTGATAATTAATGTTTATTATTTGCCAATTAATTTGTATTAATTGATTAATTGTTAATTATGTTAATTTTCTAAATTTATTTTCTCTAGCGGGTTGTGGGTTTATAGGGGAATAGGGTGGGAAGTAATTTTATTGTAATTAAGTAAATAATTTTTTTCATTTATTGGTATTGATTTTACATTTATTGTTAATTCATTTTTAATTGGTAATTAATTTCTATTAATTGGCAATAATTTTTATTTTTATTAATTGGTAATTATTTTGTATTAATTAAATATTTGATAATTATGATAATTGTATTAATGTATTTTCTGTAGTGGGATGTGGGTTTATAGGGGAATAGGGTGGGAAGTAATGTAATTGTAATTAATTACATATTAAAAATACTTTTTGTGTTTTGATAATTAATTTACTGTTAATTTTTAATAAGTTTTTGTTATTGAAAATTAATTAGTTGTTAAATAATTATGAATAGGTTATTAATTTTTAATAACTAATATGTAGTTGTATTTCTAATTAATTATTACATAATACTGTCAGTCAGTCAGTCAAACAAAACTTTATTTGATTTGTTTAAAACCTTAAAAGTACATTCCACATTCCGTGATAAGAGAAAGGACAACAGCAAAACATGGTAATATTCAACAAGAAAAAGAGCAGCAGCATAACAGGATAATATTAAAACCACAATTACACCTCAAGATACTTGAAAATTAACTTCTCTTGTTCCTTTTAAAACGGAGTATTATAACATTCATTTGTTAAAATCGCTAAAATTTCCTTTATATACCTTCTTCAGAATACAATTTTTACTACTATTTTCCCTTAGTATCTCTACCTTTATTCAGGGATAAGGGCTACACTATACATGTTCTTCTGCGCATTTGAGGAGCAACCTAACTTTATTCATATATTTCCCCAACGCGCAGGCTATATCTAAAGTCTCCATTTCCACCAAAAGAGTGGCAGCTTGCATTCTGTGCGTAATCTTATATTTTTTTAAAATCGGACATAATATTACATTGGTTATTAATTTCAATTAATGTTTTATTGGTATTGATATTTAATTTATTTTTAATAATATATTAAATCATTACTTCCCCTACTGTTAAACTCAGTGGAGTGGGAATAGTAATTTTCACCCTCCCGCTATCCAACGCTTTCCCTACTGTTGCACTCTCTGGAGTGGGAATAGTATTTTTTACCCCTACGCTATCCAACGCTTTCCCTACTGTTGCACTCTCTGGAGTGGGAATAGCAATTTTTACCCCTACGCTATCCAAAGCTTTCCCTACTGTTGCACTATCTGGAGTGGGAATAGTAATTTTCACACTCCTGCTATCCAACGCTTTCCCTACTGTTGCACTCTCTGGAGTGGGAATAGTAATTTTTACCCTTATGCTATCCAACGCTTTCCCTACTGCTGCACTCTCTGGAGTGGGAATAGTAATTTTTACCCCTACGCTATCCAACGCTTTCCCTACTGTTGCACTCTCTGGAGTGGGAATAGTATTTTTTACCCCCATGCTATCCAACGCTTTCCCTACTGTTGCACTCACTGGAGTGGGAATAGTATTTTTTACCCCTATGCTAGCCAACGCTTTCCCTACTGTTGCACTCACTGGAGTGGTAATATTAAATGTTACCCTCCTGCTATCCTACGGTAAAATATTGTACATTTTTTTATTAATAACTTAAATTAATTATATCTTAATTTTAAGGTTATTTGAGTATTTTTAAGTATGTTTTAGTTAATTATATTTATTATTTCATTAATTTTAAATTACTTTTAAGACATTAAAAAAAGAAATCGATATTTTGACTGACTATATTTTTTACAGACTATATTTTGGATTCGATATTTTTGTACTTACCTGTTTGTAGATAGGAATTCGATATTTTGGCATTCTATATTTTGGTGACTATATTTTGGTAAGTCTATATTTTGTCATTCTATATTATGTCAGTGATCCGACGTGCACATGATGTTGCACGTGGCCCCACTATCAAGCACAAAACATGTGCTGTGGCATCCTAATTCAATCTCCACCATTGCTGTTTTCTTGATCTGATGCTTCTCCATGGTGTTAATGTGTTCTTGCCTTCGTTCTCCCGTGGGTGCATCTGACATCAGATACAGTCGTTCCGCCCTTTCCGGTGCGACTGTTCCTTCGGATTCATCTGAGGAGCTGCGATTTGCTGTCTCCATGTGCCTGGCATGCCTGCTCGTTACTGCTAGCTAAGTTACTACAACAATAAGTGGTCTCGTCGCTACAGAGGTGCGGTGTCCACCAAAAATATAGGGCAGATACCTTTGTCTATCATTCTCATGGTTCTCTGATTCCGCCACAATCCTTAGTTACATTACTGTTTCGCTATTGATTTTTCCTCATTACAACTATTTCATCTGCTAAACTTCCTCCCAACTACCATTTAGATAAGTGGTCTTGTGCTACTGTTATTTGTACTCTTTTACCATATCACAGACAATATCCAATTGCCTAAATTCAAGAACGAGAGGAAGAACTCAAAGCAGCCTCTTTTCAAAGAAGTTCTCAAACAACCCCAAAGTATGTCTGCGAAAGGCTCAACCTCACCAGTATCTAATCCATCTTTGGCTACCTTCTCTACAATGTCAGGGGCAACTATGGATCGCATTTTACAAGAACGCTCAACTATCAGCTGCCGTTTGACAGATTTAGACATTAATTTCTCCTCTCTCACCACAGAGACCAAATCAATCAAAGATGAGTTAGTACAATTCAATGTTAAAACAGATGGATTGGACCAACGACTAACAGCAGTGGAAACCAAGATGGATTCTATGCAAAGCAGAGATCAAGAACTCTTACTTCTCCTTAGTAAGCTCGTTGATCTGGAAGATCGCAGTCAATGAGAAAATATCCTTTTTTTTCGGCTTTCCTGAAAAGATTGGAGGTTAAAATGCTAGAACCTTCATATGCAATGTCCTTCTCAAGTTGCTAGATATCTCCTTTACTCCACTGCTTGAAATCCAATGTGCTCATCATATCGATCCTCCGTGTGCTGCCTCAGATTCTCGACCACGATCCCTCATTGCTTGCTTTCCATGGCATGAACAAGTATGTCAAATACTACTGGCAGCACACACGCAAGGCTCCTATATCTATGCTGGCCATGAAATCCGTATTGCAGCTGACTTTTCCCGAGAAACCAATGAACGGAGAAAGGCTTTCCTCTCTATGAGGCCCCAATTACGGAAAATGGACATCAAGTATGGTTTATTTGATCCTGCTCGTTTCCACATTACCAAAAATGGTGAATTCAGAGACTTCTACAATCCTGCAGATCAACAATACTTTATAGATGAACTGCATATTCAGGACGTGGACATACAACATACATCTATTGAACAGTTACCTCACGATTCTCATCATCCTCCACCACTAGTCGATACTCGACGACGCACCATTAGTGAAACTCGACCTCGTGGTAGAGATATTGAAAGATCAATTCGTATTCATGAAGACAAAATCTCTGCCCTTCAAAAAGTATCTACTTTTACGCAAGATTTCATAGAGCCAAATCTAAATCCCCCTTAAAATCTGCCTTGCATGAGAATGACCTTGCTAATATTTATATCTACGGTCTATGTAATCGATAGTTCAGATGTTACCTTGTACAACATTTATTTTCTATGATTTTGCATACTTTGGCTCATAATGATGTGATTTATAACTCATATCTTCTTTACACAAAAAAGGAGTCTACCTTCTATAACAGGGACTATCTGCCTTCTCTGCACAATTTTTGCTCAACCTAGAACAGTTATAGAATTATTTATTACATATTTCTTATTGCAATGCATTACTAGATTTTATTTGCATCTATTATATTTGTTAATAAGTATTTAAGGTTTACTATTTCACTTTCAATAAGTAGTTTACATACTTTTCTCTATAAGTTAGAACTATAGGTATTTTACTATGTCCCTTCACATCTTCTTACACTTTTCCCTTTACTATTTATTACTACCTATGTTATTATTATATATTTGACAACATCTATGTTTATAACTACATTTTGTTCTTAAATGTTACCTATTTAATGATATACATATCTATTTACGCATATATTGTTACTTATCAATTAATGGTTGCACATTTTATGCCTTTACTTATACATCTATGGAACATCTATGGATTACTGAATCTTTTTATATACTTCTACATTCATGGATTAATACATATTTTAATACATATATTTGCATTTTATTAGTTCTTCCTCAATCTTTTCTATATTCTTAAATTATGGATATTCCACATTTATAATATCTATACTTCCATTCATATATAAGCTTATGCTACTTATTTTTTCTATTATGATATGTCTTTTTATATATATATTTATATCAGTTTTACTTTACTCTATTTCATATGCGCACATTTATTTGTTAATAAATATTACTTGCAGTTATTAATAATCAATAGCTTATTCTGTATTTTGGTTTGTATTTAGGCGATAGTGAATTCATATATATATTTCTATATATCTTTCTGTACTCTATCAATCTATGTCTCTTCCCTTCTCACTCTTCTATATACTTGGCTCTTTTCCTCTTCTTTACACACGCTTGGCTGCTCAGATTCTTTTGTTTCTCTTACATAGTCATCACCATGTTTCAACCCTCCTGGCAGGGGCCCTACCCATGGCGGTGCTCTAGTGAGCCCAGACCTTCAGCTAAAGTTAATCTTTTTCCTTCTTTTTGTTTTTGTTTTTCATACTTTTATCTTTTACATTTTTTTTGCTTTTTTCTGACATCTTTTTTCTTTAGATTCCTTTCTCCTATTAGATTTCTTTATACTGCACGTTATCCTATTAATACTCTCTCTCTTTCGCTTTTCCTTCCCTCCCCCCTTTTTACTTTTACACTACACCTTGTATTACTCACTTAATAGATCTTGCGCTTGCTCTCTACTTCATTTCAACCTTTATCCTAGTTCATTACTTTCTTAACTTTTTCAAGTGTTCTGGTTTCCACTTGAAGTATGACTACTACTCATTCTCTGCGGGTTATAAGATGGAATGTTAATGGTTTAACACACTATATAAAAAGGAAAAAGGTTCTTTCCTATCTGAACTTCAAAAGGAGTAGATGTGGCTCTCCTTCAGGAAATAACTTGAAACGTGTTATCCTGGTGCACACAAAATTAACCTTTTCGAAGTCAAAAGTATTTAGATTTAAGATAGCGCTGCTCAGGCCACAAGGCGTCCTGCCCTTGTCTTCAAGTAACTCAAAACGTAGAGTAGGAGGGGAACTCCCTTCTACAGCTGAACGCGCTGTTTTGCAATAGAACTCAAAAGATTCTTTTCAGTCTTTAAGACTGAAAAGAATCTTTTGAGTTCTATTGCAAAACAGCGCGTTCAGCTGTAGAAGGGAGTTCCCCTCCTACTCTACGTTTTGAGTCTCCTTCAGGAAACCCATCTTGAAGCATCAGAATCTGAAAAATTACGCAGAGAATGGGTTGGTAAAGTCTAGCACAGCAGCATTCATACAGACAGATCCTCAGACACTACCCCCGTTCGTGAATGTGGAGTGGCAATTTTGATCCGTAAATCTTTACCAGTTACAATTTTGAAAACTTGGGAAGATCCAGATGGCAGATATGTCAAATTGCGCATCGGCAATACACTCCTTTGCATGTGTTCCGTTTATGCCCCAACGGGTAAAATAAAATAATTTCTTCTTCAATTAAATCGCATTTTGTCTGAGATTGGCTATTCCCAATACCTGATAGACAGGGATTGGAACCTAGTCAGAGATTCAGTGCTCGACAAAACAGGTCCTCTTGACAAGAATAATGCAGTGGACAGAGCTCTTATGGGCAATATTATTGAAGATCATGGTCTGATTGATCATTGGGGCCTTTCACATCCAGCTTCTAATGAATATTCCTTTCTTTCTCCCACTCATGGTACCTCCTCCAGACTGGATTATTTCTTAATCTCACAGAGGGTTGTTCAGTCAGTCCATGAATCTCAAATCTTAGAAGCATCGATCTCTAATCATTCTCCAGTTTTGTTATCCCTTCAGACAGGCCTAACAACACTGGGAGCAAACCTTAGAGAATGAATATTCAGCGCTATAAAACTCCTCTCAGTAAAACACAGCTTCAAACCCATCTTCAAACATATCTTTCCCTTAATCATGGATCTGTGCTTTATCTTTATGTGCAATTCTCATATTTTTATCTATTTCCCTTCAATTTGAGTTCTGTCTTATTTATAAGAAAGAGGATGTGTAGTATTATCTCCATGTTTATTAATTGTACATTCCATGGCTGTGGAATGTTCTTGTGTTGTGATTCTATGAGTGGCAGTTGCCGCCTGACAGCTGATGGATAAGGTGCATATCAATAAACCTGATCTAAGGATTATTTGGACTGTGTATTTATTGATACTTTTTGTGAGAAGTTGGCCTGGTATATAATGCTCACTAATTCTTAGTGATCACTTTGTACCATGCCAAGCAACCCTTATGATGATGGTTGTAATTCAACCTTGTAGACCAGTTATCCTAGTGGTAACGTGGACAAAGCAGTCTTAGGCTAAACTCTGAAAGGCATGTGAAGCCAGCTGTTATACCATACACAACCCCCTTGAATACCAAATGAAAGGGACACCACACAGATATATATTGAAAATATATATTGATTTATTAACTATAAAATCCCCTGGACTCTTTATGAGCACAGAAGCACAAGCGTTAAATCACAAGACAGTTTAAAATACACAAAAGTTGCACAATATGGATGAGCTCTAGGGGCCACCTAAACCATATACTAAGAAAGTGGTATAAGAGATACCAGGAGGAAAGTGAAGAGGCCTAGGGCCTTGGGAATCGCTGGAGCTATTCGAGAATAGCTGTGACTAAGTCGGGAGAGGCCCACGGGACTCGGGTGCAGTGTTCAAAGTGCACGCACTTTCCAATACAAAGTCTATGGTGTGTAAAAAGTACAAAGTTAGAAAGTTAGGAACCTTCCGAGTGACCTACGGAGTTAAAACTTAAGACACAGGCCCTTGAGATGTGTACCAATGCAGGAGCACTGGCGGAGCTGAGTTACCTCACCCACAGGAAGCGGGTGCACAGGGTCGAAGTAGTGTCGGGTTTCGTCACGCCGGTCGATGGTGCTTGGAGCTGAAGATGCTGCAGGCGGCTCGAGGAGAAGAGTTCCGGTGGATCCAAGGGTGGATCTGAAGATGTGAAGACCTGAAAGCAGAGGGGACAGTGTTCAAAGTCACTAGCCAGTGACTACCGTGGAACCAGATTGGAACCAGGCGATGTCGGGTGCAAACAGGCGTTGTCGGGTAGCTTCTTTCTGCAGCCACGTGGATACCCGGGGTCGAGGACGTCCAGGAGTCGGTCACAAGCTGTCCCACGCAGGCTTCTCGCTGTTGGCGGTGTCGGCACCTCGATCGGAGCAAACAGGCCTTGGCAAAGGCAAGCCAGGCAGAAGTTGAAAGATGCTTAACACTCAGACCAGCAAGGTCAGAGCGGGTGCTCCTTTTCACAGGAGCTTGGGTAGGTCTGGAGCAACCAGACCTGCTGTGTAAATCTTCAGTTTCGTCGCCAAGATGGCCGCTGACCACGTGGCTAGTGGCCGGGATGGCGCGTCGAGTGGCACAATGCAAAAGGGCCCCACGCAGATCGTGGAGATGCTGGAGGGCTGATCTTCGGTGCAAGGGCTGCTCGGTGGTGGGGGTTCTCAGCCCTCAAAGCACAACGTCGAGGATGCCTCAGAAGCTGCGCAGTCAGCTTTTCGAGTGTCTTCCAAGAGGTCCGGTCCCACGTCACTCGGTGCCTCCACGGGTCCCTTCTTTGCAGGGACTGTGGATCGGGCTCTGAGAGGTCTGGGAGTCTGGTTCTTGTCGGGCTCTGGGCTCGGTCTCCGGCGGGAGGCGGCGGCAAAGCAGACGTCGAGTTGCTGGTTGGTACCTGTGTTCACAGGGTGGCCACTCCTAGGCCACAAGGGAGATTCTCTTCAGTCTTCTGTGCAGCAGAATGTCGAAGTCCAATCTTCTTCTTGTTTAAAGTTGATTTCAGGATGATCTGCTGTGCAATGGCACTGCTCCCGCTCTTATTCCCAATCTGAGGGGTGGATCACCTACTAGGTCCCTCCTCTGGGAGGAACCAGGAAGGGGGGCGGCTACACCCCCTTTCCTTTGTCCAGCTCCTCGCCAGGACTGGGGCTGGAAGGCCCCAGAACCGGTTTGGACTGGCCTATGCACGGGGACACCTTGTGTGCCCCGGGCATGTCTGATTCTATTCAGCCCTGTCCTACCCAATACACAAAATCCTGTCTGGGGTGGTGCTCGCACCTCCCAAGGCAGGAAACCCTTTGTCCAGGCCACCATCTGCCGAGTTTCGGTCAGCAGCAGGAGGCCAGACTCGTGTCTGTGGTGGCAGCATCCATTTTGTGATGCTGAGGCTCTCTTTAACTTTAACCGGGGTTAAGGCTACACACATGTCGTGTCCCTCTAGAAGGGTGGAATGCTATCCCCGTCGCCAGAATTGGCGAGGGGATAGTATTCCAATTCGTATGACACCTTACTCGACATGTTTTGATAAAGCCAAACCAAAGATAGCAAATAACCGCGAGGATTATAATGCACTTAAGAGTATATGGTATGGCAATATCCCGGAACAGCTTAGGGAATGGTTCCCGACAGCTGCAGACAGGCTCAGCTCATGCTAGAGCACCATCTCACATATTTTGAAGCACTCTGCCTCCAGGATTGATGAGGCCTTCCATAGGAGTGGCTGATAGGAACATATGTGTCCAGTTTAGGGTTAGGCACAGACATACTGTACCTAAGTAAGAGGTGGTTACACCGACTTACCCCAGCTGAGTGATCAGCCAGTTGTGTCAAATATGGAGGCCAGGCCAGGGGTGGCATAATACATGCTGCAGCCCCTGGTAGGCCTTGGTTACACCTATGCCCTGGGCACCTAGGGTGCACTAATACAGGGGCTCATAAGGTGAACCAGTTCCAATTCGTAATGCACCTAAAGTGCATTGGCATTAATTTAGAGAGAGAACAGCAGGCTGTGGGTCTGATTAGCAGGCCCACAGCCACATTAAGTCAGAAACCAGTGAAGCAAAAAGCAAAAATTTGGGGTGACCATAGGATAGCAGACCCTACTCTCCTACATAACCCCCCCCCCAAACGCAGGGACATTAGACTAACCTTGACCAGTTGTGTCTTCATGTTCTACGTCTGCGTTGCCATGGTCAGTCCCTGGGCGGTGCTCCACTGTAAAGTCCATCCCCTGTAGGGAAATGGACCACCTGAGTAGTTTGGGGTTTTCACCCTTCATCTGATTAAGCCATAGGAGGGGCTTATGGTCGGTCTGAATCTTGAAGTGAGTGCCAAATAAGTATGGTCTCAACTTCTTCAGGGCCCACACCACAGCAAAGGCCTCCCTCTCTATAGCTGACCAACGTTTCTCTCTGGGGGTCAGCCTTCTGCTAATGAAAGCAATGGGCTGGTCCTGGCCATCTACATTAAGCTGTGAAAGCACTGCTCCCACTCCCAACTCAGAAGCATCTGTTTGGACAATGAACTCTCTTGAGTAGTCAGGACTCTTCAGGATAGGTGCAGAGCACATGGCCTTCTTCAGGTCATCAAATGCCTTTTGACAGATTTCTGTCCACTGAACCTTTTTGGGCATCTTCTTGGATGTCAGATCATTAAGAGGAGTCACAATGGACCCATAGTTCTTAACAAACTTCCTGTAGTACCCAGTCAGGCCCAAGAAAGCTCTGACCTGAGTCTGGGTAGTTGGAGGGGACCAGTCCTTGATGGTCTGGATCTTACTCTCCAGTGGTTGAACTTGGCCTCCACCTACAAGGTGGCCCAGGTATACAACCTTACTCTGCCCTATCTGGCACTTTGTTGCCTTGATAGTGAGGCCTGCCTTCTGCAGAGCCTCAAGCACTTCCTTCAGGTGGACCAGGTGATCCTCCCAGGTGGAGCTAAAGACAGCAATATCGTCCAGATAAGCTGCACAAAAGTCATCCAACCCAGTGAGGACTTGATTCACCAACCTTTGGAAGGTGGCAGGTGCATTTTTCAAACCAAAGGGCATCACCACAAACTGATAATGCCCACTAGGGGTAGAAAATGCTGTCTTGGCTTTAGACTCCTCAGCTAACCTGATTTGCCAGTAGCCAGCTGTCAAGTCAAATGTGCTCAAATATTTGGCAGAAGCCAACTTGTCAATGAGCTCATCTGCCCTTGGAATAGGGTGTGCATCTGTCCTGGTGACAGCATTGAGTCCTCTGTAATCCACACAGAACCTCATCTCTCTCTTGCCATCTTTGGTGTGAGGTTTGGGGACCAGAACCACTGGGCTAGCCCAGGGGCTCTCTGAAGGCTCAATGACACCTAATTCCAGCATCTTTTGCACCTCAGTCTTTATACAGTCCCTGACGTGGTCAGGTTGCCTGTAAATTTTTCTCTTTACAGGAAGACTGTCACCAGTGTCCACCACATGTGTACACCAGTTAGTCTGACTGGGTGTCAATGAGAACATATGCCTGTATGCCTGTAGAACTTGTCTGCAGTCATGTTGCTGATGTTCAGTGAGGCTGCCACCTAAGGCCACACCATCAACTGAGCCATCCTCAGGGTTCTGAGTGAGCAGGTCTGGGAGAGGGTCACTCTCTTCCTCCTGTCCCTCATCTGTAGCCATGAGCAAGCCCATGTCTGCCCTGCTGACATATGCCTTCAATCTGTTCACATGGAGCACCCTGTGGGGGCTCCTGGGAGTTCCTAGGTCCACCAAGTAGGTAACCTCTCCCTTCTTCTCCAGAATTGTATGGGGTCCAGACCATTTGTCTTGGAGTGCTGCTGGGGCCACTGGCTCCAACACCCATACCTTCTGTCCAGGCTGAAATTCAACAAGGACAGCCTTTTGGTCATGCCAAGCTTTTTGTAATTCTTGGCTAGCCTCAAGGTTTTTTGATGCCTTTTCCATGTACTCTGCCATCCTGGAGCGGAGACCAAGTACATAGTCCACTATGTCCTGTTTAGGCTTTTTGAGAGGTAACTCCCATCCTTCCTTCACTAGACACAGGGGTCCTCTTACAGGGTGCCCAAACAACAATTCAAAGGGGCTGAAGCCAACCCCCTTTTGTGGGACCTCTCTGTAAGCGAACAAAAGGCAGGGCAGAAGGATGTCCCATCTTCGCCTGAGCTTTTCAGGTAATCCTTTAATCATGCCCTTTAGGGTCTTGTTAAATCTCTCAACAAGCCCATTGCATTGTGGGTGATAAGGAGTGGTGAACTTGTAGTTGACACCACATTCCTTCCACATAGCTGTCAAATATCCAGACATGAAGTTGGCACCTCTATCTGATATTACCTCCTTAGGAAACCCCACTCTGGAGAAAACTCCAAGTAAGGCCCTGGCCACAACAGGAGCTGTTGTGGTCCTAAGGGGAATTGCCTCTGGGTACCTGGTGGCATGATCCACTACCACCAGTATGAATCTGTGCCCAGATGCTGTAGGGGGATCCATTGGACCAACAATATCAATCCCCACTCTTTCAAAGGGAACCCCCACCACAGGTAGTGGTATCAGGGGGGCCTTTGTTGTTCCACCTGCTTTACCACTGGCTTGGCAGGTTTCACAGGAGCGACAAAACTCCTTGGTGTCTTCAGACATGTGAGGCCAGTGAAAGTGAGGGACAAGCCTGTCCCAGGTCTTGTTCTGGCCTAGGTGTCCTGCTAAAGGAATATCATGGGCCAAGGTGAGTAGGAAGCCCCTAAATTGCAGAGGTATAACCAACCTCCTGGTAGCACCAGGCTTGGGGTCTCTAGCCTCTGAATAAAGGAGTCCATCGTCCCAATATACTTTATGGGCACCTTGAGCATTCCCAGCAGCCTCAGCAGCAGCCTGCTGTCTGAGGGGTTCAAGAGAAGGACAGGTTAACTGAGCCTGCCCCAAGTCCGCCCTAGAAGGTCCCCCTGTCCCCAGAAACTCAACCTGATCAGGTTCAAGTTCTTCAGGGACAGTTCCTTCAGGGGTCTCAAGATCAGTTTCCTGTGAAGCCTGATCCTCACTTGTAGGCAGTTGGGAAGGCGCAGCCTTAACCCTCCTGTTCTTCTTCTTGGAAGGTACTTGGTCCATTGTTCCAGGATCCAAGACCTGAGGTTCAGAGAGGCACTTTTTGGCCTGTGACCTGGTCACAGCAAGGACATGTGATGATATCCCTAACATCTCTGCATGAGTCCTGTACTCAACTTCTGACCATAGAGAGTTCTCCAGGTCATTGCCCAACAAACATTCTACTGGGAGATCAGCACTAACCACAACTTTCTTTAGGCCAGTTACCCCTCCCCAGGAAAAGTTAACAAGTGCCACACTATGTGTAGTAGTGACATTGCTGGCATTGATCACCAGGTAATCATCGCCTGGCATGTATTGTCCAGGGTCCACAAAGTTAGGTGTCACCATAGTGACACTGGCACATGTGTCCCTGTAAGCTTGAGCCACTTCATTGTTGATCAAAGGTGTCTGTCTGTATTTGACCAGGTTACTGGGACTTATGTCAGGGGTCAAATCTATGTCCCCTTCACAAACCAGAACAGCCTGTGTAAGGGTTCTGACTAGGTCAGAATCTCCTTCAGTTCCCAAAGTGATACCCACTAATCCCTTGGTTTGAGGACCAGCACTGCTAACTGTACTATTTATTTATTATTTATTTATAAATTTATAAAGCGCCTGGTGACCCGGAGGCATCCCCGCGCTATAGAGCTGAAATATCCAAAGAGGAGGGGGGACCGGAGGACTATTTGGGGAATAAGAAAGTTTTTAGTTTTTTCCGGAAGAGGGCGTGGCAGGGTTCCAGACGCAAGTGGCGAGGCAGTGCGTTCCAGCCTGAGGAGGCCTTGACCGAAAAGCGACGGCCACCGGTCCGAGCCTTCTTAAATTTAGGGACGATGGCCAAGTGCTCGTCGTCCGAGCGCAGTGCCCTAGGGGCTTTGTAGGGGGCGACAAGGTCTTTCAGAGCGGCCGGGCCGGCACCATTAATGAGTTTGTGACTGGTGCACATTGCCTTAAACTCAACTCGTTGGCGGACAGGGAGCCAGTGCAGGGCCTTGAGGGCTGATTTGGCAGAGGCTCTGGGGGGGAGGTCCATTATGATCCTTGCCGCGGCGTTTTGTGCCCGTTGGAGTTTGGCTAAGGTAAACTCCGGTGCACCGAGGTAGACGGCGTTGCTATAGTCGAGTCTGGCTAGGATGAGCCCTTGAACCAGCAGTTTCCTGGATAGCGGAGGAAGGAGAGGGAGAATTTTGCGGGTTGACCGCAGGAGGCCAAAGCATGATCCAGCGGTCTTGGTTGCCTGGGTCTTCATGGTGAGGCTTGGTTCCAGCCAGACGCCTAGCGTTTTGACTTCTGACTTTGGGGTGGGTATCTCACCAAAGGTGTCCGGCCACACCGAAGCGGGAATTGATGACCATTTGTTGCCCAGGAGCATAATTTCGGTTTTAGAACCGTTCAATTTTAGGGAAGATTCGCACATCCAGGAGTAGATGTCTTGGAGGCAGTTCCGCAGGCTGTCTGGGTGTTTGTCCAGCTGGGAGAGGGAGACGACAAGTTGGGTGTCGTCAGCGTAGTTGACAATTTTGATCCCATAGGGGGTCACGACGTCTTCCAGGGGGGCCATGTAAACATTAAACAGGGTGGGACTAAGCGAGGACCCCTGCGGGACTCCACATGTGAGTGGAAGGGGGTCTGAGCGAGAGTTGCCGTCCCACACCTGAAATGACCGGCCTGATAGGAAGGAGTTAATCCAGGCGTGTGCTGAGCCCACAATTCCTGCCCTGGCCAGGCGATGTAGAAGGACACGGTGATCCACCGTGTCAAAGGCGGCACTGAGGTCCAGGAGGATCACTGCCACTGATCCTCCTGAATCCAGAATGCGCCTTGATTCCTCAATGACGGAGAGGAGGGCTGTGTCCGTGCCCTGGCCAGGCCTAAAGCCAGTTTGAGATGGGCGCAGGATTTTGTTGGTCTCAAGGAATAGGGAGAGTTGGGAATTAACTAGTTTCTCCGCCATCTTGCTGATGCAGGGAAGGAGTGATATGGGTCTATAGTTAGACATATCGTCAGGATTCAGATGGGGTTTTTTTAGCAGAGCTTTGACAACCGCATTTTTCCAGTTGGGCGGCACTGTGCCTTGGCGCAAGGAGATGTTAATGAAATCCCTGATGGTAGAGACTATGCTGGGGGCGGCAGCTTTCAATAGTCTGGCCGGGGCTGGGTCAAGAGGAGAGCCGCTTTTCATTTTGGCTAACGTGGCGGAGACCTCAGTGAGGGAGGTTGCTCTAAAGGAGGACAGCCGCGGGCTGTTAATACAGACCTCAGTATCAGTGGAGTTGTGGGGGGTGATGCTGGGGAGAGAGTCCAGTATTCGCGAGATTTTAGAGTCGAAGAAGGAGGCAAAGTCATTACTTCTGTCTGAGGGGGCATGGGAAACGGGGGGCGCTGATGGAATGTTGAGGAGTTCTTTGACAATCAGGTACGCTTCTTTTGTGGAATTGGTGGCGTTTTGTATTCTGTTGTCATAGAATCCTGCCTTAGCAAGTTTGAGAGCTGATTTGTAGCGTCTAACTGCACTATTGTAGAGATCTTTGTTACTGTGGAGCCAGTCCTTTCTCCACTGCCTCTCGGCCTTTTTGCACTCTTTGCGTAGGTCCCTGAGGTCAGGAGTATACCAGGGGGCCTGGCCTTGTATCCTGTTTTTGATCTCCCGATTTTTTATGGGGATAATATTATCGAGAGTGGAGGATATCCAGTCTCTGACTTGGGAGTCGGCGGTGGAGGGGTCCTCAGAAAGACTGGGGGTCGAAGCGTCCAGGGCTGTGGACCAATCCTCCACCGAGAGTCTGGCCCATGCTCTGTCTCTGGTGAAGGTGGGGGGTTTTTGAGGCTTTTTGAAAGCTCCAGGGAGATGGGTCGTGACTAGAAAGTGGTCCGTCCACGGGAGGGGTTGGGAATTAATGAAAAGGAGGGAGGGGATGTTGGAAAACACCGGGTCGAGAAGGTGCCCTTTCGTGTGAGTTGGTTCAGAGTTGGCGAGAAGCAGACCCAAGGCCGCTAGGTCGTCAATAAAGTCGGTTGCCCCAGTGTCAAGGGGATCCTCGAGATGAATGTTTAGGTCGCCTGTTATAAGAAAGTTGGGTGTCAGGTGTGCCGCGGAGGAAACGGTTTCCAGGAGGGCGGCTATGAAGGGGCCAGAGTGGCCGGGCGGCCGATACACCAGGAGGCCTGACAGGGAGTTAGTCGAAGACAGCTGAATCGTGAAGAGGCAACTCTCTGAGTCTTGGATCGCGCAGTCTTTGGATCGACAGATAAAGTGGTCCCTGTGGATAATGGCTAATCCACCTCCTCTACCTAGGGGACGAGGTTGAGACATGATAAGGAAGCCCGGGGGGAGAGCTAAGACGATGTCAGCGTTGGAATGCTCCGTAATCCAGGTTTCTGTGAGGAAAAGTATGTCCAGTTTAAGGTCGACAATAAGATGGTTGATAAGCAGGGCATGTTTGGGAAGTGATCTGCAGTTAAGGGTCGAGATTTTAAGGACAGGGGGAGGGACGGGGGGTTTCGGAAGGGAGAGATTGCCTGGTTTGCATTTGTCACAGCGGCGAAAAGGGACAGTAGGGTCGTATAGTGCCAGACAGGAGCTGTTTTTAGTGGGTCTAAGGCTGAGGGGCTCTCTGCGGGAATAGCTTACCTTAGAGGTGACTGGGACAGGCATATAGTCTGGCCCTAGGCCCGGTCGTGCGCGGACGGGCGCAGACGGGCTTGCCTTAGGTGCGCCTTCGGCGCGCAAACGGCGCTCCCGCTGCGCTCGTCCGCTGCGCTGGAATGGCCGACACATTTGTAGTATATGTTATGGGCGTAGCCTCGCAGTGGGCATGGCTTCGCCTTCGACCGCGCTGGCGGTGTGGGCGTTTCCTCTCAGGCAGCGTGGGCTCGCTGTGTTTTGGAGGGTCTAGGAGGGCAGGCTGAGCGCTTGACTGCAGCGCTTCTGCTCAGGGGAGCTTCGTGGTCAGTTACCGAAATTAAAAACAACAGTAAGTGAAAAATAGTGGTGACAGAGTTAAAATACAATTTTTAGATGCAGCGTGCTAACCTCCGGCTTACCGCCTCAGAGGGAGTATAATCAGAAGTGGGTGTTGCGCTCTCAGGAGCGTTTAAGTAGTCCGGTGGGCGTGGCCTCGCAGTGGGCGTGGCTTCGCCTTCGACCGCGCTGGCGGTGTGGGCGTTTCCTCTCAGGCAGCGTGGGCTCGCTGTGTTTTGGAGGGTCTAGGAGGGCAGGCTGAGCGCTTGACTGCAGCGCTTCTGCTCAGGGGAGCTTCGTGGTCAGTTACCGAAATTAAAAACAACAGTAAGTGAAAAATAGTGGTGACAGAGTTAAAATACAATTTTTAGATGCAGCGTGCTAACCTCCGGCTTTCCACCTCAGAGGGAGTATAATCAGAAGTGGGTGTTGCGCTCTCGGGAGCGTTTAAGTAGTCCGGTGGGCGTGGCCTCGCAGTGGGCGTGGCTTCGCCTTCGACCGCGCTGGCGGTGTGGGCGTTTCCTCTCAGGCAGCGTGGGCTCGCTGTGTTTTGGAGGGTCTAGAAGGGCAGGCTGAGCGCTTGACTGCAGCGCTTCTGCTCAGGGGAGCTTCGTGGTCAGTTACCGAAATTAAAAACAACAGTAAGGGAAAAATAGTGGTGACAGAGTTAAAATACAATTTTTAGATGCAGCGTGCTAACCTCCGGCTTTCCGCCTCAGAGGGAGTATAATCAGAAGTGGGTGTTGCGCTCTCGGGAGCGTTTAAGTAGTCCGGTGGGCGTGGCCTCGCAGTGGGCGTGGCTTCGCCTTCGACCGCGCTGGCGGTGTGGGCGTTTCCTCTCAGGCAGCGTGGGCTCGCTGTGTTTTGGAGGGTCTAGGAGGGCAGGCTGAGCGCTTGACTGCAGCGCTTCTGCTCAGGGGAGCTTCGTGGTCAGTTACCGAAATTAAAAACAACAGTAAGTGAAAAATAGTGGTGACAGAGTTAAAATACAATTTTTAGATGCAGCGTGCTAACCTCCGGCTTTCCGCCTCAGAGGGAGTATAATCAGAAGTGGGTGTTGCGCTCTCGGGAGCGTTTAAGTAGTCCGGTGGGCGTGGCCTCGCAGTGGCCGTGGCTTCGCCTTCGACCGCGCTGGCGGTGTGGGCGTTTCCTCTCAGGCAGCGTGGGCTCGCTGTGTTTTGGAGGGTCTAGGAGGGCAGGCTGAGCGCTTGACTGCAGCGCTTCTGCTCAGGGGAGCTTCGTGGTCAGTTACCGAAATTAAAAACAACAGTAAGGGAAAAATAGTGGTGACAGAGTTAAAATACAATTTTTAGATGCAGCGTGCTAACCTCCGGCTTTCCGCCTCAGAGGGAGTATAATCAGAAGAGGGTGTTGCGCTCTCGGGAGCGTTTAAGTAGTCCGGTGGGCGTGGCCTCGCAGTGGGCGTGGCTTCGCCTTCGACCGCGCTGGCGGTGTGGGCGTTTCCTCTCAGGCAGCGTGGGCTCGCTGTGTTTTGGAGGGTCTAGGAGGGCAGGCTGAGCGCTTGACTGCAGCGCTTCTGCTCAGGGGAGCTTCGTGGTCAGTTACCGAAATTAAAAACAACAGTAAGTGAAAAATAGTGGTGACAGAGTTAAAATACAATTTTTAGATGCAGCGTGCTAACCTCCGGCTTTCCGCCTCAGAGGGAGTATAATCAGAAGTGGGTGTTGCGCTCTTGGGAGCGTTTAAGTAGTCCGGTGGGCGTGGCCTCGCAGTGGGCGTGGCTTCGCCTTCGACCGCGCTGGCGGTGTGGGCATTTCCTCTCAGGCAGCGTGGGCTCGCTGTGTTTTGGAGGGTCTAGAAGGGCAGGCTGAGCGCTTGACTGCAGCGCTTCTGCTCAGGGGAGCTTCGTGGTCAGTTACCGAAATTAAAAACAACAGTAAGTGAAAAATAGTGGTGACAGAGTTAAAATACAATTTTTAGATGCAGCGTGCTAACCTCCGGCTTTCCGCCTCAGAGGGAGTATAATCAGAAGTGGGTGCAGGTGCCTTAGGGGCTGCAGTGCTGGGGGCTCCACCCTTTTTACACTCACTTGTCCAGTGAGAGGTGTTCTTACAAGTTTTACACCAGGGTTTCTTCTGACCTTCTTTCTTCTTCTTCTTGGAAGTTTGGGACCCACCCTCTGTCTCAGTTTGGGGCCCTGTTGAATACTTCTGGTCTTTAGCTTTCTGCTCCCCACCCTTCTGGTCTGTTTTCTTCTGGTCACCACCCTGGTTCTGGTTCTGGTTCTTTTGCTTAACTCTGGTTCTTACCCATTTATCTGCCCTCTTTCCCAATTCTTGGGGAGAGGTCAAATCTGAGTCAACCAAATGTTGATGCAACTGCTGGTTCTGACAATTATTTAAAATGTGTTCTCTCATCAGCAAATTATACAATCCTTCATAGTCTGTAACCTTGCTTCCCAGCAACCATCCCTCCAGAGCCTTAGTGGCACACTCAACAAATTCAGACCAGTCCTGAGTCTGTGTCTTCTGGGTATCTCTGAACATTAACCTGTACTGTTCAGTGGTTAAGCCTAACCCATCAATCAGAGCACTCTTCAGGACCAGGTAGTTTCTAGAATCCCCATCACTAACTGTGAGGAGTCTGTCTCGGCCTCTACCTTCAAAGGAGAGCCACAAGATTGCTGCCCACTGCTCCTGAGGGATCTGCTGTACTCTGCAGGCTCTCTCCATTGCAATAATCCATTTATGGATGTCATCCCCAGCTTTGTAGGGGGGCACAATCTTACTCAGGTTTCTGTTATCAAAAGACCTGTCTTTATCCTTGTGGATATTGCTGCCACCAGTGGGTTCTATTACCCCACTCTCTCTAGGCTGTCTTGCTCTAGCAAGTTTCTCCTTGGCCAGGTCAACCTCTAATTCTTGCCTCTGGATCCTAAGCTCAGCCTCTCTCATCTTGGCCTCATGTTCCCTTCTCTGAGGGCTAGTCATCTCCTTTCTGGAGTGACCATGAGAGCCTCTAGAAGCATGGGAGTTGTCAGAGTCACCTGAGTGAGTCCTTCTCCTCCTAGGCTTCTGGTTAAGTCCACCTGGGGGTCTGAATGGGTTGTTACCTGATTCATTCCCAAGTAAACTTAAGTTAGCCTGGTTCAGTCTACTGACCAGCACCTGACTATCTCTGTCATCATCTGACTCACTGCTTTCCACCTCCTCCTCTTCCTCCTCTTCCTCTACATCTACCTGAGGAGCTCCAGTGGTGGAGGCTTCCTCATCTACCAGGATGATAGGGGCAGGGGTGTCTACAGTGTCATCCTCTGAAGGATGGCCTCCTTCAGTATCCCCTGTGGGGTTTACCTTAGAGGGCGTTAGAGTCTCAGACTGGTCTAAGAGCTCTCTTAGGTGGTCTGTAGTAGGGGAAGGCCCTGTCTTCAGACCCCTTAAGACACAAAGCTGTCTTAATTCCTTAAAGGAAAAAATAGCAAATTTGGATGGTGCCCTTGGAGGGTCACTCTCAACAGGAGTAAGTCCACTGGACCCTTCTGCTCCAGACATTGCTCTAGTGTGGGTGGATGTGTTGCAATCTACCTACACTGGTGTTTACCTACTAAACCTATCTAGTAGTTGTAGCTAGGGTGTGCTACTCCCTTTGCGCTACAACAACTAAGTTCAGTAGAACTTAAGTATACTAGTCTTGTTTTATATGTACCTAGCAGGTACCTGTATGATCTTTCAAATGATAATCTCAAAGATTGTAATGGTAAAACAACAGCAAGCTCAGATCCCAATCCGCTGCTCACCAATGTGAGAAGTTGGCCTGGTATATAATGCTCACTAATTCTTAGTGATCACTTTGTACCATGCCAAGCAACCCTTATGATGATGGTTGTAATTCAACCTTGTAGACCAGTTATCCTAGTGGTAACGTGGACAAAGCAGTCTTAGGCTAAACTCTGAAAGGCATGTGAAGCCAGCTGTTATACCATACACAACCCCCTTGAATACCAAATGAAAGGGACACCACACAGATATATATTGAAAATATATATTGATTTATTAACTATAAAATCCCCTGGACTCTTTATGAGCACAGAAGCACAAGCGTTAAATCACAAGATAGTTTAAAATACACAAAAGTTGCACAATATGGATGAGCCCTAGGGGCCACCTAAACCATATACTAAGAAAGTGGTATAAGAGATACCAGGAGGAAAGTGAAGAGGCCTAGGGCCTTGGGAATCGCTGGAGCTATTCGAGACTAGCTGTGACTAAGTCGGGAGAGGCCCACGGGACTCGGGTGCAGTGTTCAAAGTGCACGCACTTTCCAATACAAAGTCTATGGTGCGTAAAAAGTACAAAGTTAGAAAGTTAGGAACCTTCCGAGTGACCTACGGAGTTACAACTTAAGACACAGGCCCTTGAGATGTGTACCAATGCAGGAGCACTGGCGGAGCTGAGTTACCTCACCCACAGGAAGCGGATGCACAGGGTCGAAGTAGTGTCGGGTTTCGTCACGCCGGTCGATGGTGCTTGGAGCTGAAGATGCTGCAGGCGGCTCGAGGAGAAGAGTTCCGGTGGATCCAAGGGTGGATCTGAAGATGTGAAGACCTGAAAGCAGAGGGGACAGTGTTCAAAGTCACTAGCCAGTGACTACCGTGGAACCAGATTGGAACCAGGCGATGTCGGGTGCAAACAGGCGTTGTCAGGTAACTTCTTTCTGCAGCCACGTGGATACCCGGGGTCGAGGACGTCCAGGAGTCGGTCACGAGCTGTCCCACGCAGGCTTTTTGCTGTTGGCGGTATCGGCACCTCGATCGGAGCAAACAGTTCTTGGCAAAGGCAAGCCAGGCAGAAGTTGAAAGATGCTTAACACTCAGACCAGCAAGGTCAGAGCGGGTGCTCCTTTTCACAGGAGCTTGGGTAGGTCTGGAGCAACCAGACCTGCTGTGTAAATCTTCGGTTTCGTCGCCAAGATGGCCGCTGACCACGTGGCTAGTGGCCGGGATGGCGCGTCGAGTGGCACAATGCAAAAGGGCCCCACGCAGATCGTGGAGATGCTGGAGGGCTGATCTTCGGTGCAAGGGCTGCTCAGTGGTGGGGGTTCTCAGTCCCCAAAGCACAATGTCGAGGATGCCTCAGAAGCTGCGCAGTCAGCTTTTCGAGTGTCTCCCAAGAGGTCCGGTCCCACGTCACTCGGTGCCTCCACGGGTCCCTTCTTTGCAGGGACTGTGGATCGGGCTCTGAGAGGTCTGGGAGTCTGGTTCTTGTCGGGCTCTGGGCTCGGTCTCCGGCGGGAGGCGGCGGCAAAGCAGACGTCGAGTTGCTGGTTGGTACCTGTGTTCACAGGGTGGCCACTCCTAGGCCACAAGGGAGATTCTCTTCAGTCTTCTGTGCAGCAGAATGTCGAAGTCCAGTCTTCTTCTTGTTTAAAGTTGATTTCAGGATGATCTGCTGTGCAATGGCACTGCTCCCGCTCTTATTCCCAATCTGAGGGGTGGATCACCTACTAGGTCCCTCCTCCGGGAGGAACCAGGAAGGGGGGCGGCTACACCCCCTTTCCTTTGTCCAGCTCCTCGCCAGGACTGGGGCTGGAAGGCCCCAGAACCGGTTTGGACTGGCCTATGCACGGGGACACCTTGTGTGCCCCGGGCATGTCTGATTCTATTCAGCCCTGTCCTACCCAATACACAAAATCCTGTCTGGGGTGGTGCTCGCACCTCCCAAGGCAGGAAACCCTTTGTCCAGGCCACCATCTGCCGAGTTTCGGTCAGCAGCAGGAGGCCAGACTCGTGTCTGTGGTGGCAGCATCCATTTTGTGATGCTGAGGCTCTCTTTAACTTTAACCGGGGTTAAGGCTACACACATGTCGTGTCCCTCTAGAAGGGTGGAATGCTATCCCCGTCGCCAGAATTGGCGAGGGGATAGTATTCCAATTCGTATGACACCTTACTCGACATGTTTTGATAAAGCCAAACCAAAGATAGCAAATAACCGCGAGGATTATAATGCACTTAAGAGTATATGGTATGGCAATATCCCGGAACAGCTTAGGGAATGGTTCCCGACAGCTGCAGACAGGCTCAGCTCATGCTAGAGCACCATCTCACATATTTCCAAGCACTCTGCCTCCAGGATTGATGAGGCCTTCCATAGGAGTGGCTGATAGGAACATATGTGTCCAGTTTAGGGTTAGGCACAGACATACTGTACCTAAGTAAGAGGTGGTTACACCGACTTACCCCAGCTGAGTGATCAGCCAGTTGTGTCAAATATGGAGGCCAGGCCAGGGGTGGCATAATACATGCTGCAGCCTCTGGTAGGCCTTGGTTACACCTATGCCCTGGGCACCTAGGGTGCACTAATACAGGGGCTCATAAGGTGAACCAGTTCCAATTCGTAATGCACCTAAAGTGCATTGGCATTAATTTAGAGAGAGAACAGCAGGCTGTGGGTCTGATTAGCAGGCCCACAGCCACATTAAGTCAGAAACCAGTGAAGCAAAAAGCAAAAATTTGGGGTGACCATAGGATAGCAGACCCTACTCTCCTACACTTTTCACTAACCATAGCCCTTGTCTGACAGAATCCCATGACCATTTAATTGGCCAGCTTAGTGAGATCTTGACTAGAGTGGTAAAAAGATCAAATGCCGCTCACAAGTGTAAAGAAATGGGTAACTCTTGGTACAATCAGGAATGCCGGAGAGCCAAATCAGATTTAATTATTGCAGTCCGGGAAAACTCATCAGACAATGTTAAAATCAAAAGAGCTCAGTACAAAAGAAGTTTACTTTCGGCCAAAAAAGAATGGGACGAGAGGGTATGGTCTGACCTGTTAGATGCTTGTAAGCGCAAAGACCAGACTTCCTTTTGGAGCCTTATTTCTAGAGGCACCACAGGGGTCACTGAAACTAAGGATAGATCTCTTGAGGAAAGGACTTGGGTCAGGCATTTTTCTTTACTATATGCTTGTGCCGACCCAGGTGAAAATGAAGACCAGGCTAATATGTATCTTGACTTGGCATTGCATGAAACCCCTCTTGTATTTACCTTGAATGAAACAATTCTAGCAATTAAAGCTGTTAAGCCAGGAAAAGCCCCAGGCCCGGACAAAATACCTGGGGACCTCTGGAAACACGCGAATTACATTTGGGCTCCCTACATTAACTTATTATCTAATGAAATTGCTAGTGGAGCCCCTGTCCCCGAAACTTGGAAGGGGGCGGAGATTGTAACATTATTCAAAAAAGGTGATAGGTCGAATCCCTCGCACTATCGCCCTATCAGTTTGATTGACGTGTTACAAAAATATTTTGCCCGCCAACTTCTTAGTCGTCTTGCCTTATGGATCGAAGATCATTCTATTTTTACCAAGTACCAGGCTGGTTTTAGACCAAAAATAAGCACAGTGGACCAGGTTTTTAGATTTTTATGTTTAGTCTGGAAATACACTATCATAAGGAGCTCCCATATATATGTGGCTTCCGTCGACTTGAAAGCAGCTTTTGATATGGTTCCCCGGGCAGACCTATGGAAGACACTAAATAACATGGGCGTGCCCGGAAACATTCTACAGTTATTAATCAGACTGCATGAGAATAATTATGCACAAGTCAGATGGGGACCAAATGGGGAACTAAGTGAGAAAATAAAAATAGCTAAAGGGGTTAGGCAAGGGTGTGTAATTGCACCTACCCTATCTATTCTCCCTTTATGTTAACGATATTCCCGACACCCTTTTGGGCTGTGAGCATGACTCTCCCAAATTGTGTGGTGAAGCCGTTCCGGCATTGTTATTTGCAGATGACACCATTTTAATCTCTCAGACACCCAGAGGACTTCAGAACCTTTTAAATAAATTTAGTTTGTATTGTCATGACAGGAAATTGGAAATTAATTCCTCAAAAACAAAGGTCATGACCATCAACCCTCATAAAGGTTTTAACAAAGTTTTTAAAATAAATGATGAAATTATTGAAGAAGTCCCTAATTTTAAATACCTTGGTATCATTTTAGATAGCAAAATAACATGGAAAACTCAATTAGAAAATGCAAAACTGAGGTTGACTCAAAACCAGTTCCCGATTTAAAAAAAGCGCAAGAATAGTCATTTTAAATCAGTTTCACCGGCCATTGAATTATTTAAATGTAAAGCACAATCATCCTCCCTCTATGGAGCAGATCTTTGGGGTTATGCATTGAAGGACACCTTTCTAGTTCGAGAGACTACCTTCATTAGACAGCTCCTAGGTGTACCTGGTTCCACGCCATTGACCCCTGTATTGTGGGACCTCAATTTTCGACGCACAGATGATTATGCTTCTCTTCGCCCGTTGCTTTACTGGGTCCGCCTGTGGTCTACAGAGGAGTTGGTAGACTACAGAGAAGCACTGAAAGAGATAATGGCTATAAAAAATATCACTTATCTGCCATGGTTAGTGTACGTCGAAAAATGGTTTGGAAAACTGGGCCTGAGTAACTTCTGGTCAGACCCAGATTCCCTCACTAACAGCTCAAAAAAGCTTCTGAAACAAAGGTACTGGGAGTTTATTAGTGACTCAGTGTTAGCCAACCCCAATATAGGGACTCTGACTTCAAAATTCTTTGAAGTAAAAATGAATATGCAACTAGAGCCCCTTATGGATGAAATCTACCCCCCGTTGGCTAAAAGTCTATATCTAAAATTCCGGTACAGCATTTTGCAAACGAGGGACAGGACAATCAAATGGCACTGTAATAAGGGTGCAGACAGGAATACTGTTTCAGTTTTATGTGAGCTCTGTGAAATGGGGTTGAAAGAGGATGAGTCTCATGTTTTATTTATATGTCCTGCATATCTTAACGCAAGGAAAAAATGGTTAAAGCCCATATGCAAAATGTTAGGCATTCGCCACATTGGGGTTGAGCTTAGAATTTTTAAGGGAGACACCTCTCAACCGATAGTGTTCAGCCTGAGCCGTTTCCTCTTATGTGTAGCTTTGATCAGAAAGAGGAAAGGTTTTAAAATCTAACTTTATCTACTATTGTATTGCACTATCGCTGCCTAGAATTGAACGTATAAGTTAGGTGCAGAAGTATAAAGAACTGGCTAGCATAAAATTGTTGTTTTTAGTGATCCTGGTACTGTTTTATATAGAAAATATTTTATTGTTTTATTCTGTATATTTATTAAGTGATCTCGTTAGATGAGGCAAGCTGACTACGATGAACTGCCTTGCAACCAATAAAAAAAAAAAAACCCTCAGGGAAATGTAATTATATACTCTGTATTATTTGATACAAGAAAAAGTGCTGCTAATTGTACCCAAATTTTACTGTGACTTTGTATCCGCTTGTATTTATTAGTTGTATGTATTGTATCTTACAAGGTTTTTTTTAACCTAATAAAGATTGAATTGTGAATTGTTGTATATCATAAAATATTAGCCCAAAATACTATTCACTTCAAATATAAAAATTCGGGGTGTGGTCTTGCCGCCTGAACACCGAGCTCCGCTTCGGGGGGAGGGGAGGTCTCCGACAGGAGGAACCTCTCTTCCCAACGCCCCTAGGACTTCGCGCCAACGTTTTTCGCAAGCTAAGTGAAGAGGCAGCGGATGGGCAATTTATTAGATACCTCTGCCTTTCCTTTGTGCTCTTTTTTGACACAGTCGTATTCTCCTCAGAAGATGCGCATCGGGCCTTTCGCCGCAGCACCAATCCCTAGGACTCTCGTGTACCAGGTGCGCCCCGCTACCTTCACATGTGAGGCTTATCTCAAACGACTTGCCTCACGACATACAAACTATCCAGAGGAGGAGATTCGTTGTACTGAAAGGCTATTAGGGGAGCAGTTTCTCGCTTCCATAAATAATGGCTTATGAGCACGCTGTCATTAGAAGGAATCAGCTAACATGATATCTGTTGCCTTCCCGTTGCAGTGGCGCCTCCTCTATAGGGACATTTGAGCGCCGCCCCCTGCTTTCTCACAGTGTGAGAAGGTAGAAACATAAATGGTAATAACTACCATTTGTTTCTGCCTTCTCGCACGGCGAGAAAGCAGAAGTTCCTGTTTGGGGGTGGGCGGTCCTGCTCGAGGGCAGGGGGAGTGGCTTGCCCACTGTTGTTCATACTGACTGTTTGTGCAGCCTGAGGCCGCCCAAACAGTCAGAGTGAACAACAGTGGGCAAGCCATTCCCCCGTGCCCTCAAGTGACACCGCCCACTCTCCCTGTTCTCTATGTATGCTGCAGCATACATAGAGAAAATAACCCGGGTGGGGGGCAGCCTCACCAATCACAACGCTGAGGTGGAGGGGAGGGAGGCTGCTTGCAGCCTTCCTGATGACGAGCACCCTAGGAATTCAAAAGGCAGGACGGTGGGAGTCTCGGGACTTAAGCAAAAGCGGGAAGGTAGTAAGTTTTACTTTTATTTTATTTATCCCGCCTCCCCCTCATCCCCTCCACGGCGCGACAACCCCATTTCCACCCCCCACCCCCACCCACCCGTAATGCCGGCCACGACTGGCATCTAGCAGTCTTTCTAATATAGAAGAGTCCAAAGAACCTTTGGGTCCTGAGTCCTTGGGGACTCCTGCCTTGGACATCATTTTATGAATGACCCTTATTTCTGGGGGTGGGGCACACTGGGTAGATTCCCCTAGTCCCCAAAGGAAACTACAACCTGCTCCTCTTTTCTCAATTTTAGAAAAATGCTAAAAACTTATCTCTTCCCCACCCCCACGTAGACTCTGTTACCTATACCTACCCCTCACTCTGTTCTGTCTACCAGCGCCAGGAAGCTTCGGTGTCAGTGCGCTTTATAAGCAACACTTAACATAACATAACAACCTATGCAGTGAAGAGGAAAACTGATTGTTTTTTTCTCACCCCTACTTAAAGTGAAAGAGTGCTTAGGATCTGCAAGCTGCAGATAATATGTTGCTCCTCCAGAGGAAAGATAGAGGCATTTAAACTAACTGTCCCGTCTAACAGCGGGCCAACCACTTTGTCTCTGCTCAAAATTGGGGTTTGTTTTTAGGTAGAACCTGCAGGCAGCAATGTGCTTTTTTTCGCTGGTCGTCTTTTTGGTCCTTTAATCCGTGAAATCTGTTTTAGGTTAACAAGCATTGGCTGCCAACAAAGAGTCACTGTGCCGGTCCGTTGGTTCACATTGCGCAGGCGCTCAACCCACCACCCTGCCTTAGCTACACACTCTTCGTAAAGCACCTTGAATGTGCTTACAGTTTGCCGCACGTTGCATAGAGAACTGTGCAGCAGGCGCCCAACCCACCAACCAGCTTTAGCAGAGGAACTCTTCGTAAAGCACCTTGAACGTGCTTCCAGTTTGGCGCACGTTGCATAGAGAGCTGTGCAGCAGGCGCCCAACCCACCAACCTGCCTTAGCAAACAAACTCTAAGTAATCTGTTGTGTTTTGTGTACTGATTGCCGTTGTCCAAAGAGTTGCGCATCCAAGACGGATTATTGCATGGCTTCTGCTGATTGTGAATGACAATGTATGGGTTTCTTTCTAAGTACGAAGTATTCCATCGTCCAGGAGCTTCTGGTTATCCCCACAACACTACTTACCAGGTTTTGCTTTATTAGTTCTTGTCTGATGACATTCCTCTTCCTATGGCGCTACATAATTAATGCATATTGAGCTTATTGAATGTAGAGGCTTTTAATAAGTCAGATATGCTATTATATGTCATGAAAAATGAAAACAGACGCTCGTTCCCCACAGTGCAGTATTTACGCCTTGCCACTTTCAAATTTCACCAGCTGCCACTGTCCCGTTGTCTGTTTGTGAAGTGCCAGACAGCCTTGCTCAATCAAGAGGCTGTGAGGGGAATTATGTGCCATGTGCTGTCATCTGCCCAGAACCAAGCTGCATCGCTTCTCTATCTACCTCTCAGCTGATTTAACTTTTTTGGAGAGTGTTTGCAGGGAAGAGGGAGCATTCCTTTCGACATAAACAAAAACAAAGCCAACCTTTAGTTACAGGAGCAGCTTTACCAAGAAAATTCCACGGAATTCTACTGCCACCTTCTAGTTTCAAAACAAATTACAGCTGATAAGCACAGCTCTTGTCAATCATTTATTAGCATCTTAGATTCTCACCTCATATTTATGCTGACGAGCACAGCTGTGTGTCGTAGCATGATAGTAACCCATGCAGAGAAGGGCGAGTCTCTTTATGTTTATTTATTTCTTTGCTCTGAGCTGTGCCCACATGCACATTCGTGCCCTCGAGTCCAATAGCGCCCGCCCCACTCGCTGTTCGGAAGTGGTGTCCGGTCTCTCTCCCCTCCTCTGGGTCGAGTGCAGGGTCCTAGTGCCCCTGACTCAGGTCTTTACATCTCCCCCTTTGTCACAAAGAGAATGCAATAAGAGAGAGATGGATCTAGGTATATGTCGAGAAGAAAGGGGAAGAGAGAGATATGGAGAGAGAGAGAGAGAGATAGATAGAAAGTGGGAGGAATGGAGAGACAGATATTCGTCCCCATCACTACATTTCTTCAATCAGTCTTTTTACCTTCTTGCTCACTCTTCTTGGACAAGTCCCTTCTTTTTCCTCCTGTAGGTCCTCTTCTTGTCCTTCACTCTTGTCCATACCTCTTCCTTCATTGTCTATTGCTCTGTTCCTCTCCTGTGCGCTAATGCTCTCTGCTGCAGTGTCCTGCAATGGTCTTCACTCCTTTGAAGTGAGAACTATTTCTTGTTATTCGGTAAGGCCCCCAATTCTGCAGTGATCATTGGCCCCTTGACCTCTGTTATTGTTAGTTGGTCCTTTGAGAATGGGCTGTCGGACTTTCTACGTTGTCGCTGACATACCACCATTTGGTCCCCTGGCTTGAGGTGCACCGGAGTGGCATGTTGCCTGGTGTCCGTGTATGCTTTCATCTTTTCCTTTGCCTCTTGGTCCTTGACAGCAATGCTGCTGTGATCTGTTGAGCTCTTCGTCTCTAGCTGTGGTAGCCTTGTTCTGCTTGTCCTTCCCAGTACTAATTCAGCTGGACATCGTCCTGTGGAGCTGTGGAGGGTGTTTCTATAGTCCCGTAGCACTTGACAGATTGCCTGTCCTATGGAAATCTGCACCAGCTTTGCTCTCTGGATTGCCTTCTTTATGTTGCTAATGAATTGCTCCAAAATGCCATTCGCTTGTGGCCACAGAGGCGCTATCTTCCTGTGGTGAATGTCCAGGTAGGTCATGAATTTTTTTAACTCCTCCCCTAAAAACGGTGGACCGTTATCTGTCTTTAGCTTCTCTGGTGATCCCCAGGCTGCAAATATGTCATCCAATATTGGTAATGTTGCAGATGCTGATGTCGAGGAGGCGTGGCATACTATGGGAAATCTTGAGTATTCATCAATGATCACGAGCATGTAGTTGCCCGTGTCTAGCGGCCCATAGAAGTCTGCTGCTAACGTCGTCCATACGGCCTTTGGAAGTTCTGACATTTGTAATGGTTCCGGTTTTGCTGGTCGGTTTGCTGTTTTTTACCGACCTTATCACTTGCCTTATTGTTTCCTGAAATAGCTCCGCCGCAGATGATATGCCGAAACTCTGACGCTTGAAGCGGAACAGGCCCATGTGCTTGGAGAATGTGGTAATGTACCTTGACTGCTCATATAGCTCCAGTTGATGGTACCCTTTGCACAGGTCCAGCTTTGAGAATCGGCATGCAACAGTGAGACAGCTTATCATGTCATTTAGGTGTGGCCCAGGGTGTCGTTCCCTCTCAATGGCGTGTTTGGTATCCTCATGTCCACGCATATGCGAATCTTTGAGGTGTTCTTTTTTGGAACCGCTACTATCGGAGATACCCAGCGAGTAGGCTCTTCCGCAGGCTCAATGACGTCTTTCGCCAGCAGACTATATTTCCTCTTCGACTTGAGGTTGTAGATGTATGAGCACTCGTCGGTGATGCTGCGCCACCGGTTTTACTGCCTCCTTGATGTGCAATGTTATTTCTTTCCTTTTTAGTTTTGCTAGGCCTTGTAATATGGCTGGATGTTCTTGTAGAATGTTCAGTTTCTCTGACATGTGGTATGTCATTGCCAGTAGGCCCATTACCTGCGCCGTGATATTGTTCAGCAGGCATGGTGCTCCCCCTAGCAAGTGTAGCTCCTCTCTGCATGACCTGCCTTTGTACGTCAGTGTCTCTGTGAACTGTCCCATGTTTTCCACTGGCTTCTTCGAGCCCCAGGTGAAAACATTGACAGTTGATGGTGATAGTGGCAGTTTTGTCTTCATCTTCTCGTACTCCGACGTGCACGGTAAACAGTCATAATATTGATTCCAAAATATAGAATGGACATAATATCGAAGTAAAAATATAGAATGGACAAAATATCGAATGGACACAATATAGTGGTTAAAAATATCGAATTTAAGGTAAGTAATATCGATTTTCAAAATATAGAAGTCAAAATATCGAAGTATACAATATAGGCATTAAATACATCGATTTTTTAATAATATCAATTTTTTTAAAGTGTTTTGTATGTTAGTATATTTGTGAAAAGTGTATATTAATTTTTGTAATGTATGTTTAATGTATTTTAAGTATTGAATTTTATGTTATTTCATTTTTGCGTAAATTAATTATTAGGCGGGTTGTGGGTTTATAGGGGAATAGGGTGGGAAGTAATTTAATTGTAATTAATTAAATATTTTTATTTATTTATTGGTATTCATTTTGAATTTATTTGAATTTGTTATTTTTTAATTGGTAATTAATTTTTATTAATTGCCAATTAATTTGTATTAATTGATTAATTGTTAATTATGTTAATTTTCTAAATTTATTTTCTGTAGCGGGTTGTGGGTTTATAGGGGAATAGGGTGGGAAGTAATTTTATTGTAATTAAGTAAATAATTTTTTTCATTTATTGGTATTGATTTTACATTTATTGTTAATTCATTTTTAATTGGTAATTAATTTCTATTAATTGGCAATAATTTTTATTTTTATTAATTGGTAATTATTTTGTATTAATTAAATATTTGATAATTATGATAATTGTATTAATGTATTTTCTGTAGTGGGATGTGGGTTTATAGGGGAATAGGGTGGGAAGTAATGTAATTGTAATTAATTACATATTAAAAATACTTTTTGTGTTTTGATAATTAATTTACTGTTAATTTTTAATAAGTTTTTGTTATTGAAAATTAATTAGTTGTTAAATAATTATGAATAGGTTATTAATTTTTAATAACTAATATGTAGTTGTATTTCTAATTGATTATTACATAATACTGTCAGTCAGTCAGTCAAACAAAACTTTATTTGATTTGTTTAAAACCTTAAAAGTACATTCCACATTCCGTGATAAGAGAAAGGACAACAGCAAAACATGGTAATATTCAACAAGAAAAAGAGCAGCAGCATAACAGGATAATATTAAAACCACAATTACACCTCAAGATACATGAAAATTAACTTCTCTTGTTCCTTTTAAAACGGAGTATTATAACATTTATTTGTTAAAATCGCTAAAATTTCCTATATATACCTTCTTCAGAATGCAATTTTTACTACTATTTTCCCTTAGTATCTCTACCTTTATTCAGGGATAAGGGCTACACTATACATGTTCTTCTGGGCATTTGAGGAGCAACCTAACTTTATTCATATATTTCCCCAACGCGCAGGCTATATCTAAAGTCTCCATTTCCACCAAAAGAGTGGCAGCTTGCATTCTGTGCGTAATCTTATATTTTTTTAAAATCGGACATAATATTACATTGGTTATTAATTTCAATTAATGTTTTATTGGTATTGATATTTAATTTATTTTTAATAATATATTAAATCATTACTTCCCCTACTGTTAAACTCAGTGGAGTGGGAATAGTAATTTTCACCCTCCCGCTATCCAACGCTTTCCCTACTGTTGCACTCTCTGGAGTGGGAATAGTATTTTTTACCCCTACGCTATCCAACGCTTTCCCTACTGTTGCACTCTCTGGAGTGGGAATAGTAATTTTTACCCCTACGCTATCCAAAGCTTTCCCTACTGTTGCACTATCTGGAGTGGAAATAGTAATTTTCACACTCCCGCTATCCAACGCTTTCCCTACTGTTGCACTCTCTGGAGTGGGAATAGTAATTTTTACCCTTATGCTATCCAACGCTTTCCCTACTGCTGCACTCTCTGGAGTGGGAATAGTAATTTTTACCCCTACGCTATCCAACGCTTTCCCTACTGTTGCACTCTCTGGAGTGGGAATAGTATTTTTTACCCCCACGCTATCCAACGCTTTCCCTACTGTTGCACTCACTGGAGTGGGAATAGTATTTTTTACCCCTATGCTAGCCAACGCTTTCCCTACTGTTGCACTCACTGGAGTGGTAATATTAAATGTTACCCTCCTGCTATCCTACGGTAAAATATTGTACATTTTTTATTAATAACTTAAATTAATTATATCTTAATTTTAAGGTTATTTGAGTATTTTTAAGTATGTTTTAGTTAATTATATTTATTATTTCATTAATTTTAAATTACTTTTAAGACATTAAAAAAAAATCGATATTTTGACTGACTATATTTTTTACAGACTATATTTTGGATTCGATATTTTTGTACTTACCTGTTTGTAGATAGGAATTCGATATTTTGGCATTCTATATTTTGGTGACTATATTTTGGTAAGTCTATATTTTGTCATTCTATATTATGTCAGTGATCCGACGTGCACATGATGTTGCACGTGGCCCCACTATCAAGCACAAAACATGTGCTGTGGCATCCTAATTCAATCTCCACCATTGCTGTTTTCTTGATCTGATGCTTCTCCATGGTGTTAATGTGTTCTTGCCTTCGTTCTCCCGTGGGTGCATCTGACATCAGATACAGTCGTTCCGCCCTTTCCGGTGCGACTGTTCCTTCGGATTCATCTGAGGAGCTGCGATTTGCTGTCTCCATGTGCCTGGCATGCCTGCTTGTTACTGCTAGCTAAGTTACTACAACAATAAGTGGTCTCGTCGCTACAGAGGTGCGGTGTCCACCAAAAATATAGGGCAGATACCTTTGTCTATCATTCTCATGGTTCTCTGATTCCGCCACAATCCTTAGTTACATTACTGTTTCGCTATTGATTTTTCCTCATTACAACTATTTCATCTGCTAAACTTCCTTCCAACTACCATTTAGATAAGTGGTCTCGTGCTACGGTTATTTGTACTCTTTTACCATATCACAGACAATATCCAATTGCCTAAATTCAAGAACGAGAGGAAGAACTCAAAGCAGCCTCTTTTCAAAGAAGTTCTCAAACAACCCCAAAGTATGTCTGCGAAAGGCTCAACCTCACCAGTATCTAATCCATCTTTGGCTACCTTCTCTACAATGTCAGGGGCAACTATGGATCGCATTTTACAAGAACGCTCAACTATCAGCTGCCGTTTGACAGATTTAGACATTAATTTCTCCTCTCTCACCACAGAGACCAAATCAATCAAAGATGAGTTAGTACAATTCAATGTTAAAACAGATGGATTGGACCAACGACTAACAGCAGTGGAAACCAAGATGGATTCTATGCAAAGCAGAGATCAAGAACTCTTACTTCTCCTTAGTAAGCTCGTTGATCTGGAAGATCGCAGTCAATGAGAAAATATCCTTTTTTTTCGGCTTTCCTGAAAAGATTGGAGGTTAAAATGCTAGAACCTTCATATGCAATGTCCTTCTCAAGTTGCTAGATATCTCCTTTACTCCACTGCTTGAAATCCAATGTGCTCATCATATCGATCCTCCGTGTGCTGCCTCAGATTCTCGACCACGATCCCTCATTGCTTGCTTTCCATGGCATGAACAAGTATGTCAAATACTACTGGCAGCACACACGCAAGGCTCCTATATCTATGCTGGCCATGAAATCCGTATTGCAGCTGACTTTTCCCGAGAAACCAATGAACGGAGAAAGGCTTTCCTCTCTATGAGGCCCCAATTACGGAAAATGGACATCAAATATGGTTTATTTGATCCTGCTCATTTCCACATTACCAAAAATGGTGAATTCAGAGACTTCTACAATCCTGCAGATCAACAATACTTTATAGATGAACTGGATATTCAGGACGTGGACATACAACATACATCTATTGAACAGTTACCTCACGATTCTCATCATCCTCCACCACTAGTTGATACTCGACAACGCACCATTAGTGAAACTCGACCTCGTGGTAGAGATATTGAAAGATCAATTCGTATTCATGAAGACAAAATCTCTGCCCTTCAAAAAGTATCTACTTTTACGCAAGATTTCATAGAGACAAATCTAAATCCCCCTTAAAATCTGCCTTGCATGAGAATGACCTTGCTAATATTTATATCTACGGTCTATGTAATCGATAGTTCAGATGTTACCTTGTACAACATTTATTTTCAATGATTTTGCATACTTTGGCTCATAATGATGTGATTTATAACTCATATCTTCTTTACACAAAAAAGGAGTCTACCTTCTATAACTGGGACTATCTGCCTTCTCTGCACAATTTTTGCTCAACCTAGAACAGTTATAGAATTATTTATTACATATTTCTTATTGCAATGCATTACTAGATTTTATTTGCATCTATAATATTTGTTAATAAGTATTTAAGGTTTACTATTTCACTTTCAATAAGTAGTTTACATACTTTTCTCTATAAGTTAGAATTATAGGTATTTTACTATGTCCCTTCACATCTTCTTACACTTTTCCCTTTACTATTTATTACTACCTATGTTATTATTATATATTAGACAACATTTATGTTTATAACTACATTTTGTTCTTAAATGTTACCTATTTAATGATATACATATCTATTTACGCATATATTGTTACTTATCAATTAATGGTTGCACATTTTATGCCTTTACTTATACATCTATGGAACATCTATGGATTACTGAATCTTTTTATATACTTCTACATTCATGGATTAATACATATTTTAATACATATATTTGCATTTTATTAGTTCTTCCTCAATCTTTTCTATATTCTTAAATTATGGATATTCCACATTCATAATATCTATACTTCCATTCTATATAAGTTTATGCTACTTATTTTTTCTATTATGATATGTCTTTTTATATATATATTTATATCAGTTTTACTTTACTCTATTTCATATGCGCACATTTATTTGTTAATAAATATTACTTGCAGTTATTAATAATCAATAGCTTATTCTGTATTTTGGTTTGTATTTAGGCGATATTGAATTCATATATATATTTCTATATATCTTTCTGTACTCTATCAATCTATGTCTCTTCCCTTCTCACTCTTCTATATACTTGGCTCTTTTCCTCTTCTTTACACACGCTTGGCTGCTCAGATTCTTTTGTTTCTCTTACATAGTCATCACCATGTTTCAACCCTCCTGGCAGGGGCCCTACCCATGGCGGTGCTCTAGTGAGCCCAGGCCTTCAGCTAAAGTTAATCTTTTTCCTTCTTTTTGTTTTTGTTTTTCATACTTTTATCTTTTACATTTTTTTTGCTTTTTTCTGACATCTTTTTTCTTTAGATTCCTTTCTCCTATTAGATTTCTTTATACTGCACGTTATCCTATTAATACTCTCTCTCTTTCGCTTTTCCTTCCCTCCCCCCTTTTTTCTTTTACACTACACCTTGTATTACTCACTTAATAGATCTTGCGCTTGCTCTCTACTTCATTTCAACCTTTATCCTAGTTCATTACTTTCTTAACTTTTTCAAGCGTTCTGGTTTCCACTTGAAGTATGACTACTACTCATTCTCTGCGGGTTATAAGATGGAATGTTAATGGTTTAACACACTATATAAAAAGGAAAAAGGTTCTTTCCTATCTGAACTTCAAAAGGAGTAGATGTGGCTCTCCTTCAGGAAACCCATCTTGAAGCATCAGAATCTGAAAAATTACGCAGAGAATGGGTTGGTAAAGTCTAGCACAGCAGCATTCATACAGACAGATCCTCAGACACTACCCCCGTTCGTGAATGTGGAGTGGCAATTTTGATCCGTAAATCTTTACCAGTTACAATTTTGAAAACTTGGGAAGATCCAGATGGCAGATATGTCAAATTGCGCATCGGCAATACACTCCTTTGCATGTGTTCCGTTTATGCCCCAACGGGTAAAATAAAATAATTTCTTCTTCAATTAAATCGCATTTTGTCTGAGATTGGCTATTCCCAATACCTGATAGACAGGGATTGGAACCTAGTCAGAGATTCAGTGCTCGACAAAACAGGTCCTCTTGACAAGAATAATGCAGTGGAGAGAGCTCTTATGGGCAATATTATTGAAGATCATGGTCTGATTGATCATTGGGGCCTTTAACATCCAGCTTCTAATGAATATTCCTTTCTTTCTCCCACTCATGGTACCTCCTCCAGACTGGATTATTTCTTAATCTCACAGAGGGTTGTTCAGTCAGTCCATGAATCTCAAATCTTAGAAGCATCGATCTCTAATCATTCTCCAGTTTTGTTATCCCTTCAGACAGGCCTAACAACACTGGGAGCAAACCTTAGAGAATGAATATTCAGCGCTATAAAACTCCTCTCGGTAAAACACAGCTTCAAACCCATCTTCAAACATATCTTTCCCTTAATCATGGATCTGTGCATTCAAGCAGAACCATATGGGCTGCAGCCAAAGCTACCATCAGGGGTCAACTTATGAAAGATGCGACACAGGCCAATAGACAAAATGCTACTCGACAGAAAGAGTTACAACAGGATATTGAAACGTTCACTCAATTATATATTAAAATACCTCTCTTACAACATTGCAAATGTCTAGAGCAGGCATGTATGGCATTGAACAGCCTTTTTACATCCAAAGCTGAGTACACTTTACAAAAGATGAAAGGACGTCATTATGAACAAGGGAAAAGGCAGGGCGACTCCTAGCGGCCCAATTGCGGGAACTGGGGGAAATATATTAACTCGTCCACAGGATATTGTCAATGAATTTACTTATTACTATCAATCATTACATATAAGCATGGGCGAATTTTGCGAATCTCGCGTTCGCAAATTTTGCAGATTTGCGAACTCGCAATCCGCAAAATCCGCGAATTCCCGCGAATTTGCGGATTTTTTTTTTTTTGGTGTTCGCAAGCATTTCTGCCAGTTCGCGAGGATTTGGTACTAGTTCGCAATTGCGAACTTACTTGTCGGCTCGCAACGGTCGCGACTATGTTGTTTCTACGTCTGGTTCATCATCACACCCTCCCAGCCCCCTCTGTTTCACCACTGCCACCCTCTCTTTGACCCATGCCACCCTCTGTTACATCAATGCCACCCTCTTGTTCATCATCACTGTAGAAGATGGGGGGGAAAAGCAAGCCCACCTGCCCTGCTTGAACTGACATGAATTAATTTGGGGTTAGTTTATTAACAACACCTGCCCTGCCCCAACTGACAATAATGAATTAGGGGCTAATTAATGTGTCACTGAATTTGAAGTTCCAGCCTGGCACCTGCTTGTCTGCTCCCTTAGCTGTAAATCAGGACCTTTGTGGCATACAGTTAAGGTCAGAGCAGGGTCACACAATAGTTGCAAGCAGGCAACCGAATTCTGGAGGGCCCCCTCAGGAAGCACTACAGGGAATCGTTACAAATCATGAGGTTGACCTTTTGCACCTGCTCATTGCTTTTGCTTTTGCAAAAATCGCTTTTCGGTTTTTTCGCGCTATTCGCGGGGCGCGGCGTCGTGCGAAACCGACCGCGGAAGCCGCCAATTCGTGCGAATGAGCTTTATATTTTTTTGCGGCTTGTTGTTTCGCGATTTTTTTTGCAGTATTCGCGAGCCGCTTGCAGCGCAACACGCAAATTTACCCCAAGGTCGAGTACGGGCGTGGCCATTTTGTTTGCGTGACGTATTTCCGTTTCTGCCCGCTATGTATAATCTCGCGCAGTAAGCGCATTGCGAGTATAAGTTCGCACGAGATCGCGAGGAAAATCTCGTGCGAACTTACTTTCGCGCTCGTGAACGGGCGGCCATCTTGTTTTTCATTCATTTCCTGTGTCTGGGCATGGTGTTTAATCCTCTTACTATCTTTGCCATCCTTTGCTTGTTTTCAGGTTTTTATTAACGATTTTGCTTCTTATCTATCCCTCTCTTTTCCTAGCTGTATATTTTTGTCTTTTCTGCTATTTTTCTTTACTTTTAAACTACTTTTTTAAACTCTTTTCTTCTTCCCTATCCTATTCCTTCTTAATTTTCTACTTCCTACCTTACCTGCCCAGACCATGGTAAAGCCAGGCGCCGTGAAGCTGCCCAGGCACTTGAGGGCCGCAGAGGCGGCGGGGAGGAGGAGTCCTGGACCTCGTGCCAGGACAGCATGCGGTCGATTGAGGGGGGAGCAGGTGACGGGACGGGAGATCTTCAGCCCGGAGGAAGTGGGCTCGCTGGTCTACTTCGTCCAGCGCCGCCTGCCCAGGACCATCGCGGGAGGCGGCAGGATCGCGGCCGGCGGCTACAACATCCGGGAGCGCCGGAAGCGGTGGGAGAAGGTGTGCTGGGCCATGTCCCACCTATACGGGGTCCAGCGCACCTACAGCCAGGTCACCCACCGCTGGACGGACCTCCTGGACCGGGAGCGCGACCTGCTGGACCAGCTTAGCTTGGAGATTCCCGGGCTTGGTGAGTAGTACTAGCTATTTCATCACTCACTACTATGATGTTTTCTCCTGCTCTGTGTTGTTGTATTGCAAATATTTGTTTTTTACATGGAGCAAGCCAATAATGCCGCGGATGACGATTACATTGTAGTTAAATTATATTTCAAAATCTTCTGTGCATTTCAGGTGCACTGCTCTCCTTCTCAGTGGCGTTGCTACTATGCTTATTTGTTTTCTATTTTGTGGTCTCATTGGCCTGAGTAACTATTATGTATGAGTGTACTTTACAGAACTGCGTAATGCTAGACACTAGGGGGCAGATTACATTTACAAGCCCCTTGCGCCACGTTTACGTTGCCTTGCGTGACGCAACAGCGGCGTAAACGTGGCGCATCCCTGCGAGTCATTTACAGCATGACGCATCTAGGGAGATGCGTCACGTTATAAAGCCATGTGCCTGCACCACAATGGGTGCGTTCCTAGTACGCAGGGTGGGCGGTCCAGCGGCTGTGCGCCTCGCAAAAGTGCCTGCGTGAAATCTACAAGATTTAACGCAGGCACTTCTGCGACGCTGCTACGTCAATTCAATTCCTTATGCCTGCTTGAAGCAGGCGTAAGGACTGACACAGCATGTTAAGTATTGGGTGGCCCTGAGCATTACTGGAGTTGCATTGCGTTGGCGACGTGACTCCAGCGATGCGCCGCTCTTACGTGACGAGATGCGTCACGCGGGTGCCTACCCTTGCGCCAGGGCGCGCCGCATTGTAAATGAGGCACATCTGCCGTGTCGCAAGGGTAGTTTTGCGTGACGCATTTGATCTGGCGCATCTCTGGAGATGCGCCAGAACGCGTAAGTAAGTATGCCCCTAAGGGGCAGAATTGCAATTACCGTCGCATCCCTGCAAAGTAGCAGGGATGCGCCATTAATTGTGCGGCCCGCTACCACCACCAAACATGGTGCGCCGTATTTGCAATGCGGCGCACCATGGGCCCAAAACGTCACCAAAGCTTTACTGCTGGAGTTGCGTCGCAATGATGGCGCAGCTCCAGCAATGCTCTGGGGTACCCTATCTCCCCAATGCTGGGTCAAGCCGTACGTCTGCTTCAAGCAGGTGCAGGGTTTGTGTGACGCATCATTGTCCTAAAGGTGACTGATTGAAATTTTGTAGATTTCCCTCAGCCACTTTTAGGATGTGTTCCAGCGCAGGAATGCCCTCCCTTGTGCCGGAACGCCCCCTGATGGCGCAGGGCTTTATAACGGGATGCATCTCCCAAATGCGTCACGTTGTTATAATATTATACGCCGCACCATGGCGCCTCTTTTGTTTAGCTGCTGCATCACAAAAGTCACGCAAGAACGGAGCAAAAGAGCCGCAAGGGGCTTAAATCTGCCACTTCCTTTGTACCCCTGACAATAAGAAAAATAGTGGCGGTGGTTTGATAGTTTGACTATTTAAATGACTGGTAATGTAGCAGGCAACTGTTAGTGTTGTCACTGATCTGACTGAAATCATAATGGAGTTTGTCTGTCACTTTGCGTCTTGCCTGCGGACTGCTGCCTGCCAGTCCTAGGTGAACCTTTCAGTACTTTGTTTAGTGAGTTACGTGACTTTCGAAGTCACAGGTCCGCAAATCAATGAAAACTAACCCTAATCAATATAATTTCGCGGAAATATTTTGTTATTGTTGTTTTGAAATGTTTGATTTGGTTGACATTGACAAGCAACAATCATCCATGTTTTCTGTTCTTTCTTTCATGTTGTACGTCAGCTCCTCCCAGGGGCGAGGGGAGGACACAGGAGCAGCAGGCGGCGGATGCTGTTGAACAGGGCCAGGATCAGGCAGGCGAGGGCTCCTTTGCTGGCCCCAGTAAGTTTTCATTTTAGATTAGTACCTATTTTTCCTAGCGTTCCTCATTTGATTTTTTCAAAATCGTCTTTGATCTTCTTGTAGACTGTATCTAAATTCTTATCCTGCCTCTACTATGACTCTCTGTGGTATTACTAGATTATTCTTATTAGTCTGTCTGTGTAGCTAACTAAGATTGCACGGTTGGCGAAACTCCCATTCTAGTCAGCAATAGCTCTATCAACTTAGTGCTGTCCTCTGGGATTGTCCATAATGTCTTTTGAAGTGTTCTATCTGCTTTGAAAATTCCCAACTATAAAATGTGAATGACCACCAAGAAAGAATAAGATACTACCTTTTGGTTTGGATAGGAGGACAATCCATACCACTACAGTGGCGCGGACAATTCTTCTGCAGAAACAGAACTATGGACAATAAATAGTGCATTGCTTATCAATTATAATAGGCGCTGTTAGAGTTTCCACATACCTCTGTGATAACAGACTTTGAACCCCCAATGTCCTTACTGACTGACTAGACTACATAGTGTGGCACAGTCATTTACCTCCCGAATTCATCGCTGATTGATCCCCAATGATCCAACGTAGCTGAAGAGTACGGAGTCAGAGTCAAGAAGTGTCAGAGGCACGGACTCATGCTTGCAAAAATTGCAAAACCTTTCGCTCAGTCACTCAAGTCTGGACCAAAAAACACAGAGTCTCTCTAAGTTTAAAAGCTTTATTAAAAGTAAACACATTTATTAAAATGAAGTCATAATAAAAAAACGAAACGTTTAACTGAGAATGGAAAAGTGGTTAGTGCTGACGATTAATTGAAGACATTTCTTGTGGTCGAGCCGAGCTCTCACCTTGTTTCAACTTGATCTTGTTGTTAGAAGTCCATCTTCTGTCTGTGTGGAAAAAAATGGTGCGTGTTAAAAAGCCAGCCTTCATCAGTTGTTCCAAAAAGTGCTGCATTACATTGTTTTCACATGTCTTCATTCCTAGACCAAATACTAGTGAGTGGTTTATTCTAACATTCTTAAATGTACTTTGTAGGTGGAACATCTGGTGACGGGGCCAACGCGGAGGTGGTGGTGCTCGACAGGGAGGCGGAGGGCAATTCCTCAGGGGAGGATGCGGCGGTTCCAGTGCCGGCTGTGAGAGTTCAGACGGTGGTGGTGGCGGGCAGAGGTAAGCTCTTATATATTCCTTACTTATTGAGATTGAAGACGTGGCTGGGAAGGAAAGAATATGAGATGCATGGCTGGGTGAATGATGAAGCAATGATTGGTGGAAGGACAACAGCCTGGGTGGGTGACACAGAAACTGTATGTGTCCATATACCTGGATCATGCTACTATCTGACTCTTAGATAGCATATGTGTATCTAGAGCAGGGGTACTCATAGTACGGCCCGCGGGCCGGTGGCGGCCCGGCAAGCCTTCCTTGGCGGTGCGCAGACCTTGCAGACAATCACTGCTCCCCCGGCCCCCACAGAGCAGAGTGGAGATGCAGGGCCACAAAGAGGTGAAATAGAACAAAGCCTCTGCTCTGTGGGGCCGGGCAAGCAGTGATTGTCAGGGTGTAGATGCAGGGGCGCTACAACAAACAAAGCCTCAATAATATGTTAATGGTCTTTTAAAGACCTGTTAAGTACTTTGGTGTGGCTGTCTGTGTGTGCGCGTTGAGGAAGCTGTCTCAGCCCGGGCTGAAGGCTGACACAGACAGACACAGACACACACACAGTGAGATGACAGAGAGGGAGGGAGAGGGAGGGCAGGAGGGAGAGAGAGATGGAGAGGGAGGGCAGGAGGGAGAGTATGAGGGAGAGAGATGTATGTAAATGCTGGGTCTGGTGGCTCAGTGGATGAAGGCATCTGCTGCAGGGACCTGTGTGCAACCTCATGGTCACAAGTTTTCGTTTTGCTTTAGCCCCGCCCCCTCTGACTCCGCCCCCACCAGTGCGGCCCTCGGCCACAAACTACACTGTAAATTTAGCCCCTGAGAGAAAGTTTGTGAGTACCCATGATCTAGAGAGAGTAGACGGTCAGTGGATGAACTGAGTGCAACTTTGAAGAGCATGTAACACTGCACCCGCACGTCCGTTCCAGTGTAGGAAAGGCAAGGAAAAGAAGTTTTAATTTTGTCCAAATACTACCATCAATAGTAGCAGTAGTTTGTATTGCAAGCACAGCATAGATCCGGTTATTACGGTGGCCACTCACTACCTCTCTTAATAAGTTTAGTAGTACTCAGTCATATATGTGTGGATGTATCACTGGTCACTCAATAAAAAGCAAAGCACCTAAAGTCATCCCATATATAAGCAAAAACATCCCATGTGAAGTGATAGATAATCAGATTATTTATCTTCTTCAATTTTCCATTTCTAGTACTCATTTGCACTGTAGGGTGAAAGTTAAATTAATTAAGCAGTAGCCCTTGTAACAGAGTATTCTCAGTGCCACCCGTAATAGAAAAGTAAGAGCTTCACCACCTGCATGTACTGGACCGGTACAGTAACGCAAGTCTGTCTCACTCACCATGGTGTGCGTCTGTTTTTCTCGGGTGCAAGTTCACTGCGCTGGCATTATGCCGGCTTGCAGAAGATAACGTACCAATTTTCCTAAACAAGAGACAAGAAGAAGAATAAGACTGGTGTACTTTCATAGTCGACTCCAATGGAAGTCCATAGTGCTCGTAGAATTTGTTCCTTAAACTCCCACTAATGTTAGAGCAAGGATGAAGAAGTGGGAGGTTAGATAGATACTGGCCTCAATAGTTATGTAATGCGCTTGCAAGTTGCTAGTTGTACTGCAACACACATTTCTGCTGAATGATTGAGTTAATCTTAAAGAGCATTGGTTACAGACTATGTCTTTCTTTCTTCATATAGATGCTCCTTCCAAACCAATAAGGAGGAAGGAGCTGGCTAGAGCGGCCCGGCAACGGAGGATCGATGCCACTGTTGCGGAATATCGGCGGCTGGTGGCCCTGGAGGACGAAGAAAGTGTGCAGTCGACCACAAAAACAACGTCGTCTGCATCGGCCTCCGTGCCCCCACGGGCTGCCACCCAGCACAGTGGTCCACACAGACTGAGCCAAAGCCAAACGCCACCGCCGAGCAGCAAGGACAACAGCTGCCTCTCACAGCCATTGCACCTGCAAGGCAGTCAAGGCACGCCTGCGCCGCAGTACCCTGATGGTGTCCCGCCTTCAGCAGGAGCTCCACCACTTCACAAACGTGTTGGAGGGGCTCCGCTTAGAGCACGCCTTGCTCCACGAGGAGCATGATGCCCTGGCCCAAAAAGTAAACAGCATCCACCCATAGTGTCCCTTGCCCCTTTTTTAGAGACTTTTGGGGGGTGGGAATTGGGAGTTGGGTTTTTGGGGACTTTTGAAGGACAATCGTTGGGGTTAGGGAGGGTCTTGCGGGAGAATATTTTGTTAGGGATATAAATATACTTTTTCAAACTTTATCTGAGCATACCTGTTTTTTACTGCTTGCCTGGTGGGTGGGGGTTTAACAGTGACTTTGTTTTCCTGAAAGTTCAGTTCCATTTTCTTCCTTTAAGTGTAAATGCCCAAATATTTTCAACACTAAGTGCCTCTCACAGAGTAAGTGAAGTGAATTCAAGAGTCCTAGGACTTTAGTAGTACTACCGTCAGTCTCTCGTCTCTCCTAATACTCCATTATACCCCCAAACCACCAAACGCTTATCTTACCTGTAATTTGTGTTTGAAAGTAGGGCTAGACCCAGGGCTGGCTCCACGGGAAACAGCGAATAAGGTTGGCAATCCTGGGCGGATAAAATTTCCTCATAGCGGTGGTACTAGTGGTGTGACACAGTGGCAGTTGCATGCCTATGAAAAAAAAGAAAATTAAATCTGGTTTGTCCTCCTGAGCAATTCAACGGTACAATAGAGAATATAGCAGGTGACAGAAGTACACTAGAACAGTGCCAGATTGTAGCCTAACAAATGGTAAAGTATAACTACTAATTCGGTTAAAGTTCTTTGACATTAGCCATGGGTCTTTGTCAAGCAGAGTAAGAATATATCCTCGGATTTCTTCACCAGCCTGTTGCTATCACCTTATCCTCCCCAGCAAGTGTGTGGATTTATTGCTGTAATTTAGTCACACATCAATCAAAACCACACAGCCCGGGGGAAGAGGGTTAGGGTTTGAAAAATGGATGGGTACGGGGGGTTTTGGGAAAGGTTTTGGGAGACAAGAAAAAATAGCACAGCATGGACAAACAATTGTGAACATAAACAAATCTTTGGGTACAAACCTATCCATCAATCTTTGAAAGTGCATACACTACTGCATGCATGTCAGTGAAAAGTAAGTAGTACTTTCGACAACTGTGGAAGAAAGAATGCGACAGTACAGGGCGTGTGTGGAATTATTGATAACTGTATTCAACATAAGGTCTCTGTTGCCAGATACCTGAGAGCCTTGCTGGTCACTATAAATCCATTCACAACACTCAATGGGGTTGGTGTGGAAGGTATAGTAGATAGAAAAGGAGAAATTGCTCTTTTTCTAGGTGTCCCCTCACTCACCAGGGTTGCCCCTTGGTGACATGCTTCATCATTGGGGCCATCCCAGTCCTCTACGGGCTGGGGCGTGCTGCGACTTGCGAATTACGTAGGAGCACTTACAAATGACTATGTGTGGTGCAGATGTGATAGTGGAGTGGACTAAGTGATGTGTTAAGGGATCAATTTACAATCAGAGAGAGATCCAAGAAATGCAGTCACAGTCAGAGAAAAACACAAAGGATACTGTATCTTTATGTTGTTGTAGTTGTCCTGTTGAATTTGGTAAGTATGTTGCATCCAGAAAAAAATTCCTCTCATTAGCGGCACTCCTCCATTGCAGCTGACGCTTCGTCCATCAATGTTGGTGACCAGAAGACACCCTGTCCACTGCCTGCCTGATGCTGAATTGTGGCTCGCTAATGTGAAGCCTGACTCCATCCTTTTTTCCCCATTGCAGAGACTGAAACCCGGCCTGTAATTAGTCAACGAAAAACAGGAAGTGATATAATATTACAACACCACTGTTAAATAAATATAAGGTATGTAGGCTGTGGAGTGCAAAAAGTCCCACTTTGATTTTCCTAGTAGACAGTACAATATTTTTGAAAGTGCGTACTCTGTCTGAGTCACCTTTTGAAGGATAAATAAGTATGGGCAAATTAATGTAGCGGATCTTTCCCCTCAAGCTAGGTGTACTGTAAACTGTGTTTTAGAACAAAATTAGATCTTCCCAGCAGTGCTTCCACCCAGACCCTTACTAAAGCCAGTTGCAAAAATGTAGAAGACCCCCAATCAAATCTCAAAAAACTAGGCCTAGCAGAAAACTGGTGACAAAACGTACTTTGAAAGTAAAAGTAGGCCCAAGTACCCCCTTACCCACCGTGGATTGCATTCAAACCACTTGCAAGCAACCAAGCAAAAGTATCCATAGCCAGCATCGCCCCAAGACTCGAAAACCCCCCCACCCAAACACATGCAATAGAAATACTGCTAACCCTAACGAACCCTAAGTTAAGAATAGTGGCAAAGGCTTTCTTTAACTATGCCAAATCCCCCCTTTCCCACCATGGATTTTCTTCAAATGACTTGCAACCAAAATTACACATTCTCACGAGTGCTCTAAGACCCCAGAACTCAGTTGCAAAAATCTAGAACACCCCGAAACACATGCAATCCTGCTGCTACGGCAAACGCTAACGAACCCTAAGTTACAAAAAGTGCCAAAAGGCTTTTCCGCGAGGATTTTGTCCCAACCACTTCTACCCGGTATTAGACCTTCCCAGGAATGCCCCAAGACCCGCCAACCCACCCACCAAGAAGCATAACACCCCCAAACAGGCCAAAAGCAAAATCTCATACTTGCAATATTTCTCGGCCTTCGGTCCAAACGCGCTGCGTAGCTAGGCCATAAGTCGGGGTTGCCACCACGGATTTCCTGAAAAGCAAATGCAATCAAGATTAGAGTGTCCCAGCAGTGCTCACAGACCCCCCAAACTCACCCACAAACACCAGGAAGCCCCACAAACAGGCCCCCGAAAACGCTACATTGAGCAAAATGTCAGAAATAGCAACAACAAAAAATCGATGTGGATTTTGTCCCAACCACTTTTATCCGGTATTAGAGCTTCCCAGCAATGGCCCCAAAGCCGTCAACCCAGGAGAAAACGAGTAGAAGACCCCCAAACAGCCAAAGAGCAAAAGTACAAAAATGGGGACTTTGTCATTTTTTTCCAAATTTCCCAAATCACTCTGCGCGCGCTCTGCAGCTAGGCCCTAACTCCCCTCTGCCACCATGGATTTGCTTCAAACCTCTTGCAAAGTAAAGTATATATAGCCAGCTGTGCGCCCAGACCCCGAAACCCACCCACAAACACCAGGAAGCCCCCCAAACAGGCCCCCAAAAACGCTACATTGAGCAAAATGTCAGAAATAGCAAAAAAAAAACGGCCTGGATTTTGTCCCAACCACTTCTACCCGGTATTAGACCTTCCCAGGAATGCCCCAAGACCCGCCAACCCACCCGCCAAGAAGCATAACACCCCCAAACAGGCCAAAAGCAAAATATCATACTTGCAATATTTCTCGGCCTTCGGTCCAAACGCGCTGCGTAGCTAGGCCATAAGTCGGGGTTGCCACCACGGATTTCCTGAAAAGCAAATGCAATCAAGATTAGAGTGTCCCAGCAGTGCTCCCAGACCCCGAAACCCACCCACAAACACCAGGAAGCCCCCAAACAGGCCCCCAAAAACGCTACATTGAGCAAAATGTCAGAAATAGCAACAACAAAAAAATTGGCCTGGATTTTGTCCCAACCACTTCTAACCGGTATTAGACCTTCCCAGGAATGCCCCAAGACCCGCAAACCCACCCGCCAAGAAGCATAACACCCCCAAATAGGCCAAAAGCAAAATCTCATACTTGCAATATTTCTCGGCCTTCGGTCCAAACGTGCTGCGTAGCTAGGCCATCAGTCGGGGTTGCCACCACGGATTTCCTGAAAAGCAAATGCAATCAAGATTAGAGTGTCCCAGCAGTGCTCCCAGACCCCGAAACTCTCCCACAAACACCAGGAAGCCCCACAAACAGGCCCCCGAAAACGCTACATTGAGCAAAATGTCAGAAATAGCAACAACAAAAAATCGGCCTGAATTTTGTCCCAACCACTTCTACCCGGTATTAGACCTTCCCAGGAATGCCCAAGACCCGCCAACCCACCCGCCAAGAAGCATAACACCCCCAAACAGGCCAAAAGCAAAATCTCATACTTGCAATATTTCTCGGCCTTCGGTCCAAACGCGCTGCGTAGCTAGGCCATAAGTCGGGGTTGCCACCACGGATTTCCTGAAAAGCAAATGCAATCAAGATTAGAGTGTCCCAGCAGTGCTCACAGACCCCCCAAACTCACCCACAAACACCAGGAAGCCCCACAAACAGGCCCCCGAAAACGCTACATTGAGCAAAATGTCAGAAATAGCAACAACAAAAAATCGATGTGGATTTTGTCCCAACCACTTTTATCCGGTATTAGAGCTTCCCAGCAATGGCCCCAGAGCCGTCAACCCAGGAGAAAATGAGTAGAAGACCCCCAAACAGCCAAAGAGCAAAAGTACAAAAATGGGGACTTTGTCATTTTTTTCCAAATTTCCCAAATCACTCTGCGCGCGCTCTGCAGCTAGGCCCTAACTCCCCTCTGCCACCATGGATTTGCTTCAAACCTCTTGCAAAGTAAAGTATATATAGCCAGCTGTGCGCCCAGACCCCGAAACCCACCCACAAACACCAGGAAGCCCCCCAAACAGGCCCCCAAAAACGCTACATTGAGCAAAATGTCAGAAATAGCAAAAAAAAAACGGCCTGGATTTTGTCCCAACCACTTCTACCCGGTATTAGACCTTCCCAGGAATGCCCCAAGACCCGCCAACCCACCCGCCAAGAAGCAAAACACCCCCAAACAGGCCAAAAGCAAAATATCATACTTGCAATATTTCTCGGCCTTCGGTCCAAACGCGCTGCGTAGCTAGGCCATAAGTCGGGGTTGCCACCACGGATTTCCTGAAAAGCAAATGCAATCAAGATTAGAGTGTCCCAGCAGTGCTCCCAGACCCCGAAACCCACCCACAAACACCAGGAAGCCCCCCAAACAGGCCCCCAAAAACGCTACATTGAGCAAAATGTCAGAAATAGCAACAACAAAAAAATTGGCCTGGATTTTGTCCCAACCACTTCTAACCGGTATTAGACCTTCCCAGGAATGCCCCAAGACCCGCAAACCCACCCGCCAAGAAGCATAACACCCCCAAATAGGCCAAAAGCAAAATCTCATACTTGCAATATTTCTCGGCCTTCGGTCCAAACGTGCTGCGTAGCTAGGCCATAAGTCGGGGTTGCCACCACGGATTTCCTGAAAAGCAAATGCAATCAAGATTAGAGTGTCCCAGCAGTGCTCCCAGACCCCGAAACTCTCCCACAAACACCAGGAAGCCCCACAAACAGGCCCCCGAAAACGCTACATTGAGCAAAATGTCAGAAATAGCAACAACAAAAAATCGGCCTGGATTTTGTCCCAACCACTTCTACCCGGTATAAGGCCTTCCCAGGAATGCCCAAGACCCGCCAACCCACCCGCCAAGAAGCATAACACCCCCAAACAGGCCAAAAGCAAAATCTCATACTTGCAATATTTCTCGGCCTTCGGTCCAAACGCGCTGCGTAGCTAGGCCATAAGTCGGGGTTGCCACCACGGATTTCCTGAAAAGCAAATGCAATCAAGATTAGAGTGTCCCAGCAGTGCTCCCAGACCCCGAAACTCACCCACAAACACCAGGAAGCCCCACAAACAGGCCCCCGAAAACGCTACATTGAGCAAAATGTCAGAAATAGCACAAAAAAAATCGACGTGGATTTTGTCCCAACCACTTTTATCCGGTATTAGAGCTTCCCAGCAATGGCCCCAGAGCCGTCAACCCAGGCGAAAACGAGTAGAAGACCCCCAAACAGCCAAAGAGCAAAAGTACAAAAATGGGGACTTTGTCATTTTTTTCCAAATTTCCCAAATCACTCCGCGCGCGCTCTGCAGCTAGGCCCTAACTCCCCTCTGCCACCATGGATTTGCTTCAAACCTCTTGCAAAGTAAAGTATATATAGCCAGCAGTGCGCCCAGACCCCGAAACCCACCCACAAACACCAGGAAGCCCCCCAAACAGGCCCCCGAAAACGCTACATTGAGCAAACTGTCAGAAATAGCAAAAAAAAAAATCGGCCTGGATTTTGTCCCAACCACTTCTAACCGGTATTAGACCTTCCCAGGAATGCCCCAAGACCCGCCAACCCACCCGCCAAGAAGCATAACACCCCCAAACAGGCCAAAAGCAAAATCTCACACTTGCAATATTTCTCGGCCTTCGGTCCAAACGTGCTGCGTAGCTAGGCCATAAGTCGGGGTTGCCACCACGGATTTCCTGAAAAGCAAATGCAATCAAGATTAGAGTGTCCCAGCAGTGCTCCCAGACCCCGAAACTCACCCACAAACACCAGGAAGCCCCCCAAACAGGCCCCCGAAAACGCTACATTGAGCAAAATGTCAGAAATAGCAAAAAAAACAAATCGGCCTGGATTTTGTCCCAACCACTTCTACCCGGTATTAGACCTTCCCAGAAATGCCCCAAGACCCGCCAACCCACCCGCCAAGAAGCATAACACCCCCAAACAGGCCAAAAGCAAAATCTCATACTTGCAATATTTCTCGGCCTTCGGTCCAAACGCACTGCGTAGCTAGGCCATCAGTCTGGGTTGCCACCACGGATTTCCTGAAAAGCAAATGCAATCAAGATTAGAGTGTCCCAGCAGTGCTCCCAGACCCCGAAACTCTCCCACAAACACCAGGAAGCCCCACAAACAGGCCCCCGAAAACGCTACATTGAGCAAAATGTCAGAAATAGCAAAATAAAATCGGCCTGGATTTTGTCCCAACCACTTCTACCCGGTATTAGACCTTCCCAGGAATGCCCCAAGCCCCGCCAACCCACCCGCCAAGAAGCATAACACCCCCAAACAGGCCAAAAGCAAAATCTCATACTTGCAATATTTCTCGGCCTTCGGTCCAAACGCGCTGCGTAGCTAGGCCATAAGTCGGGGTTGCCACCACGGATTTCCTGAAAAGCAAATGCAATCAAGATTAGAGTGTCCCAGCAGTGCTCCCAGACCCCGAAACTCACCCACAAACACCAGGAAGCCCCACAAACAGGCCCCTGAAAACGCTACATTGAGCAAAATGTCAGAAATAGCACAAAAAAAATCGACGTGGATTTTGTCCCAACCACTTTTATCCGGTATTAGAGCTTCCCAGCAATGGCCCCAGAGCCGTCAACCCAGGAGAAAACGAGTAGAAGACCCCCAAACAGCCAAAGAGCAAAAGTACAAAAATGGGGACTTTGTCATTTTTTTCCAAATTTCCCAAATCACTCCGCGCGCGCTCTGCAGCTAGGCCCTAACTCCCCTCTGCCACCATGGATTTGCTTCAAACCTCTTGCAAAGTAAAGTATATATAGCCAGCAGTGCGCCCAGACCCCGAAACCCGCCCACAAACACCAGGAAGCCCCCAAACAGGCCCCCGAAAATGCTACATTGAGCAAAATGTCAGAAATAGCAAAAAAAAAATCGGCCTGGATTTTGTCCCAACCACTTCTACCCGGTATTAGACCTTCCCAGGAATGCCCCAAGACCCGCCAACCCACCCGCCAAGAAGCATAACACCCCCAAACAGGCCAAAAGCAAAATCTCATACTTGCAATATTTCTCTGCCTTCGGTCCAAACGCGCTGCGTAGCTAGGCCATAAGTCGGGGTTGCCACCACGGATTTCCTGAAAAGCAAATGCAATCAAGATTAGAGTGTCCCAGCAGTGCTCCCAGACCCCGAAACTCACCCACAACCACCAGGAAGCCCCACAAACAGGCCCCCGAAAACGCTACATTGAGCAAAATGTCAGAAATAGCAAAAATAAAATCGGCCTGGATTTTGTCCCAACCACTTCTACCCGGTATTAGACCTTCCCAGGAATGCCCCAAGACCCGCCAACCCACCCGCCAAGAAGCATAACACCACCAAACAGGCCAAAAGCAAAATCTCATACTTGCAATATTTCTCGGCCTTCGGTCCAAACGCGCTGCGTAGCTAGGCCATAAGTCGGGGTTGCCACCACGGATTTCCTGAAAAGCAAATGCAATCAAGATTAGAGTGTCCCGGCAGTGCTCCCAGACCCCGAAACTCACCCACAAACAGACGGACCCCCCCCCCTAAGAGCACCTCAAACGCAAGCAAGTCAGCAACAACACTAAAAAATGTGCGCCTCGGATTTGGTCCAAACCACTTTTATCCGGTATTAGAGCTTCCCAACAATGGTCCCAGAGCCGTCAACTCACCTGCAAAGAGGTAGAACAACACCCCCACAAGTGCTGAGTCTTTCTTCATTGGGCGTAAACCAGCCCTCTGGTTTGATGGAAATAGGAGTCTGGAGGAGGAGGATAGAGGAGCATGTTCTTCTGAACTTGTGAACCTGAGGAATGCAGACTGCGGCAACTTCAAATCAATTAGCAAACCAGTGAAGACAGTTCTGCTGATGGGCTTGTTTTTGTGATTATCTGATTAAAGTTTGAAATATATTAACTGTGCACAACAAAGAAAGACAGACACACAGGAATAAAAGTGAATAAGGACGAAAAAGAAAGTTATTGATTCGTTGTCTCATTTTCAGGGCTCGGTATCACGGTCCAGAAATGAGAATAAGGCTTCGTCATCATACTCTGCGAATTCAGGCAGGGTGAGCTCAGTGTCACCTGACAGAGTAGAAATTCCCTCATCTATGTTGCTGGCTACCTCGTCTCGTACTCTGAAATCTGGTGGTATGAGGTGCTGATTCATCTTGATCATTGTTAACCTCTCCACATTTTTGGGCGAGAGGCGGCTCAGTTTGGGAGTTACAATGCCACCAGCAGCACTGAAAACACGTTCAGAAGACACGCTTGCGAGTGGGCAAGACAAGTAGTTTAAAGCCAGGTTGGTGAGCTGTGGCCACAATTCTTTTTTCCCATGCCAATACGCCAATGGGTCCGCATTAACATAGACCTCTGTTGAGTCATTCAGATAGTCCTTCACCATCGACTCAAGGTCCTCATCCAAGGTTCCTCCACTTTGCTTAGCTGTTGCTGTGCCTCTGACCTTTTGAGAACCAAACCCACGCAGAGCTAGCCAATCCTCTTCAGCCTCCAATGTTTCTGTTGTGTCTGGTGCAGATGATCCGGTTGCCGGTGTCTTTAACGGCTGAGAGGTCACTTGTGCCACAGCCACAGGTGCAGAAGTGGATTGTTTTGACTGGGGATGGCCTGCTGATGTACTGCCATTTCCTTCAATTTTCTGCCGTTCTCTTTCAAACCTCTTGGCTGACAAGGCTAGCCAACGTTTGTACTTTGGAACATGTTCATCATCAAAAGGAAAGAATGCTTGGCCTGCCAGCGCCTTTTTGTAGCGTGGATCCAGAATAGTAGCACAAATGTAATGCTCTTCTGAGTGGATCATTTTAAGACGCTCATCACCTTGTAGGAGCTCTAATAATTTCTCAGCCAGAACAAAAGAGTCTTGGTTTTTTACATCTTTTTCAAACACAGAACACACCTCCTTCAGTTGGTCCTCCAGCATGTACAACAATGGGATAGCTTTTCCCAAATTACAGTCCTCCTTGCTGACTGCACGCGTGAAGAACTCAAAAGGACGAAGCATGCGTGTCAGGCTTTGAACTATGTTCCATTGCGCCGCACCCATCCTCAGGTCATCCTGAGCTGTACCCTCTGTTAAGAAATATTGATCGAGTACCGTATACTGCTCATACAGACGCTCAAGCATGTAGAAGGTTGAGTTCCAACGTGTTACCACCTCCTGGATGAGTGCTTTCATTGGCATTTGACGTTGATATAGCAGGCTCCTCAGCTGCTTCCGGGCCTTAAAAGAATGGCTGAAATGGTTGCACATTTTTCGGCAGGTGTCCAATACTCTGTACGCTGCACTGCCTTTATTACCCAAGAATTTTTGGACAACCAGGTTTATACAGTGTGCCAAACACGGCACTCTGAAATAGTCACCCAGCCTCATGGCCTTAACTATATTGGCGCCATTGTCCGTGGAAACATAACCAACCTGCCGTTTTTTTGGGGACATCCAGTTAAGGACCTTTGTGTTAAAGACATCCAAAATGTTTTGTGCTGTGTGATGTTTCTCCAAACCAAACATGGCTAGTGTTGCATGTTTCCGAGCAGCTTTAAAAACAATGTCCGGGTCAACACCTGTGTTTAGCTTTGCTTTAGCCCCTGAAAAAGAGACCCAGTGTGCAGTGATGCACATGTAATCAGCGCCTGCGCCACTGGTCCACATGTCTGTTGTCAGATGTATAGTGTGAACAGCACTCTTCTGCAAAGCTGCCCCAATCACCTTCAGAACATCTTCATGTAGTGCTGGAACCGCAACTCGGGCAAAATAGAACCGGCTAGGAACCTTCCATTTAGGGCAGAGCGCTGCCACTAATTCTAGAAAACCAACCCCTTCTACAAAAGAAAAAGGGAGAAGGTCCAGAGCTAGCATTTTAGCCAGCTTAGTGTTATACAGACGCGTCAGTGGGTGGTTGCGTTCATATTTCGCTTCTGTAAACAACATATTTTTATTGTTGCCCTGGACCAAGGATTTACGGGATGACGATGATATCTTCGACCCAGTTACGCTCGCTGATGAACTTTTCCGCATTGATGTCTCACTTTCTCCCACACTCTTAGTGTGCCTCACATGGGGTGTGCTGCTGACAGGGGTACTGGGTGTAAGTGAAGTGTTTGACACGTCTTCTTCCTCCTTGTCATCATGAGATGAAACATCAACGTTTTCATTTCGTGCAATTCGAGCTTCCTTGATCGCCTGTAGGTGCGCAAACCATCGGACAGCGTGCTGTCTCTCAAGATGACCTCTCTGGCCTCCGGTACCATAGTTGGTACCAAACTTACCACGACTAACTCGAAGCTTACAAATGCTACAAATGGCCATGTTTTCATTTTTTGGGCAAACACTAAAGAAGTCCCAAACTGCAGACTTGAAATGTCTTTGGGGGCCGGATATACTGGTGGTGGTGGTCCTGCTGCTAATGCCAGATGAAGTGGAGGATGTGGATTGCCGAACTTCAGTACGTTTTGCACTTTCACCACCACTAATTGAGGTCGAGGTGGATGGAGGTCCCTTCTTGCGAGGAAGAAATTTGGAAGCGGTAGTTGTTGGTGTACTAGTTAACTCCAAATCCAATGATTGTTGTGTTTCCATTGACTCCTCGTCGACATCATCATCACGCTCAGCAGCTTCTCGGGATAGGGTCAAAATGTCTCTTTGCTGCATGCCCGCTGGGGCTGCAGTGACCATTATGATGACTGGATCGTCGTCGTGAAGGGCTTCATCAGCAGCAGTATGCGTCACTTCTTGTTGAGCCTCATCACACTCCATAGGTATGAGTTTTTCGACGACCTTCCTTTTACGCTTAGGTATCTTTGTCAGATCATGGTGTGCCTCACTCTCAGGCTGCCGTGGTGGTACCCATTCGTCATCCAGATCATCAGTAGGAGGTGAGCTTGAAGAAGATGTAGACACCCCCCTTGATCTTTTCCTTGCTAGGGATGTGGAAGACAATGAATGATCATCAGGAGGAGTGGCTTCCTCAAATGATACCTCGGTCTGATTGTCAATTTCCTGATGTGCCCCTACTTCGGGAGGAACAACTATTGTGAGCACTTGTGACCCTCCATGCACCTCTGCTTGCGCATCTCCTTGCGCTGCCTCTCCTTCCACATGTACTTGGGCTTGTACTACTTGCACATGTTGTTGTTGCGGCTGTGGTTGTTCAACACTTGTCAGATGAGTTACAACAACCTGTGTTGATTCAGGGACATTGCTGCTACTTTCTTGCGATGAGCCAACATCACTGGTCGATGGTGATTGGAGAAGTACACTGACTGCCTCTGAAGCACTCAAGGGCTTTGACTTAATTTGGGGTGGTGGTGGAGGCACTGAACCCAATGGAGCGGGGGTGCTGCTCCCAGCTTGGTCCCCAGCAGATCCTGCTGCTGCAGGCGTACTTTTTTTTTTGCTCCCAAAAAACGTGGCGGTTGGCACACCAGCTTCCTTGGTAACTTGCTTCTTCTGCTCCTTACTAGCAACTTTCTTGCTAGAGGAGCTACGGAGACCTTTTTTTGGGGCCATCTTCTTCAGAGCAGGTCAGACAGCAGGCCGCAGTTGCACGAATTGTAGAGTTGTCTGAGGCCAGACGTGACGTCGCGTGACGTTATGCTGCACACACACACCGCTGCAGGACTTCTTCCTGGCACTGGTGGTTCTCTTGAGTCTTGTGCACCTAAAAACAATGGAAGACAGAGGAACATCAGTTCAGTTATACACCCCAAAAAAATCGAAAAAAAAAACAGAAAAATCAGCACAATCCCATTCCATCCATGCCCTCCATGATGTTTAAGTTCAAGACACCCCACAGAAAGACTAGGCCCATGCTCGACTCAAATACCCCTGGTGAAAAGGCCACAAGTACAGCCTCAAAAAACGAAAATCACTGAAAAATCTGCACAATCCCATTCCATCCATGCCCTCCATGATGTTTAAATTCAAGACACCCCACAGAAAGACTAGGCCCATGCAAGACTCACTACCCCTGGGCATAAAGGTTGAAAAGTAGGCAAAATGGTTGCAGGCCTAACAACAATGCCTGCATTCAAAATGGCCACTTGCCTCCCAGCACATGGCCAGGGCCTGTAGCAGCACTCAAAATGGGCCCCAGCCACATGGCCTGTCCCTCCCCATGAACACACCCAAAAATCGAAAAACACTGAAAAATCAGCACAATCCCATTCCATCCATGCCCTGCACGATGTTTAAGTTCAAGACACCCCACAGAAAGACTAGGCCCATGCTAGACTCAAATACCCCTGGTGAAAAGGCCACAAGTACAGCCCCAAAAAACGAAAATCACTGAAAAATCTGCACAATCCCATTCCATCCATGCCCTCCATGATGTTTAAATTCAAGACACCCCACAGAAAGACTAGGCCCATGCAAGACTCACTACCCCTGGGCATAAAGGTTGAAAAGTAGGCAAAATGGTTGCAGGCCTAACAACACTGCCTGCATTCAAAATGGCCACTTGCCTCCCAGCACATGGCCAGGGCCTGTAGCAGCACTCAAAATGGCCCCCACCCACATGGCCTGTCCCCATGAACACCCCCAAAAATCGAAAAACACAGAAAAATCAGCACAATCCCATTCCATCCATGCCCTCCATGATGTTTAAGTTTAAGAGACCCCACAGAAAGACTAGGCCCATGCAAGACTCAATACCCCTGGTGACAAGGCCACAAGTACAGCCCCAAAAAACGAAAATCACTGAAAAATCAGCACAATCCCATTCCATCCATGCCCTCCATGATGTTTAAATTCAAGACACCCCACAGAAAGACTAGGCCCATGCAAGACTCACTACCCCTGGGCATAAAGGTTGAAAAGTAGGCAAAATGGTTGCAGGCCTAACAACACTGCCTACATTCAAAATGGCCACTAGCCTCCCAGCACATGGCCAGGGCCTGTAGCAGCACTCAAAATGGCCCCCACCCACATGGCCTGTCCCCATGAACACCCCCAAAAATCGAAAATCACAGAAAAATCTGCACAATCCCATTCCATCCATGCCCTCCATTATGTTTAAATTCAAGACACCCCACAGAAAGACTCAGTCCACCCACCACTAAGTACCCCTGGGCAAAAGGCCCCAAAACAGCCCAAAAATCGAAAATTCCAAAATTGTAGTTGCAACAACTGTAATGCCCCAAACAAACTTACTTGTGAAATTTCTAATCCAAAAGTGATCCAAAGAAAGTCAAAAAGGCCTCAAATCCAAATATCCAGCAGCATCCACAAAAAGTAATCCTTCCAGCTCCAGATCCAAATGAAAAGTGACCAGGAGATGGACAAAGCACTGGGAGGAGCCTGCTGGACAGGAACAGGAAGTTGGAGACTGTGGGGCACTTCCTTCCTCCCACCTGCCCCTCCCCCAAAAAATGTCAACCTGAGGAGTTATTCAGAGAAAAATCATCATTTCCAGAAGGTTTATGCTGCTTGCTGGTGGATTTCTTGTGCAGAATTGCAAATTTTATATTTTCGCGAGTGCGAGATTATTCCTGCGCGCCGCATCTATAAAGTCGCAATTGCGAATTCCTGCGATACGTGAACACGGCGTACTCGCGTTGACAAACTCTCGCGGTAAGCCGCGATGGCGTAATCGCGCTCGCCAAATTCTCGCGGGATCCCGCAGCAAGATCCAAAATGCCGCAGCACTCGCAAAATATCGAGAAAAACAACTCGGCAAATGCTGAATGACGGTAAGTGAACGCCGCGCGCCGCAAAAATTGTATCACCCAGAAAAAAAATCAGCTGCGTGCGAATTTAGCGGATTTTGCGGGAAATCCGCGAATCTCGCGGATTGCGAATTTCCCGAAAATCCGCAAAATCCGCGAGCGGAGCGGATTTTACACCCATACTTAATTACATACCCCGGACTTACAAATAGACCTCTACAAAATGCTTTCTTTTCTTTCCCAAGTAAATCTCCCTTCTCTGTCTGACGAAGACAGAGCACTTCTTGAAGGGGACATTACTAAAGAAGACATTTTACAAGCAATAACTAATCATATATCACAAAGCCCCAGGGGAAGATAGTTTCCCTGCAGAATTCTATCGCTGGTCAGGTGAACAAATAATTCACAATCTCTATACTGCTTTTCAGGAAGCAAACAACACAACCTCCCTAGGCTGTATATCTAATAAAGCGATCATTGCAGTCCTCCCTAAACCGGGCAAAGATCCATTAATATGAAGTAGCTATAGACCCATATATCTTCTTAATTGCGATATCAAAATACTAGCTAGTATCCTCGCATCCCGCTTGCGTAAAGTCTTGGCTTCTCTAATTCATCATACCCAAGTAGGATTTGTTCCTGGACGTTCCTCTAGAAACCATCTGTGTACCTTGGCACATACGCTCCACTCCGCCAAATCTCTTCAGAATGGTGCATTGGCTCTGTCTCTTGATGCCGAAAAGGCATTCGATTGAGTGGAATTGCCTTATCTTTTTCATATATTGAAAAAATGTGGTTTACGGTCCCAATTTATACAAAAAGTACAGTTATTATACCAACACCCTACCGCTCAAGTGAATTGTGAAGGTTTCCGTTCAGAGCCCTTTCCAATTTCTAGAGGAACACGTCAAGGTTGTCCTCTAGCCCCTCTTTTATTCCTTCTTGCTTTAGAACCTTTAGCAGCAGCAATTCGGCAATCAATTGATATTTTAGGCATCTCTGTTTCGGTGGGGAACTCAAAAATGTACCTGATGCTGAGGACATATTACTCACTATTACTGATTTAACGCGTTCTCTGCCCTCACTGCTACAAATCATAGAAGAATTCTCCTATTTCTCTGGTTATAAAATTAACTGGGATAAGAGTGAAGCACTTCCAATATCCGATGGTACTACTAAATCAGCCATTCAGGACTTTAACTTCCACTGGAAACCCTCATGACTAAAATATGTTGGTATCCTGGTAAACAAGGAAACAATTGGAATGGTTGCAGATAATCTCGGTCCTCTGATCACACAGATGCAGCAGTTTTTTGACAAATAGAAAATATTAGGACTATCTATGTGGGGTCTGGTTCAAGCTGTAAAGATCGTCACACTTCTGTGTTTCCTCTATATTCTTGTTATGCTTTCCCTTCACATACCTTTATCTTCCCAACACCTTATAGATTCTAAAATTAAATCCTTTATCTGGGGCTCTTTTAAACCCTGTCTAGCTATACAAAAACTGAAAGCACATCATTCTCATGGAGGTCTAAGTCTCCCATCCAAAGAACACTACAATTTCGCTTTACAATTATCCCCAAATCATATACATGCTGCAATATAATTCTCATACACCAGAATGGGTGCACGTAGACCGTCATTTACTATCTGCTGAACCTGGCCTCTCAGTTCTTTATACCACAGGTAATAGTCGCCAAGATCCTCGCAATCCACTATTGGCTTCAATGCGTAAAACATGGCAGAGAGCTCATCGCCTCTTAGGTTCTAACCCCCGTATTCATATTAAAGCTCCAATATGGAACAATACTTCCATACGTGTCAAGGGCAAAACCATTTCCTGGTCCTAATGGAAACAGGCTGGTATTTCTACTCTAGATCAACTGATGCATACTGGTGAGCTTAAACCCTTTGCCCAATTAGCTGAAAAATGTGGTCTTCCATCGCATCAATTCATGAATTATACTCAACTTCATCTCTGTCTTATCGAAGCCTTGGGGGCATGCCCATGGTCTCTCAAAACTTCACCAATCCTATCCTATCTATATACTTGGGGGACTCATAAAGGGGTCATTTCTGGTTTATATAAAATATTCACATCTCATTTATTCTCCCAACCCTTATCATGTGCTCTTCGTCTCAAATGCCAAACACGCCTTTCACTTACATATAACGATGAAGACTGGCTTACTCTTTTAGAAACTTTAACCAGAGGAGTCAGAGAAGCACAACAGAAATTTAGCTTATTCAAGATTTTACATGACTGACATTGGTCTCCCTCAAAACTGCAAAAAATAGGGCTTCTTCCTCCTACTAATTGTTGGAAATGTGCTTGCTGTTTTTGGTTGTGACATAGTCCACATCCTCTGTTCTTGGCCTATCATCAATCCTATTGGTCCTACATAGGTCAGGTTTTACAACGCACTCTGCCTTTGGATTAACCGTTAACATCAGCCATCATTCTTCTGCATGATTTACGAACTTTACCACACCTTTCCAAATCATATTGCCGTCTTTTATATATCACCCTAACCACAGCTAAAATGTGCATACTACGTCAATAGAAATCTACGACTCCACCCTCTTCGGAATCTTGAATGGTGGCTATGGTTCAAACTGCTTCTTATGAAAGAGTTATCTATAATTTGCAAGATCAGACACACTTATTTAATCAAATTTGGACCCCCTTTCTACAATTGAATAATACTTCTGTGATAGACTATTCCGGTCGCTCTATAGTGGATTCCACTGTATCATAACTTGTTCTCTCTTTCTATTTTACTCTCGCTTCTAATTTTCTTTTCTCACCTTTACTGTCATGCATTTACATACCAACACTGAAAACCTGTTCTAAATCCGCTCTCATCTTATTTCCTCCAATTTCTTCCTTTTTATCTTTGGTTAATTTCCCGATATAATTTTCCATACTATATGTTCTATTCTTTTGTATTTTACTGCATTGATACCTCTCCTTTATTATTCTTCACTTATTTTCTACCCACATTTCCTGTCTTTCACTCACTTATTCATTTGCAATTTTATGCTTCACCTTATATGAAGTTCTTGATCTCTTTTGCTTTAAAATTACTTTTTATCTCACCGTAAGTCATTAGAGTTTTTCAATCAAATAGCTTATTGTTTTATTCACAACTGAATTCTTTTATCCTCCTTTCATCTTATTATTGTATTACTTGTATTTAAATAAGATAAAGTCTTCATCCTTAGGAATTCATATATATTTAACTTTATGCCTTACTTCCAATGTAATTTATGTTATCATATTGCACGTTTCTGTATTTTATTGCTTTATTGTCTTATTTTTAATAAATGCTAATAAACAATTTCAAAATACATAAAAGAAGTCATAAATCAGAGGTCAGACCAACATAATCTTGCCACCTAAAGATCAGGGGAGAATAAGTCCAACACCCTTCGGAGACTTTCTTTTTTGATACAAAATACAGGAGATTATGTGGCTCAATGGCTAGAGCGGACGACTTTGAAGCTGATGAACCAGGTTCCAGTTTGGCTGGAGGCTCAAACGTCCTGTGCTTCGGGGTAAATTGCTTAATCTCCCTGTGCCTTAAAATGAACTTGTCTGTCTGTATTGCACCTGGTGCTCATTAAATCGATCTGATCCCTCTGTGTGGAGTTTACGCTATATAAAACTTAAAAAAACAGAATCATACATTCAATACAACTGTGCACTTCTATAAGTAAATGCCTCGTTTGCATGATCGCCTCCAAAGTTTCGGACTGAGGCCTCCTTGCCAGACCTCGGTTCCAGTGCTCTGACGCTTAAAATTGTTTGTGTAATTAGCTTATACATTAGTGTCATAAATTAACTGATGCATAATTTATATGGCTTGTGGCACAGAATACGCGTATTCATCACTAATGTTAGAGTACATGGTTTATTTTTATTAATCTAAAAACAATGTGTGCAGAAATGTCTCAATCCGGTTTCTGTTTTTTATTTCATTTTCTGGTTGCATGCATGTTGAGGCCAGATCACAATTGTGAAGTTGCGAATCTTGCAACATAAGCACAATTCAGACTGGGATGCACATTGCTGAATCACATGCTATCTGTTTTATTGCATTTACCAGGCAGGGCAGTTAATGCCCGAAATGCATTGTTTTAAAAAATCAACGTCATGCTATGAGGAAAGTGGGAATTCCCTTGTGTTGTGTCGTAAAGCCTGGAAACTTAAAACACAAAGGGGGTTGTGCCCTATTGAGCGCTGGGTAGGACACCATACTATTGTAAGTAATAATTGAGAATCCAGTCGCTTTTTAGTTCTGCCATTTTTTTATTTTGAGCAGATTTTTTGTACACGACCGTATTTAATCAGTAGGTGTTGTAGTTGATTTTTTTGAATATACAAATTGCATCACTTGTGTGGATTATTATAATTGTCTGGGGATTTGCCTTGCCATGCACAAGTGGGTATATCCTATGTACAATACTTACATTAAACAACATGAACAAACACTTATGTTACAAATATACAACAACCATTTAAACTACACAATTTTCACAATATACATTTACACGGAGAAAGTGTGAACTGTACCCTACTAACTAATTTCAACACTAGACCTTATTCATAACTACTTTTTGTATTTGAGGTCTAGTAGCGCAAAGGTGAAGTTTATGACTGTTAGTTTTTCACCATGGTTTACAGTATAATGTTCCAAGAAGCTTTGCGCTAATTAAAGTTCATTTGTTCCGGTGAACCAAAAAAACGCAGACGCGTTTCCAAGCCTGTGTGTTTAATTGTCAGGCTCTTCAAAAAGTCTGCTCAAAATAAAAAAGTGGCAGAACTAAAAAGCGACTGGATTCTCAATTATTACTTACAATAGTAAAGCCTGGATAGGCATTTGTTGAATATGGCTTAAATAGTGAATATGTTTTGACAAGAATGGATCATGGATTAAAATCAGTAAGAAATAAATTGTCTAAATATGAAGAAATCATTGGAATTCATGTGTTTGTGAATTTCCCTTTTTGCTTTGCATACTGTACTAGGACATGACGAGGCCCCAACATTACTCTAATTAAAGGTTTATTGTGCCAGGTCGATATGGCAGTGTAAAACTGCACACACAAGTTCTGCAGTGGCAGGCCTGAGACATGATTAAGGGGCTACTTAAGTGGGTGTCTCAATCAGTGCTGCAGGCCCACTAGTGACATTTAATTTGCAGGCCCTGGGTAAACTTTACTAGGGACTTACAAGCAAATTAAATGTGCCAATTGAGGATGAACCAATGTTACAATGTTTAGGGGAGAGAGCACAGGCCCTTTAGCACTGGTAGCAGTGGTAAAGTGCACAGAGTCTTAATACCCGCAAAAACACGAGATGAGAAAAGTGGAGGAGGTAGGGAAAACATTTGGGGGGATATCACCCTAAGGCTGTCAGGTCTAACACATGTCGCTCCCAGCTGACAGTGGGGAGAGTTACCCAACCCCTTAGAGTCCTCTTCACTAAGGCGGAAGAACCTGGAGAGGCCATCAGCATTGGTGGGATTCGACCCCGGACGGCCCTTCACCATAAAGGCCATTACCTGTAGGGAGATGGATCACCTTAACAGATTGGGATGTTCACCCCTCATCTGCATGAGCCATCTCAGGGGCTTGTGGTCTGTCTGAACCAGGAAGTGAATCCCAAAGAGGTAGGTTCTCAACTTCTCCAGTGTCAGGACCACAGCAAAATCTTTTCTTTCAATGGCACTCTGCTTCTTTTTCAGTGAAATTAACCTCCCACTAATGAAGCCTTTCAGATGGTCTAGGCCATCTGCATTCAACTGTGCTTAGACAACCCCTATGCCATGCTCTGAAGCTTCCGTCTGCACTATCAAGTCTTTGGAGAAATCAGGTGCCTTGATTTCAGATGCCGTGCACATAGCTTCCTTGAGGGTATCCCAGATGTTTTGGCAAGCGCCTGTCCAGATCATTGATATGGGCTTCTTCTTGGAAGTCAGGTCTGTTAAGGGGGCCAAAATGGGTGCCCTGTCCCTTAACAAACCTTCTGTAGTACCCTGTGAGGCGCAAAAAGGCTCTCAATTCTGTCTGAGTTTTAGGTGGTTCCCAGACCATGAAAGTCTCAATCTTGGCAAGGAGAGGCTACACTTTGCCCCTGTCTACCAGGTGACCCAGGTACACAACGGAACACTGCCCTATCTGGCGCTTACTGGCCTTGATTGTCAGGCTTGCCTGTTGCAGGGCCTGAAGCACCTCATGGGGCTGATGCAGGTGTTCCTCCCAGCTCTGTTGTCTAAGTAGGACGCACAAAAGGCATCCTTACCAGCCAGGACCCTGTTAACCAACCTAGGAAAGGTGACAGCTGCATTTTTCAAGCCAAAGGGCATCACCGGGAATTGGACATGGGCCTCTGGGGTTGAGAATGCTGACCTCTCTTAGGCCCCCTTGGTCGGAGAGATCTGCAAGTACACCGATGTCAAATCAAAGGTACTGAGGAATCTGGCAGTGCCCAACCTGTCAATAATCTCATCAGCTCGGGGGATGGGGTGTGAGTCAGTCCTGGAGATGGATTTGAGGCCCAGGTAGTCCACACAAAAGCTAAATTCTGGAGTGGTACTGTAGGAAACTTGCTCTATATATACTACACCAACATGAGGTATAGTATGTATAGAGTCCAAGTGGCCCCAGAGATAGGCAGAGGTTAAAGTTAGATAGAACCTTACTCTCTAATAGTGGTAACTTGGTCGAGCAGTAAGGCACTATCAGAGGACAAATGAATTAACTCTAGGCCCATTGTTGATGTATAAAAATATACTGTTGTTTATTTTTAGAACCAAGCAAGCCTGGTTCAGGTAAGCATTAAAACGTGTCAGTAATACATTACTGGATATTGAACAGTTTGTAAATGCAATAGAAATTGTACTTTGTTTCATTTACAGGGGAGCAGTAGTATGCAACACTTAGCAAATACAGTACCTTGGAATGAATAGGCTTTTCCAGCAAAATTCCAGGTAAGTTATATTTTACGTTACTTTACTTTTCTGACTCAGAGCTGAATACCTAGATTCAGCACTGGGACATTTCCTAGAATCAGGTAAGTAATGACGTTTTTGTTATTTGCATGATTTTTAAAGAATATTATCAGTTTTCAAAACTCCACACTTAGAAACTTTTTGGAGCAGTACATTGAAATAAATGGCTTCAACAGTAAATTGCAGGTAAGTTTTTTTTCACGTTACTTTTCTACGTCAGTGCTGGATACCTAGATTTAGCACTGGGACATTTCCTGCAAACAGGTAAGTAAATACGTTTTGGTTATTTGTGTGATTTTTAAAGAATATTTTTAGGTTTCAAAACTCCACACTTAAAAACTTTTGGGAGAAAAAGTGTCAATGTTATCCTATGGTAGGAAAACAGGATAACAGTTCACAAGTAAGTAAACGTCTGAGGGAGTTAAGCTTCTGGGGATAGACTCAGGGGTCTCCCAGGGTCAGTGATGCACTGTTGTTGCACCCTCAGCGGCCGGGTGCAGAGTGTTGAGGCCTGTGTTCCCACGAAGTCGCGCGGCTGCGCACCTGCTCAGCTCCGTGCTCCGGAGCGCGCACTGCTGTGTCTGTGGCGCGCACACATCACCAAAAGCATTCGCGCTGCCGCTGCATTTAGCAAGTGCTTCCTCTTGCTAAATGCCTTTTGTTTTCTAGAGTGCGGCTGTGGGAGCACAAATCTGCCCGCAGCCACGCTTTAGAAAACAAAAGAAATGCAGCACCAAACACAGCGTGTGATTTTAGAATCACTTAAAAGCACACGCTGTGTTTCTAAGCTTACACCACAATCGTCAGGGCATGAATAGGGAGCAGTTAGGTAGTGCACACAAACTCATGAATCCCCAGAAAGGATAGTACCCAGTTTCCCGGTGCTCCTATTTATTACCTATTAAATGGTAATTTGTCAACTTCACTACTCGCTGACAGTGCTTTGTCTCGCACGTACACAGGGCGAAGTCAGCAGCAACACACAATAAAATACATGTGTAAAATGGCACACAATGTAATTGTAATTTTTTTTTTTAAAAACACTACCTGGACCATTTCTGTATTACACCCCAGGTATGTTGGGAAGAGTTTTGTGAAGATCTGCGTGTTAAAATTAGTTCATTTTATGTTCACTTTCTGCACGAAAGAGTAGTGGATTTAGCGCTCGGAATTCAGATTGGCGCTGCGACGTGCGAGGTAACTAACACTAGCGCTGCAGGGCTAGAGTGCATAACCGGGAGACTTTCTGGTGAAAGCACCTAACTGTCTAAGATAAAATTAAACTGTGTATCTGTAGACTTTGCCCTCTGACCCAGAGCAGAGAGCTATATAAACCTTGTGATTATCAATAGCCTACCAATAAATCTGGACCCGAACCTAGTAGGCAGACAATAATTTTCCATCGGGAGGAAGATGTGGTCCCCACACACACCACCCAGTGGTGCCGAGCTCAAGGGGGATGTCTGTACAAGTTGGAGTAGAGTGAGAGGAGGACCCCATAGCAGCGCTGACTGAGGACTGTGTCACTGTCCCATGCTCAGAACTGCGGCCAAACAAAAGCAAAAAATCCGTAAGATGGAAGGAAGAAAGTGCACTGTGAGAGGGAGAAAGAAGGTGATGAATGGCACCGGGTATTGAGAAAAGGCAGACCCGCAAGGCATGTAGAAGATGGGGAGACAGATAAGAGGCAAAAAGCAGTGATGGATAGAGGTTCAGGAGAAAACGGCAGGGTACGTAGATGTGGTGACATAACAAGCATAAGGATAAATCAACAGGGCGCAAAAATGACCATACAGGGCAATAAAAGCAACCAGCACCCTAAAGAAAGAAACCATGCAAGAGCGATCATCTTACATAGCGCCACTATGTACAGTGCCCAAGAGACACAGAGCCAGTAATCAGCTCCGTGCCATCATGACCCAGTCAGCACCTATACTCCAAAACATTGATCTACCAGCCCAGGCCACGATCATCACCTGTACAATGGATAGCTGGAAGGATCCGCTCTGAAAATGTCTTTGGCAGATCCACATTTATTAACTGGAACACTCAATACATTAGACTTTGTAGATGAAGTGCTGCAATTATATTTTTCAGTATTTAAGGTAATGAGGGGGCTAAGGAGAGCCCCATGTCAAACACGTGCCCGCTATCCATTATAACTCTATCTTACAACTGCCCCAAGTGCACCTCTTTTCCTTCCAGAGCAGGGGGTGCAAATAGTAACTGTAAATGGAGAACGGGAATGGGGTAAATGGGAGAAAGATAAGATTATGAGTGAAATGGAAGGGCATGTGCGTAAATGGTGCATGCTTTATATGCCTTTGAGAATGGGAGAGTGTAAAAGGATCTATGCAGATGGAAGACCGAAAGATGGAGTCTGTGGGGATGGGAGAGAAGTAGTGATGGGGACTGTGGTGACACAGTGCGTGCGTCGAAGAGGGAGCAATAGGGACTTTTAGGATGGAGAGAGAGAAAGAGTATGTGAGGAAGAGAAGAAGTGGAAGGGTCTGTGAGGCTGGGGAAGGTTGTAATACGAGGATAGGAGAGAGCAGGGAGACTGGGGGGTTTGGAGAGTAGGTGAGGTAAAGGGGGTGAACTTGGGAATGGATTTTGATGGCCAGAAATCACTTGGTAAGCATGGTAAATGAGCACTCCAAAATATTAAACAAGAACACAGCAGCAGTGGGGCATGTCTGCTATCACTGGTGTAAAAGGTGCGGAGGCACCAGGGTCCAGGAGTATGAGGGGGTTTAGTTTTACATCCTACCACTTTCAAATTCGACCAGCCACCACTGGGGGGGGGGCCTCCATCAAGGACTATCCCTGGCAGTGCTATCATGGGCAAACAAATGCCCCCAAGAAGGAGATCACAACAACAGGGCCCCCACATCCAGTCTCTGAACTCCTAGGGGGAACAGCACTGATCTAGGAGATACCACGCTGGGACCCTCCCATCCGCTTGGTGCCCCAACGCAGATTTCCACCAGCGTGCAGTGCAGCTGCCAACAGTAGAATTGCTCAAATGGTTAGAGCGGCAGACCAGGGTTCGATTCCTGCCTCGGCGGGTCTCAGGCTCATAAATTCCTCTGACCTGATATTCTCGCCTCAGAGCCTATTTCTAATCATGGGCCCCACGCTGCAACTCTGGGCAATAGCTTGCTTAATCTCCACCATGGCCCCTAACAGCGCTGGGGATGCCTGGTTTCACCCTGGAGGTGCCCAGGAGTGGACACTTCACAGGGAAAGCCAGGAAGGGTTCCTCAGCGCCCATCATGAGCTGAAATCATTATGAAAACTTGAACAAATGCACACAATCACCCCGCAGCCTAGCTTTATTAAGAAAAGGAATGCAGCAACATAGCTGCTAAGGTTTCAAATTGCTATGTGGGACGTTTTAAAACCTGCCTTAACACCGTTCACATCGATCTGTATGTGCGGAAACCCACGGTCTTTTCACTTTTTTCAGCAAAAGTTTGGAGTGATATTGTGCGCTGCACCCACACGCACGCATGCTTACTGGCGCACACAGCCTTGGTTGCAGCGCACATAGACCTTACACTGCCGCACACAGAGGAAAAAAATTAGAGGGAACATTGGTTGAGGCCCAATTTTATCCAATAGGGGGTCTCTGGTTAGTGGCTGCTATCAAGCAGGCCACGAGGTTGTGGGAGCAAATCTCCTAGAGTTTAGCTCAGGGCAAGTTTGGGACCAAAGTAGCACAAAAGGTGCAGCCTCAGCGGCACTAGGGCGGTAGGGTGCAGGGTGCTGTTTTGAGATTGGGTGCTCTGTTGTTTCCAAAGGAGAACCTCCGCTACAAAGAAACACTGCAGGTTCGGGGACAAGGATTTTCTGGGTGCGACCCCACTTCGAGGGGTAAGTTGGGATGTCATGCGTTGGTTAGGCAAATGAGGAAAACAAGGACCCCCTGATAAATAGATAGCATGATTCCTAGGGCAGGGTAAAACTGTATGAGAAAAATAACTCCTAGGCAATCAGGATAACTCAAACAAACTACATAGACATCATAATATAAGGAGCAACAGAAAGGAAAGGAGAGTATGTACCAAATATATTTTCACTGTAATAGTTAATTATTAAAAACTTCATATATAAAAAATTGTGTACATTACACAAAATAACAATATTTATGATGACAACATATACATAAACAAATTTAAAAAGTGGCGATATCTTAAACTTTCGAAGCGCGTTTCGACGTAAACAACGCCTTCTTCAGGAATAGCCACACATTTATCAGTAAATGATAAAGAAGGTATACTCAATATCCATATTTTACACAACCCCAATGATAACAATTAAAATCATTCATATACAATTCATAATTTATAAAAACAAAAAGTTCATACATAATTCTTCTTCATTCCATAATAATCATAATCTATTCTTACAATAATCTCTTTATATATATTATCACATATACATATGTTGGTTTACAATTCCATCTGAGTGCTTATAACCGACTCTAACATTACACATCAATAGACAAAAAAGACCACGCACAATTCAAAGATGTACAGAAAGAAAAATAGCATAGATATTTTAAAATGAAGTGGTTCTTTTATAGTGCATAACTAATAAGTATTTTCTCGAAATGAACTGAAGCAGGGACAGTTCTCAATGATGAAGGACTGAACCTAAAGCTTTGATAAGTCCTGATATTAAATCTGTAAAGAAAACCCATGCTATCAGTTAAGCATTTAATCTAATTGTGTTATAATATTTGATATAGCTATAACCACGAATAGTACTTTTATAATACGTGGCTGATGGGCATATTATAAGAATAAACTTACTTTAAAACATGAAGAGAGGATAGTTCTTAATGATAAAGGCCTGAACCTAATCTCTGATAGGGCGTGATAAAGAATCTACAATAGAAAACCGTTATTCTATATTAGACATGTTATATAGATATATTATAATGCTAGATGATACTATTTGTCCAATCAAAGGCATTACGATAAATACGTTCTGTATAGTAAAAAAGAGATGAATTATGATCAAAATAGATATATCGGATAAGTACCTGATATTCTTATATTCGGATAGTACTTTGATATGATGACCATAGAAATGGTAGAATATGTTTAGATCCTTTCTTTGTTTTCACATAAAAAAGTCTGTATTCTATAACTTAACAAGAAACAGGGTCCGATAAGTATTTAATGTCGTTACATGACCGACAATGAGCGCGTAAATAATGCAGACAGTGACAAAAACAGAAAAGATTAACTGGTTAGTAATATGAGTATCTGAGTGCACATTTAAAAATCGGTATATTTGGGGGGCGTGGCTTAGCCGAGCAGCGGAATGGCCGCACATTAGAGCTGCTCCACTGGCCGAGTCATATAAATTCAAAATAAATTCGAACATAACCAGCGGTAGAAGTGGACGGGGACGGAAGGGCACGGCGTGCCCCTACTTCTAAAAAATATTTCAGTCCGTTCCCCTACTTCTTTCTTTAAATAAAGCATCCCGGGACGGCAAGAATAGTCCTACTTAAAACGAGAACTTTTTTTTCAGCTTCCAGGGGCTGCTCGCATTTCTCTGTTGAACTCCAGAGGTTGCAGCAGCCCCTCCCTGAGCTAGCACAGACTGCAGGCAGGCCCATTGTCATTCCGATTGAGGCTGATTATCTCCTTTGGAATGACAATGCGCCCGCCCGCTGCCTGCCTTTAGCATATGCCAGTGAGATCTCCATGAGGTGTCTCTGGTATCTGGGTGCAGGCCATGGCTCGTTTTGCAACAAATATACCGCCAGATAAGAGCTCTGCCAATTGAGGTCAGAGTTCCCAATCTGTCAAACTCCAAGGATCTTATTCTCTTTAAATAATTCATGATTATAAGCACAGTCTTTTTTCTGGCTAGAGCATGTGGGCTGTTGCATATTTTCTCTAGTTTTTCATTTAAACTATTAGCAATTTTAACATAAGATTAATTGCATCCCAGGAACCAATTGGCAGCCTTGGGTCAAACATATTTTTCATGTTATCCGAAACAAATAAAAGCACCCCTTCTTTCTTCGATGTATTAACCATATTTAAAAAAAACAATGGGTCTCCAGGTGCACTCTATTCCATTTGTATTTTTAACTAGACCTAAAAACAGTAGTCTCGTAAAACCTCCTTAGCCATTAACAGAGAATCAATGGATGTTTAATAGTCGATGTTCAGTGATTTCACATGTTAACTCTTTATAGTGATAAAATATTAGAGTTGTTAAAATGTAAAACAATATAAAAACACTGATGTTAACAGGATTTACACCATTTCCCATGGATGTGCCCATAAAATGATCACTACAAAAAATTCACATGACTAAGACATAAGAATACGGGAAGTATAAAGATTAATCAAGAAATTCAAGTCCTGGCAAGAAACAATGAGTTGTATTTTACTGAGTGATTTATGCCAACTGTTTGCATGTTTCTAACTGCTTTAATGTATAGGGGCATGCTTATCACCTAATTTCATGACTTCCTCAGAATCACTACAAATTGATGCTGTACGAAGGATCCAGTACCTCTATCTTAATCCGCTGTCAGAAACACAAGTTTTGTTTCTGGGTGATTCATGAATATGTTGCATTTCCCTGCACTCACTGCTTCTTAAACTACTGTTGGTCCTCCCATATGTGACAGAACACACATTGACACTAAGCATAAAGAAGATCTCTTGGATATTGTAAAAGAAGTATGAAATACTTTATGCATCCTCATGTCCTGCGATGTTATGCAATCTTTTCTTTTCCTTTGTCTATGTAAAGCTGCTCAGATACCCACGGGTCTAGCTAGCGCTATATAACACTTTATAAATAAATAAATAAATAAATAAATAAATAAATAAATAAATAAATAAATAAAATGTACACTCAACTTGATTGGACCAAAACAAGGGCTGTTTTCCAATGCCTCCGTAAGCAGGCAAGAGATTGCGAGCGAAAAGGGGAATAAATCAACTCATAGCCAAGAACAAATATTGGGAATTTCTGCTGCGTGTATATGTGCTGTGGTGTGTATGCTGCTGCTGTGTGTGCTTGCTGTGTCTGTGTGTGTGTGCTGTGTGCCTTTGTATGTGTGTGTGTGTTTTTTTTTGTGTAACGTGATTGCGTGTGTTGTGTTTATATGTGTGCACATTCTTGTTTTTATTGTGGGTGTATTTGCGTTGTTTATGTTGTGCTTTGTGTGTGAGTGTGGATTGTGTGCATTTGTGTGTGTGCGTAGCACATTATATAGCGGTACAAAATGATGTGGGGCTCCTTCTGCACCCACCTTCCTCTTCACCAGCATCAAGCTATGAGTAATGAACATCGACCAACTTTTGCTCCTTCTGCTCCCAGGGCTCCACTGCTGCCTTCCCTTTTGTGTGGTACAAAAGGGGGTGGTGATGGACGGAGCATCTGAACCAAACAAAAACTCACACCCAGCCAACAGATCTGGGTTTAATCCATCACAGTTCTTTAGCCCACTCTGCCACCCCAGTTCAGACATGGCCATTTGCAAATCAGTCTGACCCTGTGCCTCATGGGAACAGTCCAGCCCGAACTGCCAAGCGATGCCTTCCCTGGACCGGATTCAAGCTTCATAGGACCGGTTTCTGGCATTCTAGCTGTCTTCAGCCAGGCTTGCTTGAATCCAGTGGTAAAGTGAGCAAGGGACGTACGTCTGAGCATACCCTGCCAATTTATGGCGAACAAAGGGGAGGAGAGGTGACCGGGCAGGAGAGGTGACTGGTGCAGGAGAGGTGACCGGGCAGGAGAAGTGACGGGACAGGAGAGGTGACAGGAAAGGAGAGGTGAACGGGCAGGAGCAGTGAACGGGCAGGAGCAGTGAACGAGCAGGAGCAGTGAACGGGCAGGAGCAGTGACAGGGCAGGGGAAGTGACGGGGCAGGAGAAATGACAGGGAAGGAGCGGTGATAGGGTAGGAGAAATGACCGGGCAGGAGAAAGTGACAGGGCAGGAGAAGTGACTTGTACTTATGTTCCTTGCCGATTTATTAATATACTATTGCATGACATCTTATGATGTGTCTGCAAAGCATACCTGTTGCCCCAAATTTTTGTCCTGAATTTTGACCCCTTGTCCTGAACACTTACACTCACCATCCTGAATTTGCACCCATGCCAGTTGGCCACCCTAGTTTGGAGTGCCCACAACCTCCTCCCCCTTACCTTCTATCTACGGGCACAAAAAACTAGTTATTTTAACAAACTGACTACACTGAACTGAGTACCTATGCGCCCTAAACTGGAAACACATTGAATAACACAAGAGACTTGGGATTAGACAGTGCCGCCAAATCTGGGACTAGTAGAAAGGTCATGAAGAGGCAGAACACACAGCTCCTATTCTAAAGAGCTGGGTGATCCTCTGCCTTGACAAGGCACTGTCTGAGTCACGCGGCTTCCAAAAATCCACTTATGGCATGCGTGTCTCTGAACCAGCAAGAGGAGAGCTTAGCCTCTGGCACAACACAGGAACCTCTGCCTCTGCAAGGGTTCGGCTGGGAGTTTCCCCGGCCTGGACCCAAACCCATCTCTGCACAATACAACTTCTCCTCAACTCAAAGTCACAGGACTGCAGATGCCTTGAATGCATTCTGCCTTTACTTCTGTTCTCTTCGGCATGGCCCTAAAAAAAATTCAAAATTGGCTAGAAGTTAAAAAAATATTATATTGCTTGTTAGAAAGATTATGTTAAAGGTGCAAACTTTAAAACAACTGCCAAAAGATTATGCATAGGTAAGCACAGGCAGGAATTGTACAGGAAGTTCAAAAGGGTAAGTGGTCCTGTGTGAGGGTCCTTATGAATAACATTAATGTGCTTACCTCAGAGGTCTACCCAGATACCTTCTTTTGTGTACCAAACATGCTCATGTGTGTCATTCAGGCAGGAAACCAATTCAAAGGATATTCAAGAAGAATCTGTATCTTACACTAACAGTGATCCATGACGTTTATATCTAATAAGTATACATATCTGCAGTATTGCATTGAAAAAGGTAACTATACCGGACTGGCCGTTCCAGGCATCAGGTGTTTCCCAGGACTACTGGAAGGGTAGGGGCCAGTTTAGTTTGGGGGGACCGGTTTTGTACAAGCGCAGGAGTATTAAAAACACAGCAAAGTTCTTTGTATATTCAGCAGGTTTTGGTCAACAATACAAGTGCCAAGATAACTTTGGTGATCAATGTACCTGCTGGAGAGAGATGGGAGCGTGTTTTGTCTAGTGGCTGTTTTACTCATCTAAGGTAGCGCAGAGGGGTAATATGCCTGCTGCAAAGAACGTGTACCATGCATATCAAAGAGCAATATGTTATGTGCATAGTTCAGTGGGTACTGCTTTGTGTTCACTTCTCGAATGAAAGGACACTTGAACACATATGACCTGGCAGTTTGGGCTGGACTGGTCCCATTGGGTGCAGGATCAAGACTGATTTGCATATGGCTGGGTCCAAAATGGATTGGCATGGTGAGCAAAAAACAATGGATTTAGGTCCAGATCTCTGTACTGGGGTGAATGTATGACATTGTTCTGCATTCTGTCCATCGTGTTCTTTTTGCTTTTGTCATCCCGAGTGGGACGGGTATGTCCAGACTTGGGTCCTGTGCTCTCCATGCCACTGGAATCAAGCTATCCTGGCTGATGAGGCCTGAAAGCCCGAAACCGGTCCTAAGAGGCTTGCTACCAGTCCAGGGAGGACCTGGCCTGGCAGTTTGGGCTGGACTGTTCCCATTGGTCGCAGGATCAAGAGTGATTTGCATATGTTGCACGCTTTACATAAACCTGCATTCTCTATGAGTGTTTGCTTTTTCCTGAATTAAACCTAAAATAAACATGTTTATCCATTGTTTGAATTAAATAACGTTATAAGCTGTAACTGGTCAGTGAAATGCTAAACGTACAAAAAAATTTAGTGTTTTGCTTTTTCTAGCCACACCCCTGACTCCGCCCACTGATCAAATCTTCGGTTATTCCCGCCCCCTGATTCTCCACCCACAGTTCCCCTACTTTTTTTCCCCCACTTCGACCACTGAACATAACACATACCTCCATGGGCCTACTGCAGAGGACCGTCGTGGGAACAAACTGGCAACCTGTAGCAGCCTCCGACTTGGTGATCCGACGGCGCAGCTAGAGGAGCAGCGGCTGAATCGTCCGAGGCCTGGCGGCGTACTATGGTGGGAAACTGGGTCCTGGGGTGAGACGCCACCCTATGGCTCAGTGTGAGGACGTTGGAGGGCTGGTGGACTGCGGGGCCCTAATCGGCACCTGTCTGTGAGTATTGCTGAACAGGCGATCCTTGCTGAATAACAGGGAATGGTCGCTTGGCCCCCAAAGAAGACGCTACTGCCACTAGCAGAGCAGAAGGCGGCGCTGGAGACGGCCGGAGCCCGAGTACGGGCGTTACGCAGAGCGGAGCCCGGAAACCAACTAATCGCGTTGGGGGTTGAACTGGGGCACGGCTGATTCCATAAGGCAGGACACCAGTGGGCTGCTTGCACTACATAGCCCTGCAGACGGAGATCAAAGGGAAACTACTGCCTGCTCCCTGGAGCCTCTTCGGTGTGCTCGGGCAGAGAGGTGGGAGTGGGGCCGCCATCTTGCGTATTCTGAGGTGATGCAGCTGTAGCGTTGTGAGAGAGGAAGTGGCCTTGCACTGCAGGAAGTGCGAAATCCAGTCCTGGGGTACGTGGCCATCGCATCCTGTTCCACCAAATTGGGCTGTGAGCAGAGAGAGCAGAGACAGATCGCCGACTCCCCAGGGAACACAGTGAGTGGAGCTGGGAAATATTATCTATCACTGGCATTACTGGAGAGGGTGTAGAGGACACTGACTGTCCTTGGTGGATTTTCTGGTGGCACGCCTGGGCAAAGGATAAGTACCCTGTTGGCACAAGGTGGGGGCAGACATGTTTGGCCAAGGGCACGTGCCAAATTTGACATAACCCATTGTGGGTTGCATAGCCACAGGCCTATTGAGAGGTCTCCTTAGAATACTAACAGCAGCAACGCTAAGGGGACTGCGTGGTGGCAGGAAACTGGTACACGCATGAACCAAGAAGAACACGACCTGGATTGGGGGCACACTTCTGGCAATCCGGGCCCTATAGAAGCAACCAGACGAGAGGGTATCAGACAAAAGGGTATCAATCCACCACAGAAGTGGAGGCAGCAGATGCAATAACAGCCCCTTAGATTCAAGATAGGGTGGAGCGGGAGCCAGCAGAGCCTGGCAGGAGTGACTGGAGTAGGCTGGAATGTGTGCATGCACAGTGGATGGCCCCCGCATCCCTCCCAAGCACTGGGAAGGAGATCCACCCATAGTGACTGACAGTGAGATTTACTAAAGGCACAAGGAGCGGCGTGAGAGACGCTCAGACCAGCGGAGGGCAGCGTCAGTAAACTGACACCAGACCTGTAATCTTTGTGCTGAGCCACTGACGGGGTGGACAGGTAGCGTTAAACCAAAGGGGTAAAGATGGGGAAACCGGACACGCGTCAACCAAAAATAAATTTCGATAAGAAAACTGCAAAAGGGGCGGAAGGAGATTCAACACAACAGGACCAGCCTGTAGAGCTAACCGCAAGCCAACCACCAGCCGAGGACATCCGCGCCATGTTTAAAGATCTAAAATCAAGTCTCCAAGGACTAGACACCAAGATGGACTCTGCGGGACATGGATGGCGCACTCCATGCTATACAACAAAAGAATGAGGATTTGGAGGCCAGGAAATGAAGGAACATCATACGCATCACGGGCATTGTGGAAATGACGGATATACCAAATATGGAAAAGTATGTCAAGACAATGCTGACAGACCTCTTTGGATTGAATTTATCTGCTATGTTTCCTATTGAGAGGGCTTACCGCACGTTAGGTCCACGACCTAGACCTGGTGCTCCGGCGCGGCCAATCCTGGCATGAGTATTAAATTACAGGGACTGCGACACGATTTTAAGAATGGCCAGAGAGAAAGGTGACATTCAGTAAAAGGGAAATAACATTGCACTGTACCCTGATTTCACACTCCAGGTGCAAGCACCCCGGAGGGAATTCATGCCCGCGAAGAAAATTTTCCAGCAACTTGGGACCAAATCTTTTTTGATTTACCCCAGTGAAACTCAGAGTTCAGAGCCACGGAAAACCTACCTTTTTCTCGGACGCGAAAGCAGCTCTGTTTTACCCGAAACAGATAGCGAAGGAACATAAACAACAAGCGCGGGGCAGAACACCACTAACTGAGAACAATCTAAGTGACAATGATTGAGAGATCTGTACCCATGCCTGAGAGATGGACGATGGGTGAAGATCATGTAGATAAGTATCATTCCCTTAATGTTGGGACAATATGTTGGGCAGCGCCCGGGTGGAAGGGAATGTGGTAGGCTTGAAAGAACTGGAGGGCGGCTGGGGTCTTACTTTACACTATCTGATTTGATGGATAAACATTGTATCAAACAGCTTTATGTGTTCTAGGACCTGGGATATGTGTTCTATACTCGGCCACCCTGTCACAAGTACAGGGGAGTGTTGCCGGCAAACCCATGCACCCCAATAGGATGATTCTCGCGTGTTCACAACTGTGGACCATATGTTTACAGTTATGGGAGGAGAGGGAGGGTAGTACACAACCTGTTTGGGGGGTTGGTGTGGGTGGGGGGGGTACAGGGGGAATGTTTTATTTGTTTTTCCTGCCTAGCCAAGTGCCATTACCAATGGAACACCTTTGTATGATGTATGCCACCTGTTGTTCATTTATCAATCATCTGCACTTAACATGTCAGTGTTGAAATGTCTTTCTTGGAATGTGAGAGGCCTGAAAGACCATAGGAAGGTCAGGCTGCTCCACTCCTACCTAATAAGGCATGCCATAGATATATGTTTGCTGCAGGAGACCCATTTGACGACGGCAGCATCTACTACACTCAAGCACATAAGATGGGGAGAGGTGGTGGACGCTGGGTTCTCGAATTAATCGAGGGGAGTGTCGATTTTAATTTGTAGAGGGCTACAATGGCAAACACATCACAAATGCATAGATAGAGAAGGAAGATATATTTCACTACAGGGCACACTTTAGTGGTCGTCAATACTTATGGACCAAATACAGACAATCCCACCTTCTTTCAAGACATAGGGCAGAAGATTCGGACATTAGGTGAATCTGCGATTTTGTGGGGGTGTGATTTTAATATTGTACTCTCGCCTGATGTAGACAGGCAGGGAGTGATGCGGGAACACCACCCGAAGGCGACTGAATTACTGCTTGGGCTTATTGAAGAACAAGGCTTAATTGACTACTGGAGGCGGTTCCACCTAACGGATAGGGAAGGCACGTGCATGACGTCTCATTGCAATGCCTGGTCCAGATTAGACTACTGGCTAGTATCAAGAGATATCCATGCATGGGTAACGGATGCTACACACTGTCCCCGCACATTATCGGATCATGCGCCTAAATTAATAACATTGCAAGTACCACCACCATATTGACAACCCTTTAGCTGGCGCTTCCCTTCAGGAGCGCTCCTAGATCAGGTTTTCCAGGAGGAACTAAGAGGAAAGATAGAGGAGTGTTTCACATTGAATGAGGGAACAGTAGACTCCCCGGGTATGCTGTGGGAGGCATTTAAAGTGGTTATTAGGGGGAACTGCATGGCACTCAAAGCTGGGGTACTCAGTGAAATGCGTAACACACTGCACAGGTTAGAACGTGAAATAGGAGAAGTTGAACGATCAATTCAACAAGATCCAACTCCTGGCACCCTAGCTCAGCTGAGATCGAAAATAAGAGAGTACCAGACGGAGGCAGAGCGAGAAACAGCATATCTGTACAAATGTACACAAGCAAGAAGGTATGGGGAGGAGGAGAGAGCCAGGAAAACTCTAGCTGGTTTGCTTAGAGCCCCGTGGGGTGCAAATATATTACTGAATTGCAAACGGAGAGCAGTGTGACAGTCAGAACGCCAAGCGACATAATGCATACAATGACCCAATTTTATAAACAACTATACACTTCCCAGACAGACCACGCCCAGTCCAATATTGAAGAGTACCTAAACACAGTAGTGCTAGCATGGTTTAATAGGGGTCCCCTGGAATAAATGGAGTTACCAATTATGGTTGAAGATGTGAGACAGGTGTAGGAAGGTGGATATCTGACTATATGGTTACCCCAACTTTTTGCCTAGTGTTTAGCTGTTTTTTGACTTAGTTGGCCTGGGATCCTGCTATTCAGGGCCCAGGCTATCTGCTCTCTCTGTAAAATGGACTCCATGTACTTTAGGTACATATCCAATTGGGTATTGGGTCACCTTATGAGCCCCTGTATAGTGTACCATAGGTACCCAGGGCATAGGTGCATCCAAGGCCTACCAGGGGCTGCAGCATGTATTATGCCACCCCTGGCTGGCCATCCAAACTGACACCACAGGCTGATCACTCAGCTTGGGCAAGGTTGTGTGATCACCCCTTGCTTAGATACAGTATACCTATATCTACCCTTATATGTAGACACATATATACCTATAAGTCACTCCTATGGCAGGCCTTGACAATCCTGAAGGCAGAGTGCTTGGTTTTATGTGGGATGGTGCTCTAGCATGAGCTGAGCCAGTCTGCAGCTTTCAGAACAATGTGTCCTTATAGCTGTTCTATGATAAGCCATACCATATACTCTTAAGTGCATTAAAATCCTCGCGGTTAATGCTGACTTTGGTTTGGCTTTATCAAAACATGTTGTGTAAGGTGTCAAACACTTTGGAATACTACCCCTCCGCCATTTCTGGCGGCGGGGGTAGCATTGCACCCTTCTAGAGGAAGAAGACATGTAGTTACTGCTGTACCCGGTTAAAGTTAAACAGAGCCTCAGCATCACAAAATGGATGCTGCTTCCACAGACATGAGTCTGACCTCCTGCTGCTGGACGCAACTCCGGAAGGGGAGGCCTGGACCATAGGTTTCCTGTCAAGGGAGGTGCTGGCACCTCCCCAGACAGCCTGTAGTGGATTGGGGCAGGGTGGGTTTAATGGAAACTGCTGTTTCCAGACACTGCTTGGGGCACAGAAGGTGCTCCATGCATAGCCCGGCTCAAACAAGTTGCTGGGGCACTTCAGACCCAGCTCTGGTGCGAAACTGGACAAAGGGAAAGGGGTGTAACCACCCCCTTCCCAGGTTCCACCCATAGGAGGGACCTAGCAGGTAATCCAGCCCCTTAGATCAGTATAAAGTTAGGAGCTGTGTCTAGAGACATTAGATTATCCTGGAAAGAAACTCTGAAACAAACTCTTGGACCTTAGACGTTCCATTTTGACTGGAAGACTGAAGACATCTCCCTTGTGGTTAAGGAGTGACCACCCTGTGCAAACAGACACCACCAGTAACTTGCCCGTTTGCTTTGTTGACGCTCCCGCCAAAACCCAAAGACTTAGCGTCGCAGCCTCTAGACTTCCAGACTTCTCTGACTCCGATCCACATCCACAGCAAAGCTGAGACCTGTGGCAGACACGAGAGACGTGGGACCCGACACCCTGCAGTACCTGCTTTTTGCTAACTGTGCAGCTTCTGAGGCGTCCTCGAAGTTGTGCATTGGGGTTTGAGAAGACCCAACCCCAAGCAGTAAGTGCACCAAAGATCAGCCCTCCACACTCCACGAGTGCCGCGTGGGGACTGTGCCTGAATTTCTCCTCGATGCGTCTTTGCGGTTGCTAGCCCGTTGGCTAGTGGCCCTCCTAAAGACATCCTTGTAAAACAACACTGCTTGTCTGGTTGCTCTGGGCTTGCTCCTGCTTTCCTGAAAAGGGGAAGCTCCCCAGACCTTGCTGGTCAGAACAGATGCCGATCTTCCCTTCCTGCATGGATTGCCTTTGCCAAGGCTCTGATCTGAAAGTCGACACTGCCAACAGCTACATCCTTTGTGGGACAGTCTGTACCCAGCTCCTGGTTGTCGTTGACGCCTCCTGGTCCACGTGGCTGCAGAAACAAGCTTTACCTCTTCACCTGATTGCATCTCGACTTCGCCTGGTTCCTTCCTGGTTCCTTCCTGGTCACTGGCTAGTGACCCAGACTCTGTCCCCTCTGCTTTCAGGTTCTTCACTGCTCCAATCCACCCTTGGATCCATCCGGACATCTTCCTCCTGGTCGCCTGCAGCATTTTCTTGCAGCTCTCCATAGGATTGATCGACGAAACCCGACACGAAAGAACACCTATGCACCGGGCTTCCCTGGGTGAGGTAACTTGAGTACTCCAGTGCTCCCGTGGGTAACAACTATCCAAGTGTCCTAGTTTAACTGGGTTTTCCCGTAGTCCACCCGGAAGTGTCCGAAATCAACTACTTTGTAACTTTTACGTTCCCATTGAAAGACTATGGTAACCTGCGTGTGTGTTTAGACACTGCACACACATCCTGTGGGACTCCTACTTTCTAACCTTTGGTTGTTCAGTGTAGCCCCAGCGACTTCTTAGACCCTAGACCTACTCACCTTTCCTGAAGTGGTTCTTATACCACTTACTTAGTATATGGTTCGTGAGGACCCTAGGGCAGAATTGTATTTGCGCAACTTATAGTATGCTTATTGAGTAACTTGTGCTGTATCTCGAATTCTGACCTCATAAAGAGTGCAGAGGGGTTGTGTTAGTAATATATACATATATATTTGATATATACCTGGCGTGGTGTCCTTTCATTTGGTATTCAAGGGGTTATTATTGGTAAAACAATTGGCTTCACATGCTCTCTGAAGTATTAGCCTAAGACTGCTTTGTCCATGCTACCACTAAGATAGCTGGTCTATAAGGTTGACTTTATAACCATCATCATAAGGGTTGTTTGGACTGATACAGGGTGCCTACTAGAATAGTGGACATCACATATCAGGCCAACTTCTCACAACAGGTTATTAGTGAAATGCCAGCAGACAAATCCCCAGGGGCAGATGGACTGACAGCGGCCTTTTACAAAGAATACGCAGATATCCTTGCATCATATCTCTTACGAGTTTATTTAGAGGCCATGGAAATGGGTGTGCTGCCACCAACTCTTAGGGAAGCCACAATAATTACAATATTAAAGCCTGACAAAGACTCTACTAGACCGGACTCTCACAGGCCACTGTCTTTAATAAATCTGTATGCAAAAATATACGCTAAATTACTCACAAACAGACTGCAACCGATGCTGCCACAGATTGCGTTGCGAACCTATCCGGGTTTATCCCGGGCCGGTCAATGGCACATAACCTACAAACTATATTTGGAATATTACACTATCTGGCCCCTCGTGTGCAAGCAGTGGCTGCCCTATTGGACGCTCCAAAAGCGTTCGACTCGCTGGAATGGAAGTACTTATTCACTCATTTACCCCGATTGGGTTTCAGCCCTATGTTCGTGAAGCAAATACAGATAATCTATAGTAACCCGATGGCACGAGTAAAGGTGAACCAGCGAATGTCGGATCCATTTGGTATCACAAGAGGGACACAACAAGGGTGCCCACTCTCGCCGCTATTATTTGCAATTGCCACTGAACCACTGGCGGTCAGCTACGACAGCATCACGCCCAACGAAGTATAGGATTCACATATCGAGGGCTACTGATATCTATGTACGCAGCTGACAGGACGATCTATCTTGTGAATCCAAGTGAAAACTTTGATGTAATTATGAGGGAGCTGGTGCGCTTCGGCGGATTAACGGGGATACGGAGCAATTGGGAGAAGTCTGTAATGCTACCACTCACAGACGGTACAGCCCCAAGTGAGACAGAATTTCCCATTCAGTGGGCGGACACTACAACACGCTACCTCGGCATATGGATAAGCAGATCCATTCAAGAAATATGGCTGGCTAACTATGGGAGAGTGATGGACTGGATGGAAAGTAAGGTCCAGTGCTGGAGGAAACTCCCGCTGTCCTTAACGGGATGTATAGCTGTAATAAAAATGGTAATACTGCCCAAACTCCTATATCTCTTTGTAAATATACCGATGTCACTGAACACACACTTTTTTAAGCGACTGCGTACTAATATCATTGAGCTGACATGGGCGGGCAGACAACCCCGGGTATCCAGGAACATGTTGACGCTGCCATTTGCTCAGGAGGGCTGGTGGCCCCGGACTTCGAGCTCTATGCATATAGCGCACAGGCGCAATACTTACACCTTACCAACCACACAAAGCAGTATACCAACCATATAAGAGGTCCCAAATTGAAATAAACACGGTGGAAACAACGAGATAGGCCTGGAGAAATATAGCTAAGAGGGTGGGTCAAAGCGTACTGTACGCCCCCTCAATGCCATTGAGGGTAATCCACTCCTGGCACCGTTGACGGACCGGACCCCGACCCTGAGAGCGAAGGCACATGACCTGACAAAAGGAAGGGACCTATATCCCGATGACACGTTTATTACTCTCCAACAGATGTGCAAATAACAGAAACCATCGGCGTCAGCCATATTGTTAAATTACCAACTCAGAGCTGCAAGCAGGGCTAGATATGACAACTTTCGGCAGGCGCCCCCCACTTTGGCAGTGCTTGAAAATGTATTGTCGAATGCATCTTCTCGCAAACTGATCACCCGTATATATAGTATTACCCCCATAATTACAAGTACATCCAAAGCACAGTCGGAGGTCAAAACAAGTACCACAATAACTGACAAACAGTGGCAATTTTGTTGCTTGCAACTAGAACATATATCACCAAATTATAGGTTGCGGCTTATACACTTCAAGTTTCTGCACAAAGTGTATAGAACGCCGCTCCAATTACATCGTATGGGTGTACAACCTGACACAAGATGTTGGAGGTGTGGGTCGCTAGAGGCAACATTTATACACCTGTTCTGAAATTGCAGGTCGATAGCGCAGTATTGGGAGGAAGTGGGCAGGAACATTGGCGATATCACTGAAACACAGCTGCACCTCACCCCATTGTTAGCACTAATGGGATTTGTGCTGGAAATACCAAAGAGTTTGCACAAATTAACAGCTATGTTGCTGCTGTTGGCAAAGTGACAGGTGGCTATGCACTGGAAGAAGCAACGACCCCCTACGATAGCAGGATGGCTACACGCAGCTACATACTGTAGAGATCAACTGACAAACTATTGGGAACTACTGCCAACCAGATCTAGGCCTGTGGATATTTGGGAGCCATTTGCAAGGTGGCTGGGGTCGGGGGCGCGGACCTCCGAGTAGACACTTAAAAGATATCCCAGAAATGGGGCGGGGTATGAGTCATTTTCATGCAGGGTATTCGCGCGGAGAGCGGATGTGCTGATTCAGCTAGCAGAATAGTTACAAGACCCTACACAGGCTGAAATGTAGAAAGACTATAGCATATGCATAGCAACTGTACAGGCAGGCATACCATATCAGAGGAGTACTTGGAGAATGGCCAGGGGAAAGGGTAGGGGGGAAAGTTATGGTGTTTACTGAGGTTATAGCAAGTTTAAGTTGCTGTTAACTGGAGCGGCTATAGGAATATGTATCATATTGAACAGCTCGAATGTTTCGAGAGGTTAAATCGCCGCTGTGCCTCAGGGATGTCGGCAAAAAGGCTGTGGTAAACAAACTTACAGATGTTTAAAAGTGCTGCCGGCCCCTGTGGTTGTAGGCGCATTGCTGTGTTCACTGTGTTAGTGTCAAAATAAAATAAAAATAAAAAAATCGGTATATTTGGCTGATAGATATAGGAGGAGCAGCTTCTCTAAAGAAAAATAGAATAAAAAAAATATTAAAACCGTCTATAGCTAAACTTATATCTAAAAAAAAATGTATGTATATTTCTTCCAGGTGTACTTGAATGAAGAAAGCTGCCTGTTCGAAAACGCCAGGCTGATAATGGCAACTGGCGTCGTGCGTCCCAGGAAAGAAAGTCAACCATCATCATTAAGTACTCTATGGCTCATTAAGTGTGAAATCACGTGATACCAATATTTTGAACCGGGGCGTTTCTATATTGAACATTCTACAATAAGCACACTCAATACAGGTGCTAAATCTTCAAGAATTGATACGCACAGTTCTAAATTTTAGTTCTATAAATCGCGGTTCCGAATCGCTAAGAAAATACGCTCCTGCGAAATAGAAATAGAAAGTGGACTACTCTCAGTGTGTCTGTTCTACTGATGAGGATATGTAGATCTTCAACAAACTTTATTCATACCATAAACTATACATGAATACCTGATACTCTATTGAAAGTTATTTTCCATATCATACAAAAAAGAGAGATCTATCTCTTAAATAATTAACTGTAGGTACCAAGTAAACTCGTATATTCTCAAGGGTAATAATAAACTACCTAAATTAATTATAATGAACCTATATTTTATTATACATCAGTGATGAAAATGATGGTTTTAAACACACTAAAGATGGAATAGTGACACTCCACTATAATTCATATTTAAAATTTGTTTCCGGCGATAAAGAAGGACAAATACCAGAGTGACAGTCCCGCCAACGAAAATGTGTAGAACTTCCACCTATATCTATTGGTACCGTACATCTGAGCATGGGAAACATCCTTTACAATGCAACTAAAACAACGCACTACCATTACAACGAAACTTTTATAACGCAGGATCCATTACAATGCATGCCATTACAACGCATGCCATTACAATGCAGCTGATATTACAACGCATGCCATTACAACGTAAGTATGGGTACATAAGGTCCATTCTGATACATAAGGTCCATTCTGATCTACTGGAACTGAAACAACTCCCTCTCTTTGTCCATGGCTGTCCTAGCAATTATTACCCTCATTCTCGTTTTCTGCATAATAGTCATCAGCATAGTACTGAGCTGACCTAGAAGATGAATTATTCTGTTGATCAAAGCTATTCATAGAATTCTGAGGCGGAAAAGAAGTGGTATTCTGGGGGAAATTTCCACGGCCCCTACCCCTAGGAGCCTGTTGATCACCTCTACCTCTTGCACCAGAAACACCATTTAGACGTCGCGCCAGAGCTGGACAATTATTCTTGAAATGACCCTCTTCCTTGCAATACGCACACTGATTCGGACCATACGGTAAACGCTGATGAGAAAACTCGTTCCCTTGCGGGTTTCTTGAATACTGCTGTGGTTGCTGATAATTGGGCTGACTAGGAGTGCGAGGCGGATAAGCTTGCTGGAGAAGAACTTTAGTTTTCAAATCTTTGGTCTTTTTGTCTGCCTTATCTAGCTCGTCTTTGCGCCTATTTTCGTAGTACTGGGCTGTGGCTAAAATCTGTGCTGACGTGGAAACAACCCAAGCGCTCTCTGAATCTTTCAATTTGTTACATAGTTCAGGGAGCAGATTATGTACAAACTTATCTACAAACAATCTTTGGCCACCCTCGGTAACCATATCCTGACCACTGTGGTCGACGAAAGTCTCTTCAAACCTCGTGAAAAAGTCAGACACATTCTCATCTTTCTTCTGCTTGCACGCAGACAACTTGTCCCAATTCACACGCAATTCAGGCATTAAAGTCTTCATATATGTAATAATTCTACCAGGAAGATCCGCTACCAAAGGCTCGGGTTTAGAGCCACCAACTTGTCTAGCATCAGCAGCAGTGATATTAGCCCACGTGTCACCCAATTCTTGATCATGGTCTGTGTGACGAATCTTACTCCATAAAGGCTGTGGAACAACATTCCCAAACAACATGTCTACATCTGCTAAATTCATTATTCATGAGCTGGCAGTCTGTGATAACTCCTTATAATACCCTGCAGGATTTTTACGAGGATCAGGCAATGTCTGTTTGAGTGCTAAAACTTCGGATCTTTTCCAGGGAACATGTACCCATACACGCTGGAAATGTGGCAGAATTGCTGGATTCGCATTTGCGTCACCTTCCCTCCAAACTGGAGGAACTTCTCTCATGGGGTACCCTCGCGCCTTTTTCCTACCTAATAGGTCATCCTCATATAGTGATCTGGAGACGTTTCCCTTACTCCTATAAGATAACAACAAATCTATTGCTTTTTCAACATCGGCACCTACAATCATGCCTTCATAGAATTTGAATCGCATACGGAATAATTCCTGCATTTTGCGTTTGGGATCATTGTCTTGCAAATCTTCGCAGAGATATACACACATCTCTTCAAATACATATCTCTGAGTGGGTGCGTCCCACTGACTGAAAACTTCCATAACGGACTGAACATCATATTTTACAGTGTCAGTAACCCATTTGCGTGCTAACTCATTCAGCACTACTCTTTCCTCATAATCAGGTAGTTGACTACGCAACTGTCTACGTCCTGTTTTAGGGGTCGTTTTAGGCGACCCAAAGAAAGGTGAGAACAGACCAGTGACAGTACTTGCCACTCTCTGTCGAACAGAAGGAGAAGCTTGCGGAGAGGCAGATGTGCCAGAGAAGACAGGCTGATGTAAAGAGGAAGTCGAGGCAATAGCAGAGGAAGTCGAGGCAGTGGCAGAAGTAGTATCATGATAAACAGTTGGAGCAGTAGGCAAAGTCGTAGGAACAGTAGAGGTAGTATGTAGCAAAGGCGGCGGCCCTTGAGAAGGCTGCGCCGGAGAAGTAGGAACCAGCTGAAGAGGAGCTGGTGCTTGTGCAAGATCTGTATTTCGTGCACTGGGGCGTGGTATAACAAAGCGCTTCGGGGGTCCAGTAATACTCGATGTATATGGGGGCGGTGAATTCAATAAATGGGACATTAATGGATCTTTCTCGGATGTTCCCTTTGAACCTTGTCCTTCATGTGGCAGCATTGGGTAGCATTTGTCTACCGCTAATTTCTTGCTTCTGAGCATTTGTTCACTTTCCTGCTCTTCCTCATTATCCCTGTATGCAATGGCAGCTTGCACCATTGACATACCTCTTTTATTTTTCTTTGCTAGTTTCATTTCTTTCTGTTTGGCTTCTTTGCGCCACAAGCGAAAAGAGTCAAACATCGCCGGCCGGGCTTTCTTCTTAAACAGTTTAACTTCGAGGTTATCTAAAACTTCTGCGTCAAAACTACCATATTGGGGCCATTTTAAAACACCATCTTTATGGGTGTATTTTATCCACACTTCATTATACGTGATAGGGCCTACTCCGTGCTTCACATACAGTTCATATGTTGGAGTTCCAATCAGAGGAACCGGACACGAATCCTCTAATCGGGAGTCCTTACTACAACCAAGACAAAACAAGTTTCCAAGTCTGCTAAGACCAGGCATCTTTGCTCACTAGTCTAGCTTCAAATTTCAAGGGACTATCTATTTACTATATTCTCGTGAATACACGAGTCCCTCGGTTTTGGCGCTTGCAAGTTCCAAACAAGTTGTATCTCAAGGATACCAAAACTAAGAATCAAACTAAGGACTGGGAGACGCTCCACTTATACTTAACTGAAGTATTGATGATCGATGACATCACTAGAAGACTCTTCTATCGTTTCGCTCTACCAAGGATCACTGGGTCCAAAACAGGGCGATAGTCAGGGCAGCAGTCCTTCATAGCCGTCGGGACGCGGGGAACCTCGCAGCAAAGACCTTCGGAACCACGTCGACATACAGGGGTCGCTGAAGTGGCTGGCCGTCCTCTGGAATTTTCACACGAAGCTCCTCACGAACATCTGGCTTGGACCGTCACCGCTTGATACCGCCCCGAGTTGGGCGCCAAACTGAGGTACCGGGTTTTTAGGAACCCAGTGGTGCCAGGGGATCACACCCGAAGACCTCTGAGTTCTCCCTGTTCTGGATCACAGAAACCAAGAGTCTTCTAGGTGAAGTCAGAGATCGAGTTTTATTGGCTGCAACCAAGTAACAAGCGTCCTAGAATTACAACAGCACGGGTCGTAAGTTCTCAGGAGACTGTTCGTTTTTACAGAACCAGCCTTCTCCTTTTATACAAAAATAACAGCTGCGGGCAAGAATTCTTCAGTTTACAATACGGTCATATACATATTTTCGAAATAAAGCAGAAAGCACAGTCATATAGGCCAATTTTAGATGTCCAGATCGTGATAAATGGCCCAGCCCGGCCCAGAACTACCATCAGATATCGATGAAACCCCAATAAAGTCGGGCCCCTCCTCATCGTAAAACTAGTCATAAACAAGGAACAGGGACAGGTGTGTGTATGATAAAGCATGGTTTGTATGTGGTGAATGGTTTATGGCATGTTGTGCCTTGATGCTATCTCACTCGGCCACTGGGCGAGGGACTGCCCGAACAGGTTTGGCTGGAGGCAGTGGAGTCAGCTCGGCCAGGTCAGGGGGAAGTCAGCTAAAGTGGACGTGTCCTTTCAGATCAAGCTCGGCCTCAATCAATTGACTTATATGAGGGCAAGCCATAAGATGGATGCCTGTTCACAAAATGGAGTCCGAGGGTTCGGAACAGAAACCATGATTTAAGGGTGTTAGCATCACTAAATCACGACGCAAATGCAAAGGGATAATGTCTGGATCATTACCGGTCTGTCAATACCAAATTCGTCATGGTACGGTGATATTCTGTGACACGAGTGTTGGACCCCGGTACCATATTATAGCAGGGCCCAGAATTTCAGAACCACAAGAGTCCAGTGGTGTTTGTGGTGGGGGTGGATTGGGCATGTGGTCTTGGGTCGGAAGGAGGAGAGTGAGCAATGCTTTGAGGGAGGTCAGTGTCTGAGGGATTGTCAGTGATGTTGGACCTGGGGATGTATGTGGCAGATGGAGTAGGGTCAGTGTTGGAGTTGGGGAAAGGTCGTGAGGGTAGAGTCAGATCTACTGAGGTCAAGAGGGGTGTGGCTTTAGTTAGTACCATAGTGGGGAGACTGCAGTGTGTGTCCAATCTGTCTGGTTCAAGATCAGACTTGCGGTGTTTGTTAGCTGTGCGTTTGCTGGTCCTGGTGGGATTCGTTGATGTCATGATAGTGGGTCTTTGTCGGCAGAGTGTGATAATGGGGGTAGTGACGTTGTAATGAGTGAATGAGGATGTCCATGAGCCATAGAGTGAGTCAATAGGACAAGGCTACTGGCTGTGTTCTGGGCTATTTGTCAGGGTAGAGGCCAGTGCCTTGCAGAGTGGATCGGCAAGGCAGGGTGTCTGGCACTGTTCTGGTGTTCTGGGATGGTTGTCAGGGTGGAGGGTAGTAGGGGAGGATGGGTTTGATGGTTCTGCTATGTTAAAAAGGAGATTAGTGTCGGGAAGTGACAATCAAAGGTGGTGAGGTGCAGGTCCGTGGCCTGTATGACAATTTTTCCTGTTCTAAAGATGGAAATGGTGAGTTCCCCTTTAAAGGTAGGGGAGATGGTCATGGAGATGTTTTCACCATAGGGAATATTGTCAGACTTGGTGACTAGGAAGTGAAGATGGAAGGTGTTTTTCCACATTGTCGGACGGTTGGTGTAGAAGACGTAGTCAGTTTTCGCCTTGCCGTTAGTCGTTGTGTGGTAGTTGTCTACTATGAGTATTTCCGGGTGCTGTTTTAAGGTTCTGTGCTTGAAGTTCTTTTTTGCATAGCTGGACAGATTTTCTGGGTAGATTATGGACCAAGAGTTGGGTGCGTAACACCTGAGTGCCGAGTTAACGGGGGTTGGCGGGTGCATGGTTAGTGATTGAGAGGTCTGGTTCTTTGTGTCTCGGAGGTAGGAGTTGATCTTGATCTGGTCAATAACGAGGGTGTTCAGTTAAAACAAGATATATTCTCTCTATCACATTTGACTTCATGTAGCTTCTTTGAGAAATGTTTTTATGGCAGATGTAGGAGTAGGAGGCAAGAAGGGGGCTGTATCCCATTTAAATTTGTGTAACTTAGTTGAGAATTATTTGTCCGGCAGATGCATAAAAAGGAGCCAAGAAGGTGGCTTTATCCCATTTAACTTTGTGTAACTTAGTTGAGAATTATTTATCTAGCAGATGTATTAAAAAGGGCCAGAAGATGGCGCTTAAAACTTACTTGTCTTCTATTCTGGGTTTCCTGTTTTAAGAGTGGGGACCGTTTTCGGAGCGATGGGAGGCTGAGTTTATTTGATTTCGGATTAACAAATGAAATTACCACGGATGACACTCACAATTGGCAGACCAGTTGATTTAGAAATTGCTTGGTGTATTAGTTTCTTTGAAGCAGGTTAGACAATTTGTGTTACACTGTGCAGCTTTCACGTAATGTATCCATTTGGATAAGGTGTGCCACTATTAATTTTTATACTGTTGCCTCAACATGGTCGAGGAGCTGGAGATGACGGCAGCGCTAGTAATTAAGGTTGTGGTGCGGGGCTGGTCAGACGTCCTCACATATTTAATCTAAGATGGTGGACTCCTGTAGATAATTGAGTGAGTAGAGGGGTAAAATGCTGGTGGTACCGACTGACCTGCTATCAGCCTCCAGGCTGCGAAACACAGAGACAGACCCCAATCTCGATCAAGGAGCAGGCGGCGGAGAGGGGGGGAACAACCTGGGAGCCCTCTGTCGCACTCAAATACCCATTAGAGCTCTAACCTTCATGGGTGCAGTCACAGTCCTCAGAGGGATAGCCTATGGATAGCTGGTAGCAGGGTCCATCAAGATCGGGACAAACCTGAAGCCTAGGCAGTCTTGGGGTCCAAAAGGTCCAATGACGTCAATACCCACGCTTTCAAATGGGGTGCCAACAACTCGTAGTGGGATCAGGGGTGCTTTTTCCTCTTTCCCTGATTTATCACTGGCCTTGCAGGTGAGACAGGACCTTCAGAATGCATTTGAGGCTGTTTTGATTCTGGGCCAAAAGAAATACTGGAAGACAAACCTGACAAAGCTCTCGTCTTGCCTTAAATGTCCTTCCAGGGTTTTATCGTGAGCCAAACCCAGTAGGAAGGTCATGTAACAATGGGGGACTGCCAGCACATGGGCTGCCCCAGGCCAGGATCCTTAGGTTCACTATATAGGAGATCATTCTCCTAGCAGATAGGTGATCCTCAGAGGCTTCAAATGCTGCCTGGGGATCAGGCCTTCTAGAGTGGGACACTCTCCGCATTCTACAGAGTTCCTCCCTGGTGGGCCCACTCTCAACTTGCCAGTTAGCAAGCTCACTTAAGGTGGAAATGTCCTACCCAGTAGGCTTGGGGCCTCCTCCTCAGGGACCCCTTAAACCTCCACCTTTGGAACTTCAGGGGATGGTTTTCCGCACCCCTTGCCCCTCTCTTTTTCGGCAGCTGTCTGGGCCACTATGTGGTCCTACAGGCCCACTCAGGCAATACCAACATCTCCCTGCGTGATCTGAACTCTACTTACAACCAGGCTGTGTGCACAGGTCATTGCCCATAAAACAGTTTGTAGGCCTTGCATGTTTCACAGCTACTTTCAGAGAACCTGAGACTCCCCCACTCAAGGTAACCAAAGCTACCAGTTGATGTCTCTCATGCGTGTCGTTGGCTATGACTTGGTAGAATGTCTTCACTAGGACCTGCTTTGCAGACACCAGCTGACTCTTCACATAGTCATGTTGGCTCCTGTGTCTCTCAGGGCCTCCACCCGTTGCTCATTGATGGTGACCTACTGCCTATACTTGGAAGTATTTGCTGGCATGTAGGCTTTTGGCACCATCTCTTCATCAGCCAGGGACAAATGGGTCACCTCGGTCTGCTCCCCAAAGCTAACTAGGACTACCTCCTCCCCGAGCACTATGCTATGCTCGCCAACCCAGTTGTCTGCCCACCAGAGGGGGGGCTTTACCCTATTGGGACATTTGGAGTTCCCCTTGAAGTGCCCATACTTGCAGCACTCAGTAATTGGGGTACAAACCTCCCAGTCTTGTAGTCAAAGAACCCCTTCTTTTTAGGATAATCTGAGGCTGGTTACCACTATCCCCTTGGGAATTCTTTTGAGGGCATTTAGAGAACTCCTTATGTTTTAGTTTTTCTCCTCCCTCTTCCCTCTGGTTGAAATCCTAGGTACCTTTGTGGGAGTCCCCAGATACCTTTTTGGACACTCTAGTGCTATCCCAGAGGTCCGTCTCTTCAGCAAGCTTCCTTGGGTCAGTCAGCTTACTGTCAGCTGGGTGTTAGGGCAACTCTGTAAAATGCAAAAAGAACAATCGATGGACAGAATGCAGAACAATGTCATACATTCACCCCAGTACAGAAATCTGGACCTAAATCCATAGTTGTTTTGCTCACCATGGCATTCCAGTTTGGACCCAGCCATATGCAAATCAGTCTTGACCCTGCACCCAATGGAAACAGTCCAGCCTGAACTGCCAGGCCAGGTCCTCCCTGGACTGGAAACAAGCATCCTAGGACTGATTTCAGGCTTTCAGCCCTCATCAACCAGGAGAGTTTGACTCCAGTGGCATGGAGAGCACAGGACCCACGTCTGGACATACCCACTCCACTCGTGGTGACAAATGCAAAAAGATCAATTGACTCTGTAAAGCAAATACTGAGCACATGCTCTTTCATAATTAGATTGTGCAACTCAACATAATCATTTACTTTGCTGCCCCACACCCAATATTAAGTGTCTTGCTGGAGTAGTCCACAAAATCTACCCAGAATTGGTTGGAGATGTTCTGGCTGTCCCTGAATCTTTGATCCTTCCCAGGTGTCAGCCCACATTTGCCAAGTAAAATGGCCTTGATGTGAGTGTACTTTGTTTGGTCCCCAATCTCTAGTGGCAGAAGTGTGTCCCTCCCCATAGTCGGCATGTATTTCCACAGACCACGCCCCCAGTGCAGGAACCTTGTGAACCCTCAGTATAAATTCAAGGCTGAAAACCATTTGTCTATGTCATCTCCCTCCAGGACCGTTTTCTCCTCTTTAGGTTCTGTGGGTATGCTGTCACCAACGCTGCTGCAATCTGGCTGGCCTTGATATCCAGCTCTCTTAGGCTCCTTTCATGAGCCAGGATCATCTTTCGCTCTTCCAAGGCCCTTTCAGCCTTTTTCTTCTCTCCCGCCACTTTCAATTTATGCATTTGCAACTTCAACTCTCTTTCCTCCCTCTTTTCCACCATGTGGGACTTGGCCCTTTTGGCAGGTTCACCCCAAAACTTTTTGTATTCTCGTAGCCTTTTCCTGTAAACCTGGTGTTGGTGGTTTTAGGCCTCCGGGCACTTTAGCACTGAGGTCCAGTGTAAAGTGTGTGCGCTCTGTGTTACATTGGTGAGATTGACCAGCCCTCCCATAGGAATGCATTGGGGATTCCCTGATCAGTGTGTGTCAGTGGTAATTCAAGGTATGGGAAGAGCAGAGTGGTCGAGTTTGGTCTGTATGAAATTGTGAGAATAAATGCTGCGCAATGGTGTGCACAGATGTATTATGACTATGGGAGAAATGCCATTTTTAGAAGTTGGCATATCTGTGTGCTATGTGTCTGCCTGTCTGATGTGAATTGCATGTCTGGCTTGTGAGTGACAGGGGCTGGAAGATGTGTGTGGCACCAGGTGGGGCAGTGTGAGTCAGCCCTGGGCTGAATAGGACATCTGTGCTGGGAGTAGTGGGAGGAGTAATCCCCTGACTCTGAATAGGAGTGTGACTGCCCTGTACAATGTTGGCTCCGCCCTATGTGGTATGTCTGATCACCTAGCCCCCACCTGACAAAGGGAGCTTGCAAAACAAAGTGATCCAAGTCCTCCCTGAACCAGTTGCATCTGGTTCCCCCATGCCCTGCACTACAGACAAAGATATATGTGGTATAAATATAGGGCTGTGACCCCATGAAAATGTTTTCTCTTCTGTTGATGTTGCTCAACCTGCAGGGGAGGGCTGCTGCTGGGGCCCAGGAGCAATAGCCATGAGGGCTTGCCTCCCTGGGCCCAGCATTGCCCCCTTGGCCTCCAAGGACTCTTTGGGACCCTTGCGCCCTGGGAGCGCTGTTCTTTTTATTTGCCAGGGACGTAAGGGCTCCTAGTGCCAGGGGAGTACTATATCGTAATATCCCCCGAGAGAAGGAGCACAAGGGCTTTGCAGCGCTGTGCTGCTCGTCCTGATTGAGGGAATCCCGGCATGAGAGATTCCCCCGTGATGCCTAGTGTGCAGGTGCCCACCCCGCTTATTTTGAGATTTAAATGGTGGGTGCCCACCCTAAAATGGCCGCTTTTGTTTGGTTTTTAATACGGGTGCCCACCCCGTGTTGTCTGTCTTGGCTGGAGCCCACCCCGCGTTCTACTTTGGAAAATCACCGCCGCCGGCCCGAGCAGGAAGTCAGGCAGCATGATGCCTGAAGTGGGGCAGGACTTCCGCCTCCCCAAGGCGAGAAGGAGATCCCCGTAGAATCGGTGAGTGGGGGGGATCCTCCATTGCCCAGGGTGGTGCTGATCGAGCCATAGTATTGATGGTCAGTTTCTGAGCGTCCCAGCATGACAGAGGGCTTCTCCTACGATGGGTTGCATTTTGTTCGCAGAGTCCCTGATGGGAGGGGCACGTCGGGGACATTGTCGGTGCCCACCCTCCAACGAGGGGCATAGTAGTTTTGGGGCCCCAGTGGAGGACCTGTGGGCCAGAGGTGCCCGTGCCTAAATTCTAATTGAATATTATCACAGCTGCGCCGCCATAGCGGGCAGCTGCATTGTAGGCATAATTTGTGCTAGGGCCCCAGTGGGGGTCCAGAAGGCACTGAGGTGCCCATGCCTGTTCTGTGGTTACTCACAGCTGCCCCGCCTAACAGTGGGCAGCTGCAATGGTTTTGCGCAGATGTTTTAGAAGTCCCTGAGTGGGACAAGAGAGGGCAAGTGAAAGCTGTACCGTTTAGGTCTGCACAATAACGCATTTTTGAGACTCTGCTGCATTGGCAGCCACCCTGACTTTGTGGACATAGGGCATTTGAGCCCTTTTGAGAAAGCCAGTTGGCAGAGGGGGACTGTGAGGTTTGTAGGGCGCCAGGCCCTAATGTGATTTATGTGGTGCTAGGAAATGTGATTCATGTCCTGAGAGTTATGCACCGTGATTGATACCTCTGTGGTTTATGTTTATGAGGTAATTTGCATTCTATGATTTATGTTTAGGAGGTTGTTCCCTAATTTAAGACTTCTGTTTATGTGCTACTGCATAATGTGTTCATGCTGGTGAGGTTGGCCGGAATGTATTTCACGCCTAAATGTGATACTGTGCATATTATGGTTTATGTTACAGGATGATGCTGAGCACAGTGTTTGCCAGTGATTACTGGTTGTAGTTTTATGGTATGTCCTACATTTACTAAGTTCACTTTGGGATGGAACTGAAGGTAGTCCAGTTGGCCCTGTCAAGGTGTACATAATCCCTTGTAGATATTACCCAGGTGGCACCATGTATATTATGTGATTACTATTCAAATGTGTTATGGGAATAAAAAGGCTATTTTTGATATAACCTTGTGTGGAGTTCCTTTTGTGGTGTGCCTGGTATATTGTTGCTGTGTGCTTGTTGTGCAAACGCTTTACACATTGCTTCCGGGATAAGCCTGACTGCTCGTGCGAAGCTACCAAGGGGGTGAGCAGGGACTATCTTTGGCGTGTAACTCCTATTCAGAGTCAGGGGATTACTCCTCCCACTACTTCCAGGGAGCTCCAATTCAGGAGTCACCCCCTCATCCACTGCAAGTGCTTCCTCATTGGAGGCAATTTCCAGCCCATCATCTTCAGCTGAGCTTTCATCCAATACAGAGTAAGCTTATGCCCAGGGCCCCAGTGCCTTTTGCAGCTCCACCTTCCTGGTGGGACTGTTAGGATGGAGCCCAGACAGCTTGCAGTAGTCTCTGAGCTAGGCCACAGTGTATGGTTCTATGTTGGCCAGCTCACATTCCATGCTTGGGTTTGTAGCTCCTGCAGCCAGAGACATGATTTTGAGTAAAAATAAAAAATGCCAATTAGGGAGAATTAAAAAATGTATTTGGTCTAGGATGTGCAATAGTAGTGTATACCAAACCACTGTATGGCACTGCACAACCTCAAGTCCTATCCTCACTGCTGATCACCAATGTTAGAAATTGGGTTGGTGGCTGATTGGGGTAGGAACCTTAGGCAAGAAACAACCACAATCCTAGTCAGGGTAAGAGGCAGGCAAACCCTAAATTAACCTGTGCTCACTCTCTGGTTGCTTGGCACAGAGCAGTCAGGATTAATTTTAAAGGCAATGTGTAAAGTATTTGTGCAACACTTCAAACAGTGAACCAGTAAAAATACCATACAAAAAGATTCCATACCAAGTTAGAAAAATAGAGTCAAATTCAGTAAATCGAATAAGACCAAAATGACAAATATCCAATAAGCACAATTTTAGATACTGAATTTTAGAGTTTATATTAGAAAATAGTGCCCAGTAGCAAAAAGCGCTATTGGGGATATCTGGTCGTGTCAGACCAGGACAAAGTCAAAAATTCAGGCAGACCATGGCCCGCTACAGGGACCCAGTTAGGCCCACTGCACCAAAGTACTTTTATCTTGGTTGCAGAGCCTTTGCATGGATTTGCATCATGATGCGTTGTGCAGCAGGGGAAATAATAATAATAATAATACTGGATTTTATACAGCGCGAACAGCTACCTCGCGAAGGAGGTGTCCCGGCGCTAGTAGATCACTGATAACCTTAGGCATAAAAAATAGGAGAGCTAGCGTGGCTGGGTGAAAAGCCAGGTCTTTAGCAATTTCCTAAAGCAGGGTTTGGAGGGGGCCTGTTGGATAACTTGTGGCAGGGAGTTCCACAGAACGGAGACGTTGGCTGAAAAGGTCCGACCGCCTAGCCGGGCCTTTTTTGCCCGCGGGATGACCAGTTGGACACGGTCATTGGATCGTAGTGCACGGCTTTGAAAGTATCTAGGAAGGCGGTTTTTCAGGTATTGTGGGCAGGAGCCATACAGAGATCTGAACGCAAGCGTCAAAGCTTTGAATTTTATCCTGTTGGCTACTGGTAGCCAATGCAGGGTTCGAAGATGCGGAGAGACTGACTGCTTGAAAGGGATTCGCAGTAACAGTCTCGCAGCCGCATTTTGAACTGCCTGAAGCCTGTGAGTCAAGTATTTTGGGAGGCCCAGGTATAAACCATTGGCATAGTCCAGCCGTGAGGTGACAGTCGCGTGGACAACCGTTTTTCTACAACTCTCCGGTAAGAGCCTTAGGATTTTTCAGAGGTTTCTCAGCTTGCTAAGACAGCATCCGGCCACTTGTTGGACATGGGATGAAAAGGACATGTTATCATCCCATCTCCCTCCAAGATTTTTTGCCGAGTGACTTGGTGAAGGGGGCGGGCCCATCTCCGTGGGCCACCAGAGTTCAGGGGCGGGGGGGGGGGACTATTGCTGAAGAAGATGACTTCAGTTTTATTGGCATTCAGTTTTAATTTATTAGTGTTCATCCAGTGTGCTATATCCTGGAGACAGCCTTTGAAATTTGAGAAAGAATCATGCGTCATCTCCGAGTACGGAAATACCAACTGGGTGTCGTCGGCATATGAAATTGCCTTGACACCCCAGTTGGCAATTAACGTGAAAAGAGGAGCCAGGTAGATGTGAAACAGAAGGGGGCTGAGGGCCGATCCCTGCGGGACTCCACAGCCAAGAATTTTGGGTGTGGAAGAGAACGTCCCAAGTGCTACCTTCTGCGTTCTAAGTGATAGGTAGGAGTTTATCCACCCTAGTGCTCTGTCCTGAATGCCTATCTCTGCGAACCGGCTGAGTAAGCTGGCGTGGTCCACCGTGTCGAAGGCGGCCGACAGATCCAGGAGTACCAGCATTGCTGAGTCTCCTGCATCCATCGACCACCTCACTGACTCGGCTACCTCTATGAGCGCTGTTTCTGTGCTGAAACCGGGACGGAAACCCGATTGAGTTTCATGTAGGATGTTATTGGTTTCCACAAATTTACTCAATTGTCGCTGTATAATTTTTTCCAGCATTTTTCCCGGGGCAGCTAGTAGGGATATTGGGCGGAGATTCGTAAGGTCGTCTGGGTCCCCATTGGGTTTCTTCTTTAGGGGTAGAAGAGTAGCATGCTTCCAGACGTCCGGGAAAATGCCCGAAGCAATGGAAGAATTCCAAATACATTGAAGTATCGGGGCTACCGAGTCTGCAATGGCACTCCATAGTTTAGCTGGGCAAGGGTCGTCAGGGGAGCCGGATTTGCATTGGCTAAGTTCTTGCCTTACCTCATTCAGTGGAATATGCATGAACTGGGTAAAAGTCTCTTCTAGCTCGCCTTTATTCGCTATGTCCTGCTTCACTGTTTTTGTTATTGGACCAAAAGAGTCGTACACTTTTTTAATTTTATGATCAAAATACTCAGAAATTTGCTCACATAGCGTAGCTGTGGGTACAACCTCTCTTTCAATGCATTTTGGCTTAAAAAACGACTGTACCACTTTAAAGACTTGTTTGCTGGACTGTTCTGCCTGAAAAATTGAGTCCGCATAGAAGCGCTTTTTGCTTTTCCTAATAGCTTTCCGGAATTGTTTAGAAGCTTCCTTATACCTAGCTTTTTCTTCCGGACCGTAGTTTACTCTCCAAAGTCTCTCCAGTTTTTTACAGACCGCTTTCTCATTCCTAAGTTCCTGCGAGAACCAGGGAGCTGAGGGAGAGTCTCTTTTAGATAGGGCCCGGGAGGCTGGAGCAATGGAGGAAACCATCTTTCCGATTCATTCATTGAGAAGTGTAGCATCCGTATTGGTATTATTTGTCAGGGAAGGGATGGTTTATGCAAGGACCGGGCACATAGTATCAGGGGTCAGTTTTTTCCATTGCCTCTTCAGGAAGTACCGTTTACTCGAGACAGGGGTATCATTCGCAATATTCAGTGTGAATGGGACGAGTGCGTGATCTGACCATGTCAGAGGAAGAGGTGTCTCAGACTGCACATTCTTGATGTTAGAAAAACATGAGATCAATAGTGTGGCCCCCTGTGTGAGTAGGGCCCTCATTGATCAGTCTGAGACTGGCCGTATTTAACGTGGATCTGAGCAGCTCTGCCATGGCACAGTCGGGTTTATCCATGTGGATATTGAAGTCGCCTACCACAATAAAAAGGGGGTGGAGGAGCGAACTCTGGACAATCGTGTCCAGTAGAGTAGTAAGGTAGGGGTCTGTACCAACCGGGGGGCGATAGAACACTAGTCCTGCTAGTGACAACTGAGGGCTCACTTGGAAACAAAAGTGGAGGCCATCAATACCTTGAATAGCAGTGGGGGCAGAGGATGTCAAAACTAAATGCTCTTTAAAAATAATGGCTACACCACCGCCTCTTTTTGTCCCAGGGCGGTTGGCGGGGCATATTTTAAATCCCAAAGGGACTGCAAGTGCAATGGAGGTCAAGTTGTCCTCCTTGATCCAAGTTTCAGTTAAAAACAATATATCCCATTCCTGCTCTTCAAGTAAAAGCCAGACATCATCTGCGTGTTTGGCTAAGGATCTGCAGTTAAGAAGGCCCGCCCTGAGGTTTGTTTGAAATAGGGATTTGGGCTTAGGGGATATCACAGAGGCATTGCTGCCAATAGCTATCCCACAGTTGTTACAGATCTGAGGGAGTTCGAGGGTCATAGGGTCAATATAATGGGGGCAGCATTTGGATGGGGGATCGAGCGCCTTTAGGTCCTCACCTGACCACGCTATCCTTCCACCTTGTTCTTCGCTACCGGCAGCATGGCTGGCCCCCGGCCGCGATCTGGTCGCGGACGGGCGCAGACGGGCTTGCCTTAGGCGCGCCTTCGGCGCGCAAACGGCGCGCCCGCTGCGCACGTCCGCTGCACGTTCTGGAAATGCACATTTAAATAGTGGACCGTTTAGGGCGGAAAGGGGGCGTGGCCAAAAGTGGGCGTGGCCAGCGGCGAATGGAGCTGGTCGAGGGTGTCACGTGACAGCGCTAGGTCCGCTGCACGTCACCTTAAAGTGCCAGAGTGCGAGTTTATAAACACAGAGTACAAGGTTTAAAAGCACACAGTACAGGGTTTAAAAAACACAGTATAAGACACCAATTTTAAAATATCAAATGTAACAACTCCCGGCTTTTCGCCTCAGGAGACAGGATCTAAGTGAGCGCTCGATGTTCAGCGCTACAAGTAGGGCGGGAAGGGGGCGTGGCCAAAAGTGGGCGTGGCCAGCGGCGAATGGAGCCGGTCGAGGGTGTCACGTGACAGCGCTAGGTCCGCTGCACGTCACCTTAAAGTGCCAGAGTGCGAGTTTATAAACACAGAGTACAAGGTTTAAAAGCACACAGTACAGGGTTTAAAAACACAGTATAAGACACCAATTTTAAAATATCAAATGTAACAACTCCCGGCTTTTCGCCTCAGGAGACAGGATCTAAGTGAGCGCTCGATGTTCAGCGCTACAAGTAGGGCGGGAAGGGGGCGTGGCCAAAAGTGGGCGTGGCCAGCGGCGAATGGAGCCGGTCGAGGGTGTCACGTGACAGCGCTAGGTCCGCTGCACGTCACCTTAAAGTGCCAGAGTGCGAGTTTATAAACACAGAGTACAAGGTTTAAAAGCACACAGTACAGGGTTTAAAAAACACAGTATAAGACACCAATTTTAAAATTTCAAATGTAACAACTCCCGGCTTTTCGCCTCAGGAGACAGGATCTAAGTGAGCGCTCGATGTTCAGCGCTACAAGTAGGGCGGGAAGGGGGCGTGGCCAATAGTGGGCGTGGCCAGCGGCGAATGGAGCCGGTCGAGGGTGTCACGTGACAGCGCTAGGTCCGCTGCACGTCACCTTAAAGTGCCAGAGTGCGAGTTTATAAACACAGAGTACAAGGTTTAAAAGCACACAGTACAGGGTTTAAAAAACACAGTATAAGACACCAATTTTAAAATATCAAATGTAACAACTCCCGGCTTTTCGCCTCAGGAGACAGGATCTAAGTGAGCGCTCGATGTTCAGCGCTACAAGTAGGGCGGGAAGGGGGCGTGGCCAAAAGTGGGCGTGGCCAGCGGCGAATGGAGCCGGTCGAGGGTGTCACGTGACAGCGCTAGGTCCGCTGCACGTCACCTTAAAGTGCCAGAGTGCGAGTTTATAAACACAGAGTACAAGGTTTAAAAGCACACAGTACAGGGTTTAAAAAACACAGTATAAGACACCAATTTTAAAATATCAAATGTAACAACTCCCGGCTTTTCGCCTCAGGAGACAGGATCTAAGTGAGCGCTCGATGTTCAGCGCTACAAGTAGGGCGGGAAGGGGGCGTGGCCAAAAGTGGGCGTGGCCAGCGGCGAATGGAGCCGGTCGAGGGTGTCACGTGACAGCGCTAGGTCCGCTGCACGTCACCTTAAAGTGCCAGAGTGCGAGTTTATAAACACAGAGTACAAGGTTTAAAAGCACACTGTACAGGGTTTAAAAAACACAGTATAATACACCAATTTTAAAATATCAAATGTAACAACTCCCGGCTTTTCGCCTCAGGAGACAGGATCTCCTGAATGCATTGGTTCCGTGCGAGGTCCTGTTGCATCGACGTTGAGGATACTGTAGATGGATTTGCGATGCGAAGGCTCATGTTCAGGATGAGAGGTGCAATAGAGACAATGCAGCATTTCCGATAAGAGGTGAACCTGCGAAGCAGAGGTTCAGATTCGTCGTTGAGACCGCAATTGACCGGAGATCTGAGACCCTTGCACCGGGAAAGCGTTGCATGTTGAGACTGGTCTAATTCATGCAACAGTGGTGATGCGTCGGTTCTGCTTGAAAATACGTCGCTCAGGAGAGGATGCATGGGTTCGAGTGAGCAGTGAAACTGCCATTTGGAGGTTCGACATTGTTATACGAACACAATACAGGTTCTACATCACCATAAGCTGAATGAGACTGTGGTCTGCTACAAAAAATAAGAAATATTTACAATGTCGGTGATCTGCCGAATACAAACTAGGCCATACCAGTGTCAAAATGTTGGCAAAAATCAATAAACCATGCTTTGGCATTTTCCCATCGGAGAAATAGTCAAAGGATGTTGACACTGACTCTTTTTAATGAGGCTTATTTTTGGCTAATGTGTGATATACTATAGGCGTACTTATAGACAGTAGAGGCTCATTCAAACACCAACTAGAGGCCATCCGTCGGAAGGGCACGACATTCTATCTATCAATAAAGCCCTTGAGGAAAGCTCTCCCTGACTGGTCACTGGACCCCCTTCTGCAGGTGATTAGAGCACGCTTACAGCCCATGCTTACATACGGTAGCGAATCCATGCGTGGAAAAGATGCCACGACATTAGACAACTCCATGAGTCGAGCATACAGGGCTTCGCTAGCAGGCGTTTTTACCATCTGATGTGTCCTCCTTGCCCTGGGCGTTTTAAAAGGACAGTCACAGGTGCCCGCCCCCAAGATGCCCCCACTGAACGAATCATGCTGTCTACGACTATAAGCGACGCAAACGCTTAATTTTTTATGTATTTCCGTTCCCATCTCATTCATGTGGATAATGCACACCAAGAGATGCAATAACGCCCTCACTTCTCCAAATAAGATTCTGTGTGCATCAGTGCAGAAACCATCAGCGTTACCACATGACCTGTACTGTTTTTGTTTACACCACATCCATGAATGGCACGTTTAAGAAGTCCCTTTACCTCCTTTTTGATTCCCAGGCAAATACAGAGCTGACATTTCGCTCCGTAAGGATGGTACCTTGCCAGGCATCGCACTGAAGCCAAAGGTGTCACCTCTTCAAAGTGAGAGAACATTTAACTGTCAAAGCCCCCGTGAACAAGTCATTTAGAGCCCTACCCAACACCACCTGCACATAAACAAGGAACAAGCTTTTTAAAGCTCCCCTGCTACTAAAGTGTCTTACAAAAGACCCCAATTGTCTTTTTGAGCGATAATTACAAAGCAGTAATCATCAGTGCCTTAGCCATTCATTACGGAAGGCAGATCTAGGCGCCCATAAAGTGCCTTACAAAAGGGGGTGGTAATGGACGGAGCATCTGAACCAATCAAACACTCACACCCAGTCAAAAGATTTGGGTTTAATCCATCACCGTTCTTTAGCCCACTCTGCCACCCCAGTTCAGACATGGCTATATGCAAATCAGTCTGACCCTGTGCCTCATGGGAACAGTCCAGCCCAAACTGCCAAGCCATGCCTTCTCTGGACCGGAAACAAGCTTCCGAGGACCGGTTTCTGGCATTCCAACCGTCTTCAGCCCGGCTTGCTTGAATCCAGGGCATAGTGAGCAAGGGACTCACATCCAAGCATACCCTGCCACACTTATGGCGACCAAAAGTGGTACAAAAGGGGGTGGTAATGGACGGAGCATCTGAACCAATCAAACACTCACACCCAGTCAAAAGATCTGGGTTTAATCCATCACCGTTCTTTAGCCCACTCTGCCACCCCAGTTCAGACATGGCTATATGCAAATCAGTCTGACCCTGTGCCTCATGGGAACAGTCCAGCCCGAACTGCCAAGCCATGCCTTCCCTGGACCGGAAACAAGCTTCCGAGGACTGGTTTCTGGCATTCCAGCCGTCTTCAGCCCGGCTTGCTTGAATCCAGTGGTCTGTCTAATTTCAGCACTAGCTCGGGCCTGCCAGCTGGCTTTTCGGACATGCCACTCCTGTGGAGCGGGGTTCGAGCCTAGTTCCTACGCTGCGCATCATGGGAACTTGGGCTATGTCCTGAGCTTCCCATGCCTTAATCAATCAATCAATCAAAGCATTTGTATAGCGCACTACTCACCCGGAGGGTCTCAAGGCGCTAGGGGAGGGGGGGTCCGCTACTGCTCGAACAGCCAGGTCTTGAGCTGCTTCCTGAAGGCGAGGTGGTCCTGGGTCAGGCGGAGGTGGGTCGGGAGGGTGTTCCAAGTCTTGGCGGCGAGGTAGGAGAAGGATCTTCCCCCTGTGGTGGCTCTTCGGATGCGGGGGACGGCGGTGAGGGCGTGGCCGGTCGATCGAAGCTGACGTTTGGGAGCGTAGAAGTTGAGGCGGCTGTTGAGGTATCCTGGGCCTTGGTTGTGCAGGGCTTTGTGTGCGTGGGTGAGGAGACGGAAGGTGATTCTCTTGTTGACCGGGAGCCAGTCCAGGTCTCTCAGGTGTCCGGAGATGTGGTTGCAGCGGGGGATGTCCAGGATGAGTCGTGCTGAGGCGTTCTGGATCCGCTGGAGTCTTTTCTGGAGTTTGGCGGTGGTTCCGGCGTAGAGGGAGTTGCCGTAGTCCAGTCGGCTGGTGACGAGGGCCTGGGTGACCGTCTTCCTGGTCTCGGTGGGGATCCACCGGAAGATCTTGCGTAGCATGCGTAGGGTGTTGAAGCACGATGAGGAGACAGCATTGACTTGTCTGGTCATGGAGAGGGAGGAGTCCAGGATGAAGCCCAGGTTGCGTGCGTGGTCTGTTGGTTTGGGTGCGCTGCCTAGGGCGGGGGGCCACAAGGAGTCATCCCAGGCGGAGGGTGAGGATCCCAGGATGAGGACTTCCGTCTTGTCCGCGTTCAGTTTCAGGGGGCTGTTCTTCATCCATTCAGCTACCTCTTTCATCCCTTCGTGTAGGTTGGCTCTGACGGTGGCGGGGTCGTTGGTGTGGGAGAGGATCAGCTGGGAGTCGTCGGCGTAGGAGATGATGTTGAGGTTGTGCAGGCATGCGATGGCTGCGAGGGGACTCATGTAGACGTTGAAGAGGGTTGGGCTGAGCGAGGAGCCTTGAGGAACGCCGCAGATGACTTCGGTGGCTTCTGATCTGAACGGGGAGGCGGACTCTCTGTGTCCTTCCAGCGAGGAAGGAGATGATCCACTCCAGTGCCTTCTCCTGGACTCCGATGTTGCTGAGGCACTGTACTAGGGTACGGTGGCAGACAGTGTCGAAGGCCGTGGAGAGGTCTAGGAGGATGAGGGCCGCTGTTTCTCCGTTGTCGAGCAGGGCTCGGATGTCATCGGTTGCTGCGATCAGGGCGGTCTCGGTGCTGTGGTTGGCCCGGAAGCCAGACTGCGAGAGGTCGAGGGATCCGTTCGTCTCGAGGAAGGCGGCCAGCTGCTTGTTGACGGTCTTCTCGATGACTTTTGCGGGAAACGGGAGCAGCGAGATGGGTCGGTAGTTCTTGAGGTCGGTGGGGTCGGCTGATGGCTTCTTTAGTAGGGCGCTGAGTTCGGCGTGCTTCCAGCTCTCCGGGAAGGTAGCGGTGTCGAAGGAGTTGTTGATGATGTCCCGCAGGTGGGGTGCGATGACAGCGTCGGCATTGTTGAAGACGTGGTGAGGGCAAGGGTCGGTTTGCGTCCCCTTGTTGCAGGACTGGTGGCAATTTGTAGGGATCGGCTACCCATTTCGGTTAGGGCCTTAGATTTCTGGTTCCTCCGCCTCTCTGGGCCAATTGGTACGTGGTAGGTTGTCTGGTATCTATCGTCGGCAGGCGGTGACTCGGGGTGCTCTTGGGGATTCTTCATCGGTGAGGACCCCAGGGGAGTAAGGATTTAAACCCCCCCGCCTTGCATTTCCAGCGAATACACGCCCCCTTTTGTATCACGCCTCGGGGCGATGGGAGGCTAGATGGCACCTGCCTTATAGGTAGTAGGAATTTTTCAGCTTTCATTGGCAGACACACTATCCGCTAGTCACTGGGAGGCACCCTACATGGACTAGGTAATTAGAACTCTCCTATTTGGGGGTTTTCCTTCTCCCCCGAGAAGGATCAAATTACTGTGGAAGGGTCTTTTAGGGAGTATGCTTTTTAAGTATGCTCGTAGGACTTGGACGAGGTGGTGTCCCTGGGGTAAGTTAGTAGGGGATATATTAGTTACCTGTCCTTTCCATGACTTTTTAGTGCTAGGGTCTTCTTTGTCCTAGCATACCTCCTGCAACTCGGTTGCGTATCATGTTTCAACTATTGCCCTGCGCTCCCAAGGGTTTGTCCCTCCCCACTCCCTCCAAGTTTTACTGGTCAAACTAGTTCTAGTACCGGACATCCAGCTTTGTTCTTGGTAGCATGGGGGACAATCCTGGCCCCTGCCTGTTCGTGGAGAATATAGTGGTTTTGTGAGGGGGACAGGGCTGCTTATGGATGTTTTTTGTCTCACCTGCAGGATCAGCGCGGGAGAACAGCCCTACTCACTCAGGGGCCACCTGAAACAACTACATGTTTTTGGGCTTAGCGCGAAGAGAGCAAGGTACATCACGCTGCTGCTGACTACATGCACTCTATCCTAGTTAGCCCCATTTCAGGCTGACCTTTCTCGAAGGTGTCTGCGCGCCTCCCATCTGGAACGAAACCTGAAGCCGGGTTTGGGGGCGCAGGGGACTTTTTCCACCTCAGGGGTTGGAGTCTGACACCATGGAATCCGATAGTCGACACTATCGTGTTGGGCATCAAGATACTACTGTCATTCAGTGCCTAGAAGGTTTCCCTTCTTCTTGGCAGACTCAATAGCTTTCGACTGTCTGTGAGGGCACGCCCATAGTGAGAGTTTTCTTATACTGCGAGGTTGTAAGGTCCTTTTTACTTTAAAACACCATAATACACTTTTGCCCTGTCGCCACGCAAGGGTTGGTCCCTCCGTACTCCTCCTTGGGATGTAATAGGGACATACCAGTCTTTGTAACAGATAATCAGGCCTGACCTGGGTAGCGTGGGGGGCAGTTTTGGCCCCTGCCTGATCGCAGGAACTTAAATGGTTATGTGAAGGGGGGCAGGGTTGCTAATCTATGTTGATTGTCTCTCTTGCAGGATTAGCGCTGTGGATCCGCACGAACCACATGGGGGGCCACCTGAAATATCTACAGGTATAAGGGTGAGGCACACTGGGGAAGGGGCAGTGAGCTGGGGCCTGGGCCCCTCAGGCCCTCCCCAGGATTCTTGGCTGGCCCTAGTGTGGAGCGCGCTGGGTTCGCTCCATGGAATGATTACTTCGGTAGTCAACTTTGAAGCTGAACGGAGCAGGCAGTACCTGTGCTTTATCAGGATGTTCTTTGTTTCAAAACTAGATGTGATTTGATGGTCTCTCACCATTGTGCTTTGGTCATTCCAGTCTTCGCACTTTATCTCGACTTAGTAGCAAGACTCATCACTACACCTGCCTCGGGCGTTGCATAAATTTTTGCAACTTAGAGGCACGGACTACGACAAATAATCTTGGGCTGGTTGTAGTTGTAGTGCTCCTTTTGTAGTATTTATAGGAGGCGTTGGTTAGTCGGATTCACCAGGTAATTTTTCAGCACTCGGCATGTGCGCTGGGTAGCCCTGCTGATTAGTGGGGCTGGCTTAGCCACACGTCTTCCCCTATTTTCTGGCCCACGCCGTGACATTCCCTTTAGTCGGATCCTTGTAGCACCAGTTTCTATTCGGTGACCCATGGTCTCCAGATGTTGCGTGTGCAACTCGAACGGTTCTTGGGCCTTCCCTAGTTGCACTCACCCTCAGTCTGATCCCACTGTGACGTGCCAGTCTGGCTCCGCGAGGGTCTGGCTGATACATCAAGCCTCTATCTGGCGCCACTTTTCTGGACACAGGTTATGTGTTTGTGGCTCAAGTAGGCGCCTGGTTGGCTGTATTTTCTTGTAGGGTCGCGAGGTGGCAGGAAGGGCTTCACAGTCAACATCCTACTTTTAGGTTTGACACGCTGGAAGGGCCCGTTGCTAAGTCCACGGGTAGGCTGTCACCTGTCAATATTTATTAGTGGTTCAATCAGGTACCTAAGTAGGGTTTCCTTAGCAGTTTCTCAGGATAGGACATAATAATGAGGAAGCAGTAGTTCGCCAAGCTGCACTACATGAATACACAGTGAGTTAGGCTGCTTAGCCTCATAGGGTCCAACGTGGGACTGGCATAGGGGTACGATTTGTATAATCGACAACCATGAGGAGATTCCTCTCACAGGACAAAGGAATGTTGCCTATGCAAAACTCATTCGGCATGCATGCATTATGGTGGAGCTTGCGGCCTCTTAGTGAGTTGTCCAACTAATGGTATTGGGTACCAGGCACCATTTGAGGCACCTCATATTTTGATGTATTCTGTATTCTTTGTACTTGTAGGGCGCAGTGGGGGCAGGCAATATCAGTTTTCTCTAACTGCAGGGTATTACCTATGCCACTCTTTATGCACTGTACTAATGGATATGTCACACATAGCATTTTTTCACCCGTGTAGCCCTGTGGAAGGGTGGCCAGTCCTTGGTCGGCTATGCTCGAAAGCTTTCTTTGTGGCTTCTTTATCTTGTGAACCCAAGCAGCGTTTTCTACGTCATCTATTGGGGCTGTTGGAAGTGCAGGCTTGCACCACGAGATGGTTCTTTCAGATCTTCCTAGACAGTCTACAAGTCCTCCCCTTAGACAGGTTTTTGGCTCCCGCGACCTACTGTCCTGTAGGCTTGTGGGGCATCTCTCTGCTCTCTGAACTGGCAAGTTTTTGGTCTTCGACCCCCCCTGCGGATTATGCAAGCTCACTTCCCCTGGGCTTGGTAGTCAACTAGGGAGCGGGGGCTGGCCTCCGACAGGCCTTGCCAGGTCTGAGGTAGCCAATCTTTAGCTAGAGCCTGTGGTGGGGATGGTGTTCTAAAGCCAGTCTGGTGGTTCTGGGCCAGTTTCCCCTCGCCATGCGCTGCGGGGGCAGCGGGCTCTAGGTGCCTTTTGAGGATCAGGCAAGGGTTTTCTGGACTGAGGTGCGTGTCTCTGCCTTGACATGCTCATAGATGGGTTGCAGCGGAAGCTCCCCATCCACCATATAGGGAACCTTGTTGACACACCTTCTTTATAGTCAACACCATCCTGAGGTATAGATCAGGGTCCAGAGCGGCTAGCAGGGTCCAGGCATCGGTGACCAGTCCCTGGTTCAGCAAGCAGTATAGGTTGACACTTTGCATATTTTGCAGTGTTTCTTCATCAGACCCAATCTCTCATTCCCCACTCCTGAACGTGACATCTGGGTGTGCACCTAGGATCTTTTTACGATTTGCGCGATGGCCATCACAGCATGTTATGGCACCTGATAGAACAACCTCATTGAACTTTCAGTGGGTTTTGCCACCAGTGGGGATCAGGTGAATTTCAGTGGTCAGACATGTCTCCATCTCTGTAGGCAGGCGCTCATCTAGGGAGGTGCGGGAGCCTAGGCGTAGGAAGTCCTGCGCTGTGTGTAATTCAAAGGGCAGAAGAGACAGGATGTCATTAGACTTGGGAGACCTTACGTCATGTGCAAGGGGCTTTTGGAGAATACCTTGACACTCCTGCCCGACTTTTCTGGGACTGTTTCTGGCTGGTTAAGGGTGAGGCCCTAGAAATAACAAGCTAGAAATAGTAGGAAGTATGCCGGCCTTGGTGGGGGGCCTTGGCTGCGACGGTCGCCACACCCAGGGCTGTGGCGGAGTTACAGGGCGATCCAGAGGCGGAAAGGTACCCAGGAGTACCCTCTTCAGGAGCACAATATGATGCTGAGGCCTAACATCCCCAGGAAGTCTCTGCGGTGGACCCTGGGGGTGCGACGGCGCCCCGCTATCCTACCGGCGGTTGGAAACCTGTACAACCGGGGGTCGCTTGAACGCTCCGCCCCTCGTAGTGGGGGGGCGTGAGCAGGAGGGTGGACCAATGATTCACCGGAAATGGGAGGGGCTATCTCCTCACCACAACCGCGAAGTAACGATTTGCTAATGCCACGTTGCAAATTGGCCCATCAGGTAGTAGGTCGCAAGGGGCGGCTTGCCTTTGGATCGCCTGTAAGATAACCCACCTTGTTGGCATGTGTATATGCTAATAAACCTGCAGCTACTTTTCTCCAACAAAAAGTTGTCTTGTCTGCTTATTTCTGTGTCATGCATGTTGCTGCGAGCGGGCTGGTGAGTGGGCCGATATTGGCACTATGCAGGCCGACCGACACGTCCCCGCAGGGGACACAAATAAGAGGGCGGCCACCGTAATGCCACAAGATGGCACACGGGCAGCCCAGGTCTTTTAGGACCCGGAGGGTCCCGCGCGTCACTTCCGGCCGGGGTGGGCGGGGGAGAGTATATATTCCTCCCCCGCCCACCGAGCGGCCTCTTTGTTCGCTGTCCCCTCACCCTGACGCCGTTTCCCTCCCTTACGCATACCCGGCGCTTTCAGGGTGGGGGGGGGAGTGTTTCTAAACTTTTCTGATTTGTGTTGCAGGCGGAGTTACAGGGCGATCCAGAGGCGGAAAGGTACCCGGGAGTACCCTCTTCAGGAGCACAATATGATGCTGAGGCCTAACATCCCCAGGAAGTCTGTGCGGTGGACCCTGGGGGTGCGATGGTGCCCCGCTATCCTACGGGCGGTTGGAAACCTGTACAACCGGGGGTCGCTTGAACACTCCGCCCCTCGTAGGGGGGTCGTGAGCAGGAGGGTGGACCAATGGTTCACCGGAAATGGGAGGGGCTATCTCCTCACCACAACCGCGAAGCAACGATTGGCTAATGCCACGTTGCAAATTGGCCCATCAGGTGGTAGGTCGCAAGGGGCGGCTTGCCTTTGGATCGCCTGTAAGATAACCCACCTTGTTGGCATGTGTATATGCTAATAAACCTGCAGCTACTTTTCTCCAACAAAAAGTTGTCTTGTCTGCTTATTTCTGCATCATGCATGTTGCTGCGAGCGGGCTGGTGAGTGGGCCGATATTGGCACTATGCATTATTAAGGATAGACCAATGAAGTGTGAGCTGACAACCCTGAGCGAGGTGACACATACAGCTGAATAGGGATGGGCGGTGACTGTGTGACAGGAAGGCACTTTTTTTTAAATGCAGTTTTATATAGCGCAAACTCGACTCGAAGGTATTGGAGCGCTTTACATGAGCACTGGTTATGTTACACGAACACGAGAACACATTCACTGACCCGTGCTGAATTTGTGCCCTCTGCCTCAGACAGCTCAAGCACTGCACGATCCACACCTTGGGGATTCTGGGGGAAGGGCTTGTTCCGACAAGGCCTGCAGGGCCACAGAGCTTCCCTGATGGCCTTTGTGTTTTCGTCTCAGTTCTGGGTACCCGGCCAGACTGGTCTAAAGAAAGCCTCGCCTCGCAATCCACATCCTTTCAGGGCGGATTTGATTGGATTATGTCAGGCGCAGGCCCACCTCCCTGAGGGCTGAAAAGAATTCCCTGGCGCTGTGGACTGGTGAGGCAGACAATGCGTGGGGCAACACACTCCAAGGGAATACATATTGCGACACTTCATACCCCTGGCCTGAACCATAAACCTTGAAAAGCAGCGGTGCAACCGTTTACGTGTCCCAAAATGGTTGTCTCTTAACTCAGTTCTCTCTCCTGTGAGCCCCTTCACGAGTGTATCTTGGGAAAACGATTTCATTATTAACATTGCACTTTACAGTTGTATCAGTGCTGATTTTGCAAAAATATGTAAATAAATTATCTGCAGGGGTACAAGATTTTCTTTAATGGCCCACCGTGTTTGTCCAACACCAAGGCTGTCTATGCTTGATTCCACCTAATTTTCTTCCTTACACGACCCTACACTTCCTGTTTTTTTATCTCACACTTGCAGGTTCTTTTTCGCCCCGATTTCCTAGAGTGCCCCCTTTCTACCTTTCCATCTCTTGCTCTGGTTCAAAGTCTATAATGAGAAAAAAATTCTTTGTCCACGAACATGAGTGCAGTGACCACACCTGTACACATTCTGTGCTGAGTTGTATGTTTGCATTATTTGGAAGTGCAACAGGAATCTGGCGCTCACCAGCTCTTTGCCCTAAAATAACTCAAAATCCTCCACTTGAAACATACTTCGTCTAAGACTGTGTCTGCTCCATTCCATTCTGATTACCAAATTGCATTGCCCAGTTTCCGCTGAATCACATTAACTTCATTGTTGTGATATCTATAGGTTTGCATTTGTTGGCTGTCATCCGTAATACAATTCCTGTTCTCTTGTGAAGTAATCTGATGTATTTGGGCCACTTTTCATGGTAGACAGACAGACATTTATAGAGTTTTCTACTACTTTTGACAGGGTTGATAGACAAATCCTCTAGAGGTAACTAGTGAGAATGGAGAACCCTAATGGGTTGTTAAGGCCGATTATTGCACTGCGTTAATCCTCTTGGCGCAGAGTCTTATTGGGGTGGAACAAGGGACTGACTACTAAGATTTTAACTCACAATGGCCGGGATATATTCTAGCTCAACTTTTATTTGTATTATTTTTTAGTGATTTACCAGTCTGCTTAAATAATATTCAAAAGTTCCCTCCACAAATAGCACTTCATAATGTGCATACTATAATGTACGCTGATGATGTAGTCATTTTAGACCTTACACCTATTGGACTTCAGCTGAACTTGGATGTCCTTTTTAGGTCTCGCTTACACAGTGCAAGCTGCATAGGGGGAACATCTTGGAATAGATCCGCTTTTGCTCCCTAAAACGCGCACGCGTTGCATTGCTTTCAATGGCAACGCGTCTACACGATTGGCGATTCCCTTGTGGGAGTGAGCTTTGGCGCCATGTGTTAGCAATTATCGCTCCTGCTCGTTCCCGCAAGGGAAAGGCTGTCCATGGACTTGCGGCCGCGCTCCACGTAAACCTCATTATTACTGCTACTGGGAAGGAAAACAAGCGCGCCGCTTTAACTTTCGCGGACGCACTTGTTATTATCTATCCGCTTTTGTCCCCATTTTATTTATTTATTAAAGATTTATAATGCACATGGCTGCCTCAGCGACGAGGCGTCCCAGCGCATCCAGAAACCCAAGGAAAACAATAGAGAGACCCAGAAGCGACTAACCCCCAGATGCATCAACAATCCATGTTGCGATTACTTAATAGCGAAAAATACCGATTCGCTATTAAGGAATATCAAAATGGAATGCATCAAGAAATCACTTAAAAAATAGCAGTTTCTTAGAATTCCTTAATTGCGACTCGCAAATTGCGAGTAGCAATTAAGGAATACCTCCCCATTTATTCCTATAGGCCTAGAGGCCCATAGGAATGAATGGGAAGACAATCTCAATTTGCGAATCGCAATTAGAGATTCGCAAATTAAGATTGCGATTTAAAGGGTGCAGGGGTGTCCAAAGGACACCCTGTTGCACCCCTGAAATTGATCTGTGTACATATGTTGCGCACACACATGCCTTTAGGGCATGTGTGTGCGCAACATGAAACTTTGAAAAATGCATTTTAGTGCATTGTTCAAAGTTTTTGCAAATTACCATGAAGTTGTACTTCATGATAATTTGCGTGCCCTATTAGCGAATTCGCTATTTTTAAAACTTTCATGCATTGCATTTAAGGAATCTCAATTTGAGATTCCTTAAATGCAAATAATCGCAATTTAGCGATTTCGCAATTTGCGATTTTTGCATTTGGGATGATGCATCCCAAATGCAAAAATACCGGTCGCAAAGGGGCGGATTCTGAGAATTTGCCCCTTTGCGAGCGGATTTTTGTTTGATGCATCTAGCTGTAAGCCTCAGACAGTAGGAAACAGCCAGGTTTTTAGCGACTTACGGAACGTCAGAAGATGAGGGATATCACAGATATGCTCTGGAAGGGAGTTCCACAGTTTGGCCGCCAGGAGGCCGAACGAACGGCCCCCAGTCCTCGCTCTCCAGACTCGGGGACACAAACAAGCCCACGATTGGCAGATCTCAAAGCACGCCTGGGCATACAGTGCGTCAATAAACAATATAGCCCTGTAGGTGCTTGGTGAATCAAGATTTTATGAGAGATGCACAGCACCTTAAACTGAATGCGTTCTTCAATGGCCAGCCAGTGTAGCCTAGGAAGCACATGTGCCACCGACTGAGATCTTGGTAGAGCCACTAACATACGTGCTGCCGCATTCTGAACCCTCTGCAGGCGTTTAATACTAGCTTTGTTGGCACTCAGATATAAGGAATTACCATAATCGTGCCTAGCAAGAATGGAGGCCTGCACAATGGTTTGGCGCACTCTTGGAGGAAAAAAGCCAAGCAAGGACCTCAATCCTCTCAAGAGCCCAAAGCAGACAGGGGCAACAACTCTTGTCTGTTTCTCAAAAGTCAATCCAGCATCCAGCCAAACACCCAAGTTCTTTACAGCCTCCTTGGGTGATGGGGCAGGTTTAAGATGGTCAGGCCACCATTGTTCGGACCAGAACTCCTGGTCCTTGCTGAACAATAGGATCTCGGACTTGCTGGCATTTAATTGAAGACAATTAGCCTTCATCCAGTTCGAGATGACCAACAGATCCTCCTTAAACTTCTCCAGATGGTACAACAGTTTTTGGATAAGGCGATCACCAGCTGGGTGTCATCTGCATACGACATCAAGGACAAACCCATGCCTCTAGCCACCTTCGCCAAGGGTCTCACATAAAGGTTAAATAGCAACGGGCTCAAGATATTGCCTTGAGGCACCTCATGGCGCAGGGCATGGTCCTGAGAGTGGAAAGGTGGCACTCAGACTTGGAATGATCGTCCTGCCAAGAAGGAACGTACCCAGTCCAAAGCACCGCCCCTTATTCCAGCCGCCCCAAGGCGATCGAGGAGGATCGCACGGGACACCGTATCAAAAGTGGCGCTTAAGTCCAGTAGGACCAAGGCCGCAGAGACTCCCATATCCAGCCTGCTCCGGAAGGACTCCGTTACAACCAAGAGAGCTGATTCAGTGCTGTGACGAAGGCGAAACCCATGTTGGGAAGAGTCAAAGGTGTTACGCTCGTCAATGTATAGACAGGATGGAATTCACATGCGCCTCCACCAACTTAGCCATAAAAGGCAGCTGGGATATGGGGTGATAATTACCAGGGTCTTCCGGATCTAATGATGGCTTTTTTATCAGTGGGATGACTTTTGCATGCTTCCACACCCTGGGAACGGAAGCTAATTTCAGAGACAAATTGGCCAATTCTAGACCCACTGGGGCAATAAGTGGCTGGAGCTGGCGAAAGTGGGTTGATGACAACGGGTCAGCTGAAGAACCCAACTTAGGGGCTTATTAGGATTGCGGTTTTCCCGCATCCTCCGGGCCGGCGGAAGCCACCGCCGGCCCGGAGGATGCGGGAAAACCGCTGCGGAGCCTCCACAGACCCAACGCCAAATTAGGATGGCTGGTGGGTCTGGTATTCCGTCCGCAGCTTTTCCGCCGCGGTCGCCTTCCGACCACGGCGGAAAAGCTCTAACATGTCTGGCGGTGTCTATCAGACACCGCCAGGCATATTAGGATGCCTGCACTTCTATGCTTTTCCACAGCGGCTTTTCCGCCGTGGAAAAGCATACGGACCTTAACTTCGGGGCCCCCTGGGTGAAGGGGTGGTGGGGGTTGCACATGGGGGGTACCTATGGTACCCCCCTGCATTTGCATGAACAAAGCAGCAGGCACCGCGCGGTGCCTGCCGCTTTGTGCACGCCCATGCCGTGCATGCATTTTTAACATTGCGGCGGGTGCAGCTTGAAGCTGCACCCGCCGCAATGTTAAAGATAGAGGATGTGACCGCCACCCTGGCGGTCACAACCTAATCTGCACAGAGGGAACGCCGCAGCTCATGCGGATGTTCCCTCCTACTCTGGGGTCGCGGACGGACTCAAGTCCATCCGCGATCCTAATGACCTCCATAATTTTAAGGCATAAGACCTAAAATTCCTGGGGCGACAGCAGAGGGAAGACTGACAAACAGTTGTCCACCATGATGTCCGGCCCTAAAGGTTGCAGCAGGAATAGTCCCTTTGGAGAGGTCCTGATAGATCAACTCCACTTTATTCACAAAGTGGAGTGCTAAAGCCGCGCATTGCTGGTTCGAGGCTACGGGGGAGGCACTAATCACGCCAGCGCTCCTCATATTTTTAAGCAAAGAGAAAATGGTCTTGGCGGGATTAGAGCTGGCCAAGATTTTATTGGCTACAAACTCAGCCCGTGTTTCGCGAATGAGCCTATGATATTCCTTGACTGCCGCTCTATATACTACTTTGGCAGAAGCCTCGTTGGAGCGGTGCCAAGCACGCTCAAGTTGCTTGCACCCCTTCTTTGCCTGAGTTAGTGAGTTAGTGAACCATGGATTTGATGGTCCACGTCCCTTCCCTCCCCGCTTGGCCGGGATACAGCTATCTAGACCAGCCACCAGCCAATCGTGAAAGCGCAACTGCGTCCCCTCGACATCTGGGGAAGCTGGGGTCTGTGCTCCGCTAACCAAGTTGCGAGCATCTCCTGGTCTAGCTTGTGCCAGGGCCGTTTTTCCACAAGGACTGGATGGGCCACATCCACTCTACCCTGCCACTGTAATGAGAATGATATTAGTGAGTGATCCGTCATTGTCTGAGGGACGGGGAGAATGTTTTTAAACAACTCAAGTTGGAAAAAAAGGGGTCAAGCAAATGTCCTTCCGCGTGTGTACTCTCAAGGACAAGTGCGGCATCTGGAAGGCTTCCAGATCCGCTAAAAAACTGGTGATCACAGCCTTTCCTTCCAGCTCGAGATGCAGATTGAGATCCCCCACAATGGTAAAATGTGCCGCCTTACTGGCCATATGTCCAATTTTGTTCACTAGGGCCTCTCGAAATTTTCCGGAAGGCCCAGGGGGTCTGTAGATTAAAAGACCGGACATAGTCAGGTTGTAACTGAGCTTAATTTTAAACAAAGCACTTTCACAACCCGCTATTCCTTTTTTGGTCATAAAATGTGCATGCGTTGCATTGCTTTCAACGGCAACGCGTGCACGTTTGGTGATTCCCTTGCGGGAGCGAGCTTTGGCGCCATGCAATAGCAATTATTGCTCCTGGCCCTGCTCATTCCCGCAAGGGAAAGGCTGTCCATGGACTTCCAGTTGAGCTCCACGTAAAACTCATTATTACTGCTACTGGGAAGGTAAACAAACGCATCGTTTTAACTTTCGCTGCCGCACTTGTTATTATCTTGATAACACTTGTTTATACTGTTGTGTAGCGCGAATCCTTTAGGCAGTCACATAACATTTTCATGTAAGCTTGGAAAGAACATGACTGCACGCATTTTTGTAGTTAGATGGATTTGATTAGAGTGAAGCTATCTCGTAGCGAATCTATCTTGCAATAGGCGAAAACCTGTGCCTCGGTGAACTTACCCCAACAAACAACTACAGGCGAATATTGAGAATTGCAAAAAGAGGGCACAGCAAAAATGTACTGCATACCTACAGATATTGTATTGTATTGGGATTGCATTTATATAGCGCTTACTACACCTGACAAGGCGTCAAAGCTCTTTTTCGGCGGCTAGCATCCTACTCCGGGACCCATAGAGGATTAGTGTTGAATTAGTATAGTGAAACATGCAAGTACATTTTAAGTGGTGGATAGGTTAGTCAGTTATTTGGATTTGGAATGATAGCAGAAGGATAGAGGAGGAAAAAAGGTTTGTATTTGTATAGCGCTTGTTACCCCTGATGGGGTGTTGAAACATGCTATTCAGGAAACCCATAAAGGATTAGTGGTGAATTAATATGGTGAAATATGAAAGTAATTTCAGTGGTGGATATTAGTCAGTTATTTGGAGAGAGAAGGATAGCGGAGGGATAAAAGGGGAAGAAAGGTTTGCATTCATAAAGCACTTGTTACCCCTGATGGATGTTGAAGCGCTTTTCTGGCGAGTAGCACGCCACTCCGGAACTCATAAAGGATTAGTGTTGAAAATTAGTATAGTAAAATATGAAGTAATTTGAGTAGAGGATATGTTATTCAGTTATTTGGGTAGAGAAGGGTAGGTGGCGGGATAATGAAGGGAAAGAGGTTTGTATTTATAAAGCGCTTGCTACCCCTGATGGGGTTTTGAAGCGCAAGTAGCACGCTACTCTGGAACCCATCAGGACTGGTGTTGAATTAGTATGGTGAAACAAGAAAGTAATTTTAGTGGTGGATATGTTAGTTAGATATTTGGATTGCGAAGGGTTGGGGAGGGGTAGAAAAGAGGGAAGAGTTTAGAAAGGTTTGTTTTGGGGGATCGGTGTAGTAAAAGAGGTGTGAGATGATGCAAGGAGGGGTAGAGTAGGAGAGAGTCTAGAAAGGGTTATTTTGGGGATCATAGTAATGGTATGGGGTTTGTGGTTAAATGAGAGAGTGGATGTAGAGGATATATTGAGTGAAGTATAGGCTGAGAAATAGGGGAGTGACCACTGCGCCTCTCACCAGGCCGGGTCACCCCCTTGCTCCTGCCGCTTCCTGCTCCTGCCTACGCCAGTGTTCCCGCCTGCCAAGCTCCTGGCCGCCGCCGCCGACGCCCCCCCTGCCCCCCGAGTGGCCCAGCCACAGCTGAGCCACCTGCCCACCAGTTTTTCCCGCCGCTGACCCCCTGCGGCCCCGCCCACCACCGGCCCATTGGCCGCCCCGCTCCCGCCGCCCAGCTGACCCGCCCTCCCGTCCCCCTTCGTATGACGCCCCCGGAGCGACCGCGCAGCGGACGCGCGCAGCGGGAGCACCGATTGAGCGCCGAAGGTGCGCCAAAGGTAAGCCCGTCTGCACCCGTCCGCGCCTGGACCGCGCCCAGTGCCAGGACCCTTGGCTCCCGCAGACACCAGCCCACCCGCCGGACCTACGACGCCACCGAACTCTACGCACTCAACGCCGGTCGAATCCCGGGATGCTATCGAGCCACCCCAAGAGGCACTCACGGACCCTTCTGCTGCCACTCCTGCAAGTTCACCTGCACCCGGACCTGCACTACACCAGCACCGACCAAGCCGAGCACCAGCAGCAACCACCTCAAGTGCATCCTGCTCAACACCCGCTCCATCCACAGACACGCCGTCGAGCTCTGGAACCTGCTCAACACCACAGCCCCAGACGTCGCCTTCCTCACGGAAACCTGGATGATCGCCTCCTCAGCGCCCGACATCGCCATCCCCATCCCGGATGGCTACAAGATCATCCGGAGGGACCGCGTCAACCAGACAGGAGGAGGCATCGCCATCATCCACAGGAACACCATCCGCATCACGACCAACACCGACGACACCCTCGCACCCGCCGAACACCTTCACTTCCAGATCCACATCAACCCCAAGACCACCCTCAGAGGCACCCTCATCTACAGACCCCCGGGACCACGCACACAATTCAGCGAAGACATCGCCGACTTCATCAGCCCGCACGCCCTCCTCTCCGCTGACTACATCCTCCTCGGGGACCTCAACTTCCACCTGGAGAACAACAACGACCGCAACACCACCACCCTGCTGGACAACCTCGCCAACCTCGGTCTCAAGCAGCTGGTGACCACCCCCACCCACTACGCCAGACACACACTCAACCCCGTCTTCTCATCCAGCAAGGACATCGCCGTCAGCCACGCCACTGGACTCCACTGGATGGACCACAGCTGCGTCCACTTCAGCTTCAGTAGGACCACGATCCACCACCACCAGCAACAGGTTGCACGCAAGTCAAGTCAATTAATTTATATAGCGCGCTACATACCCAGAGGGTCTCAAGGCGCTTGAGGAAGGGTGGGGAATTACTTGTCGAATATCCAGGTTTTAAGTTGCTTTCTGAATGCTAGGTGGTTCTGAGTGAGGCGAAGGTGTATGGGAAGTGAGTTCCAGGATTTAGCCGCCAGGTAGGAGAAGGATCTTCCTCCCATGGTGGTTTTGTTGATGCGAGGTACAGCAGCAAGGGCTTGTTTGGAAGAGCGTAGCTGGCGGGAGGGGGTGTAGAAGGAAAGTCGTGTGTTGAGGTATTCGGGTTCAAGTTCGTAAAGTGCTTTGTGTGCGTGGGTTAGGAGGCGGAATGTTATCCTCTTATTGACGGGGAGCCAGTGGAGGTCTTTCAGGTGACCAGAAATGTGGTCTTTACGCAGGATGTCTAGTATGAGTCTGGCTGATGCGTTCTGGATGCGTTGGAGTTTTTTCTGAAGTTTTGCGGTGGTACCGGCGTATAGGGTGTTTCCGTAGTCCAGGCGGCTTGTAACCAGTGCGTGGGTGACCGTTTTTCTAGTTTCGGTGGGGATCCAGCAAAATGTTTTTTAAGCATGCGAAGAATGTTGAAACAAGATGATGAAATGGCGTTGACTTGTCTGGTCATCGAGAGTGAGGAGTCCAAGATGACGCCCAGGTTCCGTGCGTGGTCCGTCGGGATGGGTGCTTTTCCAAGGGCCTCTGGCCACCAAGAGTCGTCCCAGGCGGAGGGGGAGGTACCTAAGATAAGGACTTCTGTTTTGTCTGAATTCAGTTTCAGACGGCTGTGCTTCATCCACTCGGCAACTTCTTTCATTCCTTCATGTAGGTTGGTTTTGGCGGTGTTAGGGTCTTTGGTGAGTGAGAGGATCAGTTGAGTGTCATCAGCGTAGGAGATGATGTTGAGGTTGTGTTGGCGTGCGATGGCCGCGAGGGGGCTCATGTATACGTTGAAGAGGGTGGGGCTGAGTGAAGATCCTTGTGGCACGCCGCAAATGACTTCAGTGGCCTCTGACTTGAATGGTGGGAGGCGAACTCTCTGCGTTCTTCCGGCAAGGAACGAGGTGATCCATTCCAGTGCATTTCCTTGGATTCCGATGTTTCTGAGGAGTTGTAACAGGGTGCTATGACAGACTGTGTCGAAGGCCGCAGAGAGGTCGAGGAGGATGAGGGCGACTGTGTCTCCATTGTCCAGTAGAGTTCGAATGTCGTCTGTTGCTGCGATGAGTGCGGTCTCAGTGCTGTGTTTGGCTCGGAAGCCGGACTGTGAGGAGTCGAGGGATTTATTGGTTTCGAGGAAGGCGGCGAGCTGGTTGTTGACAGCTTTCTCGATGACTTTGTCCGGGAATGGAAGGAGCGAGATGGGGCGGTAGTTTTTGAGTTCGGTGGGGTCAGCTGTGGGTTTTTTCAGAAGGGCGCTCAGTTCGGCGTGTTTCCAGCTTTCCGGGAAGGTGGCGGAGTTGAGGGAGCAGTTGATGACGTCATGGAGGTGTGGTGCTATGATGGCATCTGCTTTATTGAAGATGTGGTGAGGGCATGGGTCTGTGGGGGATCCTGAGTGGATGGAGTTCATCAGGCGGCTGGTGTCCTCAGTGGAGATTGGGTTCCAGTCATTAAGGATGTTCAAGGGGGGTGAAGGTACGGCAGAAGGTTGTGTCAGTTGGTCTTCGGGTTGGTTGTTGATGCTGTTGTGGATGTCTGCGATGTTGTCGTGGAAGAACGAAGCTAGGGAGTCGCAAAGGGTTTGAGAGGGAGTGATGTCGTTGGAGTTGGCAGTGGGGTTGGTGAACTCTTTGACGATGTTGAATAATTCCTTGCTGTTGTGGGCGTTGTTGTCTAGTCGGTCTTTGAATGCGGCTTTCTTGGCAGTCCGGATCAGTTGGTGGTGTATGCGGGTGGCGTTTTTGAAGGCGTCCCTGGTGCTGGTGTTAGGGTCTTTTTTCCAGGCCTTCTCAAGGGAGCGACAGAGTTTCTTGGATTTCTTAAGATCATTGTTGAACCAGGGGGCGTTTTTGCTGCCTGGCTTGATTTGACATTTTTTCAAAGGTGCTAGGTTGTCAGCGCTATTGTTTAGCCATTGAGCGAGGTTAATGGCTGCTTGGTTGGGGTTCGAAGAGTGGGCAGGGGGGTTGTGAAGAAGCGATGAGGAGATCTGGTCGACGGTGATTTTGTTCCAGTTTCTTCGCAGAGTAGGTTGAGGATGGTTGTGGGTTGTGGTCTTTTTGTAGATAAAGTGAACGCAGCTGTGGTCCGTCCAATGGAGAGCTGTGGTGTGACTGAAGGAGATATGTTTGCTGGAGGTGAAGATAGGGTCGAGTGTGTGACCTGCGTAGTGAGTGGGGGTATTAACAAGTTGTTTGAGTCCGAGGTTGGCAAAATTGTCCAGAAGGGTGGTGGTGTCGCTGCCGTTGCTCTTTTCCAGGTGAAAATTGAGGTCTCCCAGTAGAATGTAGTCCTCGGAGGGGTGGAGTTCTGGACTTTTTGGTTCCGTCCAGAGGTGTCAGGGAACAACACCCAAAGACCCCGGAGTTCCACCTGCCTTGGTGCACAAATGAACAGAAACACGGGCTTCTCGATGGTGGCGTCAAAGACCAAAGGTTTATTACTGCAGGGACACAGAAGTCACAGAAACTACGCATGGGCAGTAACTAAGAGCCTGTTCAATTTGTACAAAGAGGGTTGCTCCTTATATACTAAATTTTGGCCTTCAGGCGAATTCTTCACATGTTAGTACATTCCCAAACCTTTGTGTCCTAAACAATAAATATTTGGCGTTGCACAGGAATCGTCGACAATATCTGATGTCAAAACATTACGAACGAGGAGTTCCCACTTTTCCATCATAATCTCATGTCAACTTTTCATTCAAGACCCGGACCGCCTCATCGTAAATTTCGTTACCTCCCCCTAATAAAGGCCCAGAAGGAAAGGAGCAGAGCCAGGTGCAGAAGATAGAAAAGCAGGATAAGGGATGTTTGTAGGTTGTAAATGGGCAAGGCTACCGGCTTCGGCCGCCTAATCGAGATCAGGACAATGGACACGAAGACCAGTTTAGCAGGACTGGCCTCGGGTAGAGGAGGCAGCCTTTGTCGAGTCATGCAGCTACAGCGTGGTCTGGTTTAAGGTGCACGTGTCATGAAAGAGGTGAATCTCCGGCTAAGGCTACGTGTCCTTAATCGAAATGAAGTGATCAGAGGTTATTGCGTATGTGAGGGCAAGAAACACAAAATGGCGGCCATGATCTAAGATGGATGCCGTGGGTAGATCAGAAATGTGTCTATAAAAGGAGTGCTCTTGCTCGTAGCGTAGCGAAAACACCAGGATATGCTAAATGGATCATTTGCGGTTCGCTGATACCAATGCTATGTATTTCCGACAATTTTGAAAACACGGGTTCAAATCGTCACGGAACCTCAGACCCTCCTTTTGCCCTTACATAGGCAATTAATTAATCTATGTCAGAATCTAATTCTATGCTCATCAGGTCAGTGACATGCTGTTGTATCATCCTTTCTCGTGCCTTTTCTCCAAACGCAGGTGGTTTTCTAAGACAAGTTGCAGCACAAAGACTACACAGAGCAGGACCACACTGGATAATCAGGCAGCATGAGAACAGGAATACTAAGATGACACCAATGACCATTAGAACCTTCCATCCCCACGCTGAGATCAGAGTCCAAACCACTCCATGAAGGACCAGTTTCCCTTGTCTACGTGAATAGAGTCGGAAATCTTGTGTAGCTTAGAGATCGCCTCATAGACTGTTGGAGCATTATTAGGAATAAAGACACAGCAGCTCGATTGGATCATTCTGCATACCCCACCTCGATCTGCAAGGATAACGTCTAGAACCATACGGTTCTGCAACGTCATGAGTCTATCCGCCTGAAGCTCAGCTGTCAAATTGCTAAGGGCACCAGCAGTTTCGGTAATAGTAGATTCAACTACCCGTGTTAGCTGACGTATGTTTCTACTATTGGCCATAGGCCCCCAGAACGGAAGGAAGCCTTTGAAGAAGTCTCCAGCTTCCTGACCAGCAGTATCTTCCTTGCTGAAGACACCTCTCGCTACTCTGGTTCTGTGGTAATCAGATGAAGCAGTGTATGTCGGAGGCAACAATCGAGCAATATAGCATGATCCTGAAAAGTCGGCAGGCAACCATGTATAAGCTCTATCTCGACAGATGAAGTAGGTACCCCTAGCAGTAAGAAAGGCAGGGGAAAAGTTAGCCGGAAACACATAAGTCTCTACGCACTCACTCCTCCCTAGCTGAGCTCTCGGATTTCTCCCATTCCCTTGCAAACAGACCTGACCTCGGTGAGGTACGACCCAGATTGGAGTTGAGCTTTTACGCTTGCTTTCTCCTAAACTAAGGCGATACTCTGAAGTATTCCAACTTAAATATACTCGCAGTTCGTCTCTAGGGTATGATGGAGTATTATTGACGTCCTTGATCATGTCAATAATTCCCTGGACTAAAGCTTTGTTGGCAGAGTTATATTTAGTGGAACGTGGTGGACGTGGAGGATAGGTTTCAAGGGCATAAGCAAAGATGGTTTGAAGGGCCTGAAATGATCCATTGTAGCTGAAAGGCAAAACCAGATAGGGAATACCTTTATCCATAGTGTGGGGTATCAAGCCACACACCCAGCAGTCTGTAGTGTTAACTACCAGTTGGTGTTGGTGCAAGAGCTGTACAAAAGTGTTGTTAATGAATTCTGAGCGTCGGGCTTGCTCATGTTCGGGGAACGAGTGAAAAGAGTGTATAGAAGAAACAGTAGAAGTAGCGGGATCAAGGGGAGGTACTGTAGTAACTGGCACAAAAATCAAATTTATACTGAAAACGATTCCACCCACCAACGTTATCAAAACAATCAAGAATGTAATGGCACATTGCATCAAAAAGCATTTGCTGTGAAGGATTCTGCAAAGTCTGTTTCTGCGAACATAAATCACATTTTCTCGTTGCAGCGCAGGAAGCTCCATCTTCTACAATCCGCTCGCGACCACTGATGATGTGTACGTAGATGAAAATGCCTCTATCAGCCCTGGGAGTTCCCAGAACCAACAGAAAGATCGACCTTGTGTCAGACCCCCGCAGATTCAACTAGGCACACAGCCACGACCCTACGGCTACCCAGACGGCAAGGCAATTTTAAAACAACAAAATAATAGCAAACTTCCTGGCTGAAGGCAAAAGTTCAAAATTTCAAAATATCACAATAGGCAGTTGCCTGCTTTATTTGTCCATTTTACGGTTTCGTAAATTATATCTTTGCTTCGCAGGTACTGTCTGATCGGCAAATAGCGTTTCACTGGTAATTGTTGCAGTGTTCAAGTTCGCAGATGACAGAGTTTTTTCTGATGCAGGGGACAAATGTTCAGGGTTCAAAGGAGTCTTTTCTGAAGGAGAGTCAGAGCTTGGAGTGTCAGTGATCAATTCGGCATCGCTGAAAGGGATGAATTTTGGCGTGCTTTCAAATTCGGAGGAAGCAATTCCCTTCTTCACCCAGTCGTCGTAAGGAAGTGGCAAAGGTACACGCTTTACATGGGATGCATGCACCCAATGCTTGCGACCAGCCACACGAACTGCTGTTCTTGTTACCAGCAGGACCTGGAAGGGGCCGACAAATCTCGGCTGAAGGTTCTTCGTCCTCGCGAAATTCCTGATAACCACAAGATCTCCTGGTTTCAGCTGATGCCCTGGACTCTCCGGAGGCTTTGGTAAAGCATCGAAAACCTGTTGGTGAATAAGACTCAATTTAGCAGTCAAGTCGTAAAGGTAGTCTATCAACATAGGATATTCTAGAGAACAAAACTCCTTAGGCCTCGGCACACCCCAAATGTTTGCCGGACGGCCAAACACTATCTCATAAGGACTAAGCCCCACTCTAGAATGTACAGTTGCTCTCGTTGATAACAAAGCCAAAGGAAGTGCGTCTGGCCAGGCTAAACCTGTGGATGCTTGTATTTTAGCTAGTTTCAGCTTAAGGGTGCCATTGTAACCCTCCACTAAACCAGCAGACTGGGGATGGTTCGCACTGTGGAACTTTTGTTTCAGACCTAGGCCGGCACACACACTCTGCATAACTTTCCCTATAAACTCACTTCCGTTATCTGACCATACAATCCGTGGCATACCGAATCTAGGGAAATATTCTTTGAGAAGAATCTTGGCAGTTGATAGAGCAGTATTGTCCTTTAGCGGGTATGCTTCAATCCACCTGGAAAAAGCACAGACTACCACCAGGACATATTTCAAATTATTACAGCGATCCATGTGAATGAAGTCTAACTGAATCACTTCAAAGGGGCAGGAAGGAGGAGCGAAGTGACCAGCTGGAGTTGGAGTTCCCTTGCCAGGATTATGCATCAGGCATACCATACAATTTTTCACCACTCTCTCTGCACACTTACTGATTCCATCATTCTTCCAGACTGGAGCCAACATCTTACAGATTCCTTTAGAACTTATATGCGCTACTCCATGCGCCATCGTCACCACTGCAAGCACATACCCATCAGGCAACATCCAACGCTGCTGTTCTGTCAAATCAATCCAACACCCATTCGAATCCAACTTGCCCATACTTTCTTTCCATACACGTTTTTCCTCCTCAGTTGCTTCTTTCTGAATCTCTTTCACACTTTCCATAGTATCCTCACACATTCCAGACTCAGCAATCCATCTTGTAGACGTAGCAATATACATTCTGCTCATCGTATCTCTAGCTGCCTGTTTAGCAGTTTCATCAGCAAAAGCATTCCCGCGACCAACATCATCCGTGATTGCTTTATGAGCACTGCACTTTACAATCGCAACTTCAGTCGGCAAGGTTAGAGATTCCATCAAGTCGTTAACTAGCTGACCATGTTGAATCTTAGTCCCATGGGACGTAATGAAACCTCTTTCTCTCCACAAACGGCCAAAACTATGGGCCACGCCAAATGCGTACTGACTATCTGTAAAGACATTCACTCTCTTTCCCTTGGCTAAAACACACGCTCTTGTTAGAGCTATTAATTCTGCAGCTTGGGCAGAATTCTGACTCACTCTTGCAGTCTCCACAATCGTCTTCAAAGTCGTTACTGCGTAAGCAGCAGTCACATCACCATTCTCCAATTTAAAACATGACCCGTCCACATACAGCGTGCCATCTGGATCGGATAACAGAGTATCCTTTAAGTCAATGCGTCCTTTTGTCTCTTCCTCCGTTTTAAAACAACAATCATGTGGTTCGGAATCACTCGACTCTTGATCAGTCGGCAACAGCGTTGCGGGATTCAATACATTACATCTTTTGATCTGAATATGACTCGCTAGTAATGTCAGCTCATAACTAGATAGTCTCGCACTGGTAAGGTGTTGTGTCTTCGTTCGATTCATGAGTGTATCCACCGCATGAGGAACCATGACCACTAGCATGTTGTTCATCACCAAACCAGCAGATTGTCGAATGGAAGCCGCAGCTGCCGCTGTAGCTCTCAAACAACTAGGCAACGCTCTAGCTACCGGATCTAATGTTGATGAAAAATACGCACAAGGGCGTTGTTTATCACCAAACTTCTGTGTCAGAACACTCAATGCGCAACCTTCTCTCTCATGAACATAGAGCGTGAATGGCTTACTGTAATCAGGTGTACCCAATACAGGAGCTGAACACAATGTTTTTCGTAATTCAGTAAAACTCTCTTGACATTCATCAGACCATGGCACCGGACTCGGAACATTTTTCCCAGTCAAAGCTACCAATGGTTTTGCTAAAAGAGAAAAATTAGGGATCCACTGCCTACAGTAAGAGGTAATACCTAAGAAAGCACGTACTTCTCTCTGTGTGCGTGGAACACTCATCTGCGTAATTGCTTTTATTCTCTCTGGGGTCAACTTCCTTCCCTCCTTTGACAAGAGATGACCTAGGTAGGTCACTTCTTGGCAGCAGTATTGCATTTTCGAAGGTGATACCTTATGATTCAAATTAGACAAATGATGTAATAACGAAATCGTAGCTGCTTTGCAAGTTTCCTTGTCATCAGCAGCCACTAGAAGATCGTCTACATACTGTACTAGAGCAGAACCTGGAGGAAGGACAAAGGAATCTAACTGGCTTTTTAATGCTTGACTGTAAATAGATGGGCTTTCACAATAGCCTTGTGGAGCGCGTTTAAATCTGAAACTTCGACCTCCTAGACAGAAGCCGAAAATATCTCTGCTTTCCTCGGCTATCGGAATGCTGAAAAAGGCATTCTTCAAGTCGATGACTGAGAACCAAGTGGCTGTAGCAGGAATTAATGTTAACAAGGCAGTAATGTCTGGGACCACAGGAAACTGCGGAACTACAATCTTATTAACTTCTCTGAGGTCGATAACAAACCTGTACACTGGAGGCTTTGTAGGATCAGTTCGTTTCAGAATCGGTAGTACAGGACTGTTACAGACATTTCCTCTCGTTTCTTCAACCACACCTTTCTTAATCAAATCTTGCACAATCAATAAAAGTGCACGCTCACCTTCACTAGATATTTTGCATTGCGGAATTCTTGGAAATTTTACATTTGCTTTCAAAGTTATTACATATGGTGGTATTTCTAAAAGGCCTACATCATTAGGACCAGTCGCCCAAAGAGAATCAGGGAGTGAACGCAGCTCTGGCGGGAGTGCATCCATTGACAGGTACATCGGAGAAGTGATATTTTTACCCAATGTAAGCTGTACTCCTTCCGGAGAACAGTACAATGTCGCATATAGTCGTTTTAACAAATCTAAACCAAGCAGATTTTCATTACAACCTGTCGTCAAAATCAGAGGTGCTTTCAAGTGACACGGTCCAACAGAAATAGACAAAAGACCAGATATCGGGTTGTAAACAGGGGCGCCTGAAAAACCTACAGAAACATTTGTTGAGCCGGACAAAGGTGCGCCAGGGAGTTTCGCATGAATGATAGAACTTTTTGCGGCACCAGTATCCAACAGAAACGGTTCGACTACACCTGATGTTGCTACTGCGACATAAGGCCCACTCTGATCCACTGGAACTGATACTACTCCCTCTCTCTGTCCATGGCTGTCCTAGTACCCATTTTGCTGAAATCCCTCATCCACTTCACAATAATCTTCAACAAGATATTGTTGTGATCTATTTTGCTGAGTAGACTGGCCATTTCGTTGATCAAAGTGATTGGAAGGACGATCATTCGTTTGTGGAGGCATAGTACCTCGTCCTCGACCTCTAGAATTTTGCACAAAACCACCACGACCTCTCTGAGCTGCTGCTGCATTATTTTGCGCTAAGATCGGACATTCATTTTTATAGTGACCCTCTTTCTTACAGTACGCACATTGGTTCCACTGATATTGAGGTCTCGATGTACTATAATCTGTCCTTTGATATGAACCTTGTTGCGTATTAGTCTGATTCATGCGAGGCGGATACGCCTGTTGCAAAAGAACTTTAGTTTTTAAGTCTTTCGTTTTCTTGTCTGATTTCTCCTTTTCCTCTTTATCCCTATTTTCGTAATACTGTGCAGTTGCAAGTATTTGCGCAGTTGTGGAAACAGCCCACGCACTCTCTGAATCCTTTAATTTATTGCATAATTCAGGTAACAAATTATGCACAAATTTATCGACAAACAGTCTCTGTCCTCCTTCTGTGCTCATGTCCTGACCACTATGATCTACAAAAGTCTCTTCGAACCTCGTGAAAAAGTCGGAGACACTTTCGTCTTTCTTCTGCCTGCATGCGGATAACTTGTCCCAATTAACACGCAATGCGGGCATCAGAGTCTTCATTAGATCAATTATCCTACCTGGAAGATTAGCAATTAAGGGTTCAGGTTTTGCACCACCTGTTTGCTGACCATCCGCTGCAGTGATAGCTGCCCAATCACCACCTAAGGCAACTTGATGATCCTCTCTACGAATTTTAGCCCACACTGGTTGCGGAACTACATTACCAAATAACATATCGATGTCTGCTAAGTTCATTATACAAGCCTCAACTGTCTGTGTTAATTCCTTATAGTATCCAGCAGGATTCTTACGTGGATCTGGCAAGTCCTGCTTCACTGCTAGCACTTCAGCTCGCTTCCACGGAATGTGTATCCACACCCTTTGGAATTGCGCTGGAGCAGCTACAATACCATTATTATGATCAGCTTGCACAGCTTCGCGCCAAATTGGAGGAACCTCCCTCATTGGATATTGGCGACTTAATTTCATTTTGCCTTTCTCTAGATCTCTCGGTGAACGAAGTGATGGGTCATTCCTATAACTTAAAATCAATTCCATCGCTTCTTCTATATTATCACCCACTATCATTCCAGCAGCAAACTCTTTCTGAACCTTAATTAAGTCTTCTAAATTTGATTCAACATCGTCTTCTTCCATCTCCTCACGTAACAACGAGCACATCTCGTCAAAGACATACCGTTGCGTTGGTTCCTTCCACTGCATAAATGTTTCTAGCACATCTCTCGTACTATATCTCCTACTCTTCGAAATCCATCTGAGAGCCGTGGAATCTAAAATTCCCCGTTCCTCAGTACTTGGAAGCTGACTACGTCTCTGAACAGAGTCGGAAGTAGGAGTCTTGATTAAAGTTTTATAGAAAGGAGACAGCATACTAGACACAGAATCAGTGATTCTCCGACGAACAGAAAGTGGAGTCAACACACTCGCAGATGTAGAAAACACAGTAGAGGTAGGAACAGATAATGGAACAGTAGGAGTATCGAGAAAAATAGTTTGTGGAACAGTAGATGCGAGCGAGACAGATACAGGTATAGAAGTCGGCAACCCAGGAAGAGGAGGAGCCGTAGGAACATTTACATTGACCACAGGAGGTACGGGAACCTGATTCTGAGGGACAGGAGCAGGAACACCAGGTTGTCCAGCAGCCGGCAATTGAACATTTGGCACAAATTGGGCCGTAGCACCTTGTGCATACGGTGGAGGTGACCGTAACAAATAAGACAGCAGAGGATCGTTTTCAGAATCCTCTAGTATCTTAGCTGTTTTCGATGGCAAGGCAGGATAGCACTTGTCATATACTACTGAAGGGAATTTTAGGGTTCAGATAGAGTGGGCGCACTGCCTCGGGTTAGACGTTCAAGTATGAAAGAACATAGATAGTGAATGGGTGGTGCGTTAAGAGCAGACGGAAAATTACCCCTAACCGTCTAAGGAGTCAAAGACCAAACACAATTGAACAGCTGAGCTCTCGCAACCACAAACAAAGTTTCACAATTCAATTGATTGGTGATAAACAACACAAAAAGTAACAAAGAAGCAGATCCTTTGGTGTGAGTCCTGTCCCAGCAGGATGGAGTTTTAATGGGTCCAGACTTGAGAAATAACAGTCAGCCGACACGTGTTTCGTCGTGTGCCGTTGAGTCAACACGACTCTTCAGGGCTGATGGTATAAAGCACAAAGTATGTACATTTACTGGTACGTCAATTTACAAGTTTTTACTGCATATGGTGACATAGAGTGCATCATACATGCAGTAGTGATACGTGTACCCACTCGTACAAAGAGTGGATGTGATCAGTGAAGACTTGCATAACACTGCGAGTGTCACACTCTACGGAGGTGAGTTGGTTACCGAGAGTGATTGTGCCTTTCGGTGTGAAAGTGAATGGTATTTCAGTAAAAAATAGTGGCAAGTGTTCTCGTGCACACGGTGGTCCTGTCCATCTAGGGTTGCAGTGTGGTGAGAATAGGTTCATGAAAGCAAGCAAATGTGAAGTGAACGTTCCTTTTGTGACAAGTTCTTGGTACCTGGTGGGAAAAGGAAGTGTCCTTACCACTAGGAGTAGTGGAATTCTAAGAAAACCGGGAGGGGATCCATAAAGAAGAAAACCATGGAAGACGGGTGTGCTCCCTGGTTAGCGGTAAGCTGAAACAAGAAAGGTTTGCACCAATTAGGAAAATGCCCAGCGCCGCTGTAGCGTGTTGCTCCTGTAGTCAGGAAGGTTTTCGTAATTTACATGACTTAATTCAGGTACTTTTCTAATGCTACGTCCTTACACACTATGGTTCCCGAACTCGTCATGTGAACTGTACAACTGTTCACCCATGGTTTACTAACCTAGGTGTTTTGTAATCATATTTCTTTACTAGAGGCCCTGCACCAGGAAATCTCTGATACCACTAAGAAACAGACGTCATTAGGCGATTAGCACGTGACTTTAATTTCGAGACTACAGGATAATCCATCCTTGTGCAACCAAATTTCTTAGAATTCCACTACTCCTAGTGGTAAGGACACTTCCTTTTCAGTACTCAGGCTTTTCTTTTTATTTTCAGTCTAACCCTCCAAGGACGGACTGTACCACACTCCTCCCTTTTATGCCTTCCTGATTTTGTTTTCCTTTTTCTCCCCACCCTTTTTGTTCTGCCTTTTCTTTTGGTTAGATAGCATCTCGACAATTTACCTACGTGGTACACCGTTATAAGGCCCAGACCTCACTCAACCCCATCTTAAGGGTTGATTCTAAGGTAATATACTACTCGTAATAGGGAGAGCATGCTTCTAACTTATCACTCTGACTTTTGGCTCAAAAATATCACGCAGTGTGCAACCACACATGAATGTTCCCACCAGGTACCAAGAACTTGTCACAAAAGGAACGTTCACTTCACATTTGCTTGCTTTCATGAACCTATTCTCACCACACTGCAACCCTAGATGGACAGGACCACCGTGTGCACGAGAACACTTGCCACTATTTTTTACTGAAATACCATTCACTTTCACACCGAAAGGCACAATCACTCTCGGTAACCAACTCACCTCCGTAGAGTGTGACACTCGCAGTGTTATGCAAGTCTTCACTGATCACATCCACTCTTTGTACGAGTGGGTACACGTATCACTACTGCATGTATGATGCACTCTATGTCACCATATGCAGTAAAAACTTGTAAATTGACGTACCAGTAAATGTACATACTTTGTGCTTTATACCATCAGCCCTGAAGAGTCGTGTTGACTCAACGGCACACGACGAAACACGTGTCGGCTGACTGTTATTTCTCAAGGATAGCACTTGTCAATCGCTAAATTGTGCTCTCTAATGGCCACCTCTATGGCTTTCTCACACTCGTTATCCTGCAACTGCTTAGTTGCTTGTTCTAGAGTCAACTCTTCTTTCTCTTTCTGTTCTTTCTTTAACCTTTTCATTTCTCTCTGTTTGGATTCTTTTCGCCAGTAACGGAAAGAATCAAACATTGCCGGCCGGGCTTTCTTCCTAAACAATTTCGCTTCCAAATTGTCGAGAATTTCGGGTTCAAAACTACCATGCAGTGGCCAACTAAGGACACCGTCTTTCTCAGTGTATCGGACCCATACCTCATTATAAGATATAGGACCCACACCATGTTTACAATACAAGTCATATAGGGGAGTCCCAATCGGAGGAACCAGACATGAGTCCTCCAATCGTGAGTCACTGTTGCAACCGAAACATGACAACATACAGTTTCTCCGACTTACCATTTTTCAGTCCGGAACACAAAACAAACAAAACACGAAACAGATATGTGCACTTGAACCAAGAACTTAGGCCTACCAAAACGAACTGTTGTATCGATACCCAAACTAAACCAAATAGATTATCAAAACCAGAACAACCAGTGATAATCTTACGAGACCAAACCAAACCAAGAACCAAAAAGGATTTTAACAACCCTCACAAAGTAACTAGCTAGCAACCACTAAATACTTAACTGAGGCACTGAAGACGTCACCAAGGAGAAACCCGTCACGTTTCGCTGTACTAAGGACTGCACCTCGGGTCCAAGACAGGGCGACGGTCAAGGCAACGGCCCACTGCAGCCGTCTTGAACGGGAACCCTCGTGGAAGAGAACTTCGGGCCACTTTTGCGATATGCCGGGATCGATGAAGTGGGGCGCCTCCCTCAGGAATCTTCACACGAAGCTTCTCGAACTCTTCAGGCTTTTGGACCGGTACCGAATGACGTCGCCCCACGTGGGGCGCCAATTGGAGTTCTGGACTTTTTGGTTCCGTCCAGAGGTGTCAGGGAACAACACCCAAAGACCCCGGAGTTCCACCTGCCTTGGTGCACAAATGAACAGAAACACGGGCTTCTCGATGGTGGCGTCAAAGACCAAAGGTTTATTACTGCAGGGACACAGAAGTCACAGAAACTACGCATGGGCAGTAACTAGGAGCCTGTTCAATTTGTACAAGGAGGGTTGCTCCTTATATACTAAATTTTGGCCTTCAGGCGAATTCTTCACATGTCAGTACATTCCCAAACCTTTGTGTCCTAAACAATAAATATTTGGCGTTGCACAGGAATCGTCGACAATATCTGATGTCAAAACATTACGAACGAGGGGTTCCCACTTTTTCATCATAATCTCATGTCAACTTTTCATTCAAGACCCGGACCGCCTCATCGTAAATTTCGTTACCTCCCCCTAATAAAGGCCCAGAAGGAAAGGAGCAGAGCCAGGTGCAGAAGATAGAAAAGCAGGATAAGGGATGTTTGTAGGTTGTAAATGGGCAAGGCTACCGGCTTCGGCCGCCTAATCGAGATCAGGACAATGGACACGAAGACCAGTTTAGCAGGACTGGCCTCGGGTAGAGGAGGCAGCCTTTGTCGAGTCATGCAGCTACAGCGTGGTCTGGTTTAAGGTGCACGTGTCATGAAAGAGGTGAATCTCCGGCTAAGGCTACGTGTCCTTAATCGAAATGAAGTGATCAGAGGTTATTGCGTATGTGAGGGCAAGAAACACAAAATGGCGGCCATGATCTAAGATGGATGCCGTGGGTAGATCAGAAATGTGTCTATAAAAGGAGTGCTCTTGCTCGTAGCGTAGCGAAAACACCAGGATATGCTAAATGGATCATTTGCGGTTCGCTGATACCAATATTATGTATTTCCGACAATTTTGAAAACACGGGTTCAAATCGTCACGGAACCTCAGGGGAGGGCGTGTGGGGTGATAAAGTCAGTGATGTCTTCACTGAATTGTGCACGGGGTCCTGGTGGCCTGTAGAGGAGGGTGCCTCTGAGTGTGGTTTTGGGGTCGGTGTGGATCTGGAAGTGAAGGTGCTCGGCGCTAGTGAGGCTGACGTCTGAGCTGAAACTGGAACAAGATCACAGCCGACCAGCTCGCGACTTCCCTGAGCATGAACCCTCCCACCAGCGCAACGAACCCAAGCCAGGCGGCCACCAACCTCGTGAAGTTGATCAGCAACTGCGCAGACGACCTCGCCCCTCTGAAGACCCCGCCCAGCAGACCCGGCAGCAAGAAAGCCCCATGGTTCACCGACGAACTCAAGAGCTCCAAGAAGAACTGCCGAGCACTCGAGAAAGCCTGGCGCAGAGACCCAACACCGAACAACATGACTGCCCTCAAGCTCGCCACCCAAAAACACCACCAACTGATCCACGCTACCAAGAAAACTGCATTCAAGGAACGACTGGACAACAACGCACACAACAGCAAGGAACTCTTCAACATCGTTAAAGAGCTCTCCAACCCCAATACAGGAAACAACGACATCACCCCTTTGCAAGACCTCTGCAACTCCCTTGCCTCCTACTTCCACAACAAGATCGCGGACATACACAACAGCTTCAGCACTCAACCGACGCACGCCACGACTGAACCACCGCCCCCCACCACCACCCTCCGCGCCTGGACCCCGATCAGCACCGAAGACACCATCCGCACGATGAACTCCATCCACTCCGGATCTCCGACCGACCCCTGCCCTCACCACGTCTTCAACAAGGCCTACGCTGTCATCGCACCCCACCTGCGTGACATCATCAACACCTCCTTCGACACCGCTACCTTACCGGAGAGGTGGAAGCACGCCAAACTCAGCGCTCTACTAAAGAAGCCATCAGCCGACCCCACCGACCTCAAGAACTACCGCCCCATCTCGCTGCTCCCGTTTCCTGCAAAAGTCATCGAGAAGACCGTCAACAAGCAGCTGGCCGCCTTCCTCGAGACGAACGGATCCCTCGACCTCTCGCAGTCTGGCTTCCGGGCCAACCACAGCACCGAGACCGCCCTGATCACAGCCATCAATGACAGCAGAGCCCTGCTCGACAACGGAGAAACAGCGGTCCTCATCCTCCTAGACCTCTCCGCGGCCTTCAATACTGTCTGCCACCGTACCCTTGTGCGGCGCCTCAGCAACGTCGGAATCCAGGAGAAGGCACTGGAATGGATCATCTCGTTCCTCACCGGAAGGACACAGAGAGTCCGCCTCCCCCCACTCAGATCAGAAGCCACCAAAGTCATCTGTGGCGTTCCTCAAGGCTCCTCGCTCAGCCCAACCCTCTTCAACGTCTACATGAGCCCCCTCGCAGCCATCGCACGCCAACACAACCTCAACATCATCTCCTACGCCGACGACACCCAGATGATCCTCTCCCTCACCAACGACCCTGCCACCGCCAGAGCCAACCTACACGAAGGGATGACTGACGTAGCCAAGTGGATGACGAACAGCCGCCTGAAACTGAACTCGGACAAGACGGAAGTCCTCATCCTGGGATCTTCACCCTCCGCCCGGGACGACTCCTGGTGGCCCCCCGCCGGGGGCAGCGCGCCCAAACCAACAGACCACGCACGCAACCTGGGCTTCATCCTGGACTCCTCCCTCTCCATGACCAGACAAGTCAACGCCGTCTCCTCGTCGTGCTTCAACATCCTGCGCATGCTACGTAAGATCTTCCGGTGGATCCCCACCGAGACCAGGAAGACGGTCACCCAGGCCCTCGTCACCAGGCGTCTGGACTACGGCAACTCCCTCTACGCCGGAACCACCGCCAAACTCCAGAAGAGACTCCAGCGGATTCAGAACGCCTCAGCACGACTCATCCTGGACATCCCCCGTCGCAGCCATATCTCCGGACACCTGAGAGATCTGCACTGGCTCCCGGTCAACAAGAGAATCACCCTCCGTCTCCTCAACCACGCACACAAAGCCCTACACAACAAAGGCCTAGGATACCTCAACAGCCGTCTCAACTTCTACGCTCCCACACGCCAGCTTCGATCGACCGGCCACGCCCTCGCTGCCGTCCCCCGCATCCGAAGAGCCACCACAGGAGGAAGGTCCTTCTCCTACCTGGCCACCAAGACTTGGAACTCCCTCCCGACCCACCTCCGCCTGACCCAGGATCACCTTGCCTTCAGGAAGCAGCTCAAGACCTGGCTGTTCGAGCAGTAGCGGACCCCCCCTCCCCTAGCGCCTTGAGACCCTCTGGGTGAGTAGTGTGCTATATAAATGCTTTGATTGATTGATTGATTGATTGGAAATGCTAAATTAAAAGAAAGTGATAAATATATAGATCCATAAGTACATTGGAAGTATATAGATGCATAAAGGAGGTATGTATATTGGGCAGCATTTCTGGCCCTGGCCCTGATCAGTCTCGAACAGGCTCAAACAGGCAACTGCCCTTGTCCTCCCCGCCCTTGGCTGAGATGCCCTAACCCTGGCCTTTTATAGCCCTAGTAATCAGGTGACCCCGTCAGCCAATGGGACACTAGCCCTAAAATTTTAGAACCAATAGGAGACCAGGATCTTACAGCCAATTGTAGCCCTAATCCAAGCACCCAACAATTCAAAAACCCTCATCTCAATGTCCAATAGAGGCCCTAGCCCTACCAGTAGTCCCACCCCAAGTCCAAGCAACTTATGGCACAGGAAGCCCTTGTCCCTACTTTCAATAGAAAGCCTAACCCTATACTTAGTCCCACAACCAGTCCAGCAACCAATCACACTGGAAGCCCTAATCACTACTTTCAATAAAAAAAGTCTAACCCTAGCCCTAGTGCCACCCTAATCCCAACAACCAATAACACAGGAAACCCTAGTCCCTACTTCCAATAGAAATCCTAACCCTAGCCCTAGTCCCAACCCTACATTGATTGAATCACAGACCCAGAAACCAATCAGAACACTCAAATACCCAACCAATGAGGACACTAACCCTAATCCAATAGAAACATCAGATACAACCACCAATCAGTGTACACATGTACCAAACAATATCAGACCATATAAGGTCCCAGTGAGCTCAGACAAGGTTTGCTGGCCAGGGAGTTGGAAGCTGCTTTTCCTGTTCAGAATATCCTAGGAGACAGACAGGCTCAATCCACACTTTGGACTTCTGCAGGTAAAGGCCTCACTAACATGAAATCTAACAACACTGTTTGAATACAATTTTACTCCATCTCCTGGCCAAAAAACGAAGTGCACAGTCCCTAATAAACATAGTTTAAACAGCTCACAGTAGCACCCTCTGATGTAGAATATCCCTGTTGCATCCCTCCTGTGCCACAGTATCATGTCTTTAGGAAGCGCCCGTGGTCCCCGCGGAGGTCGGGGGACAGAAACCCTGTCCGGGCTGTGGGCAGGGGCCAGATGGCCTCTCTGGGCTGCAATCAGCACAGGCCCATCTGGCACACTGCGGTTCTTTCATGGAGTGCCCCCACCCTTCGCCTCCTGCAACAGAAGTTACAAATGGAAAGATTTGGGTAGGAAGTGCCTTGCAATAGGAAACACTCGGCAGGAAGTAGCGAACAATAAGGGTTGCTGGTGCTAAGGTTCTTTAAAGGGGAACCAGCAAGCTTGTGGCATCTCACAAAGATTAGACACGGAAGGAGTGCGAGGGAACGGACTTTGGCAGCATACTGCTCCTTGGAGACATCACAAGGCCCAAATAGGACAGAGGTGTGAGGGAGTCGATCAGCACTGTAACACTGAGATGGCTGCAAAGGAACACATGTAGTGCTACAGACAAATGTGCAGGTAAAACCAACACATACATACATGTGGCATGCATCCACAGATAAACATTGCACACGTCTTGTGGAAAAAGGGATCACAGCGCTAACTGAAGAGTACATTGCAGGTCTGCATAGAACAACACCCTGAAGAAAGTGTATTCTTCAAATTTGAAGCAAAAGATATGTCAAGGCATAAAATAAAATATTAATTAAAATATTAATTCTCACTCCAAAGATCTCAGATAGCTAAACATTTGCATTTAAAAATGCGGGTATTTTTTGTGCCATACATACTTTCTTTTCAGAATTAGCTATCACAAAAGGAACGTTTTATCTTAAAGGCTCTCTCCAGACCAGAGAGCCCTATTGTAATGTAGTGCAGCTGCTACAGCTGATATGTTCAGAACAGAGGGAAAACTCGTAAAAAACTGTTGTCATTCCATGTTTTGAAACTCTTTGTCTAATTTTAGAAAAAAAATGTGGCTGGTGCAATTTGAAACCCTGCCTGGCTTCAACATCCTGCCACCAGGACACATGGACTTGTAATGGATAAACAAGACAACTAGCAGCAGTCAAGCATATGGCTGCATCATAATTTTTCTGGAAGACACAGTACAGTCATAACAGGCAAAGCAGACAGGACATAGACTAGCATGTACCACAACAGGCAAAAGAGTTCAAGTTCTGAAATTTGTATAGCGCACTACTCACCCAGAGAGTCTCAAGGCGCTTGGGGGAGGGTGTGTGCATTACTTATCGAATAGACAGGTTTTTAGCTGCTTTCTGAAGGAAAGATGGTTCTGTGTAAGGCGGAGGTGAGTGGGGAGAGATTCCAGGTTTTGGCCGCTAAGTAGGAGAAGGACCTTCCTCCCATGGTGGATCTATGGATGCTCGGAACTGCGGCGAGGGCTTGATTGGATGATCGCAGTTGGCGAGTGGGTGTGTAGAAGAACAGTCGTTTGTTGAGGCATTCGGGTCATAGGTCGTAGAGGGCCTTGTGTTCCTGGGTGAGGAGACGGAACGTTATTCTCTTGTTGACGGAGAGCCAGTGAAGGTCTTTCAGGTGACCGGTAATGTGAGCTTGACGGGGGATGTCCAATATGAGTCTGGCTGAGGCGTTTTGGATGCGTTGGAGTTTTTTCTGTAGTTTGGCAGTGGTTCTGGCATAGAGGGTGTTTCCATAGTCCAGTCGGCTAGTGACCAGTGCGTGGGTGATAGTCTTTCTTGTTTCGGCGGGGATCCAACGGAAGATTTGTTTGAGCATGCGAAGGACGTTGAAGCATAAAGATGAGACGGCGTTGACTTGTCTGGTCATCGAGAGGGAGGAGTCTAGGATGAAGCCCAGGTTACGTGCGTGGTCTGTAGGTATGGGTGCTGTACCCAGGGCCGGTGGCCACCATGAGTCGTCCCAGGCAGAGGGGGATGATCCTAGGATGAGGACTTCCGTTTTGTCAGAATTTAGTTTTAAACGGCTGTTCTTCATCCATTCGGCTTCTTCTTTCATTCCTTTGTGTAGATTGGTTTTGGCGGTGTTAGGGTCTTTGGTGAGGGAGAGGATCAGCTGGGTGTCGTCTGCGTAGGAGATGATGTTGAGGTTGTGTTGTCGCGTGATGGATGCGAGGGGACTCATGTAAACGTTGAAGAGGGTGGGACTGAGTGATGACCCTTGTGGTACTCCGCAGTTGACTTCGGTGGCCTCTGAATTGAATGGGGGGAGGCGGACTCTCTGGGTTCTCCCGGCGAGGAACGAGATGATCCAGTCCAAAGCTTTTCCTTGTATTCCGACGTTGCTGAGGCGTTGTATGAGGGTGCTATGACAGACTGTGTCGAAGGCGGCGGAGAGGTCAAGTAGGATGAGGGCAACTGTTTCTCCGTTGTCCAGTAGCGTTCGGATGTCGTCTGTAGCTGTGATGAGGGCGGTTTCGGTGCTGTGTTTGGCTCGGAAGCCGGACTGTGAGGAGTCGAGGGAATTGTTGGATTCAAGGAAGGCGGCGAGCTGACTATTGACTGCTTTCTCAATGACTTTGGCAGGGAATGGGAGGAGTGAGATGGGGCGGTAGTTCTTAAGTTCAGAGGGGTCTGCTGTGGGTTTCTTCAGAAGGGCGCTGAGTTCGGCATGTTTCCAGCTTTCTGGGAAGGTAGCGGAGTTGAAGGAACAGTTGATGACATCGCGGAGATGGGGTGCGATGATGGAGTCTGCTTTGTTGAAAATGTGGTGGGGACATGGGTCGGTTGGCGATCCTGAGTGGATGGAGTTCATCAGGCGGATGGTGTCTTCAGTAGTGATTGGGTTCCAGACGCAAATGTTGTGAGAGTTCTGTATTGGTTCGGAGGTGGGTGGAGTGGATTGTTCTTTGGACTGGTTTTCAAAGCTGTTATGTATGTCGGCGATTTTGTTGTGGAAGAAAGAGGATAAAGAGTTGCAGAGGTCTTGGGAGGGAGTGATGTCGTTTGTGCCGGCGGTGGGGTTGGTAAATTCTTTGACGATGTTGAATAGTTCCTTGCTGTTGTTGGCGTTGTTGTCGAGTCGATCCTTGAATGCTGATTTCTTGGTGGATCGGATCAATTGGTGGTGTTTGCGGGTGGCGTCCTTGAAGGTTGTCAGGTTGTCAGTGGTTGGGTTTTTTCTCCAGGTTTTCTCGAGAGTACGACATAACTTCTTGGATTTCTTAAGGTCATCGTTGAACCAGGGGGCCTTTTTGCTACCTTGTTTGATCTGGTGGTTTTTCAATGGTGCTAATTCGTCAGCGCTGTGGGTGATCCATTGTGTGAGTTTGGTGGCAGCTTGGTTTGGGTCTGATGATATGGCAGGAGGGTTTTGGTTAAGCGATGGGAAGAGTTGGTCGGCGGTGATTTTGTTCCAGTTTCTTCGAGGAACAGGTTGTGGGGGGTTGTGGGTCGAGGTCTTTTTGTAGTTGAAGTGAACGCAGCTGTGGTCCGTCCAATGGAGAACTGTGGTGTGATCGAAGGAGATGTGTTTGCTGGAGGTGAAGATAGGGTCAAGCGTGTGTCCGGCAAGGTGGGTGGGGGTGTCAACAAGTTGTTCGAGTCCGAGATTGGCCAGGTTGTCCAGAAGGGTGGTGGTGTTGCTGTCATTTTTCTTTTCCAGGTGGAAGTTGAGGTCTCCCAGTAGGATGTAGTTCTCGGAGGTGTGGGCATGTGGGCTGATGAAGTCAGTGATATCTTCATTGAATTGTGTGCGGGTTCCTGGTGGTCTGTAGATGAGGGTGCCTCTAAGTGTGGTCCTGGAGTCGGTGTGGATCTGGAAGTGGAGGTGTTCGACGGTGGCAAGGTTATCGTCGGAGCTGGTTGTGATTCGGATGGTGTTCTTATGGACGATGGCGATGCCTCCTCCTGTTTGGTTGGTGCGGTCTTTTTGGATGATCTTGTAAGCGTCCGGGATGGCTATGGCGATGTCGGGCGCTGATGAGGTGTTTATCCAGGTTTCTGTAAGGAAGGCGACGTCCGGCGATGCAGTGTCGAGTAGGTCCCAGAGTTCAGTGGCGTGTCTGTGGACCGAACGGGTGTTCAGCAGGATGCACTTCAGGTGGTTAGAGTCGGAGCAGTGTTTGTAGTTAGTGGATTTGGTGTGGGTCCTGATGCAGGCGAACTTGCAGGAGTGGCAGGTGAAAGGTCCATGGGTGTGTCCGGGGGCAGCTTCGCAGCATTGTGGTGTGCGTCCGGGGTTAAGGGCAAAGAGGGTAGCGGCGTCATACGTTATACGGGTAGAGTGGGTTATGCGAGGACCAGGGGGTCTGGCGCTGGGCGCGGTCCAGGCGCGGACGGGCGTAGACAGGCTTACCTTTGGCGCACCTTTGGCGCGCATGGGGCGCGATCGCTGCTTGTGAACGCTGCGCGCAAATGCATCTGTCATAAGTGGAGAGTGGAGGGGGGAGGGGCGAGGGAGGATCAGCTGGGAGGCGGGGGCGGGGTGTAGAGGACGGGCCCGAGGCACAACAACAACAAAATGGCAGCAAAAGTGAAACTATAAACAGGCTGGAGCACAAAGACAAATTAAATAACTTAAACAATCTGTGATGAAAGCGCTACAAATATCGATGCACAAAACAAGCAATGCAATTTCCAGTCAAAGCTACACAGCGAGCGCTACAACTGGGACTGCGCCAATGAATAAAACAGTGCTTAAGTCAGCGAAAGCGCTATAATTATTTCTAATGCTCGACAATGCTTATCGCAGTACAGCGCTATGACAGACAGCAGTCAGCAGTTTTTAAATGAGCAGATCAGAGCAAAGAGCGCAGCCCAACGATACAAAAGGAGAGCAGGGAGCGTGGGGAGCGACCGCTACTGAGAGCGTCAGGCTGGTCACAGCGCTTCTCAGGACGGGGGCAAGGCTATGCAGTCAGTGGGAGGGAGGATCAGCTGGGAGGCGGGGGCGGGGTGTAGAGGACGGGCTCCGAGGCACACCAACAACAAAATGGCAGCAAAAGTGAAACTATAAACAGGCTGGGGCACAAAGACAAATTAAATAACTTAAACAATCTGTGATGAAAGCGCTACAAATATCGATGCACAAAACAAGCAATGCAATTTCCAGTCAAAGCTACACAGCGAGCGCTACAACTGGGACTGCGCAAATGAATAAAACAGTGCTTAAGTCAGCTAAAGCGCTATAATTATTTCTAATGCTCGACAATGCTTATCGCAGTACAGCGCTATGACAGACAGCAGTCAGCAGTTTTTAAATGAGCTGATCAGAGCAAAGAGCGCAGCCCAACGATACCAAAGGAGAGCAGGGAGCGTGGGGAGCGACCGCTACTGAGAGCGTCAGGCTGGTCACAGCGCTTCTCAGGACGGGGGCAAGGCTATGCAGTCAGTGGGAGGGAGGATCAGCTGGGAGGCGGGGGCGGGGTGTAGAGGACGGGCTCCGAGGCACAACAACAACAAAATGGCAGCAAAAGTGAAACTATAAACAGGCTGGGGCACAAAGACAAATTAAATAACTTAAACAATCTGTGATGAAAGCGCTACAAATATCGATGCACAAAACAAGCAATGCAATTTCCGGTCAAAGCTACACAGCGAGCGCTACAACTGGGACTGCGCAAATGAATAAAACTGTTCTTAAGTCAGCTAAAGCGCTATAATTATTTCTAATGCTCGACAATGCTTATTGCAGTACAGCGCTATGACAGACAGCAGTCAGCAGTTTTTAAATGAGCAGATCAGAGCAAAGAGCGCAGCCCAACGATACCAAAGGAGAGCAGGGAGCGTGGGGAGCGACCGCTACTGAGAGTGTCAGGCTGGTGAGAACAGACCAACAGCAGCCTAGCACTTGACTCCAAATGGCAGGCAAAGCATAAAACAAGCATTGGCATAGCAAATAGGTCTCGCTTTTGGGACCTTATAAGTATTTAGTTATGCAGCACAATATCCTTTGTGCAACAACATTAACTGTTACATGGCTAAACACATAAGGTCCCAGAGGCGAGACCTATTGGCTATGCCAATGCTTGTTAAATATGCAGAGGATAATTTCTTGAAGATACCAACTTTCAAAACGATGGTAGTACCTCTTAGAGTAAATGATGGTACTGCCCTTTTAACTCGAGGTTGTGTGGATGTAACGTGGAGGTAGCACCTACAGATACATACTTGTGTAGGGTCTTCTCCCAGACCTTAGTAAATACTTCCAACTTCTCTCACATAGTTGTTAAGTTCACTGCTCACGGCAGTGCTTTAAAAAGGTTTTACTGTCCTTCGGGCAGGCTACATTTTGTAAGACTCTTTTAGACATTTATCGAGTAAAGATACCTCTCATTCTATCCTATGCCCTTGAACATATTACTATAAATAAATGGTTGGTTTTAAATGTGCTCGGAGGGAAGATTTTACAGAAGAGAGTCTCACTGATTCAAGCAGCCCCGTTCAAGAATTACGATGATAGCTTTCCCTCCCTAGCACCTTCACTAGATCTTTGGCAAATATGATTAGATCTACTTTATGCATCGTAAGGCACACTAAGAGATCGCTTAAGGTATGAATCTCTCAACGATAAAAACAGAATTTATACTTTTCGTAATAATTTTGAGATTGCACTAGTAACATTTCAGAGTTCTATTGCTCACTTTCAGTCGCGCAATAAAGTCACTGTCCACAACTTCTTAGTCAGCAAGAAAGGCCACTTTATTAAGACAGGTTATAAACAACACAGCAAAGCACTTCGTTATTTATTTATTTATTTACTAATTCAAACTGCTCTCAGCCTAACAGATCATTTCTACCTACTAATAAACCCCCCACCAAGTTAACCCTAACCAAACCAGAAGCCCCTAACTCTTATGTATACCCCTTCCTTTCCTACAACTGCCTATTGAGGATGGACCAACCCGCTCCAGGCTGCCCACACCCCACTAAAAACCGCCACCCAGGAAAACCTTTAGAGCTTTCCTGCCCCACCCAAACAGTTAAACTGAACTCTGAGAGCACTACAATTGAAAATCGAGTACTTGTGCAATTAAATCGGGTAACTCTAAAAGATGAAATGAGGGACCATGCGAGAAAGGTGGACACCATCCGCACGAAATAGGTGCGATTCCGAAACCTGCAAATGAGGGTGATCCAAAGCATAAATAAAGAAAGCATTACAAAACAGTCTCATAGAATGTTTCAGCGTCTTCCGTGCTTTGTCGCAGAAGCAGTCCGTGCACCAGTCCAGTGAAGTCGAGGCACGAATTCTGTCCAGATCACCATGGTGCACGCCCATGCGTCTCCGAGTACTTCCAGATCTATATGCCGTGTTGTAATCAAAGGTAATCCACATAAAGAGACCAGGTCGTTGTCGCCCAGAAGAACGACTAGCAGGTCAGGCGGGCCCCCACCCGTAATACCAAGAGTAGCCAGCAAAAGAAACAACCCCCCAACGCATTCCTCCAATACCATGCCAAATAACCTCATGTGTTCAACCGTTAAGACCCCAAGATCGCCCACAAAGTCCTCCTTCTGCAGCCAATGCGGCCCACGACAAGAAGAAGTGTCCAATAATCTACACCCTCCGGTGTAAGCCAGCCACCCTGAGCCACGGACATAGTAGAAAAAGAAATGTTAACGAAGCAAAGAGGTGCCACAGTCTCACATATTGCTCGCAACACCCCGACCTCCACCTCCCAATGCTCCGGATCTGAGACCAGTCCGACCCCAGCCGGGCAGCCTCCGTCGCCGCCCCAATCCTAAAGGAAGGTGCACCAAATTGTGAAGGCTCCAATTCCAGAGCTAACAATACCTGCCGTAACACAGCCAATAACTGGACAACGGTAACGGGACTGCCATCAGCGTGACAAAATATCGCAACAGACGAAAAACACAAGATTTCAAAAAGGCATTGGGGGCACCTGTGCAAGTATCAAAGGCAAACAAAATGTGAGAGGAAGCATACTGTGTGTTACAAGGGAAAAAGGTGTGTGCAAGGTACAAAAAGGTTCCCAACAGGAGTACAAAGAGAATACAGCAGTTGCAATCTGGCTTCCCTGCAAAACGCTCTGACCCCCCCCCCCCCCCCCCCCACCAGGAAAACCCGCGCCACACAAAACAGCATAAAATAAAACAGAGAGAAGAAAATAAAGGAACAGCCAAGCGAGGGCTGCTCCCAATAACCAGGTTCCTCCCCCGCCACCCCCTGGGCTCCAGAAGCTGAACGCAGAACCCCATGTCAAACTCCCCGCCCCACACCCTAGCAGCACGACCAAAGAACCCCTCCCCGCCACCAGACGCGACCCACGGAGCCCCGCCCCAAAAGGGGAAGAACGTAGCCGCGCAGAAGCGCCCATGAGGAGGGGGGGGGGGGGGGGGATGGGCACCAACTGACGGGGGGGGGGGACTCGGCAATCCCAAACTGGAACAGTCACAATATTTATACCTCAGCTGCCTCACCGATATTCCCAAACGCTGACCACAATCAACCATGAGATAGAAAAGCACCTCCAAATGGCACGCTACTGCCCTCCGTGTCAACACCCAGAAACCCCTTCCCAAAGCTTCCATGGCCCTGCAAGCGTCTGCGCGGAACACCGGCTGGAAGACGCCCACCAAGGGCGCCACGCATGGGACAGCGGCCTGGAGGACAGAGAGCCCAGTGGACAGCCACCTACTGGGGGTCGCCACATGACCCCAGCACCCCTCCCACCATCACACAAGGATCCCGCTTCTGGACGTCGGTGAGTGAGGACCGGCACTGCCGCACCGGCCGGTGAACAACCGGACAAACCAACGGCGCCTTGCTAACGCGCAAACATGCGTGCATCAAACCTCCAGTGCACCAACACCGATTCCGAATGCCCACCTCTACTCCACATGTGTCCCACAAAATAACCGCGGGTGCCAGGAGCACCCGAGCCACCCTGAAATGCACCAGACACGAGGGCACCCGCCCCGTGCATTTGCCCCCCTCCTAGGCCGCGCCAAGGCACCCCGGCGGCATCGAGGCGCCAAGGAGGAGACAAAAGGCACTACACCACCCCAGCCCGCCCCCAGGCGCGCGGCACTCACCATCTCCCCGCACGCATCCCAGCTGAGCCGCGGGGTCAGCCCAATGGTCCCCAAAACGAAGGAGAGCCCGAGAGCCACGAACAGGGCCACGATGGTCACGGACCCGGGAGAGGCCATGGGGAAGCCGGGGCGAGGGGGCGCGCAGGTCCGCACCGCCAGGAGGTGGCGGGGAGCCTCACCATCGAGCCAGAGCCCCACAGCAGCGTGAGGAAGCGGAGACCACAAAAACGAACCTCGCCGCCCGCCTCCCTAATGCGCAATGCTCCGTTGCCCTGCGCTGGCCCTAATTCCCCCACCTGGCCCTCACCAATCAGCACCCCACCTGCCGTGGCCACAGACCCGCGCGAACATACCCGGGGAGAGACCGGCTCGCACACGGCTCTCCCCGGGTCCCCCCTTACAGACTCCAGCGCAATTAAAACTGTTTTTGAGAAAATGCGGCGGCCAGACTGTGTTACACGCATGACATTACACATTGTTCACAGCTAGAAACTATCAAGCCCATGCTGATAGCCAATCTTTTAAGCAGAATCAAAATATCTGTCATTTACTTTGGAATACAGTACTAGACATTTTTAGGTCTCGTATAGGGCATCAACTACTGTGAACTTGTGCTGCAGGGTGACATCTTTGAATGTAGGCACTACTTTTTTTTTCCATGGCGCCTGGTTCGCACCCCTCACTCCTCGTTGTTCTGTAGGCTTAGGTATTCCAGCCTGTACACAAAGCCGCGCTGGCTCTGCTGCTCCAGCCTCCCACTCTTGTACTTCTTGTTGTAAACACACTGTTTATAATTTCTTTTATTTATTGAATATTTAAATAGCACGGCGCGCTTTATCTTTAGCGGCTGTACCCCTTCCATTCTTTAATTAGCTTGCCTGAGCTTCTTCCTCCCTTGGTGTGAGCTAATCTTCCCTCATTACAACAACATGGCGTGGGGCGTCATGCATAATATTTTAGCTGGTGCCTGTTTGATTTGTTGCTTTAACATTCCTTGTTTTATTTCCTGCTGGCCATGGTGCCCGTTAGCATGTACGAGCGCCGCGCTTGAAGTTTTACCATGGCTCCCATTTTCATGATTTTTTGGCACGGGCCATGATGTGCATACGTTTTACATGCCGTACTAACATATAAAATGCAGAGCCCGCTTTCATATGTGCAACATGAGGGCCATTGCATTCAGCGAGTAGTTTCATTTGTGAAGCGAGCAATACGGTTGGTTACACATTAATAACTGTTTGTCTCAGCTGCTTTGTCAATGGCAGCACGCTGTAGCTCCCACCGCGGGTGGTTGTCTATTCTATGTCGTGACCCGCCCCAAACCGCCGTGACCCACCAGCTGAACTCACTGAACCCTAAGCGTGTTGGCCGCCGGAGTAGTTCCTCACTCAGCTGCAGCAGCCCAGAGCACCCCCCCCGTCCTCCACTACATTGCAGCTTAGCTGAGGCAAGCCGTCAAACATCCTCAATAATAGCAGCTTTGCCGCCGTGGGAGAATCACAGACCTTGCTTTAAGGCTGTCTGTACCAAATTGCCCCTCACAAAGTAAGTGCCTAGTGGAGCAGTGCTTACAATAGCCAGCAGTTGCAACGCATTAGGTCTCGCATTTCGAAGAGTTTCAGCCATTGCAAATGACCATGCCTTTTATTTAAGTATTTTAAAAACCTACATGTTTTCACAACACATACATAAAAGGCATTATCATTTGCAATCACAATAGCTCAAAGAAATGCTTTGCAATGCTTGTTTTTTTTACTGCAACTGGGGAGATAACTTCCGATGTAATTTCTCCCAGAGCGAATGTTTCGTTTTCCAGCTTCGGGTCAGTCACTAGAGACCTGGGGGCATATTATCAAGGGGGTTTATCTCCGCTTTTTTGGCTTCAAAAGCCAAGAAAGCGGAGATAAAATGATCTCCCTATTACCTAGCTGTCGCTAACACCAGTTAGCGACAGCTAGTAGGAGATAGCGACCATCTTGGGCCCCACTTTGCATGTCAGTGATATTTATCACTAATGACATGCAAAGTGGGCGTGCCAAGATGTTAGCGATTGAAAACAGTCGCTAACATCGCTATCTCCTATCTCCAAAAGCTAACACCTGCCCTGAGCAGTTCTTAGCCATGTTATCCAATGGGAGGTGGATAACATGGCTAAGAGCATTAGCTCGGTAATGCATGAATATCGCTGACTTTTCAGCGATATTCATGCATTGCGGCGATTTTTATCGCATTTGCGATAAACCTTGGTAATACCAAGGTTTATTTGCGGTAAAAATCGCCGCAGCTCAGCTGTAAATTGTTGTCTCTAACCAAGCAATAGCCCTGCTGGCATCGGACTCGATCACTAAATCCGGGACCGACCCAAAGATCGCCCGACCATTCCAGGCTTCCATGTGAGAAAGCCCCCACGTCATCTCCTCCTTCACCTCCTCTGAGAGAGGAACCATCTGATCGTAAGACAAACCTCTGCGCAAATGAAAGGCTTTGAGGCGTTGAAGGGCTCTGTAATGCAGCGGCCCTGGGAAAATCGCCTGGATGGAAGAGGACAAGAGGCCCACCACTCTGGCAATCTGCCTCAACGAGGTGTGGGACCTCCCCACAGTCTGTCGCAACACATGACGGATCTTCGACAACTTGCGGGCCGGAAGACTGAGGATGGACTCGACAGAGTCTATGATGAAACCCAGGAACTCTATCCGTTGAGAGGGAACCAGAACAGACTTGGTCTCGTTGATAACAAACCCCAATTTTTGTAGAAGCGACACCGCCAGCTGCAGGTGTTCGCGCAGCTTCCGAGGACATTGGTCCAAAAGCAAAATGTCGTCTAAGTAGACGATTAGCCGGACGCCCTGACCGCGCAAGAATTCTATCACCAGGTGCAGGACTTTCGTGAAGCACCACGGAGCGGAAGATAGACCGAAAGGAAGGGCCATGAACTCGAACACCTGACCCTTCCAGACAAACTGCAGGAAACGACGGTGCGGGGGGATGAATGGGAACCACCAGATAAGCGTCCATCAAATCCATCATACGCTTCCTTTCAATATGCTCATATCTTTTCCACACACACACAACCACACACAACCACACACAACCACACACAACCCCACACACACACAACCACACACACACAACCACACCCACAGCCCCACACAACCACACCCACAGCCCCACACAACCACACACACACACACACACACACAACCACACACACACAACCACACACACACAACCACACACACACAACCACACACAACCACACGCACACAACCACACACACACTCACCCAACCACACACACACACAACCACACACACAACCACACACACACAACCACACAACACACACAACCACACACAACACAAACAAGCACAGACACACAACCACACACGACCACAAGCACACACACAACCACAAGCACACACACAACCACAAGCACACACACAACCACAAGCACAACCACACACACACAACCACACACACAAACACACAACCACACGCACACACAACCACCCACACAACCACACCCACACACAACCACACCCACGGCCACACACAACCACACCCACAGCCACACACACAACCACTCACAACACACACACACACAACCACACAACCACACACACAACCATATACACAACCACACACACAACCACAACCACACACACAACCACAACCACACACACAACCACACACACAAACTCATCCAACCACACACACAACCACACAACACACACAACCACACACACAACCACACAAAAGACACACAACCACACACACAACCACACATGACCACAACCACACACACAAGCACACACACAACCACATGCACAACCACAACCACACAACCACAACCACACACACAACCACCCACACAACCACACATACACACAACCACCCACACAACCACCCACACATCCACAACCACACACATCCACAACCACACACATCCACAGCCACACACATCCAACCACAAACACCCAACCACACACATCCAACACACACACACAACCTGAGGTTCTGTGACAATTAAAGTGGTGCTTTCGACTCGTTCGAATATGGACGAGTTTGGTATCTATGAACCGCAAATGACGAGTTTAGTGGGTGTACGCATTTTCGCTATGCTGACTTGAACCGTTCGTCTTGTTCGTGGGTTTCTTCATCTGAACCCACAGGTTCCATTTTAGATACAGCAGCCATTTTGTCTCTTGCCCTCAAGTAGCCAGCGAACGGACACTGTTCGCTTCGTGACCCTGGGATTCCTAAGCTCTTGAGGAAGACACGTGTTCCTTTGAGGGTGTCTTTATGGCGAGGGGGATGACACTGCAAAAGCAGATGGCCCCGCTCAAGGCTCATCTTGCCGTGTCGGTCTATTGTTTCAGCCGTGCATTCATTAGGCACGTCTCCTTTGATCCTGCAATCGTGCTTCCGATATCACCCCCTACACTCTTTCTAATCTGTTGTCTGTCTTCCTTGCAACTGTTTCTGTCTCTTCCTTAAACTTGTTTACAGCCGGAGTGGAATGTAATTAATGATGAGAAACGTACTTTTACAGTTGGGAACCGGCGATGCTACTGTAATTATGTTCCGGGACCCTGAATACGTGAAAGCAACCCTTTTGAAGTTTACTGTGGGAACTGAGTTGTAACCTTTTGTTTGCCATGTTGTGTTATGACAGAGATATGTATAAAAGGAGCAATCCACAGTTGCAATTTGAAGCAGTCTCCTAGAACCTACATGCGTTGTACTTCTTGTGACTTCTGTGTTCCCTGCAGTAAATAAACCTCGATCTTTGACGCCGAAGGAAGTGTCCTGTGTCTCTGTCATTTGTACGCCGGAACAGATAACCCACGAAGTTTTCAGATGTTGTCCCCTGGCACCGCTGGGACTTAGAATAGCCCAGTCCTTCAGTTGGCGCCCAACGTAGGGCGACATCAGTGGTACCGGTCCAAAGCCCGACGATCGTGAGGAACTTCGTGTGAAATCTCCGAGGGAAGGTGCACCCCGCTTCATCGATCCTGTTGTCGAAACAAGTGGCCCGAAGACTTTTCCCGCGAAGATCCCCGCCTCCTGACGGCTGCGACGGACTGATGCCCTGACTGTCGACCTGTTTTGGCGCCTGGCGTAGTCCTTTGTATAGCGAGACGATTGACGGGCCTTCCTGTTGACGCCATTGCTCTTTCAGTTAAGTATTTGTGGGTCGCTCCCAGAGTCCTTGGTTGTTGTTGAAACTTGGTTGTTTGCATGGTTCCATTGCATTTGTGGTTCTTAGTATTTGGTTCTTAGTTGTTGGGTTTTATTTGACGATTGCAATTGCCAAAAACCAAGGGTTTTGCATTTTTGCGACGATATCGTAAATCGATAACCCTTGAAGTTTGTGAAACTCGGTTAGTGTGCACGATGCCTGGCTGTAGTACTTTGTTTGGTTGCTTTAAAAGTTGTGGTGCGGATTCCCGATTGGAGGACTCATGTCCGATACCTCCAGTTGGAACTCCGGTCTATGAGCTATATAGTCGCCATGAAGTGGGTCCTATCGCATATAATGATTATTGGATCCACTATACTAAAAATGATGGTGTCCTTAGTTGGCCAGCTCATGGTAGTTTCGAAACTGCAATTTTGGATAATCTCGAAGCGAAATTGTTCAAAAAGAAATCTAGGCCGGCCATGTTTGATTCCTTTCGGTTATGGCGTAAAGAGGCCAAGCAGAAAGAAATCAAACAGCTTAAACAAAATAAGAGGGAAGGTATCGTTACGACGATGAGAAACGCTGAGCAGTTTCAGCGGGACAAAGAAGAGAAGGAAAAGGAAGTTTTCGATAGATTACAACGTATGTCAGTGGATAAATGTTATCCTGTTTTACCGTTGAGTACTGATAAGAAGGGAGAGGAAGCAGTAGAAGACCCTTTGTTGTCCTACCTACTGAAGTCACCACCTCCATATGCACAGGATACTACAGCTCCTGTGGTTCCTCCTGTTCCTCAACCTGTTGTTTCGGCAGCTGCTGGTCAGCCTGTCGTTGGTCCTGTCCTTCCGAATCCCCTTGTTCCTCAAGTCGTCCCTATTGCTTTACCTGCTCCTGTTCCTACTGCTCCACTGCCTATACCTTCTCAGTCTGCTGTTCCCGCTACTTCTGCTCTTGTGGCTACTCCTACTGCTCCTACTGCTCCTGTGTTTAGTCCCCATGTTGTTGCCCCTGTACTTCTCTCCTCTTCTCCGTCTGTTCGTAGTCGCATTCCTAATGCTGTTGCTAACCTTTACTCTCCTTTTGGACCGGTTCTTGGGTCCAATGTTTCTGATGTCCCTCAACGACGAAGTCAGATTCCTGGTGGTAGAGAGAGTGATACGTTAAATAAAATGGCGCGTAATTGGATTAGGTATCCCGTTAAAAACACCCCACGCATAATTTTTGAGACGTTCTCTCAATTTAATGAGCCCACTCAGAGATTTGTGTTTGAGGAAATGTGTAAATGTTTACGAGAAGTGATGGATAATGATGAGGTAGACAATGTGCCGCCCGAAGTGACTGAACTTCAGCATCAGTTTTCGAGTGGTATGATTGTGGGTAGTAATGTTCGACATGCTGTAGAACATCTTCTATCTTTTCGGCCTACTGTAATACCTCGAGCATTGTTTAAAGATGAAACTGAAGAGTGGATGACAACACCTGGTCAGTATCCCATGCGGGAAGTTCCCCCAGTGTGGATGCCAGGTGATGCGACTGTCAATCCTGCTATTTTGCCACACTTCCAGAGGGTTTGGATACACCTCCCATGGAAGCGGTCGGAAGTTTTACAGGTGAAACAGACTTTGCCTGACCCCCGCAAAAATCCTGCAGGATACTATAAGGAGTTATCCCAACTTGGGAACAATTTCACACAACAATGTTTCAATTGAACTCTGAACTCTCAGTGCACCTGCGTATCCAGTGCAATCTTTCATTAAATGTTTTTTCCTTGACCATTCAAATTACATCTTTCAAAATCTTTCAAAGAACACATCCATGCACCCTAACTTTCTGTTTTCAGAAATGGAAATGCACCAATCACTGCTAATGAATCATGAGAGGTTTTTCAGGAGGTGGTTGCTAAGCAAAAAAGGCAGAGAGGGCAGAGGGGGGAAGGGTTTTGATTTGAAAAAAGTGAGGGAAGAGTTTTGATTGGCTAATAAGAGAGATATGTGTAATGAATATCAGCATTTCTGTGCTTTCTATAGCTGCAGCCTCTGGAGTGCATCCTCTTTGTTCTGCTGAAGACAATTTGGTGTATTTCTGAGACTGTTTTGAAACTCAAAAAGTATTTGCTAAGGTGAGAAAAGATTTATTTAATTTAGATAGAGAATAGTATGATTTAAGGAGAAAATGATGAAGAAAGCTGTGTTTTTAAAATGTTGCTTTGTCTCAAGTGATATACAAATAGATTTTGTTTCTTTGAGAAATTGTAATTGCATATTCTGTGTAGAAATCTGGCATGCAGTAACACAAGTTATTGTTGTACATGGAGCCCATTCCATGGTCTCTCATGTAAGCTGAAACAGATATGTTGTGTTTAAAAACGATTTTTGAAAACAATTACATTTTTGGATATGTTCTGCTAGAGCTTCATAGGTTGTTTGGGCCATATTTATAAGGCATTTGAGTGTCTCTGATGTTATTGTTCCCATTTTAATTGAAGAGCTTTCTTCATGGGGCTAGTTTCTTGTACATACGCTCCCACCTGTGCTTGGCAAATTTAGATTTTGATTATGGGAGTTACATAGCCATGTTAAAAATGTCCCAAAAAGGGTGCAAGGGCATTCAAAAAAACGCTTTCATGTGTCTTACGGACATTTTTAGTCATTTCCTCTTGAATGTAGGTATACAATTGATTTATATGTTGTGTTTAAAAACGATTTTTTTAAATCAATTACATTTCTGGATATGTACTGCTAGAGCTTCATAGGTTGTTTGGGCCATATTTATAAGGCATTTGAGTGTCTATGATGTTATTTTTCCCTTTTTAAATGGAAAGCGTTCTTCATGGGGCAAGTTTCTTGTGAATACGCTCCCACCTGTGCTTGGCAAATTTAGATTTTGATTATGGGAGTTACATAGCCATGTTAAAAATGTCCCAAAAAGGGTGCAAGGGCATTCAAAAAAACGCTTTCATGTGTCTTAAAGACATTTTTAGTCATTTCCTCTTGAATGTAGGTATACAATTGATTTATATGTTGTGTTTAAAAACGATTTTTTGAAATCAATTACATTTCTGGATATGTACTGCTAGAGCTTCATAGGTTGTTTGGGCCATATTTATAAGGCATTTGAGTGTCTATGATGTTATTTTTCCCATTTTAATTGGAAAGCGTTCTTCATGGGGCAAGTTTCTTGTAAATACGCTCTCACCTGTGCTTGGCAAATTTAGATTTTGATTATGGGAGTTACATAGCCATGTTAAAAATGTCCCAAAAATGGTGCAAGAGCCTTCAAAAAAACGCTTTCATGTGTCTTAAGGACATTTTTAGTCATTTCCTCTTGAATGTAGGTATACAATTGATTTATATGTTGTGTTTAAAAACGATTTTTTGAAATCAATTACATTTCTGGATATGTACTGCTAGAGCTTCATAGGTTGTTTGGGCCATATTTATAAGGCATTTGAGTGTCTATGATGTTATTTTTCCCATTTTAATTGGAAAGCGTTCCTCATGGGGCAAGTTTCTTGTAAATATGCTCCCACCTGTGCTTGGCAAATTTAGATTTTGATTATGGGAGTTACATAGCCATATTAAAAATGACCCAAAAATGGTGCAAAGGCAATAAAAAAACAAACGCTTTTATGTGTCTTAAGGACATTTTCAGTCATTTCCTCTTGAATGTAGGTATACAATTGATTTATATTTATAGGTTGTTTGGGCCATATTTATAAGGCATTTGAGTGTTTATGAATGACGTTGTGCAGATGAAGTTTAGGTCTGACCACAGATTCAAAAGAGGTCTGCCCTTTGTTCAAGAGTGAAGTGGACATGACTTACTTCATTGGTAGGCCTTCACATGTATTATCTCCTCTGTATTCTTCAACAAGCGTAAATCTCATCTGCAACTGTGAGTAGGCCTCACCTCAAACAAACCTCTGGATAGGCCACACCTTATCGTCATCCTGAATCAATCATTTAAAATGTTAGGGAGAGATTTATGATAGGTGTATGCCTGTTTTGTACCACTGTGCGTCACTTTTGTGACGCAGTGGTGGTGCAAAAGATTTGCTATGTTAAATAATAAGTAGGGTGTTAAGTTTTTGATGACTGTTATTCATTTACTGTTTGGTAATAGTGGTTAATAATATATTTTTTTATATTTTATCACAGATTCAACTGCAGATCATTTCAAAATTTGAAAATGCCAACTAAGAATCGAATTAGAAAGGCTAGAAAACGTCAAAGACAGCAAGTTCAGCTATTACTGCAGCAGTCCTCTCCCAAAAAAACTTGTCAAATCACCAAGAAAGCTCCGGGTAAGACCACGAAGTCATTCATAAGAAATATTTGTAGTAAAAAAAGTATTTCTACAGAAAATGTTTCTGTCCAGAAAAAGAGAAGCAATTTAAACGGAAAGGAAAGACCAATCAAAAATGTTACTGCTAGAGCAAGAGATAACTCTGTGCATGATAGTAGAAGGAAACAACAGTTTAGGGACATTCGAAAACGAATGTTCCGCAACAGGATAATAGTAAATTTATTAAAAAATATTAAGAAAGGCCAACAGAAAGTGGCATTTTATAAGAAAAAGAAAAATGTAGAGAAAATTATTGATCATGCTTTCGAAATTAAGCGAAAGTTATTTATTTTGGTAATCAATAGAATTAGGAAACTAAACAAGGTAATTTCTGATTTCAAATCAAATAGTAGATGGAAGAGGGTAGTTAATCGAAGTAATTTTTGTGAAGTTTTTTCCGGAGAATGGATGCATAGTTCAAGTTGTGAGGCATTTTTTAATGAGGAGAGTTATTTTCAGGATAATGATTTGGTGCTTGCAGTTGACACCAGTGGTCGAGCTTATGAAGTGAAGGATGGTTGTCCAGTTGAAAAAGAAAAACTTGTGACAACAGAGATAGAAGAGGTGTTAGGTAATGAGGTTTTAGAAAGACGTCCTAAAGGTCCTGTGTACATTTGGGAGTGTAGTTCTATTTGCAGTGTGCGACAGGATTCCATCAATTTGCTTTGTGATTTTGTACGAACATTTAATAGGAAAAGTTTGAAGGAGAAAATGAAGTTGTTGCAAGAATTAGATCCTTGCAGAGTGAGAGAAGTGACAGGTTTGCGTGGTCATTCACTGGCTTGTCTTTCCAGGAGAGTATGCCAGAGTGTTTTTCATCATTTCAGGATGCTAGCAGTGCATCATAATAAAGTGAGGAAATTAGTCAGAATGTTGTATTATGCTAAGAGTCCAGCAATTATGCTTAAACAATTATGTGCTGCTCTTTTGCATGGTTCTGAAATAGATGTCAAGAATATTTGTGAAGAAATTGAGTTTTGTTACTTTGGAAGTAAAGATGAGAATGTTCAAATTGACCCAGAAGTAGAGGGTAATGTTGAAGATAATGTACAACTTTCCAGTACCGATAATTTTCAGAAGGAAATTGCCACGTTTCAGGTGAAATCAAGTGAGAGGCCTAATTTCTCTTGTGTGTGTTGTCGACGCACTTATTATAAGAATCAGATTAAGTTAGTGGATTTATATGCAAAAAGTGAAAGTGAAAATAATAGTGAATGGAAGGATTTCACAACATACTTGATGGTAGAAAATTGTTTTGATTTGGGATTGGATCAACGTGTGTGTACTTATTGTTGTAACAAATTAAACCAAAACCAGATGCCTGCTAGGGCGGTTCATAATAATCTGGAATTGGTTGAGATTCCTTCTGAATTGAAGGATTTAAATACTTATGAATCTATTTTGATTCAAAGTATCCATCCCTTTCAGGCTATTGTAAGAATGGAGCCAAAGACAGGGAAGTTGCCTCCATCAGATTTACAGAGAGGATTAAAGGGAAGAGTTGTTTATTTGCCTCTAGATTTGAACAAAAACATTAACACAATTGGAGTAGAAAGAGTGGAAAAGGAACCTCTGGTTATCTTAGTTAATGGGGTTCCGACAAAGAATAAGAAAATATGGCAAGATTTAGTGGATGTTAGGAAAGTCAAAAAGGCAACATTGTATTTGAAAAAAAATAATAAGTACTATAAGAATGTATATGTTGCAGAAGAGGAAGTAAGTGATGAAGACGATAGCGATTTGTGTGCTGGCCAAATTGAGAAAGTAGAAGCCTCTAAAAGTGAAGAAATATATGAACACTATAGTGTTCATCCTTTGCATTCCAAGGAAGTCATGGGGAATGCTATTGAGTTGTTTCAAATGAAACAAGCCAAAGGGAGTCCCATCAGTGTTTGGGAGGAAAGTTTGGAAGCTCGGTGTTTCCCACAGCTATTTCCAACAGGTCAAGGAGGAAGATATGATGAGCGACCACATCAAATTCCTGCTTCTGAATACCGGACTTTACGTTTGTATGCAGAAGATCCTAGGTTTCGTCAATGCATTCCTTATTTGTTTCATCTCCTGTTTGAAAGCGATCTGTCTGGACTGTCATATGCAGTGAACCACATCTTGAAAAGTGGTATACAGATGCGAAACATCTCGGCAAGTGAATTTATGCATAAAGTCAATGTCCAAGACAGTATTTTGGATTCTCACCTAATTAATCTCATGGCGTGTCAGCGTGGTACTAATGAGTACTGGTACCGTCGTCATGGTGATTTAAAATGTATGCTGAGGAACTTAGGAACTCCGACATGGTTCCTCACTCTGAGCTGTGCAGAGTATGGCTGGGAAGACTTACTTGAATTTCTACGAGAGGCAAATGGAAACATTGAAAACATCGAATTCAAGACACCTGGAGAACTGTGCTCTTTGGATCCGGTCAATGTATGCAGGTACTTCAATCATAGATTTGAAGCTATGATGTCTTTCATCATGAATAAGAAGAATCCACCTCTTGGAGAGGTGTTGGATTTCTTCTGGAGAAAGGAGTACCAAGCAAGAGGTGCTCCTCATATACATATGCTGCTGTGGATCAAGGATGCACCTAAATTTGGAACAGATCCGGATGACTTAGTGATGAGTTTCATAGAACAGTATTCTACGTGTGCTGTTCCGAACGCAACGGAGAAGAAAAGCCTAAGAGAACAAGTTCTACGTTTCCAAAGCCATCGTTGTAAAAAAGTACTGTCGTCGTAAATTCAGAAACAAGGACAAGTTCTACACCAAATGTCGTTTCAACTTTCCACGACCGGTGATTTCTAAAGGAAGAGTGAACAGTTTGATGTCTTCTCTGCGACATAATGTGACGAGGAAATCACCCAAAAATACATACAATTTGAAAAGGAACGAAGAGTCCAAGTACAACAACGACTACAACCCAGTGATTTTGTCCATGTGGAATGCTAACATGGATATACAGTTCGTGGCTGACAACTGTATGGCTGTGGCTCGGTATGTGACATCTTACATCACCAAAAAAGAAAAGACAGAATTGAAGGATATGTGGGAGGACATTTCCCATGAAAAGAGCCTCAGTAAGAAGTTGTACAGTTTCAGTCTGAAGATGTTGTCGCATCGAGAAATTGGAGCTTACGAATGTTCTGACCGGTTGTCTTCAGCAAGTCTTTATGCCAAATCCAGGAGTATCGTTTGGGAGAGTCTTGGTCTTGCTGCAACGCGTAATCGAGTTCTGAAACCTGTGCGGGAAATTGAGTATTTGGCGGAAAAGGAGCCAAACAGTACCGACATTTTGAAGACCAGCATGTTGGATACATATTATCCAAATCGAAGCAGTCACCTTGAGAATGTTTGTTTGTATGAGGTTCTACAAAATTACATATTCAAGAGGAACATCAAAGAAGATATTGAGAAAGGAGTGTATGCTGTAATTGGAAGTGAGGGATGTCTGGTCAGGCAAAGAAAATGCCAATTAGTAAACCATCGAAAATTGAGTGGCGAATCTCCAGAAAAAAAGGAGTTTTTCTATTTAACACTTTTGCAACTTTTCAAGCCTTGGCGTGCAGAAGAGGAACTGCTTGGAGATTTCCTGTGTTACGAAGACTCTTTCACTGCTGCCAAGGAGACCATAGAATGTCCTGCTTTTCCCAAATATCAAGAAATGTTGACTTTGGAAATTGAGCAGGAAGCAACGATTGCAGCCGAAATTGCCAGAGACAGTTCTCAGGACAGTCAGAGTTCTGTTTCATTGAGTCAGGATCCACTGGGAGGACCTATTATCGAAAATGAAGCTGCCACTGCTATGAATGAAGTGGAAAGAGCCATGGCACATGCTCAGGAGGATGCGGTCAACTTAGAAGACTTGGAAAAACAACTCAACGTTGAGCAGAGGAAAATATATGACAAAGTTACCAAGCAAAGTGATCATGGATTAAGTCATGAGAAGAAAGAGTGCTCATGTATGTCGTTGAAGCCTGTCCGACTGTACGTGAGTGGAGAAGCGGGAACTGGAAAAAGTTTCCTCATTAAAGCAATTTCTTGTTATTTGCAGGAAAGGACTGAGTCATCGCTGTCTTGTGTTGTTACCGCTCCAACTGGACTGGCAGCACATAACATTAAAGGTATTACTTTGCATCGTCTACTGATGCTGCCAGTGGAGCATGACAACAAAATACAATACCACAAGTTATCTGGAGATGCTTGTTGTGAAGTTTCAAGAGTCTTGAGGAAAATGAAACTTCTTATCATTGACGAAGTAAGCATGGTTTCCAATGTCATGCTTGCCTTTGTGCATTTGAGAATGCAAGAAGTTCTTAAAACTGAGTATGATGTGTTATTTGGTGGCAAACACATCATTGTTTTCGGAGATCTTCTGCAGCTGACACCAGCAAAAGGACAACCTGTGTTCAAAATACTCATGCATGAAGATACCAGGAAGTGCCTAGGGAGCATTGGCAACGTCAATATATGGTTAAACTTCAATTATGCTGAACTGCATGAAAATATGCGTCAGGCGAAGGATGAAGATTACAAGAATATTCTACAAGATGTTAGAATTGGAAAAGTGACTGAGCGTGGGAAAGAAGCTTTAAATGCACGATTACTGTCAAATTTATATCCAGAACAAGACGTTGTGCCTGAGAATATTTTTCAGAAAATTACTGAGAAGAAATCCGGAATATGTTTGATGCCAACTCTTGCAGAATGTGCCATCTTCAACAACAAAATGTTGAATTTAGAAAAGCAAGAGATTGTGAAACTGGAAGCTATTGACAGAATAGAGCATATGGGATCAACAATTATTTTGTCTGAGAATTTGAAATCAAAATTGGATGCATTAGAGAAGACAATATCTAAAACAGCGGGTTTTGAAAAGACTTTGAATGTGTGTTTAAATTGCCGAATCATTTTGAGAAGGAATTTACATGTTGAAAGAGGTCTGGTAAATGGATCAATGGGTAATGCTGTTGATTTTGAGAAATACAGAAGTAGAGATGGAATTGAATTTTTAAAAATTAAATTTGATGGCATTGAGGAAGTACAGCTAATTGCTCGTTGTTCTGCTAGGTTTCTGCTTGTTAAAGACTTATATGTTCGCCGTAAGCAGTTTCCTGTTTGCTTGGCATATGCGGTGACAATCCATAAATCGCAAGGTTTAAGTGTAGACAGTGCATTGGTGAATATTGGCAGTTCTGTGTTCAAGAAGGGTATGGCATATGTGGCATTGTCACGAGTTAGAACTTTATCGGGATTGTACTTGATTGATTGTGATGTCACAAACATTTGTGCGGATCTAGATTGTGTTAAGGAAGACAATAGGTTAAAAAGAGTAAATGCGCCACATTTGCCTCAATATCCTTTGTTTGAGAAACGTGTGGTAGGCCGGAAACGAAGAAATATTAGTAATAGTAGGGAGGTTGTATGAAAAAGCCCAAAAGTCGATGAACCGAAAATTGTAAGCAGAAAGAAAACGGATTCTGTTGAAGATGTTGTCGGTTTTCAATTTGAAAACAGTTCTGGTGTCAACTGCTATGCAAATGTAGTGGTTAATGTTCTCTTTTCACTAGAGACTTTAAAAGAACAGATTGTGTTCAATTCGGAACAAAGTTTATGCTGTTTGTTGAATTCTGTGTTAGAGAAATGTAGCACTGATAGAACAAAAGTAGAAAGTGTGTCTGAAGTTGGTTATCTGTTAGACGAATGTTCAGGTCAAACAGACTTCTCTGAAAATAATCAGCAGGATTGTCAGGAGTTTTTAATGTATATGCTTGATGTATTGCAAGATGAGGGTGTAGATGTAGATCACCTGTTTGGGCTTTCTTATCAATGGCAGCATGACTGCGAGAACTGTAGGGTATCAAGTACATCTAGTGTAGACTCAGAAAGATTTATATATTTAACTTTGCCAGACAGTAAATCAGTGTCCTTTAATAAGCTAGTAAAAGCAGCTGATCACAACATGGAGTGTAGCCAATGTAAATCTGAAATGATGTCAACATTATTTATACGAAGATATGGCCAGTATGTCATTTTAATGTTCCAACGATGTAGGCCTGATGGAACAAAATTGACAACTTTAATAAAAAATGTTGTTGCTTCGCAGTTGTCAATATCAGGAAGGACTTTTGTAACTGTAGCAATAATCTATCATGACGGTCCTTCAACAACATCAGGACATTACACAGCTTATTTAAAGTCTAGAAACGGCTGGTCATTCTGCAACGATTCTGTTATAACTTTAAAAAAAAAATTGCTGTATGACCTTAAAAATTCTTACCTGGTGTTTTTAAAACCAAAATTTTAGGGAAAGAATCTCGGGATGTGCTCTGAGGAATTTCAAGAGGTTCATGGAGTAGAGGGAATGTAAGTCTGCAATGCTGTCTAGATTATTGGTCCAAAATCTTGATTAAAATGTCATTTTAAAAATCCAACTATATAAACCTGATGCAAGTAAGTCTGCTTCATAGTAAGCAGTATCAGTGTGATAGGAAAAGTAGAACATGAGTGAGCAAGAAGAGTAAGATATTAGTAGTCCAGGATTGTGAAAGTAATCTTAAACGTTTTCTTTCTGAAAGTTGCGAAAATAGAAAATGACGGGATTTGGTTACAAGAATTCCAAAAGTTGTAAATCGCTCTAACATGATTTGGCCATGTGGAAACATGTATGTAACATATTTTTTAAAACGATGGAGGTTTTCTTTCAGAAAGTGGCGGGCTGAAAATATTAATAGCACAAAGGAGTGTAAGCTATTCATAGGACATCCTTCGACGTCATGGAAAGTAAGTTAATTTTTATGAGTTTTGAATTCAGATTTCTTATGTTGTATGGGTTTTTTAAACACAATCATTTTGATTGTGTTTTTTTTTCCCCGCTGTTACATGATGAATACCTTCAAGTCACTGTTTTAGTGAAATTTGATACATTCTGAGAACAGCAAAAATAAACCATTTAACATGTATAATTAATTCTCTACTTTTTGTACTTATGATATACATTTAGAAATGTGAGGTAGATATGGAGAAACTGAGGCTTCTGTAAGTGTCAAAGTTAATGCTTACAGTGCTGCACTTCTGGGTACTGTTTTTTTTTTAAACCTGAATAGGCCTCACCTCAAACAAACCTCTTGAAAGGACACATCTTATTTGCATCCTGAAACAATCATTTAAAATGTTAGACACAATTTTATGATGGCTTTACATCTCTTTTGCGCTGCTATTGCATCACTATTGTGAGACATCAGCAGTGCAAAAGATGCACCATGTTCCAAAATAGGCCTCACTTCATCAGCATCAAGATACTGTTTGTTTAAAATATATATCTTTAGGATTGTGTAGGGGACGTAGAGAAGCAGAGGCTTCTGTAAATGTCAAAGTTGTTGAAAAACTGTTTGTTCTTGAACCTTTTCCCTTGTCTTTTCTAATTTTTAAATACATGTTTTAATATTTTTGAAATGTTTGTTCTCTCTTTCACAGATTGAAAGTATGAAAAAAGAATTGAAAAAGTTAACAAGAATTATAAGGTAAATGTTTTCTACTTTTTTTGTTACATTTCAATCACATTCACCTACTTTAGGGCTTCAGACTATAGAGCTTTAAACAAAGATTATTTAAATGTGCAAATTTGGAGCTGTGCCCGTGGGTTTTGGTTCAATACACAAGTGCATTGACCTAAAATGCGTGTGCACATTGCCAAATCGCCGTCTGTTTCCTCAGGCGTACTCCTCCCACACCTTTGAAGTGAAGTTTAGCTTCACTATAAACGCCCCGGCTGCTTTACCTTCTCATTCTACTGTCCCCGCTTCGTCCCCTCTCCTGTCTGCCGTGTGCATTTCTCCTCTCCCTCCCCTCACAGTAACGTCACTCACACACGCAACGCCATTCACACACGCAACGCCATTCACACACGCAACGCCACTCACACACACAACGCCACTCACACACACAACGTCACTCACACACACTACGCCATTCACACACGCAATTCATCCACGCAATGCCACTAATCCACGCAATACCACTCATCCAAGCAACACCAAAAATCCACACAATGCCAATTATCCACGCAATGCCTCTCATCCACACAACGCCACTCATCCATTTGCAAAACCAAACGAACAAACTCTTCTATTGTGAAACCTATTGCATTTTCAATGCTTGATTCTTTCACTTCCTTATGTATTTTGTTTTCCACAATTATATCCTCTTCCTTCTTTTCCTAGGTAAATAAATCTATTAAACACCATTTCTGGTTTAGTCCCTATAGCTGTCTTTCTTTTTACATCACTCTCTGTTTTCTTCTCTTGTACTTACTCCTTTATTTTTTTTTTTTTAAATTGGGGTTAGCTCCCGGTTCGCGAACCGGCGAGCGAACCGGAAAGCGAACTAAAAAAAAAACAGCTTGCCAGAGTGTTACACTTTCTAGCAATTTTTGTAAAAAGGGGAGGTAGTTCTGAAAAGAACTTTTTTTTTTTGTTTTATATTTTTTTTTTCTTTTTTGAACATTATTTGTTTTTTTTGTATTTTTTGAACACTTTTTTGTTTTTTTTGTTTTTTTTCAAAGGGAAAGAACAGAAAAAGGCATTGAAAAGGGCTCAACAGGAGCAAAAAAAAATATTAAAACTTGCTGGGTTTGGAGCATCGGTGTTTCTCGAATGCCAAATTAATTAATTTCACACTCATGTTTGCGCATGAAATTAAAGTGCCACAATATAAGCATGTCAGCTTCAGATGGACAAATTTTTTTTGTATATTTGGCACTGTTTCGTTTGCCTCTCCAACTGTGAGAGAGATATCAGTAGATGTTCTGGCTACCGAAGTTGGGGGGTTCTGTTGTAGTTCACGCATCTCTGCACGACTATAGTTGATTGGATGCCACCTCTGCATATGTCGGTGCATCGTGTAATTTCCATAGCTGTATTTTTTATTAGTGCCCCTGGATAACTGATCTTGGCAGATAAGGCACGTAGCATGGCGTGCATTGACTTTTTTCTCTCCTGGTGGAATGGAAAAAAATTGCCAGATAAAGCTAACTTTGCGATGAGATACCCGGGGTAACTCTTTGACAAATCGTGGTCCCTCTTCTTCCTCTCCGTCTTCTTGTTCCTCTTCCTCCTCTGTGTCTCCAATAAACTGTGCAGGTGGTCCTCTCTTCCTATGAGGAGATGGTGGTGGTGGTGGTGGGGGTGCCGAAGCTGAAGCTACTATTGAAGCCATTTTTTAATCAGAGCAAATGATCAGGTCTTCCTTTCTCAGAGTTGAAAGTCAGAGTGAGAAAAAAGGTGGGGGCTTTCATCATTTGGGAAAAAAAATAGTTCTAAACCAATGAAAAGTGTTATTTTTAGGTCACATGACCTAGTCTTACATCATTAGGAAACCAAAAGTGAAATGAACCAATGAAAACTTTAATAAACAAGTCACATGACCTGTTCCGCTCACGTTACGCGGAGCGCGCCGCGCCCCGGATCACTTCCGGTTCGCGTTCCGGAGCACTTCCGGGAGCGCTAACGCGGCGCGTCATAAGACGCATTACGCGTCACGATGTTGATTTCTGATGCGGTAGTTGCGTGAACGGAACGTTTACCGGTTAGCGGACCGGGTCGCGGCATCAAATTGAGCTAACGGAAAGCTTCCCGGTTCGCGAACCAGGAGTGAAGCCAAAAAATATTTAAAAAAAAAATAATCATAAACATATAAAATATAATTTGGGATATAAAGAAAAATACATTTTGCAGCTACAGATATTAGCTTTTAAAAAACCATTGAAATTCAATGAAAAAACCATAGGTTATAGACCATATATAGTTAGGAATTAGCATTTACAAAACCATATTTTACTCACACAAAACCATTGAAATTTCATATATAGTTAGTTGCCCTAACTATATATCGCGCACCCGCAATCCACTGCTGATGATGTCACATATTACATCATTCATGACATGGTCAGTGATATCACTGATGACATCACTGATGACATCTCAAATGACATCACTGATGACATCACTGATGACAACACCCAGTGACTGTATGTTTCAGTAAAGTTAAAATATGTCTTACATATTGAAGAATGAGTGGATGTATAAGTGTCTGGATGAAGGATTTAGTTGGTGCATGACTGACTGTATGAGTGAGTGATTAAATGTGTCTCACTGAGGGCATGAGTTAGTGACTAAACTGTCTTAATTTGTACATCATTATGTCTGTTGTTCAGTAAACTGCTGCATGTGTTGATCAGGAGCTATTTGAGTAAATATATGGGTTATTGGTTGGTTGCCCAAGTATTTGTATGGGAGACTGGATGTGTGTGTGGGTGGCTGGGAGGTGTATGACTCTGTGCATAGATATGTGAGCAGTTGATTCACTAGATGTATGGGTTCAAAAGTGCATGTGGAAACAGCTGTATGGGCGGTTGACTGTGTGCATGACTGTATTGGTGAGTGAATGGATATCTCAGTGCTACATGTCAAAGTAACTACATATGTAAAACACAGTACATGTGAGAGTTGACATATATAAATAACTGTGCATAATATATATATCATTGGGAGCTTGTATCAGGGATTGTATAAGAGAGTAAATATGTGTTAGTATATGTTTGAATAAGTAAAGTGTGTATAACTGTATAGTTGAGAAAATGGAGGTGTGATTGATTTTTTGCATGAATGACTAGGAGTGTGAGTAACTCCATGGATGAGTGACAGTCTGTGAGTGTCTGTTTACACTGATTGTATCTAAGGTTATATTAGAATCTGAAGAGTTTCTTTTTTTTTTTTTTAATAATTTTTATTTTTCCTTTTTCTTAATATGCACATTGTATTTTACATCATACATTTGTATATTTTATACATCAAAAATTTCAAATTTCGCTGGTTTGAAGTTTTAAACAGTATAAACAATATAAGCAATATAGAGATATCCTGCCATATAATTTACAGTTCAAAATTTCATATTCTATTACAATATCTTATATTGCCATCCTTTCTTTCCATTTGGCTATTGGTTCCCAGATCTTGAGCCCAAGTCTCCTTCCCCTTTTCCCCTTGCGTGCATAAATAGCTTTCTCAAGGTTATAACTAGCTAGTAAATTTGCCAGCCATACATGCATTCCTGGGGGTACCTTGTCTAGCCAAACTCTTGCTGTTGTTAATCTCATAACTGCAGTAGCTATAAACATGAATTCCTTCCGCTCAGAACCAACTTGATTATCTCTCCCAAACAGTATCATCATAGGTGTCAATTTGGTTCGTATGTCAAGAGTATTACTAAGAAAATCTTCCATATTTTTAATCAGGGAATAGAGCTGAGGGCAGGTAGCAAACATATGGATAATATCTGCATCCCCTGCATTACAGCGTGGACAGGTGGTGCCAGTGGTGCCTCCCCATTTAGCTATCCTGGCGGGAGTATGGTACAACGAGAATAGAGTCTTATAATGCTGCGATTGCATGGGACCTGAGCACAGAACATTACATCCCATGTCCAGGGATTCTTGAAAATTTCCAGTCTCCCCACCCAATTTTTCAATCCATTTGTTGCTAACTTTCTCTAAATCATCAATTTTACTTTTTGCTAGACATGCATAAAAAGATCTAATTGTGCAGTCCCTCCCCATTTTTATTTTCTCCAATACTTCATTAGTACTAAATCCCGCACTACCACCTTGCTTACGACAGAGGAAGCTCCTTACCTGTAGGTATTTGAAAAAGTCCTTCCTCTGAATCCCATACTTGAGGATAAGATCTGTAAACTGAACTAACGCCTCCCCATCCATTAAGTCCCCAATCTGCCCTATTCCTTTTTGGTACCAACTCAACATTATCGAATCTGCAAATACTTCCGCCGGGAAAGATCTGTTCTTATAGAGCCTGATATATCTGTTATATCTTCCCAGCCCCATTTTTTTTAGGAATGCAATCCATACCCTACCTGCTGCCACTACAGTCTTAAATCTAGTCCGTTTGTGGTAACCAAACTCAATTCTATTAAAAAAATTATTTTCTGCCTCTGCCCCTAATACTATAGAGTAAACTTCTGTTGACATAGTCGTAACACTGCTATCACTTCCTCCACCCCCAATTAACCCCTGCATATACTGAAGTGCTGCCGCCATTTGATATAACCTAAAATCAGGTGCCCCCCAGCCACCTCTTTCTCTTGGAAGGGTCATATATCTATAGGCCCGTCTAGTTTTCCCGTGTGCCCAAATAAATCTATTAAGTACCTTCTCTAACAAGTTAAACCATCTAGCCTCAAATACTAAAGGAATAGAACGAAAGAAATATAAAAATTTAGGTAAAATTAACATTTTAATTACATTTGTGCAGCCCATAAGGGAAAGGTGCAAATTATTCATCCTTTCTAAGTCTTTTTTGACTTTATCAATTAGAGGTGCCAAATTCTGCTCTAGTATGTTATCCAAACTTGTCGTTAAAAGCACCCCTAAGTACACTGCTGAGTTGACCACCCTATCATCAGTACATACAGTATATCTATTTTTGATTATCTGCGTTTTTAATCTATTTAGGCTATATCCTGAGATCTTTCCAAACCTCTGAGCCTCTAACTCCACCTCTTTTATAGCTATGGTCGGATTAGGCGTTAAAATTGCAACATCGTCTGCGTAGGCTAAGGTCTTCACCACACAGTTATTAATCCTCATTGGTGGTATCTTTTGATTAGCTTCAAGCCTACGCAATAGTGGTTCCAATATAGCGCAAACAGCAGGGGAGAGGAGGGACATCCCTGCCTAGTCCCCCTAGCAATTTTTACTTTATCAGAAAGCCCTCCATTCACTCTTATACTTGCTGTTGGAGCATTATACAGTACCCGTATGGCTTTTATAAAAGGTTCCCCCAATCCACACCACCTCATAACCTGCCACAGATAATCCCAGGAGACCCTGTCGAATGCCTTCTCGGCATCCAGAAATAGTGCTGCGACAGGGTCTCCTAGGATATCCGCAGAGTCCAACATCGTGATCACCGTCCTTACATGTTGCGTGGTCCCTTTCCCAGGGATGAATCCATGCTGGATAGGGGTTACAAGCTGCTCGATTATCCCAGCCAGCCTTTTTGCTAATATTTTAGAGTAAATTTTAACATCTGAGTTCATTAATGTGATTGGCCTATATGACCCTGGTGTTTCTGGTGGTTTCCCCTTTTTCAAAATAACTATTATGTTAGCCCCTCCCCACGTCTCCGGGCTGGGTTCCCCTACCTGTGCTTGCTGCATTATCATAAACATGTCTGCCAAAAGCTCTTTTTTGAATATTTGATAAAATTCAAGTGGAATCTGATCCGGCCCTGCTGCTTTCCCTGCCGGTAAACTTCCAAGAGCTTCCTCTAACTCTTCAAGCTGCAGTGGTCCATCTAATATCTCCCTGTCTTCTACTGACATTGTTGGTGGCGGAATATTCCTCAAATATTTATCAATCTCTTCTAGATTCGTTGGATCTTCTGGAGTATATAAATCTGCATAGAATTTTCTAAAGACTTCTCTTACTAGGTTAGTCTCCATGACCATGTTCCCCTGCGCGTCTCTTACTTCCTTTACACCTGCTTCAGCTGCTCTCTGCCTAGTTCTAATTGCCAGCACCCGCCCCACCTTCTCACTAAGTTCGTATATTTTTTCCTTTTTTGTTAAGAAGTTATCTGCCGCCTGCCTTGCAAGACCTTCCACTGCTTCAGCTTTTAGCGCTATGATCTTAAGCAGACAATCCTCTAAGGGTAGATTGTGTCTTATAGCCCTGCTTAAGTTCCCTTCCTCTCTTAACAACCTCTGTCCTATCTCTTCTCTCTTTTCCCTTTCTCTTTTTTGTCTCCCCATTGCAAAACTAATTGTTTCACCCCTTACTCCTGCCTTAAATGTATCCCAGACCACCCCTGGGGCTGCTGTCCCCCTATTTATATCCCAAAACCATTTGATCCAAACTACCATATGCTCCCTATATGCAGGATCCTTTAAAAGGCCTCTCTCAAAAGTCCATTGTGCAGGAATTCTTGGTATTTGGTTGACTTTAATAGTAAGGATCACCGGACTATGGTCTGAAATTACCCTAGGTAACTTCTCCACCTGTGACTCGACTAGTAAACAATTCGTTATCAGAAAGTAGTCAAGCCTAACCATTACTTTATGAGGGGCAGAAAAGAAAGTACAACCATCAAGGTGAGGATGTAGCTTTACCCAAGGATCTACCAGAGCATTATGTGTGACCATGTCTGCCAGAGCCCTAAATACTTTCCTTTTCCTACCTCTATAGGTCGCATTTTCTTGTGTAAATGAGCTCTCTAAATCATGTATATTAAAATCTCCACAACATACTATGGGTTCATTCCACTGGGCTAACTCCGCATCAAGAAACTGAAATACATCAGGGTCATCTTCTGTTGATCCATAGATAGTAACTAGCGTTAATTTCTGCCCTTTAAAACAGATTTCTAAGATAACCCATCTACCCCATTTGTCTTCCTTCTTCTTCCCTACCACGACATCCCTTTGTCTACCCAGGATTGCTACTCCTCTGGTCCTAGTCTCTTGTCTAGATCTTGCCAACAAATCAAATCCTAATTGCTCTAAAAGGTATGACCTACTTGACTCTATATGGGTTTCTTGCAGACATATCAAATCTAATCGCAAAGATTTCAAATACGCTGCAACTCTCATTCTCTTATTAGGCTCATTTAAACCACATACATTCAGTGATACTATCCTACATGCCATTGTGCTAACTTTGACAGGTACCAAACAAGATAAACATTATTTAACATCATCAAACCAGACTGCATATTTTCACAAGTTCTTGAATACATAACAATGTGCCATATCTTACAGAAAAAATGTTGTCGTTCCACCCCCCCCTTCCCCCCCCCCTCCCCTCCCTCTCCACCCCTGCTCTGCCCCCTCCCCCCTCCCTTTTACAGGCAAATAGGTCAACTGACCTATGTGTGCCCGCCTTTGTTGTTGTGCAAGTCGCTTCCCTCCCCCACTCACTTCACTTAATTTTGCTGTGCTCCCCTTAAATCACCCTCACTCTTATCCAGAAACATGTATAGCCATATATAAATATCTATACCTTTTAACCTCCCTTCTGCCTCCTCATTTCTTCTAAGAAGAGCTCAGCTTTAATCTCTGAGTTAAACATCCAAGTTTTCCCTCTCACAATTACTTTTAGTCTGGCTGGGTAAAGTAAATATGCTTCCATACCGAGAGCTTGGAATGGAGCGATCAACTGCCTTAACTTCCACCTCCTCTCTACAGTAAAATGGCAGAAGTCAGGTCTAGCGAAAAAGGTGGTGCCTTCAAAAGTCCTCCTACTCTCTGGCTTTGCCTTACTCAAAATCTCCTCTCTGAGCAGGAAGTTCCCAATATACACCAATAATGCCCGGGGATGGTTTTTCTGGCCATCCCTCCCTCCTCCTCCTGCCCCCCCGGCTTTTTTTACTGTAAATGGGAACCTATGTGCCCTCTGAATTTCTGTTTCCCACTGCCACTGGGATTCTGGAAAGGCACCCTTCAGCAACTTTATCACGTATTGCCTGACGTCCTGCCCTTCTGCCCCTTCTTCCACACCCAGCAAGCGAACGTTGTTCCTCCTCTGCCTATTTTCAAAGTCCTCCATCTTCCAACGCATATCCTCTGCCATTTTTTCTTGCTCTGTCTTGAATGACTGCCATCTCCCAACATCATCTTCCAGCTTGCCAGTGCGCTCCTCAACCTCTGTGACACGGTCCACCAGTTCATCATACAGTTTATTGACTTTCCTTAAACTGTTTTGGATTTTCTTTGATGCCTGCCTCGCCCTGCGGCTCTCTGCCCTTGCTTCGCTTTGCATTTGTTTAAGAGTCAAGAACAGGGTATGGAAAGGGTCCCGTTGTGCGGGGTTACCGCCAGCAGCTGCTGCTCCCTCCGCCGTGTTTTCATGTACATCCTCCTCCTGATATACTTGTGAGGTTGCTGAGTAGTCCCAGAGAAGTCGTTTCTCCAGTTTAGAATGTCTTTTTTTTTTCATTGTGGACTCTTTCTCTGACGCGCTTATACCTGATTCAGTATCTTCCTGTTCGTCCTCTTCTGCACTAGTTTCTGACGATAATGTTGAACCTGAATCTTCATTGACTGAATAGAATTCGCCTTCCCCTTCTAAAGAAGTGCAATCACCGCCCCCCTGAAGGTGTTTGTTACTGTTTACCTCTCCTGTAAGGTTCACATTCACTAAACTTTCATGGCTTCCCCATGAGCCAGGCTTTTTCTTTGAGGCGTTTATTTCTTCCTCCACCAACATTAGGGCTCCGAGCATATCGGCTGTGGTATCTCCTGTTGTGCCTCCCGTGTTCCTTGTGCCATTAATTTCCTCCCCTCCGCGCTCCCCTTTACCTTCACCTTCACTGCTTTCCAGCGCCGCTTCGGCCGGTACACCGCCGCCTGCCTGCGTTGCTTCCACGATCTGGCTTGCTCTCGGCGTCGGCTCTCTCGGTTGCCTAGCAACCGCCCTCACAGAGTCTCCGCCGTCCGCTGCGTCCTCGAGGACGTTTCCTGCAACCGGAGTGTCAGCGTCTGCTTCCTGAACGGAGACCGGCATCACAGCATCTCCGCATTTTGGCGTTTCTGCTGCTACCGCATCGGGGAGTTTCACTGTCACTGTCAAGATCTCCGTCATGGTAGGCTGCCGCATACCTGATTCTCGTGACTTCTGCTCATCTCCCTTTGCTAAATTGCTTTTACTAGTGCAGCGCGCCTCTCCTGGATTGTTGAGTTTGGAGATCAAACTCTGTTTTTGTAGTTCTGCTTTCTTAGCTTTCTCTGGAGGAGGGGGGGGAGGAAATACTTTTTTAATCGCGCCGGTGTTCTTTCCTGCTGGGGTATCCGATTTTGCGCTAATGGCTGTTACTGTCTTCATTGTTGCCGAAGTGTCTGGCAGCTTTTTAGTCCTCTCGCTCACCTTCTCCTGGTTGGGAGCACGAACAGGTATTTTAGGAGCCATATAGTGTCCAGAAAAAAGCCTCAATAGCGCTTTTTTCACTCTGACCCAAGCCTGCCCAGCTCGCAATATTTTCTTCTTTAAAGTTACTTCTGCAAGCCACCAGCGCCCAAACTCCATTAGAGGTATTACTCCGTGTAGCACAGCGTTTTTCCACGATATGTCAACTCATTGTGGGAGAGGGAATTAGATGCGACCTCTCAGCACAACAGCGCAGCGGCCATCTTGCCCCGCCGCAACCCGCCGAATCTGAAGAGTTTCATCGTATTATCACATGAATGATATCATCAGTGATGTGATGAGTAATGTCAAATGAGATGTCATCAGTGATGTCATTTGAGATGTCATCAGTGATGTCATCAGTGATATCACTGACCATGTCATGAATGATGTAATATGTGACATCATCAGCAGTGGATTGCGGGTGCGCGATATATAGTTAGGGCAACTAACTATATATGAAATTTCAATGGTTTTGTGTGAGTAAAATATGGTTTTGTAAATGCTAATTCCTAACTATATATGGTCTATAACCTATGGTTTTTTCATTGAATATATATATATATATATTCACTGAAAAAACCATAGGTTTCACACCAGTTATAGTTAGGAATTAGCATTTAAAAAACCTATTAAATTCACTGAAAAAACCATAGGTTTCACACCAGTTATAGTTAGCTGGAAATTTTACTGATATAAAACCATTGAAATTCCCACGTTATAGTTAGTCGGACTCACTATAACTTGCGCGTGCAATGCACTGCTGATGACATCACATATTACATCACTCATGACATGGTCAGTGACATCACTCATGACATCACTGATGACACCATCCAGTGAATGTGTGTCTTTCTGAAAAATAAATATGTTTTATATATGTATATGTAAAAGTCGATGGGAGAATAAATGTTTAAATAAAAGTCTAAATGGATGGTGTTTTTTTAAAAAAAAATATTGAATAACTGGCTTATTAAGTGTATCCTAGTGAATACATATATTAGTAAGTAATGTTTAAATATTTAAATATATGTATCAGTGTTTCACTTTGTGTATAAGTGGCTGCATGGGTTGGTGAGTAGCTACATAGTGTGTATATGAGTTATTAGATGTTTTTTTAGTATCAGTATAAGTGTCTGTATGATTTGGTGGGAGTGTTACTTAGCACATAGATGCATAAATGACTGACTCACTGTTTGTATGTGTTTTAAAGACAGCATATGTGCCGGACTGTATGGGTGAATGAGTGTGTATATGTATGTGTTAGTAAGTGAATGACTGTCTTACTAGTGTCTTTATCAGTAACTACATATGTTTTAATCTAGTATATGTGAGTATTGATGTATATAAGTGAGTATATATGAGAGTGAGAGATTGAAAGAATTCTTGTTTTAATAAGTATGTGTTTCTATAAGTGATTTTTTAAGAGAGTAAGTATGTGTAAGTTTCTTTAGAAGTAAGGTGATAGAGTGTGTATAGCTGTATATGCTAAAAAATTGATGTTCAATAGTTTATTTGCATGTGTGAGTATGTGTATGAGCAACTTTTGGAAGACTGTCGGTGTGTTAACGGATGTATAGGTGTCTCACTACATATGATGAGTGAGTATATGTATGACTGACTATTTAGAACTGTTGATGAATGAGTGGATGTGTATATAAATGGTGGAATTACTGAATTGGTTGTTGCAACTGGTATAGATATCTTCACTTTTTTGAAAATATTAGTTTCTATTTTTGAATATGTGTTTCAAGGGTTACTTTACAGTGAAAGGAGGTCAGTCACTCTGTCACAAGGACGGTATCATCAGTGATGTCATGAGTGATGTCACTGACCATGTCATGAGTGAAGTAATATGTGATGTCATCAGCAGTGCATTGCACGCGCAAGTTATAGTGAGTCCGACTAACTATAACGTGGGAATTTCAATGGTTTTATATCAGTAAAATTTCCAGCTAACTATAACTGGTGTGAAACCTAGGGTTTTTTCAGTGAATTTAATAGGTTTTTTAAATGCTAATTCCTAACTATAACTGGTGTGAAACCTATGGTTTTTTCAGTGAATTTCATAGGTTTTTTAAATGCTAATTCCTAACTATAACTGGTGTGAAACCTATGTTTTTTTCAGTGAATTTCATAGGTTTTTTTAATACTAATTTTTAACTTTTTGTAGGGCTTCATACCTATGTACGTTTTATTGAATTTCTAAGCTTATTTTTTCGCAAATGTCTTTACCTGAGAAAGGTATGTTTTTCTAAAAATGAACCCTATAATGTATATTAAGATACTATTTTTATTTTAAAAAAGTTTTTTCCTTTTTTTTTATATTTGACTCTGGAGCGCTCCCGGTGCGCATACCGATAAACGCCCGGGTGTGCGCATCGTCAGCGCATCAACAAAAAAAAAGAAAAAAAAAATAATGAAGGAGTGACCATAAGAAATGGGGACAGAGAGAGTGGTGTTAAGAGAGCTAAAGGGAGGAACACAGAGGGACTGTGTAATAGATAGTAAGACAGATAAAAAGTGTAAGAGGAAATAACTGAGAAAAAAAAATGAATAAGGGAGCAAAAGAAAAGAAGAAATAGGAAGAAGACAAAAGCAGAGGTTCCGGGAGAATATAAATGGATGATGAAAGTAAAAGGAAGGACAGTTAAGCATGTGAATGACAGGTAGTGACGGAATGAAAGAAAAGGAATAGTAGTGATGGAGGGATAGTAAATAGCAGTGAATATAAGCAAAGAGGGGTGAAACAGGGTACATGTAAGTGAATAAGGGTAAGACATGGGGAATAATACAGCGAAAGAAGAAAGAGAGTAAAAGAAGGAGTGTCACAAAGGAACTAAGTGAACCAGTAAAAAAGGTAAGTGAAGGAGTGTGCATAGACAGAGGTACTGAAAGAAGTTGAATGTGGTAGGAAGTAAACATGGAAGAAAAGAATAAGTGAGAAAAGCAAAGTAAGGAAACAGGGGTGAGGTAGGGTGAGAGAAAAATAGTGAAAATAAAACCAAAGATGATAACAAAAAAGATTTTGTAAACACACTTACCATATAATCAATGCAAACTTGTATCTATGAAAGATAAAAGAAAAAACACGTTATAATTTCTTAAAAATATATAATAAAATAGAAGCAACAGTTCATGAGGTTTAAAAATCTACAAAAGTTTACTAAGAAATGATGCAATAGTGAAGGATACAAAAACAGAAAGAAAGTAATGTAGAAAGAGAAAAAAAAAGGAAAAAGAAATAGAAAGAAAACAAATTCCTAAAGATAAATAAGATACTAAAAGAATGTAAGATATCAAATCAAAATCAGTAAAGATAAGAAAATAAAAGAAAAATGAGTGAAAAGGAGAGAAGTCTGATTGAGAAACTATAAATAAAAAAGAGGAATAGAAAATGATTGAGAGTGAGTGAAGTAAAGTAACAGAGTGAAGGGATGAAAGGAATGAAGTTAGTATAGCACGATGGATAAAACAGGAGTGAGAGAGTAAGTACACAGAAAGACAAAAGGAAGAACTAAGTGAACTACAGTACAATGGATGCGAAAGAAAAAAAAATGGAGAAAAAGAAAGAGAGGGTTAGGAAACTAAAGCAGTGGTACTGTGAGAATATGAAAAAGATAAAAAGTGGTGGAAGGAACAGAGGAAATGCAGACAGTTCCTATTAGATTAAGAAGTTGTGAATGAAGTGCACTAAAGAAACAGCGATGAAAAAAGAGTGTAAATTAGTAAAGAGAGGTAAATAAGGGTGAAAAAGAAAATGAGTATAAGACAATGTGAACACAATATAAATTACACAATGCAAACTACACAATAACTTCTACAATATGTTACATTATTTATTTTTGCTGTTCTCAGAATATATTGAATTTCACTTAAATTAGTGAGATCAAAGTCTTCATCATATAACAGCGGGAAAAAAAACACAATCTAAAAGATTGTGTTTAAAAAAACCCATTCAAACATACATCTCATATAAGTACACTAATCTTTGATTCACTTACTTTTCCGTGAGACCAAATTGCAGATAGTGAAGGTCCTTTTGGTGGAAAAAAGTCTGCTGTGCTCTATAACTTCCATTTCATCGACTTCCTATGAAAAAAGATCTAACAACATCATATGTTACACTTTCCTCACGGCCAATTTGTGTCAGATATATCAGTATTTTTTACTTTGAGATCCACTTAAAGTATCTACATGAGATTGCAGATAGTGAAGGTCCTTTTGGTGAAAAAAAGTCTGCTGTGCTCTATAACTTCAATTTCATCAACTTCCTATGAAAAAAGATCTAACAACATCATATCTGGAAAGGGGCGACCACTCGGTCCCCCCGAACGTATGGCTGAGTGCCTCGATCCCCCCGGGAAGCCATTTTTGGGCGGGAGGCGCGTCTCGGCTGGTATGCCCGAAGCGGCGTAGCCGGGGCGCGCTTTTTCCCGCCCTATAGTGGGCTGGCCTAGACACCGACGCAGCCAGCCACGCCCTCGGGGCGGGCAGGGGCGGGTTTTCGCCCGCCCTGAAGACGGATAAAAGAAGGCGCAAGACCAGAAGACGTCCTCTTGTTCTTGTGCTCCGAAGCTGCACCTCCTCGCTACACGTGAGCTCGGGACGGAACGAAGAGCCATTTTTGAGCGTTTTGATCTTTTTCTTTGTCTTCTAGATACTTCCTCGGAAAGATGCCCAAGAAAGGCGCAAAGAGAATGACGACCGACCAGATGGTGCGGGCCCTTTGCAAAGAAGTGTCCGACATAAAGAAACGGTTGGCGGAGCGAGATGGGGAGGAGGGTTCGGGCACTCCGCCGGCTGGGGGGAGACCTAAGAGGCCGAGAAAGGTTCCAGCCGGTGGGGCCGTCCCGGTTCCCTCTGCCCCGCTCGAGGCGCCGACCCCAGTACCGATGGAGGGGAATCCAATCCCCGTTGTCGTCACCCCGACATCCAAGGAAGACATGCCCCCCGAGCTGGCAGCACAGCTAGCAGCATGGTTGGGGGATAGTAGTGATGGCGCCACGGCTGCCGAGGCACAGGCGCTGATAAAAGGGCTTCGTGAGAAGAAAGAGGCAGCTAGAGTGGCTACGCCGTTGGCGGGGATAGACAAGCCGCAAGCGGCAGAAGCTGCGTCCGGTGCAGGTAAGCGGCCATTGCCGATTGCAAGGGACGAGTCAGCACCCTCTCGTAGAGAGAGATTAGGACAACATGTGCCTTTAGCTATAAAGGAAAAGATCTGGGCGGGGGAGTACGTGAATATTTTTTCCCTGCTTGTTGATCATTATGATGTGGAGCATGTGAAAAGTCAGAAGGACTTAATGCATCCGAGTGTTTGGCGCGCAAAGATGGCCGCCTTTAAGGTAAATGAGAACATTGGCAACTGGGGCAATGCATGGGGTATTTTCACATCGATTTTGGGGGAACGTAGGCCCGATTTGCTTCCTGAATTTCCCGTTTATCAATCACGAATTATGGGTTACTCGACAGCGTATCAAGGTAGCCATTGGTTTTGTTATGACAATTTGTTCAGGAAAGAAAAGGAACATAACAAGAGTTTGACTTGGGATTGTTACGATTCTTTAACATGGGATAAAATGAAAGAATCGGGGATGTTAAGAATGCCATTGTTAGGGAGCACTGTTGTCGATTACTCCCGCCAAAATGTGGGGACGCCCTTTCGACCAAGTACGAGCACCGACGACCAGTCGAGGCCCGCAGGCAATACAGGGAGAAAGGGTTTCTGTTTTAATTTCAACAAGGGGAAATGTACCAGGCCTCCGGGATCGTGTAAATTCAAACATGAGTGTAGTACGTGTGGGTCGTCCCATCCTGAGTCATCGTGCAGAGCCAGAACGAGTGAGAATGGGGGTAAGGGAGGCGCCAAACAGGTCTAAGCTAGGCCGAGGGGCGCCTTTACCAACCCCGATTGATACCTTGGCAATGATTCCCTGGCTCAGCGAATACCCGGATCGTACTTCTGCCGGGGTGCTGCGGAACGGTTTTACACATGGTTTCCGCATCCCGGTAGGGGACTTTCAGGGTGTAGGGATGTGCAAAAATCAACTTTCCGTTTTACAACATGCATCTGTAGTGCAAGAAAAAATTCAGAAAGAGGTTAGCCGGGGACGGGTCGCCGGCCCGTTTAGTGAACCCCCGGTACCGGATTTCGTTTGTTCTCCGTTAGGGGTGGTCCCCAAGAAGGACCCGGGTGAGTTTCGTTTGATTCATAATCTATCGGCTCCATATGGTCTTTCGGTGAACGACGCAATTGAGCCAGAAGTTTGTTCGGTGCGATACGCATCTTTTGATGAGGCGGTAGCCATCTTGAATCGCCTGGGGCACGGGACGTTGATGGCGAAATCTGATATCGAGTCGGCGTTCCGGTTGCTTCCGGTACACCCAGACGATCAGCGTCTTCTGGGATTCGGGTTCCAGGGGTCATTTTACATGGATAGGTGTATGCCAATGGGATGCTCTATATCATGTGCTTACTTTGAGCAATTCAGTACTTTCCTGCAATGGGTGTTCACTAAGAAAACGGGTTTCCGAAATGTAATGCACTACCTTGACGATTTTCTGTTCCTTGGCCCCGCCGGTAATCCCGAATGTGCCCGGGCCTTAGCAGAATTCTGTGTGTTAATGGATCATCTTGGCGTGCCATTGGCACCAGGTAAAACTATGGGTCCCACGACTTGCCTCGAGTTTTTGGGGATCGAGTTGGACTCAAGGGAGGGGTGCTTCCGTTTACCAGCTAGCAAAGTGTCGAAATTCAGGGCAGCCCTCCAAGTATGTTTGAATGCATCCAAAGTTACACTGCATCAGTTGCAACAGTTAGTGGGAAAGTTGAACTTTGCCTTGAGGGTGATACCAATGGCTCGCCCCTTTTCCCGCTCAATTGCCCAAGCGATGGTTGGCTTAAAGGAGGGTCATCATCGCACAAGGTTATCGGCTGAGGTCCGCCAGGACATGCGGATTTGGTTAGCATTCTTGGCGGACTTCAATGGCCGGGTCGTCTGGAACAAGCCAGCCGTCTCCTCTGAAGAGCTTGGGCTATGGACAGATTCAGCAGGAAGCGTAGGTTTTGGCGCCATCTTCGGCACAAAATGGTCGGCACAAAAGTGGCCCCTAGGGTGGCACGAGAAGGGGCTGACAAGTAACATCGCTTTCCTTGAACTATTTCCCATTCTGGTGGCCCTGAGAACCTGGCCAGAAGGGTTCAGAGATCATTCTGTTGTGTTCTGGTCCGACAATATGACCGTGGTAGAATGCATCAATAGTCAGGCAGCCCGTTGTAAATTGATTTTGAGGCTCCTCAAAGAAATTGTCTTACTGTGTATGCAACTGAACGTGGTATTCAGAGCAAAACATGTCCCAGGGGTGATGAATCAGGCTGCTGATGCACTGTCTCGTTTTCACATGCAGGCTTTCTCGGGTTTCCTTCCTTCAGCGGACCCGGAGCCGGCACCCTTCCCCGAAGCTCTCTGGTCTCTCGGTGCCCCGAACTTCGTCACCTCGTGGGAGAGAGTCTAGCACCCAGGACAAGGAAGGCATATGAAGGGGCGTTCCAGGCCTATTTAGCCTTTTTGGGGGCAGAGAGAGGAGGACTTTGGGGTCAGGAGGAGTTGGTAGTACTTTTTCTGATGTCCTTACGTAGGGCTGGGAAATCGGTGGCTACGGCCCAAAGGCATCGTGCCGCCATTTCCTTTGTTGCCAGGGCCCATGGCATCCTGGACCCAACAGCGTCTTTCACGGTACAGAAAGCGCTACGTGGGTGGCAACGTCTAGAGGGTCGCAGAGTAGACGTACGACGACCGATAGGTCTAGACAGATTGTCCCAGTTACTGGTCACGCTCCCGAACACATGCTCGTCCCCGTTCGAGACCTGTTTGTTTCGGACCGCATTTACGCTGGCATTTCACGGGGCTATGAGAGTTAGTGAGCTGGTTGCAAGGAACAAACGGGACGTGACGGGGGGCTTGTGCAGGGAGCATGTCCAGATCAGGGGTGATGCGATGATTGTCTCCTTTCTCAGGTCCAAGACTGATCAAGATGGGAGAGGGGACTGCACGATCATCCGCAGGAACCCCGACTCATCCATGTGTCCGGTACAGTGCTTAGAAGATTACCTAGCACGAAGGGTGGCATCATGGGGGGGGACATTGTTGAGGCATGCAGACGCCACCCCGCTGACGAGGTTTCAGTTTCAACGGGTGCTTGCAATGGCCATTGCCGCAGCGGGCTTGGACCCGGGCGAATTTGGGACCCACTCCTTTCGTATAGGGGCTGCCACTGAAGCTACAGCCAGAGGTCTTAATATAGAACAAGTGAAACGTGTGGGGCGCTGGTCCTCCAATTGTTATAAGAGGTACGTGCGATTGCACATGTTGTGAAGCTGTAATCATGTACTCACGCCTCTTGTCTTTTGTTTGTTTTCAGTTGCGCAAGCCTACGCGGCAGGGCAGACTGAGCAGTCGACCCAACACCAGGTCAGCGGTCGCACGTCACCGGCTGTGAGGAAGGAGGTTTGGGTCGTGGGCCACTCATACGTGAGACGGGCTGCAGACGTATTCAAAGCAGGTGACATGGTTCACGTACCTGAGGAATACGGGTACAGAGTGTCCTTCTACGGAAGGGGCGGTCTCTGTATTGACCAGTTTCAGGAATATTTTGAGGGCTTGTTAGAGCGGATGAGGTCACCGCCGTCCATAGTCATAGTGCATTTGGGGGGCAATGATTTGGTCACCACCGGTAGACGACTTCTCCTGGAGGCTATGCTTTCCACGGTAAGTTGGTTAGCGAGGAGAGTTCCGGGGTGCCTAATCGCATGGTCTCATATGATCCCACGAAAAGTGTGGCGGGGGGCTATCTCGATCCCTGCTTTGAATCATTCTGTTAAAAAATTGAATAACAAAGTGAGTAGGTTGTTCCGTTCCAAGGCATTGCATTCGATCTCGCATAATTGTATTAATGATGACAGTATGTATCTGGGGGATGGTGTGCATTTGTCGAGGGCGGGGAATGAGTTACTCATAGGAGACTTCCTAGCCTGGTTAAAATCTTTGAAACATGACCTTTAGGTAGGAGTTTTGTGGGGGGTCCGGATAGCCGGTCAACTATCCGGACCTGTGGCGGTAAGGTCATGATCGGTGAGCACTAATTGGTAGATCCCTATGAGTGGGCGTCACCCAACACGGATGGGAGCGCTCGGGAGAGGTGGCCATTGGCCCCTCAGTGGGGAGGCGGTCCCGTCTAAGGGCGGGTCGCCGGAAGTAAAGGAAAGGCGGTCAAGGCCCCTTCCTTTGTAGGAGGGGTTACAGCCCCCTCCTGGGGAATTTCCCGGGGCCAGGGTCATCTGCGACGGCAGATGCGGTAAGTTGTGTGGGGTGGGGAGAGGTCAACGATACCTTCTAGATACCACACACAAGTGTTCGAACGACCTTTAAATGGCGTCGAGTCTTAAGTGCCCCCGTCAAGTCAAGGGAAATTGTTAGTAGTTGCACTTGAGGTAAGCCTCTGTGCTGTCGCCCCTCCCAAGTGGGAGGGGTAAGTCTGGTTAGGGATCTTGACACCGGTTATGACCTTGCCGTTGGCCCTTAAACGTTAGGATGTACAATTTCAGTGTTCTTAGAGAATGTTTTTGTAGGATGCTAGTTCGGCTAGGAGAACCTCTGTATTAGAGATTATGTTAAGGTTAGCCAAACATCGTAATGTGATAATGAAATTGTACATAACATGAAAACGTTTAATGTTTTAATTTTTTGTTTTAATAAATACGGCCGGGATGGTCACTCCATCCCACATCCAAAAACTTTAAGAACTGTTTCCGGTTTCCCTCCTTTTGGGGATTGTGTTGAGAGGGGGTGGCGGGTATCTCAGCCATATGGAAAGGGGCGACCACTCGGTCCCCCCGAACGTATGGCTGAGTGCCTCGATCCCCCCGGGAAGCCATTTTTGGGCGGGAGGCGCGTCTCGGCTGGTATGCCCGAAGCGGCGTAGCCGGGGCGCGCTTTTTCCCGCCCTATAGTGGGCTGGCCTAGACACCGACGCAGCCAGCCACGCCCTCGGGGCGGGCAGGGGCGGGTTTTCGCCCGCCCTGAAGACGGATAAAAGAAGGCGCAAGACCAGAAGACGTCCTCTTGTTCTTGTGCTCCGAAGCTGCACCTCCTCGCTACACGTGAGCTCGGGACGGAACGAAGAGCCATTTTTGACCCACCCACCAGCCCCTGAGGACAGCAAGTTGTTGTGTAATAAAGTGAAGTTATAAGTTGGTTTTTCCATTTCATTTATAGGCTGTGACAGTATCAGTTTGTGGTTAATCATAATAAAGTATGGTGAATACAGTCTAGGTTGTTACGATTAAAATAAGTTAATGTAGTGTTGCATTTCTAGCATGCTCTTTCGGTCGTAGTGACCAATGTTTTCATAGGTTTCAGAATTGTCGTATTTAATTTTTTGGTAGGCGGTAAGGTCATGATCGGTGAGCACTAATTGGTAGATCCCTATGAGTGGGCGTCACCCAACACGGATGGGAGCGCTCGGGAGAGGTGGCCATTGGCCCCTCAGTGGGGAGGCGGTCCCGTCTAAGGGCGGGTCGCCGGAAGTAAAGGAAAGGCGGTCAAGGCCCCTTCCTTTGTAGGAGGGGTTACAGCCCCCTCCTGGGGAATTTCCCGGGGCCAGGGTCATCTGCGACGGCAGATGCGGTAAGTTGTGTGGGGTGGGGAGAGGTCAACGATACCTTCTAGATACCACACACAAGTGTTCGAACGACCTTTAAATGGCGTCGAGTCTTAAGTGCCCCCGTCAAGTCAAGGGAAATTGTTAGTAGTTGCACTTGAGGTAAGCCTCTGTGCTGTCGCCCCTCCCAAGTGGGAGGGGTAAGTCTGGTTAGGGATCTTGACACCGGTTATGACCTTGCCGTTGGCCCTTAAACGTTAGGATGTACAATTTCAGTGTTCTTAGAGAATGTTTTTGTAGGATGCTAGTTCGGCTAGGAGAACCTCTGTATTAGAGATTATGTTAAGGTTAGCCAAACATCGTAATGTGATAATGAAATTGTACATAACATGAAAACGTTTAATGTTTTAATTTTTTGTTTTAATAAATACGGCCGGGATGGTCACTCCATCCCACATCCAAAAACTTTAAGAACTGTTTCCGGTTTCCCTCCTTTTGGGGATTGTGTTGAGAGGGGGTGGCGGGTATCTCAGCCATATTACATTTTCCTCACGGCCAATTTGTGTCAGATATATCAGTATTTTTTACTTTGAGATCCACTTAAAGTATCTACATGAGATAAATAATTTAAAATATTAGATTAACTAACTAACTAACTAACTTTTATTAACTATTCCCGTCTTCAAAGGCCAATTCCCTTTACTAAAACTTTGGTTTTAAAAACACTAGATAAGAATTTGTAGAGTCATAAGGCAAACGTTGTTTATAAGTTAAATGAGAATCATTGCAGTAACTCCATCCATTTTCAGATTTTAAGTAGCATGTATAATGTCCTGAGGTGGTCGAAGATCCATCATGATAAATAATAGCTTCAGTTGTAAAGGTCCTTCCAGAAATTGATAACTGAGAAGCCACAAAATTTTTGATAGAAGTTGTCAATTTAGTTCCATCAGGTCTACATCGTTGGAAAACTAAAATAATATACTGCCCATACCTTTGTATAAATAATGTGGACAGCATTGTACAGTTACATTGGGTACACACCATATTATGATCTGCTGCTTTAACTAGATTTTTAAAAGACACTGATTTACAGTCTGGTAAAGTCAAATATATAAATCTTTCAGTGTCTATTCTAGTAGTACTTGATAAACTACAATTGTGGCAGTCATGCTGCCATTGATAAGAAAGACTGAAAAGATTATCTACATCTACACCTTCATCTTCCAAAACACCAAACATATACATTAAAAATTCCTGACAATCCTGCTGAATGTTCTGTGAAAATTTATCTTGACCAGAACACAAATCTAAAATATTTCGAATTTCTGTTACACTTTCTATTTGTGCTGTAACACTGCTACATTTCTGAAACACAGAATTCAATAAACCACACAATCTTTGATCCCGATTTTCAACAATCTGTTCTTGTAAACTTTTAAGAAAAAAAACAACATTAACCACTACATTAGCATAGCAGTTGACACCAGAACAATTTTCAAACTGAAATCCAACAACATTTTCTCCACAATTCTTTTTCTTCCTGTTTTCAATTACAGTTTTCTCTACTTTTTGTCTTTTTGCAACTACCTCACTACAATTATCCTCATTTCTTCTTTTTCGGCCTACCACACGTTTTTCAAACAGAGGATATTGAGGCAAATGTGGAGCATACTCTCTTCTTAACCTATTGTATTCTTTAACACAATCTAGATCGGCAGAAATCTTTGTCTCATCACACGCAATCAAGTACAATCCTGATAAAGTTCTGACTCGAGATAATGCCACATATGCCATACCCTCTTTAAACACAGATCTTCCAATGTTCACCAATGCACTATCTACACTTAAACCTTGAGATTTATGAATTGTCACCGCATACGCCAAACAAACAGGAAACTGTTTTCGGCGAACATATAAGTCTTTTACAAGTAAAAATCTAGCAGAACAACGACTTATTTGTTGTACTTGTTCAATGCCATCAAATTTTATTTTTAAAAATTCAATTCCATCTCTATTTCTGTAATTCACAAAATCAACAACATAACCCATTGCTCCATTTACCAGACTGCTTTCAACATTTAAATTCCTTCTCAAAATGATACGACAATTTAAACACACATTCAGAGTCTTTTCAAAACCAGCTGTTTTTGAAATACTTTTCTCCAATGAATGCAATTTAGTTTTCAAATTTTCTGACAAAACAATTGTTGCACCCATATGCTCTATTTTATCTATTGCTTCCAGTTTCACAATCTCTTCATTTTCTAAGTCTAACATTTTTTGGTTGAAGATGGAACATTCTTGCAGAGTTGGCATCAAACATATCCCAGATTTCTTCTCAGTCATTTTTTTAAAAATATTCTCTGGAAGAATGTTTTCATTTGCATACAAATTTGAAATTAATCGACTATGCAAAGCTTTTTTCCCTTTCTCAGTAATTTTTCCAATTCTTACATCTTGTAGAATATTTTTATAATCTTCATCCTTGGCCTGTCGCATATTTTGAAGCAGTTCAGCATATTTAAAATTTAGCCATATATTAACATTTCCAATGCTTCCAAGGGACTTCCTGGTATCTTCATGCGTGAGCATTTTAAACACTGGTTGTCCTTTTACTGGAGTCAACTGCAATAGATCTCCAAAAACAATAATGTGTTTTCCTCCAAATAACACATCATAGTCTGTTTTAAGAATTTCTTGCATTCTCAAATGCACAAAAGCAAGCATTAGATTTGAGACCATGCTTACTTCATCTATGATAAGAAGTTTCATTTTCTTCAAGACTCTTGAAACTTCAGAACACGCATCTCCAGATAGCTTGTTGTAATGCAATTTATTATCATGTTCAACTGGCAGCATCAATAAACGATGTAGAGTAATCCCTTTAATGTTATGTGCTGCCAGACCAGTTGGAGCAGTTACAACACAAGACAGTGGTGAATCAGTCCTTTTCTGCAGATAACTTGCAACGGCTTTAATTAGAAAACTTTTTCCGGTCCCCGCTTCTCCACTTACATACAGTCGGACAGGGTCAAATAATATACATGAGCACTCTTTTTTCTCATGTCTGAATCCATGTTCAATCTGCTCTGTGACTTCATCATATATCTTTTTCTGCTCAATGTTTAGTTGCTTTACCAAATCTTCTAAGTTAACTCCATCCTCTTGAGCTTGTTCCATAGCTCTTTCCACCTCATCCATGGCAGTGGCAGCTTCATTTTGGATAATTGGTCCTCCTAGTGGATCCTGGCTCAATGAAGTAGAACTCTGACTATCTTGAGAACTGTTTCTAGCTATCTCTTCAGCAATTGTGGTTTCTTGCTCCATTTCTTCATTCAACATTTGCAGATAATTTAGAAAAATAGGACATTCTATGGTATCCTTAGTTGCATTAAAAGAGTCTTCATAACAGAGAAAATCTCCAAGTAGTTCCTCTTCTGTACGCCATGGCTTAAAGAGTTGCAAAAGAGCTAAATAGTAAAATTCTCTTTTGTCTGGAACTTCACAACTCAATTTTCGATGATTAATCAAATGGCCTTTTTTCTGCTTCACTAGACATCCTTCATAGCCAATGAGTGCATATTTTCCATTATTGATATCTTCTGTGATGTTCCTCTTATAACTGTAGTTTTGAAGAACTTCATACAAACATGTGTTCTCAAGGTGAGTACTTCTATTTGGATAGTATGTATCCAACATATTTGTCTTCAAAATATCTGTACTGTTTGGTTCTTTTTCCGCCAAATATTCAATTTCTTGTACAGATTTCAAAACTCGGTTTCGTGTTGCAGCAAGACCAAGACTCACCCAAATGATTGTTCTTGATTTGGCATAGAGACTTGCTGATGATAACCGATCAGAACATTCATATGCTCCAATTTCTCGATGCGACAACATCTTCAGACTGAAACTGTATAATTTCTTGCTTAGACTCTTTTCATGTGAAATGTCCTCCCACATTTCCTTCAATTCTGTCTTTTCTTTTTTGGTGATGTGAGATGTCACATATCGAGCCACAGCAATAGAGTTGTCAGCAACGAACTGAATATCCATGTTAGCATTCCACATGGACAAAATCACTGGGTTGTAATCGTTGATGTACTTAGATTCTTCATTTCTTTTCAAATTATATGTGTTTTTGGGAGATTTTCTCGTCACAGTATGTCGTAGAGATGACATCAAATTATTTACTCTTCCCTTAGAAATCACTGGTCGAGGAAATGCAAAACGACATTTCGTGTAGTACTTTTCCTTGTTTTTAAATTTTCGACGACAGTACTTTCCACAACGATGAGATTGAAAACGTAAAACTTGTTGCCTTAAATTGTTTTCTTCAGTAGATTTTGGAACAGCACATGTTGAATACTCTTCAATGAAACTCATCACTGTTTCATCTGAATCTGATCCAAATTTGGGTGCATCTTTAATCCACAACAACATATGTATATGACGAGCACCTCTCGCTTGATATTCCTTCCTCCAAAAGAAATCCAAAACCTCTCCAAGGGGAGGATTTTTTTTGTTGGTAATAAAAGACATCATAGCTTCAAATCTATGATTAAAATATCTGCAAACATTCACTGGATCTAAAGAACACAGTTCTCCTGGTGTTTTCAATTCTATATTTGGTATGTTTTCATTTGCCTCTCGTAGAAATTGAAGTAAATCGTCCCATGCATACTCAGCACAGCTAAGAGTGAGGAACCATGTAGGAGTTCCTAAGTTTCTTAGCATACATTTCAATTCTCCATGACGACGAAACCAATACTCGTTGGTTCCACGTTGACATGCCATGAGATTGATTAGCTGAGATTCCAAAATACTGTCTTGCAGATTAACTTTCTCCATAAAGTCCCTTGCACAAACATTCTGCAAATGAGGTCCACTTTTTAATATATGATTAACTGCATAAGAAAGCCCAGACAAATCACTTTCAAACAGTAGATGAAATAAATATGGAATGCATTGACGAAACCTTGGATCTTCTGCATATAATCTTAGAGTCCGGTATTCAGCTGCAGGAATTTGAACTGGTCGATCATCATATCGTCCACCACAACCTGTTGGAAATAATTGTGGGAAACAACGAGCTTCCAAACTTTCTTCCCATACACTAATGGGACTTCCTTTTGCTGCTTTCATTTGAAACAAGTCAATTGCATTTCCCATTACTTCTTTGGAATGCAAAGGATGAACAGTATAATGTTCATATATTTCTTCAGTTCTAGACACATCAACTTTTTCAATTTGACCAACTGAAGAATCACTATCTTCTTCTGTAGCTGTTTCCTCTACTCCAACACTTACATTTTTGTAGTACTCATTGTTTTTAACTAAATACAACGTTGCCTTCTTGACTTTTTTAACATCCACTAAATCTTGCCAAATTTTCTTACTCTTTGTTGGAACCCCATTAACTAGAATAACTAAAGGATCTTCTTCTACTCTTTCTACACCAATTGTATTAATATTTTTCTTTACATCTAGAGGCAAATAAACAACTCTTCCCTTTAATCCTCTCAGTAAATCTGATGGAGGCAATTTCCCTGTCTTAGGCTCCATGCGTGCAATAGCCTGAAAAGGATGGACACATTGAATCAAAATAGATTCATAAGTATTTAGATCCATCAATTCAGAAGGAATATCTATCAACTGAAGATTATTATAAACTGCTCTTGCAGGCATTCTATTTTCATTTAATTTTTTCAAACAATAATTGCAAATACGCTGATCCAAACTCAAATCAAAAGAATTCTCCACCAACAAATAACTTACAAAATCCTCCCATTCACTATTATTTTCCAATTCACTTTTTGCATATAAATCAACTAACCTAGTCTGAATTTTATAATGAGTCCGTCGACAACACACACAAGTTAAATTAGGCCTCTCACTTGATTTCACCTTAAACTTGATAATTTCCTCATCAAACTTTTCAATACTTGAAATTTGTCCATTATCTTCTGCATTACCATCCATTACTATATCTATTTCTACACTGTCCTCTTTGTTCCCAAAATAACAAAACTCAATTTCTTCACAAATAGTCTTCACATCCACTTCAGAGCCATGCAAAAGAGCACTATTTAACTGTTTAAGCTTAAGTGCAGGACTTTTTGCATAATACAACTTCCTCACTAATTTCCTTACGTTATTATGATGCACTGCTAACATCCTAAAATGATGAAAAACACTCCGACAAACTTTTCTAGAAAGACATGCTAGTGAATGCCCTTGCAAACCTGTGCTTTCTCTCACTCTGCAAGGATCTAACTCTTGCAGGATCTTCATTTTTTGTTTGAGACTTTTTTTACTATATGTACGTAAGAAATTTCGAAGCAAATCAATTGATTCCTGTCGCACACTACAAATACTACTGCATTTCCATGTGTACACTGGACCCTTAGTACGTCTCCCTAAAACTTCATCAGCTAACACCTCTTCTGCATCTCTAGATACAAGTTTCTCTTTTTCCATCACAAAACTATCTTTCACCTCATATGCACGACCACTGGTGTCAACTGCATGCACCAAATCATTTTCCTGAAAGTAACTCTCCTCATTAAAAAAAGGCTCAGAACTTGAACTATGCATCCATTCACCAGAAAATACTTCACAAAAATTACTCCGATTAATAATTCTTTTCCATCTACTGTTCGATTTGAAAACATCCATTGCCTTATTAAGTATCCTAATTCTATTGATTATTAAAATAAATAATTTTTTCTTAACTTCAAAAGCCTGATCAACAATCTTTTCTACACTTTTCTTTTTCTTGTAAAAAGCAGCTTTTAGTTTACTTTTCTTATCATTTTTTAGCAAATTTAAAACTACCCTATTGCGAAACATTCGCCTACGAATGTCCCTAAAAACATTTACCCTTCTATTGCTAACCATTCTCTTCTCTCCTGGTCCAATGGAAACATTTTTTGTGGGCTTCTCTTTCCTTTTTAGATTTGTTGACTTTTTCTGTATATTCACATTAGCAATTTCATTTTTTTTCCTACGACATATGTTGCGAAGAAAAGACTTAATTGGCTTACCAGAAGCTTTTCTGGTGTTTTTTGAAGTACTTGTTGAAGAGGATTCCATAAAGTCTGTTGTTGATGTTCTCCTTTTCCGTATGGTATTTTTGATATTTCTTTGCCTTGAAGGCATTTTTGCTTCCTTTTCAGAAGTTGATTTGAATCTGTTGTTCTGTTAAAAAAACACATGAAAGACCACTATTAGCAAACAACAAAGTAATGTTAAAAAGCAAACAATATAAACAATAAATTGCAACATATTTAAGTTTATACAATAGCAACTCATGGCTTTATTTTTAAAGGCCTTGCGCCACCAGTGCGTCACTTATTACCCATGTTTAAAGTGATGCATCAGCTGCACATGGCATTCATAAATAAGGGCCAAATACATATACCAATCAATTGCACCCAAAAATCGATTTTTGAATAACATGTAAGAAACACTGCGCAGAACCTAAGTACAACCACTCAATATCATCAAACAAAGTCAGGGTCTGATTTATAAAGGCCTTGCGCCACCAGTGCATCACTTATTACCCATGTTTAAAGTCATGCATCAGCTGCACATGGCAATCATAAATAAGGGCCAAATACATATACCAATCAATTGCACCCAAAAATCGATTTTTGAATAACATGTAAGAAACACTGCGCAGAACCTAAGTACAACCACTCAATATCATCAAACAAAGTCAGGGCCTTATTTATAATGGCCTTGCGCCACCAGTGCATCACTTATTACCCATGTTTAAAGTCATGCATCAGCTGCACATGGCAATCATAAATAAGGGCCAAATACATATACCAATCAATTGCACCCAAAAATCGATTTTTCAATAACATGTAAGAAACACTGCGCAGAACCTAAGTACATCCACTCAATATCATCAAACAAAGTCAGGGCCTTATTTATGAAAGCCTTGCGCCACCAGTGCGTCACTTATTACCCATGTTTAAAGTCATGCATCAGCTGCACATGGCAATCATAAATAAGGGCCAAATACATATACCAATCAATTGCACCCAAAAATCGATTTTTCAATAACATGTAAGAAACACTGCGCAGAACCTATGTACAACCAATCAATATCATCAAACAAAGTCAGGGCCTTATTTATGAAAGCCTTGCGCCACCAGTGCGTCACTTATTACCCATGTTTAAAGTCATACATCAGCTACACATGGCAATCATAAAAAAAGGCCAAATAAAAATACCATTCATTTGCACCCAAAATCGATTTTTAAATAACATGTAAGAAACACTGCGCAGAACCTAAGTACAACCACTCAATATCATCAAACAAAGTCAGGGCCTTATTTATGAAAGCCTTGCGCCACCAGTGCGTCACTTATTACCCATGTTTAAAGTCATGCATCAGCTGCACATGGCAATCATAAATAAGGGCCAAATACATATACCAATCAATTGCACCCAAAAATCGATTTTTCAATAACATGTAAGAAACACTGCGCAGAACCTATGTACAACCAATCAATATCATCAAACAAAGTCAGGGCCTTATTTATGAAAGCCTTGCGCCACCAGTGCGTCACTTATTACCCATGTTTAAAGTCATGCATCAGCTGCACATGGCAATCATAAATAAGGGCCAAATACATATACCAATCAATTGCACCCAAAAATCGATTTTTCAATAACATGTAAGAAACACTGCGCAGAACCTATGTACAACCAATCAATATCATCAAACAAAGTCAGGGCCTTATTTATGAAAGCCTTGCGCCACCAGTGCGTCACTTATTACCCATGTTTAAAGTCATGCATCAGCTACACATGGCAATCATAAATAAGGGCCAAATACATATACCAATCAATTGCATCCAAAAATCGATTTTTGAATAACATGTAAGAAACACTGCGCAGAACCTAAGTACAACCACTCAATATCATCAAACAAAGTCAGGGTCTGATTTATAAAGGCCTTGCGCCACCAGTGCATCACTTATTACCCATGTTTAAAGTCATGCATCAGCTGCACATGGCAATCATAAATAAGGGCCAAATACATATACCAATCAATTGCACCCAAAAATCGATTTTTGAATAACATGTAAGAAACACTGCGCAGAACCTAAGTACAACCACTCAATATCATCAAACAAAGTCAGGGCCTTATTTATGAAAGCCTTGCGCCACCAGTGCGTCACTTATTACCCATGTTTAAAGTCATGCATCAGCTGCACATGGCAATCATAAATAAGGGCCAAATACATATACCAATCAATTGCACCCAAAAATCGATTTTTCAATAACATGTAAGAAACACTGCGCAGAACCTATGTACAACCACTCAATATCATCAAACAAAGTCAGGGCCTTATTTATGAAAGCCTTGCGCCACCAGTGCGTCACTTATTACCCATGTTTAAAGTCATGCATCAGCTACACATGGCAATCATAAAAAAAGGCCAAATAAAAATACCATTCATTTGCACCCAAAATCGATTTTTAAATAACATGTAAGAAACACTGCGCAGAACCTAAGTACAATCACTCAATATCATCAAACAAAGTCAGGGCCTTATTTATGAAAGCCTTGCGCCACCAGTGCGTCACTTATTACCCATGTTTAAAGTCATGCATCAGCTGTACATGGCAATCATAAATAAGGGCCAAATACATATACCAATCAATTGCACCCAAAAATCGATTTTTCAATAACATGTAAGAAACACTGCGCAGAACCTATGTACAACCAATCAATATCATCAAACAAAGTCAGGGCCTTATTTATGAAAGCCTTGCGCCACCAGTGCGTCACTTATTACCCGTGTTTAAAGTCATGCATCAGCTGCACATGGCAATCATAAATAAGGGCCAAATACATATACCAATCAATTGCACCCAAAAATCGATTTTTCAATAACATGTAAGAAACACTGCGCAGAACCTATGTACAACCAATCAATATCATCAAACAAAGTCAGGGCCTTATTTATGAAAGCCTTGCGCCACCAGTGCGTCACTTATTACCCATGTTTAAAGTCATGCATCAGCTGCACATGGCAATCATAAATAAGGGCCAAATACATATACCAATCAATTGCACCCAAAAATCGATTTTTCAATAACATGTAAGAAACACTGCGCAGAACCTATGTACAACCAATCAATATCATCAAACAAAGTCAGGGCCTTATTTATGAAAGCCTTGCGCCACCAGTGCGTCACTTATTACCCATGTTTAAAGTCATGCATCAGCTGCACATGGCAATCATAAATAAGGGCCAAATACATATACCAATCAATTGCACCCAAAAATCGATTTTTCAATAACATGTAAGAAACACTGCGCAGAACCTATGTACAACCAATCAATATCATCAAAGTCAGGGCCTTATTTATGAAAGCCTTGCGCCACCAGTGCGTCACTTATTACCCATGTTTAAAGTCATGCATCAGCTGCACATGGCAATCATAAATAAGGGCCAAATACATATACCAATCAATTGCACCCAAAAATCGATTTTTCAATAACATGTAAGAAACACTGCGCAGAACCTATGTACAACCAATCAATATCATCAAACAAAGTCAGGGCCTTATTTATGAAAGCCTTGCGCCACCAGTGCGTCACTTATTACCCATGTTTAAAGTCATGCATCAGCTGCACATGGCAATCATAAATAAGGGCCAAATACATATACCAATCAATTGCATCCAAAAATCGATTTTTGAATAACATGTAAGAAACACTGCGCAGGACTTATATACTAACATACAATTTCACTTCTAAAACAAAACTATCTGCTTCCAAATATTCTCCATAGAGCAAATAAATCTCTATCTAAATTAAATGAATCATTACTTACCTTTACAAATGCTTTTGGAGATTGAAAACAGTGTCAGACACACACACCAATTTTTCTTTAGCAGAGGAAAAGGTGTGCTCTCAATACACTGAAACCAAGACTGGCATAGAAAATCTCTATCTTTGTACACATATGCCTTAATTCAACCAATGAAAACTCTTCCCTCACTATTTTCAAACCAACACCCATCCCCCTCTCAAACCTTTCTATCTGTTACCATAGCAACTCCCTCCTAACTGAACTGTAAGGTTCAAAAGTTTATCTTACAATGTTGCAAATTAACTCAGCAAGGATGTTTGACCTCTCAATACAACAGCCTATACAGGGTATTTTTGCTTTTGGAGACTTTTTTTAAACCATTCAAATTGCTTCTTTCACACAACATAACCATGCACCCTAACTTTCAGTTTTCAACTATCTGAATCCACCAATCATTGCTTGTGATTCAAGAGCAGAGAAACTCCACAATTATTTTTTTGTGAACTCCTACTGTTCCAACTGCCATTTCATTCCCACACTTCATCTGACTGGACCAGAACCTTCTCACATCATGTACTCTGTTTGGATTATTGGACATAGCTACATCCACTGGGCTCAAAGGTATGCAGCTAGCAGAAATTTTCATAACCTTGATTTATCAAATGTGGAAATCAAGTGGATTGGCCACAGAGGATTAAAATGTCACCAATTGATACCATTGGTGAAAACCTTTTTGCATCTGCCAGAACCTGACCTTATAATTGTGCACTGTGGTGGAAACGATCTAGGCACATTAACTGGGGTAGGTCTGGAAATGCTATTAAAGGACACCTTTCATCAATTGATGATACTTTTTCCCCACACTGCCTTGGTATATTCCAATATATGCCAAAGACAGAAATGGAACTGGTCCAACCAATTTGGTCCACAATTTGAGAAAGCACGGAAACATGTAAATAAATCTGTTTCTGCTTACATGAGAGACTATGGAATGGGTTCAATATACAATAATAACTTGCGTTACAACATGCAAGACATCTACAGAGGAGATGGAGTGCACTTCTCAGATGAGGGGAATAGAATATTCCTCCTGAATTTAAGAATGTGTATTGGAACCTACTTGTAGGTACCTAAATCAACCACAGAACCCAAAAGCTCTTTTCAGAGCTACCCTAACTCTGATCATTCAAAGCGTTTATTTTTTTCTAACTTTTTTCACTATTTTTCACCAAAGTACGCTTTCGGGTACGCTTAAAGGTGCGCACACCAGGCGCTACCCCCGTGGAAAATTAAAGATTTTTTTTTTTTTAACGTTTATGAGCCTCCTAAGCCCCCCTCAGAAAACCTAGAGGGTCAAGAAGTCTCTACAGTTCCCCCTTCTATCCATTCCGAACATTGTTTACCCTCCATCTTGTGTCTCGATTGTACCGAAACACAAAATGGAGGACTCCCGTAACGCTGCCAGTGCGCGTAAAGGAGCGCGCACCGCTAAGCGCTCGATAAAAAAAGGTGGGAAAGCAATTTACAAAAAAACCACTGGAGACACTTTCATCAAATATAGAATAGGCCCTACTACATAGCAGTCCCTACCATTTGCCCAAATTTGGTGAAATTCCATTGAGACATTTAGGCTACAGGCCTGTCTAAATATCCTGAGGTAAATTACATGACAAAAACACACTTGTAATGTTAGAATTTACAACCAATTAAAAAGTATCTTTCATTTTCTACGAATATTTCCTGACGTTTGATTGGTTAAGTACAAGAATATATATAAAAGAAGAGAGGGAAACACAGCCATTTTGACTACTGCTTCCAGAAGTACACTTGAAAACAAATTTCACTGACAACTTCAACTAATTTCTCTAAGGTAACTTCTAATTATGGAAGTATATTGTACACTTTAAGTTTATTTCTGAAAAAATATTCTGTTAGTGATATGCTATCCCTCTTTAATAGTTAGAGATAGAGATAGACTTCTCTGTAATAGTTATGGATTGAGTTAGGCTTCTCTGGTATACAGTACCCTAGCTCTACTAATATAGTTAATTTGTATGCAATTTTCAGAAAGAAAATGGAAGGAGAAAATAAGGCAAATGATACTTCTATCAAAGTAAAGGTGGAAAAACCAGAAGATCAAAAAAAAGAAGTTGATTTCATGGATGACTCTTTGGATGAACAGTTTATAGAATGTTTGGAAGAAATGGAATCATGTACATATAATTATGAGGAAATTCCGGACAATATTATGTTAGAAATTTTATTAAATTATGAAAAAGAATCAGAGGAATAAATGTATCTTTAATAATTTCAATTGTTTCAGACAATATTCTTTTTTATATGTAATTCATAAAGTATTACCAAAAATGTTTAAAATATAAAGTGAGACTTATAGTATACTGTTCAACTATTTTTCTGTTACATAGTAAGTTTACTCATAGTTACTACCTTTCTCCCACTATATTATCTCATATGAATATTTTACACCTCATTTTCATAAGTGAGCAGGATAGACTACTCATGATCCCCTAGAAATTCTCAGGGAGTGCTTAAAAGATCTGTTTCTCCTTTCCAGACAGACTATGTTATGAATTCCATATACCACAAAAAATACAATAACAACATGCAAGATGTCTACAAAGAAGATGGTGAACATTAAATTTAAGTCTCTTCATTAGTACCTACATGTAGGTACTTACATAAAATAAAAAAATAAAAAAAAACAATTAATAAACATACAATGTTTTAAAGTGATTATTTTTCCATAGTACCCTCCTCGATACGCTCCCCCGTGCGCGCACCAGGCGCTTCCCCCGCGAAAATCGAAAAAAAAAAAAAAAGGGGGTGAGACCCCGCGGGGCCCTTTAATGGCCCCCACATCAAACCTAGGGGTACAGGGAGTGTCTACTCTGCCCCCTTATGGTCATTTCCCCCTTTGTTTTGGCCACCTCTCGTGTCTCGATCCTACCGAGAGATAAGATGGCGGCCGCTCCGGACTGTTTAGAATGTTTACAGACACCCGAGAGCCAATCAGCTTTCTGCGCGCAAGTCGTGTGTCGCGCCTGGAGCGCACTCCGGTGCGCGCACCGGAGCGCGCCTATAGATATATATATTTTTTTGAACCTAAATTACTCAAAATCCACTGGAGCACATATCTTGAGACATAGCAAAGGCACATCGGGCTACCAGTCCCTACAATTTTGCCAAGTTTCGTGGAAATCCATTCAGCCGTTCGGGCTAAAAGTGAAATCGACCGCCCTATGGAAATTAACATGGGGAAAACGCGTTTTGGGACCCCCCTTTTATCTCGGCCCCCGCTTGACGTATCCCCCCCAAACTTTCAGGGAAGGACCGGAACCCCGCGAGGCCATTTTCAGAAAATTTTCAGGCAGATTCGTCAACCGGCGCCAAAGTTATTCCAAATAGAATTTTGAGATTTAACATTGAAAAAAATCCTAACTATAACTACCTACTGGCGACCGCCAGTAGGTAATATATATATATATATATATATATATATATATATATATATATTTATATATATATATATATATATATATATATATATATATATATATATATATATATTTATATAAAATTTCTATGGAAAAATGAAACCCCTCATTTTGTTCCTTTTCAAATTAAATGTATTAAGTGTTACCACTTTATTCCAATCAAGATGACTTCAGGTGTGCCATACTTTTGTCATAAGTAAGACTGTTAGCGTTCTAGTTGTTCTTTAGAACACGCTGGGACATTCTGTCATTGGGCTATAGTTGGGCTACATCTGGCTGATATTTGGGCTACATTTGGGCTCTTTTGTCTCTGGTGGCCATCTTGGGAGACTGCATATCAGAATTTATTTTAATGAAATATAAGAGGATTTGAGAAGTCACTCAAAATGTGCCCTAATTTTTCTTTCTTCAGCACTAATCATAATTTTTATGGCAAAATGAACCCCCTCATTTTGTTCCTTTGCAAATTAAATGTTTTAAGTGTTAACACTTTATTCCAATCAAGATGACTTCAGGTGTGCCATACATTTGTCATAAGTAATACTGTTAGCGCTCCAGTTGTTCTTTACATTCTGTCATTGGGCTATAGTTGGGCTACATCTGGCTGATATTTGGGCTACATTTGTTTTTTTTTGTCTCTGGTGGCCATCTTTGGGCTACATTGGGCTACATTGGGCTACATTTGGCTACATTTGGGCTCTAACATATATATAGCACAATGTAGCCCAATATATATTTTTTCAAAGTAAATTTTCGTAAAAACCACTGGAGCATATATCTTGAGACATAGCAAAGGCACATCGGGCTACCAGTCCCTACAATTTTGCCAAGTTTGGTGGAAATCCATTCAGCCGTTCGGGCTAAAAGTGAGGTCGACCGCCCTATGGAAATTAACATGGGGAAAACACGTTTTGGGACCCCCCTTTTATCTTGGCCCCCGCTTGACGAATCCCCCACAAACTTTCAGGAAAGGACCGATGCACCACGAGGCAAATTTAAGGAAATTTTCAGGCAGATTCCTCAACCGGCGCCAAAGTTATTCCCAATAGAATGTTGAGATTTTGCATTGAAAAAAATCCTAACTATGACTACCTACTGGCGACCACCAGTAGGTAATAAATATGTGTACACATATATATATATATATATATTACCTACTGGCGGTCACCAGTAGGTATATATAGTTAGGATTTTTTCTCTATGGGATTTTTGAAAATTCTATGTCTAATAACTTTGGCGTTTGTGGACGGAATTGGCTGAAATTTTCTGGAAAATGGAACATTTTGTTTCTGAGCAGCCCCTGACAATTTGAGGGGGTTTCATTAAGGGGGGGCCGAGAAAAAAGGGGGGTCCCAAAACGCGTTTTTCCCATGTTAATTTCCATAGGGCGGTTGGCCTCACTTTTAGCTCGAACGGCTGAATGGATTTGCACGAAACTTGGCAAAATTGTAGGGACTGTTAGCCCGATGTGCCTTTGCTAGGTCTCAATATATGTGCTCCAGTGGATTTTGAGTAATTTAGGTTCAAAAAAAGATATATATCTGGGCGGAGCCTAACCACACATCTGATCTGATTGGCTGTCAGCACTTCATCCAAGAAGTGTTGGCAGCCATCTTGGGACCAGTATACATGATAGCACCTCATTAAAAAGCATTGTAGTTAATAGAGGGTTTTAGGACTTTAGTTACATTATAAATCATTTGTTGATGGTACCATACTCGTTTTAAGAATTGTGGTGGGTTCTAAGGTGATTTTACCATGTGAAAAAACCTTCTGCTGTGATATCATGAATATTGTTTGAAAGAAAACTAATATCTCATGATTTTCCCACAGTGGTTTGGAAGGGGATCTATAAGCTAAACTGAAAGCATATTTTCTGTAAATTCACATTATCTTTCTCAGTCATGTGAAAATGAAGTCTGACATTCTCAGTAAAACATGTACATCCAACAAGGACAGAGACTGTCAGTTGATTCCTTTGTGTTCTACTGCAGCCTCCTAGAGTGTTCTAAAGAACAACTAGAGCGCTAACAGTCCTACTTATTACAAAGGTATGGCACACCTGAAGCCATCTTGATTGGAATAAAGTGGTAACTCTTAAAACATTTAATTTAAAAAGAAACAACATGAGGGGGTATATTTTGCCATAGGAAGTATGATTAGTGCTGCAGAATGAAAAATTAGGGCACATTTTGAGTGACTTCTCAAATCCTTTTCTATTTCATTAAAACATTCTGGCATGCAGTCTCCCAAAATGGCCACCAGAGACAAAAGAGCCCAAATGTAGCCCAAATATCACCCAGATGTAGCCCAAGTATAGCCCAATGACAGAATGTCCCAGAGTGTTCTAAAGAACAACTAGAGCGCTAACAGTCCTACTTATTACAAAGGTATGGCACAACTGAAGCCATCTTGATTGGAATAAAGTGGTAACTCTTAAAACATTTAATTTAAAAAGAAACAACATGGGGGGGTATATTTTGCCATAGAAAGTATGATTAGTGCTGCAGAATGCAAAATTAGGGCACATTTTGAGTGACTTCTCAAATCCTTTTCTATTTCATTAAAACATTCTGACATGCAGTCTCCCAAAATGGCCACCAGAGACAAAAGAGCCCAAATGTAGCCCAAATATCACCCAGATGTAGCCCAAGTATAGCCCAATGACAGAATGTCCCAGAGTGTTCTAAAGAACAACTAGAGCGCTAACAGTCCTACTTATTACAAAGGTATAGCACACCTGGAGCCATCGTGATGGGAATAAAGTGGTAACTCTTAAAACATTTAATTTAAAAAGGAACAAAATGAGGGTGTATATTATGCAATAGAAGGTATTATTAGTGCTGCAGAAAGAAACATTAGGGCACTTTTTGAGTGACTTTTCAAATCCTCTTCTATTTCATTAAAAAATTCTGACATGCAGTCTCCCAAAATGGCCACCAGGGACAAAAGAGCCCAAATGTAGCCCAAATATCACCCAGATGTAGCCCAAGTATAGCCCAATGACAGAATGTCCCAGAGTGTTCTAAAGAACAACTAGAGCGCTAACAGTCCTACTTATTACAAAGTATGGCACACCTGAAGCCATCTTGATTGGAATAAAGTGGTAACTCTTAAAACATTTAATTTAAAAAGGAACAAAATGAGGGGGTATATTTTGCCATATGAATTATGATTAGTGCTGCAGAAAGAAAAATTAGGGCACATTTTGAGTGACTTCTCAAACCCTCTTCAATTTCATTAAAAAAAAGTCTGACATACAGTCTCCCAAGATGGCCACCAGAGACAAAAGAGCCTAAATGTAGCCCAAATATCACCCAGATGTACCCCAAGTATAGCCCAATGACAGAATGTCCCAGAGTGTTCTAAAGAACAACTAGAGCGCTAACAGTCTTACTTATGACAAAAGTATGGCACACCAGAAGCCATCTTGATTGGAATGAAGTGGTAAGTCTGAAAACACTCAATTTAAAAAGGAACAACATGAGGGGGTTAATTTTGCCATAGAAAGTATGATTAGTGCTTCAGAAAGAAAAATTAGGGATCATTTTGAGTGATTTCTCAAATCCTCTTCTATTTCATTAAAAAAATTCTGACATGCAGACTGAAACATGCACTTTGAATACCAGCAGCAGACGTCCCTGGTGAGCAGTAGCTTTACTACAGTGATCTAATGTGCAACTAGAGTGCTAACATTCAGAATTTATGGCAAATGTGTGACACATCTGAATGCCTTCTTGATGGAACCAAAGTAAACAAGCACTGAAAATGCAATAGATCTCGCCCTCGTTTAAGTTAAAGCCATTCTGTTTGTAATGAGGTGGCTTTTTAGCTTTGCTTTTATTAGTGTTTTTTCAACTTTCATGTAAATAACATGCATCTGTATGCATATAAGTATATGTATGCATGCATTTATGTTTGTATTTATATAGATATACAGATGATATATGTTTATATATGTATGTATATATATATATTCACTGAAAAAACCATAGGCTATAGACCATATATAGTTAGGAATTAGCATTTACAAAACCTTGAAAATTCACTGAAAAAACCATAGGTTATAGACCATATATAGTTAGGAATTCGCATTTACAAAACCTTATTTTACTCACACAAAACCATTGAAATTCCATATATAGTTAGTTGCACTAACTATATATCGCGCACCCGCAATCCACTGCTGATGATGTCACATAATACATTATTCATGACATGGTCAGTGACATCACTGATGACATCACTGATGACATCTCAAATGACATCACTGATGACATCACTGATGACAACATCCAGTGACTGTATGGTTCTGTAAAGTTAAAATATGTCTTACATATTGAAGAATGAGTGGATGTATAAGTGTCTGGATGAAGGATTTAGTAGGTGCATGACTGACTGTATGAGTGAGTGATTCAATGTGTCTCACTGAGTGCATGGGTTAGTGACTAAACTGTCTTAATTTGTGCATCATTATGTCTGTTGTTCTGTAAACTGTTGCATGTGTTGATAAGTAGCTATATGAGTAACTATATGGGTTATTGATTGGTTGCCCAAGTATTTGTATGGGAGACTGAGTGTGTGTGTGGGTGGCTGGGAGGTGTATGACTCTGTGCATAGATGTGTGAGCAGTTGATTCACTAGATGTATGGTTTCAAAAGTGCATGTGGAAACAGCTGTATGGGCGGTTGACTGTGTGCATGAGTGTATTGGTGAGTGAATGGATATCTCAGTGCTACATGTCAAAGTAAGTACATATGTAAAACACAGTACATGTGAGAGTTGACATATATAAATAACTGTGCATAAGAGCCAGTGAATGTGTGAGTGGCTGTATGGATCATTGTGAACTTGTATCAGGGATTGTATAAGAGAGTAAATATGTGTTAGTATATGTTTGAATAAGTAAAGTTTGTATAACTGTATAGTTGAGGAAATGGAGGTGTGATTGATTCTTTGCATGACTGACTAGGTGTGTGAGTAACTCCATGGATGAGTGACAGTCTGTGAGTGTCTGTTGACACTGATTGTATCTAAGGTTATATTAGAGTCTGAAGAGGTTCATCGTATTATCACATGAATGATATCATCAGTGATGTGATCAGTAATGTCAAATGAGATGTCATCAGTGATGTCATCAGTGATGTCATTTGAGATGTCATCAGTGATGTCATTTGAGATGTCATCAGTGATGTCATCAGTGATGTCAGTGATGTCACTGACCATGTCATGAATGATGTAATATGTGACATCATCAGCAGTGGATTGCGGGTGCGCGATATATAGTTAGTGCAACTAACTATATATGGAATTTCAATGGTTTTGTGTGAGTAAAATAAGGTTTTGTAAATGCGAATTCCTAACTATATATGGTCTATAACCTATGGTTTTTTCAGTGAATTTTCAAGGTTTTGTAAATGCTAATTCCTAACTATATATGGTCTATAACCTATGGTTTTTTCAGTGAATATATATATATATATTACCTACTGGCGGTCGCCAGTAGGTATATATAGTTAGGATTTTTTCTCTATGGGATTTTTGAAAATTCTATGTCTAATAACTTTGGCGTTTGTGGACGGAATTGGCTGAAATTTTCAGGAAAATGGTACATTTTGTTTCTGAGCAGCCCCTGACAATTTGGGGGGGTTTCATCAAGGGGGGGCTGGGAAAAAAGGGGGTCCCAAAACGCGTTTTTCCCATGTTAATTTCCATAGGGCGGTTGGCCTCACTTTTAGCTCGAACGGCTGAATGGATTTGCACGAAACTTGGCAAAATTGTAGGGACTGTTAGCCCGATGTGCCTTTGCTAGGTCTCAATATATGTGCTCCAGTGGATTTTGAGTAATTTAGGTTCAAAAAAGATATATATCTGGGCGGAGCCTAACCACACATCTGATCTGATTGGCTGCCAGCACTTCATCCAAGAAGTGTTGGCAGCCATCTTGGGACCAATATACATGATAGCACCTCATTAAAAAGCATTGTAGTTAATAGAGGGTTTTAGGACTTTAGTTACATTATAAATCATTTGTTGATGGTACCATACTCGTTTTAGGAATTGTGGTGGGTTCTAAGGTGATTTTACCATGTGAAAAAACCTTCTGCTGTGATATCATGAATATTGTTTGAAAGAAAACTAATATCTCATGATTTTCCCACAGTGGTTTGGAAGGGGATCTATAAGCTAAACTGAAAGCATATTTTCTGTAAATTCACATTATCTTTCTCAGTCATGTGAAAATGAAGTCTGACATTCTCAGTAAAACATGTACATCCAACAAGGACAGAGACTGTCAGTTGATTCCTTTGTGTTCTACTGCAGCCTCCTAGAGTGTTCTAAAGAACAACTAGAGCGCTAACAGTCCTACTTATTACAAAGGTATGGCACACCTGAAGCCATCTTGATTGGAATAAAGTGGTAACTCTTAAAACATTTAATTTAAAAAGAAACAACATGAGGGGGTATATTTTGCCATAGAAAGTATGATTAGTGCTGCAGAATGAAAAATTAGGGCACATTTTGAGTGACTTCTCAAATCCTTTTCTATTTCATTAAAACATTCTGACATGCAGTCTCCCAAAATGGCCACCAGAGACAAAAGAGCCCAAATGTAGCCCAAATATCACCCAGATGTAGCCCAAGTATAGCCCAATGACAGAATGTCCCAGAGTGTTCTAAAGAACAACTAGAGTGCTAACAGTCCTACTTATTACAAAGGTATGGCACACCTGAAGCCATCTTGATTGGAATAAAGTGGTAACTCTTAAAACATTTAATTTAAAAAGAAACAACATGAGGGGGTATATTTTGCCATAGAAAGTATGATTAGTGCTGCAGAATGAAAAATTAGGGCACATTTTGAGTGACTTCTCAAATCCTTTTCTATTTCATTAAAACATTCTGACATGCAGTCTCCCAAAATGGCCACCAGAGACAAAAGAGCCCAAATGTAGCCCAAATATCACCCAGATGTAGCCCAAGTATAGCCCAATGACAGAATGTCCCAGAGTGTTCTAAAGAACAACTAGAGCGCTAACAGTCCTACTTATTACAAAGGTATAGCACACCTGGAGCCATCGTGATTGGAATAAAGTGGTAACTCTTAAAACATTTAATTTAAAAAGGAACAAAATGAGGGGGTATTATTAGTGCTGCAGAAAGAAAAATTAGGGCACATTTTGAGTGACTTTTCAAATCCTCTTCTATTTCATTAAAAAATTCTGACATGCAGTCTCCCAAAATGGCCACCAGAGACAAAAGAGCCCAAATGTAGCCCGAATATCACCCAGATGTAGCCCAAGTATAGCCCAATGACAGAATGTCCCAGAGTTTTCTAAAGAACAACTAGAGCGCTAACAGTCCTACTTAGTACAAAGGTATGGCACACCTGAAGCCATCTTGATTGGAATAAAGTGGTAACTCTTAAAACATTTAATTTAAAAAGGAACAAAATGAGGGGGTATATTTTGCCATATGAATTATGATTAGTGCTGCAGAAAGAAAAATTAGGGCACATTTTGAGTGACTTCTCAAACCCTCTTCAATTTCATTAAAAAATTCCGACATACAGTCTCCCAAGATGGCCACCAAATATCACCCAGATGTACCCCACGTATAGCCCAATGACAGAATGTCCCAGAGTGTTCTAAAGAACAACTAGAGCGCTAACAGTCTTACTTATGACAAAAGTATGGCACACCAGAAGCCATCTTGATTGGAATGAAGTGGTAAGTCTGAAAACACTCAATTTAAAAAGGAACAACATGAGGGGGTTAATTTTGCCATATAAAGTATGATTAGTGCTTCAGAAAGAAAAATTAGGGATCATTTTGAGTGACTTCTCAAATCCTCTTCTATTTCATTAAAAAAATTCTGACATGCAGACTGAAACATGCACTTTGAATACCAGCAGCAGACGTCCCTGGTGAGCAGTAGCTTTACTACAGTGATCTAATGTGCAACTAGAGTGCTAACATTCAGAATTTATGGCAAATGTGTGACACATCTGAATGCCTTCTTGATGGAACCAAAGTAAACAAGCATTGAAAATGCAATAGATCTCGCCCTCGTTTAAGTTAAAGCCATTCTGTTTGTAATGAGGTGGCTTTTTAGCTTTGCTTTTATTAGTGTTTTTTCAACTTTCATGTAAATAACATGCATCTGTATGCATATAAGTATATGTATGCATGCATTTATGTTTGTATTTATATAGATATACAGATGATATATAATTATATATGTATGTATATATATATATTCACTGAAAAAACCATAGGCTATAGACCATATATAGTTAGGAATTAGCATTTACAAAACCTTGAAAATTCACTGAAAAAACCATAGGTTATAGACCATATATAGTTAGGAATTAGCATTTACAAAACCTTGAAAATTCACTGAAAAAACCATAGGTTATAGACCATATATAGTTAGGAATTCGCATTTACAAAACCTTATTTTACTCACACAAAACCATTGAAATTCCATATATAGTTAGTTGCACTAACTATATATCGCGCACCCGCAGTCCACTGCTGATGATGTCACATATTACATCATTCATGACATGGTCAGTGACATCACTGATGACATCACTGATGACATCTCAAATTACATCACTGATGACATCACTGATGACAACATCCAGTGACTGTATGTTTCTGTAAAGTTAAAATATGTCTTACATATTGAAGAATGAGTGGATGTATAAGTGTCTGGATGAAGGATTTAGTAGGTGCATGACTGACTGTATGAGTGAGTGATTAAATGTGTCTCACTGAATGAATGGGTTAGTGACTAAACTGTCTTAATTTGTGCATCATTATGTCTGTTGTTCTGTAAACTGTTGCATGTGTTGATAAGTAGCTATATGAGTAACTATATGGGTTATTGATTGGTTGCCCAAGTATTTGTATGGGAGACTGAGTGTGTGTGTGGGTGGCTGGGAGGTGTATGACTCTGCGCATAGATGTGTGAGCAGTTGATTCACTAGATGTATGGTTTCAAAAGTGCATGTGGAAACAGCTGTATGGGCGGTTGACTGTGTGCATGAGTGTATTGGTGAGTGAATGGATATCTCAGTGCTACATGTCAAAGTAAGTACATATGTAAAACACAGTACATGTGAGAGTTGACATATATAAATAACTGTGCATAAGAGCCAGTGAATGTGTGAGTGGCTGTATGGATCATTGTGAACTTGTATCAGGGATTGTATAAGAGAGTAAATATGTGTTAGTATATGTTTGAATAAGTAAAGTTTGTATAACTGTATAGTTGAGGAAATGGAGGTGTGATTGATTCTTTGCATGACTGACTAGGTGTGTGAGTAACTCCATGGATGAGTGACAGTCTGCGAGTGTCTGTTTACACTGATTGTATCTAAGGTTATATTAGAGTCTGAAGAGGTTCATCGTATTATCACATGAATGATATCATCAGTGATGTGATCAGTAATGTCAAATGAGATGTCATCAGTGATGTCATCAGTGATGTCATTTGAGATGTCATCAGTGATGTCATTTGAGATGTCATCAGTGATGTCATCAGTGATGTCACTGACCATGTCATGAATGATGTAATATGTGACATCATCAGCAGTGGATTGCGGGTGCGCGATATATAGTTAGTGCAACTAACTATATATAGAATTTCAATGGTTTTGTGTGAGTAAAATAAGGTTTTGTAAATGCGAATTCCTAACTATATATGGTCTATAACCTATGGTTTTTTCAGTGAATTTTCAAGGTTTTGTAAATGCTAATTCCTAACTATATATGGTCTATAACCTATGGTTTTTTCAGTGAATATATATAGATATATATATTACCTACTGGCGGTCGCCAGTAGGTATATATAGTTAGGATTTTTTCTCTATGGGATTTTTGAAAATTCTATGTCTAATAACTTTGGCGTTTGTGGACGGAATTGGCTGAAATTTTCAGGAAAATGGAACATGTTGTTTCTGAGCAGCCCCTGACAATTTGGGGGGGTTTCATCAAGAGGGGGCCGAGAAAAAAGGGGGGTCCCAAAACACGTTTTTCCCATGTTAATTTCCATAGGGCGGTTGGCCTCACTTTTAGCTCGAACGGCTGAATGGATTTGCACGAAACTTGGCAAAATTGTAGGGGCTGTTAGCCCGATGTGCCTTTGCTAGGTCTCAATATATGTGCTCCAGTGGATTTTGAGTAATTTAGGTTCAAAAAAAGATATATATCTGGGCGGAGCCTAACCACACATCTGATCTGATTGGCTGTCAGCACTTCATCCAAGAAGTGTTGGCAGCCATCTTGGGACCAATATACATGATAGCACCTCATTAAAAAGCATTGTAGTTAATAGAGAGTTTTAGGACTTTAGTTACATTATAAATCATTTGTTGATGGTACCAAACTCGTTTTAGGAATTGTGGTGGGTTCTAAGGTGATTTTACCATGTGAAAAAACCTTCTGCTGTGATATCATGAATATTGCTTGAAAGAAAACTAATATCTCATGATTTTCCCACAGTGGTTTGGAAGGGGATCTATAAGCTAAACTGAAAGCATATTTTCTGTAAATTCACATTATCTTTCTCAGTCATGTGAAAATGAAGTCTGACATTCTCAGTAAAACATGTACATCCAACAAGGACAGAGACTGTCAGTTGATTCCTTTGTGTTCTACTGCAGCCTCCTAGAGTGTTCTAAAGAACAACTAGAGCGCTAATAGTCCTACTTATTACAAAGGTATGGCACACCTGAAGCCATCTTGATTGGAATAAAGTGGTAACTCTTAAAACATTTAATTTAAAAAGAAACAACATGAGGGGGTATATTTTGCCATAGAAAGTATGATTAGTGCTGCAGAATGAAAAATTAGGGCACATTTTGAGTGACTTCTCAAATCCTTTTCTATTTCATTAAAACATTCTGACATGCAGTCTCCCAAAATGGCCACCAGAGACAAAAGAGCCCAAATGTAGCCCAAATATCACCCAGATGTAGCCCAAGTATAGCCCAAAGACAGAATGTCCCAGAGTGTTCTAAAGAACAACTAGAGCGCTAACAGTCCTACTTATTACAAAGGTATGGCACACCTGAAGCCATCTTGATTGGAATAAAGTGGTAACTCTTAAAACATTTAATTTAAAAAGAAACAACATGAGGGGTATATTTTGCCATAGAAAGTATGATTAGTGCTGCAGAATGAAAAATTAGGGCACATTTTGAGTGACTTCTCAAATCCTTTTCTATTTCATTAAAACATTCTGACATGCAGTCTCCCAAAATGGCCACCAGAGACAAAAGAGCCCAAATGTAGCCCAAATATCACCCAGATGTAGCCCAAGTATAGCCCAATGACAGAATGTCCCAGAGTGTTCTAAAGAACAACTAGAGCGCTAACAGTCATACTTATTACAACGGTATAGCACACCTGGAGCCATCGTGATGGGAATAAAGTGGTAACTCTTAAAACATTTAATTTAAAAAGGAACAAAATGAGGGGGTATTATTAGTGCTGCAGAAAGAAAAATTAGGGCACATTTTGAGTGACTTTTCAAATCCTCTTCTATTTCATTAAAAAATTCTGACATGCAGTCTCCCAAAATGGCCACCAGAGACAAAAGAGCCCAAATGTAGCCCAAATATCACCCAGATGTAGCCCAAGTATAGCCCAATGACAGAATGTCCCAGAGTGTTCTAAAGAACAACTAGAGCGCTAACAGTCCTACTTATTACAAAGGTATGGCACACCTGAAGCCATCTTGATTGGAATAAAGTGGTAACTCTTAAAACATTTAATTTAAAAAGGAACAAAATGAGGGGGTATATTTTGCCATATGAATTATGATTAGTGCTGCAGAAAGAAAAATTAGGGCACATTTTGAGTGACTTCTCAAACCCTCTTCAATTTCATTAAAAAATTCTGACATACAGTCTCCCAAGATGGCCACCAGAGACAAAAGAGCCTAAATGTAGCCCAAATATCACCCAGATGTACCCCAAGTATAGCCCAATGACAGAATGTCCCAGAGTGTTCTAAAGAACAACTAGAGCGCTAACAGTCTTACTTATGACAAAAGTATGGCACACCAGAAGCCATCTTGATTGGAATGAAATGGTAAGTCTGAAAACACTCAATTTAAAAAGGAACAACATGAGGGGGTTAATTTTGCCATAGAAAGTATGATTAGTGCTTCAGAAAGAAAAATTAGGGATCATTTTGAGTGACTTCTCAAATCCTCTTCTATTTCATTAAAAAAATTCTGACATGCAGACTGAAACATGCACTTTGAATACCAGCAGCAGACGTCCCTGGTGAGCAGTAGCTTTACTACAGTGATCTAATGTGCAACTAGAGTGCTAACATTCAGAATTTATGGCAAATGTGTGACACATCTGAATGCCTTCTTGATGGAACCAAAGTAAACAAGCATTGAAAATGCAATAGATCTCGCCCTCGTTTAAGTTAAAGCCATTCTGTTTGTAATGAGGTGGCTTTTTAGCTTTGCTTTTATTAGTGTTTTTTCAACTTTCATGTAAATAACATGCATCTGTATGCATATAAGTATATGTATGCATGCATTTATGTTTGTATTTATATAGATATACAGATGATATATGTTTATATATGTATATTACCTACTGGCGGTCGCCAGTAGGTATATATAGTTAGGATTTTTTCTCTATGGGACTTTTGAAAATTCTATGCCTAATAACTTTGGCGTTTGTGGACGGAATTGGCTGAAATTTTCAGGAAATCGCACATTTTGTTTCTGAGCAGCCCTTGAAAATTTGGGGGGGTTTTGTGGAGGGGGGGCCGAGAAAAAAGGGGGGTCCCAAAACGCGTTTTTCCCATGTTAATTTCCATAGGGCGGTTGGACTCACTTTTAGCCCGAACGGCTGAATGGATTTTCACGAAACTTGGCAAAATTGTAGGGACTGTTAGCCCGATGTGCCTTTGCTAGGTCTCAATATATGTGCTTCAGTGGATTTTGAGAAATTAACGTTTAAATCAAGATATATATCTGTAACAGCGCTCCGGGCAGCTATCCGGTTAGCGAACCTTTCGCGTAACGGTACTTTGCGATGAGAAGCTGATTGGCCCTCCGGTGTCTGTCAACATTCTAAACAGTCCGGAGCGGCCGCCATCTTGTCTCTCGGTAGGATCGAGAGACAAGAGGAGGGCAAAACAAAGGGGGAAATTACCATAAGGGGGCATAGTAGATCCTCGTTGACCCCCTAGGTTTTATGTGGAGGTTTTAAAAGGGCCTAGGAGGGTCCAAAAAAAAAAAAAAAAAATTTTTTTTTGCGTGGTAAGCGCCAAGTTCGCGGACCGGAAAGCGTTCTGGGCAGCGAACTTTATGGATAAAAGAATGAAAGACTTTTCTAATACTGTATGTTAATTGTTTGTTGTTTTTCTTGTTTTTAAGCAATTATTTATTATTGTGATTGTGTTTCAAAATTTAATAACATTTCTAACATTTAACTAGTTTATGAATTACATATAAAAATGATTAAAGACTCAAACAATTTTTTAATATTACATACAATTTTATTTTTCGGATTGTTTTTCAAAATTTAATACAACGTCTAGCATTTCACTGTCTGATATGTGTTCTTGTTCAGTGAACATAAGTTCCAACATTTGACCGTCATCATAATGAAGTAAATGATCCACAGATTCTATACATTGAACTAATTCATGGTCCCGTGATTCATCCATGAAATCTGAGTCATCATTGTCCTCAATAACTTTTTCTGTGTTGTTCTCCAGAACAATTTCGAAGGAAACATTCTGCTCACCTTCCATTTTATTGCTGTAATTTGCATAAAAAATAAATATATCAGTAGAGATAGGGCACTGTTGGGTTTAAGTTCAGACAGGCACTTGTGAGTTTATAACAGAGAAGTAATCTATGGGCACTGTATGGTTTCAGGCGTGAAGTAGTACTATTAAAAAGTGCCTGTGAAGAAGCCTAAGTAAATTCATAATTATACCACAGAAACCTAAATCAGTCCATAATTATAATAAAGAAGCCTTTCTGAATGTCTAACTCTTACAGAGGGATAGTATATAACTATCTGAAAAAGTTTACCATATTTACTTATAGTGCACAATATACTTCAGTTTTAAAAATAACAACTTACCTTTAGAAACAAGTAGATGTTATTAGTGATATTCTAAATGATATATACAACAACAAGTAGTAGTCAAAATGGCTGTGTTTCCTTCTCTCCCTTTATATATATACAGGTATATAACCAATCAAATGTCAGGTAATAAAAGTAGAAAATGAAAGTAACATTTTCATTGGTTGTCAATTCCAACAATTCAGATGTGTTTTGTGAAGTTATTTACCTCACGGTACTTGGAGAGGTCTACAGGCTAAATGGCTAAATGGAATTTCAATAAAATTTGTGAGAATGGAAGAGATTGTTATGTAGTATGAGCTAATCTATATTTGGTGAGAGTGTCTCTAGTCGTTTTTCTGTAAATTACTTTCCCGCCTTTTTTTAGGACCGCTTTCCGGGAAGCGGCTCGGTTAGCGAACCTTAAGCGTCTCGGGAGTCCACCATTTTGTGTTTCGGTCGCATTAAGATACAAGATGGAGGGCAAATAATGTTTAGAATGGGTAGAAGGGGTCATGGTAGACTTATCTTGACCCCCTAGGTTTTCTGAGCGTGGCTGAGGAGGCTTATATGTGCGAATTTTGTCGAAAATTAGTGAAAAAAGTTAGAGAAAAATAATAATTGTGAGTGATCAGATGTAGGGTAGCTCTGAGAAGAGCTTTTGGGTTTATGGTACATTTAGGTACTTATAAGTAGGTACCAATGCACAGTCTTAAATTCAGAATGAAAATTCTGTTGCCCTCATCTGAGAAGTGAACTCCATCTCCTCTGTAGATATCTTGCATGTAGTAACGCAAGTTATTGTTGTACAGAGAGCCCATTCCATGGTCTCTCATGTAAGCTGAAACAGATTTGTTTACATGCTTCCTCGCTTTCTCAATTTGTGGACAAAATTGGTTGGACCACCTCCATTTCTGTCTTTGGCATATATTGGAATATACCAAGGCAGTTTGAGGAAAAAGTGCCATTAATTGCTCAAAGATGTCCTTTAAAAGCATTTCCAGACCTACCCCTGTCAAAGTGCCCAAATCATTACCTCCACAGTGCACTATTAACAGGTCAGGTTTTGGCAAATGCATAAAGGTTTTCACCAATGGTATCAATTGGTGACATTTTAATCCTCTTTGGCCCAACCACTTAATTTCCACATCTTGTAAATTGAGGTTAGGTAAATTTCTGCTCTCAGCATACCTTTGAGCCCAGTGGATGTAACTATGTCCAACAATCCAGACCTTAAACATGGTGGGAGAAGGTTGTTCTGCAGTCAGATGAAGTGTGGTAATGAAAGGGCAGTTGAAACAGTAGGAGTTTCTAAAGAAAAAAAACTGTGGATTTACAATGCTAATGATTCATTAGCAGTGATTGGTGCATTTCCATTTCTGAAAACAGAAAATTAGGGTGGATGGATGTGTTCTTTGAAAGATGTAATTTGAATGGTCAAGGAAGAAACATTTATTGAAAGATTGCTCTGGATACGCAGGTGCACTGAGAGTTCAGAGTTCAATTGAAACATTGTTGTGTGAATTTGCAAACATGAGAGGTCTTCCAGGAGGTGGTTGCTATGGAAACAAGGGAGAGAGGGCAGAGGGGGGAAGGGTTTTGATTTGAAAAAAGTGAGGGAAGAGGTATGATTGGCTAATATGAGAGATATGTGAAATGAATATCTGTATTTCTGTGCTTTCAATAGCTGCAGCCTTTGGAGTGCATCCTTTTTCTTCTGCTGAAGACAATTTGGTGTATTTCTGAGACTGTTTTCAAAACTCAAACAATATTTGCTAAGGTGAGAAAAGATTTATTTAATTTAGATAGAGAATAGTATGATTTAAGGAGAAAATGATGAAGAAAGCTGTGTTTTTAAAATGTGGTTTTGTCTCTAGTGATATAGTAATAGAATTAGTTTTATAGAGAAATTGTAATTGCATATTTGGTGTAACATTCTGGCATGCAGTAACACAAGGTATTGTGGTATATGGAGCCCATTCCATGGTTTGTTATGTAAGCTGAAACAGATATGTTGTTTTTAAAAACGATTTAAGAAATCAATTTATGTGCGCAGAGCGGTTTTTAGCCATGTTATCCAATGGAAGGTGGATAACATGGCTAAGAGCATTTGCTGGATAATGCATGAATATCGCTGACTTTTCAGCGATATTCATGCATTGCGGCCGATGTGCGGCGATAATTTTTGTCTCTAAACAATTAAAACGAAGCACAAAATGGCGAATTCCCGTTTCGCTACCAGTTTGCGGCCCAGTTTGCGGCCCGTGAAGCGCTTCTACCGTGAAAAATCATTTTTTTTTTATTTTCCCCACGGGACCCTTAAATAACCCCAACAACATTCCTAGGGGGTCAAGAGGGGTATACCTTGCCCCCTTTCAATAAATTCCCCCTTCGTTTTTCACCTCTTCTTCTCTCTCGATCCTACCGAGAGATAAGATGGCGGCCGCTCCGGACTATTTAGAATGTTGACAGACACCGGAGAGCCAATCAGCTTTCTGTTATCCAATGGAAGGTGGATAACATGGCTAAGAGCATTTGGTGGATAATGCATGAATATTGCTGACTTTTCTGCGATGTTATGTTTACCTTTTTAAATGGAAAGTGTTCCTCTTGGGGCAAGTGTCTTGTAAATACGCTCCCATTTGCGCTTGGCAAATTTAGATTTTGATTATGGGAGTTACCTAGCCATGTTAATAGTGTCCCAAAAATGGTGCTAGGGCATTCCAGAAAACACTTTCATGTGTCTCAAGGACATTTTTAGTCATTTCTTCATGAATGCAGGTATACAATTGATTTATATGCTGTGTTTAAAAACGAATTTTGAAAACAATTAAATTTCAGGATATGTACTGTTAGAGCTTCATAGGTTGTTTGGGGTCATATTTAGAAGGCATTTTAGTGTTTTTGATGTTATTTTTCCCTTTTTAAATGGAAAGCGTTCCTCATGGGGCCCTGAGCAGTTCTTAGCCATGTTATTTAATAGGAAGTGGATAACATGGCTAAGAGCATTTGCTGGAAAATGTATGAATACCGCTGATTTTTCTGCGATATTCATGCATTGCGGCCGTTTTTTTTCACATTTGCAAGCACTTCTTAGCCATGTTATCCAATGGGAGGTGGATAACATGGTTAAGAGCATTTGCTTCAAAGGTTGTTTGGGGTTATACACCATTTTTGGGAAATTATTAACATGCCTATCTAACTCCCATAATCAAAATCTAAATTTGCCAACTGCAGGTGGGAGTGTATTTACAATAAATTTGCACCATGAACAACGTAAAATAGCATACTAGACACTCAAATGCCTTATAAATATGACCCAAAACATCTTATGAAGCACTAGTAGTGCATATTTCCAGAAATGTATTGGTTTTCATTTAATGATTTACTTCATTGGTAGGCCTTCACATGTTTTTTTACCTTGTTTTTTTTCAGTGATAATCTTATCTGCAACCATGTGTTGGCCTCACCTCAAAAAAACAAAACAGGTGATGGACTGAATGTGGATCAATGACACACATTCACCCCAGTCTAAAGATCTGGGCCTAAACAAATCTTTAGATAGGCTACATCTTATCGTCATCCTGAATTAATGATTTAAAATATTAGGGAGTGATTTATGAGTGTTGTATGCCTGTTTTATACCATTGAGTGTCATTTTTGTGATGCAGTGCTGGTGGAAAATATTTGCTATGTTAAATAATTAGTACGGCATTAAGTTTTAGATGACTGTTATTTATTTACTGTTTGGTAATAGTGGTTAATAACATTTTATATTATATTTTTCCACAGATTCAACTGCAGATTCTTTCATAGTTTGTAAAATGCCTTCCAAAAGTAGAATAAGAAAGGCTAGAAAACGTCAAAGACAGCAGGATGATGTTTTATTGCAGCAGTCCTCTTCCCTAAATACTTGTCAAAACACCAAGAAAGGTCCGGGTAAGAGCACGAAATCATTCTTAAGAAATATTTGCAGTAAAAAAAGTTTTGCTCAAAAAAATGTTTCAGTTCACAAAAAGAAAAGTAATTTAAATGGAAAGGAGAGACCCATCACAAATGTTACTGGTAGAGGAAGAGATAACTCTGTGCATGATAGTAGAAGGAAACAACAGTTTAGGGACATTCGAAATCGAATGTTCCGTAATAGGATATTAGTTAATTTATTGAAAAATATTAAAAAGAAAGGCCAACAGAAAGCGGCATTTTATAAGAAGAAGAAAAATGTAGAGAAAATTATTGATCATGCTTTTGAAATTAAGCGAAAGTTGTTTATTTTGGTAATCAATAGAATTAGGAAACTAAGCAAGGTAATTTCTGATTTCAAAACAAAAAGTAGATGGAAGAGAGTAGTAAATCGTACTAACTTTTGTGAAGTTTTTTCCGGAGAATGGATGCATAGTTCAAGTTCTGAGGCATTTTTTAATGAGGAGAGTTATTTTCAGGATAATGATTTGGTGCATGCAGTTGACATCAGTGGTCGAGCTTATGAAGTGAAGGATGGTTGTCCAGTTGAAAAAGAACAACTTGTGACAACAGAGACAGAAGAGGCGCTAAGTGATGAGGTTTTAGGAAGACGTCCTAAGGGTCCTGTGTACATTTGGAAGTGTAGTTCTATTTGCAGTGTGCGACAGGTTTCCATCAATTTGCTTTGTGATTTTATACGGACATTTAATAAGAAAAGTTTGAAGCAGAAAATGAAGTTGTTGCAAGATTTAGATCCTTGCAGAGTGAGACAAATGACAGGTTTGCGTGGTCATTCACTGGCTTGTCTTTCCAGGAGAGTATGCCAGAGTGTTTTTCATCATTTCAGGATGCTAGCAGTGCATCATAATAAAGTGAGAAAATTAGTGAGAATGTTGTATTATGCTAAGAGTCCAGCAATTATGCTTAAACAATTATGTGCTGCTCTTTTGCATGGTTCTGAAATAGATGTGAAGAATATTTGTGAAGAAATTGAGTTTTGTTACTTTGGTAGTAAAGATGAGAATGTTCAAATTGACCCAGAAGTAGAGGGTAATGTGGAAGATAATGTACAGGTTTCCAGTACAGATAATTTTCAGAAGGAAATTGCCACGTTTCAGATGAAATCAAGTGAGAGGCCTAATTTCACTTGTGTATGTTGTCGACGCACTTATTATAAGAATCAGACTAAGGTAGTGGATTTATATGCAAAAAGTGAAAGGGAAAATAATAGTGAATGGAAGGATTTTGCCACATACTTGATGGTAGAAAATTATTTTGATTTGGGATCGGATCAACGTGTGTGTACTTATTGTTGTAATAAATTAAACCAAAACCAGATGCCTGCTAGGGCAGTTCATAATAATCTGGAATTGGTTGAGATTCCTTCTGAATTGAAGGATTTAAATACTTATGAATCTATTTTGATTCAAAGTATCCATCCCTTTCAGGCTATTGTAAGAATGGAGCCAAAGACAGGGAAGTTGCCTCCAGCAGATTTACAGAGAGGATTAAAGGGAAGAGTTGTTTATTTGCCTCTAGATTTGAACAAAAACATTAATACAATTGGAATAGAAGAAGTGGAAGAGGAACCTATGGTTATCTTGGTTAATGGGGTTCCGACAAAGAATAAGAAAATATGGCAAGATTTAGTGGATGTTAGGAAAGTCAAAAAGGCAACAGTGTATTTGAAGAAAAATAATAAGTACTATAAGAATGTATATGTTGCAGAAGAGGAAGTAAGTGATGAAGAGGATAGCGATTTGTGTGCTGGCCAAATTGAGAAAGTAGAGGCCTCTAAAAGTGAAGAAATATATGAACATTATAGTGTTCATCCTTTGCATTCCAATGAAGTCATGGGGAATGCTATTGAGTTGTTTCAAATGAAACAAGCCAAAGGGAGTCCCATTAGTGTTTGGGAGGAAAGTTTGGAAGCTCGGTGTTTCCCACAGCTATTTCCCACAGGTCAAGGAGGAAGATATGATGAGCGACCTCATCAAATTCCTGCGTCTGAATACCGGACTTTACGATTGTATGCAGCAGATCCTAGGTTTCGGCAATGCATTCCCTATTTGTTTCATCTCCTGTTTGAAAACGATCTGTCTGGACTGTCATATGCAGTGAACCACATCTTAAAAAGTGGTATACAGATGCGAAACATCTCGGCAAGTGACTTTATGCATAAAGTCAATGTCCAAGACAGTATTTTGGATTCTCACTTAATTAATCTCATGGCGTGTCAGCGTGGTACTAATGAGTACTGGTACCGTCGTCATGGTGATTTAAAATGTATGCTGAGGAACTTAGGAACTCCAACATGGTTCCTCACTCTGAGCTGTGCCGAGTATGGCTGGGAAGACTTACTTGAATTTCTACGAGAGGCAAATGGAAATATTGAAAACATTGAATTCAAGACACCTGGAGAACTGTGTTCTTTGGATCCAGTGAATGTATGCAGGTACTTCAATCATATATTTGAAGCTATGATGTCTTTCATCACAAATAAAAAGAATCCACCTCTTGGAGAGGTGTTGGATTTCTTCTGGAGAAAGGAGTACCAAGCAAGAGGTGCCCCTCATATACATATGTTGTTGTGGATCAAGGATGCACCTAAATTTGGAACAGATCCGGATGACTTAGTGATGAATTTCATCGAACAGTATTCTACGTGTGCTGTTCCAAACGCAACGGAGAAGAAAAGTCTAAGAGAACAAGTTCTACGTTTCCAAAGCCATCGTTGTGGAAAGTACTGTCGTCGTAAATTCAGAAACAAGGACAAGTTCTACACCAAATGTCGTTTCAACTTTCCACGACCGGTGATTTCTAAAGGAAGAGTGAACAGTTTGATGTCTTCGCTGCGACATAATGTGACGAGGAAATCACCCAAAAATACATACAATTTGAAAAGGAACGAAGAGTCCAAGTACATCAATGACTACAACCCAGTGATTTTGTCCATGTGGAATGCTAACATGGATATACAGTTTGTGGCTGACAACTGTATGGCTGTGGCTCGGTATGTGACATCTTACATCACCAAAAAAGAAAAGACCGAACTGAAGGATATGTGGGAGGATATTTCTCATGAAAAGAGCCTCAGCAAGAAGTTGTACAGTTTCAGTCTGAAGATGTTGTCGCATCGAGAAATCGGAGCTTACGAATGTTCTGACCGGTTGTCTTCAGCAAGTCTCTATGCCAAATCCAGGAGTCTCGTTTGGGCGAGTCTTGGTCTTGCTGCAACGCGAAATCGAGTTCTAAAACCTGTCCGGGAAATTGAGTATTTGGCGGAAAAGGAACCAAACAGTACCGACATTTTGAAGACCAACATGTTGGATACATATTATCCAAATCGAAGCAGTCACCTTGAGAATGTTTGTCTATATGAGGTTCTCCAAAATTATATATTCAAGAGGAACATCAAAGAAGATATTGAGAAAGGAGTGTATGCTGTAATTGGAAGTGAGGGATGCCTGGTCAAGCAAAGAAAATGCCAATTAGTAAACCATCGAAAATTGAGTGGTGAATCTCCAGCAAAAAAGGAGTTTTTTTATTTAGCACTTTTGCAACTTTTCAAGCCTTGGCGTGCAGAAGAGGAACTGCTTGGAGATTTCCTCTGTTACGAAGACTCTTTCAATGCAGCCAAGGAGTCCATAGAATGTCCTGCTTTTTCTAAATATCAAGAAATGCTAACTTTGGAAATTGAGCAGGAAGCAACGATTGCAGCCGAGATTGCCAGAGACAGTTCTCAGGACAGTCAGAGTTCTGTTTCATTGAGTCAAGATCCACTTGGAGGACCTATTATCGAAAATGAAGCTGCCACTGCTATGAATGAAGTGGAAAGAGCCATGGCACATGCTCAGGAGGATTCAGTTAACTTAGAAGACTTGGAAAAACAACTCAACGTTGAGCAGAGGAAAATATATGATGAAGTTACCACGGAAATTGAGCACGGATTAAGTCATGAGAAGAACAAGTGCTCATGTACATCGTTGAAGCCTGTCCGACTGTACGTGAGTGGAGAAGCGGGAACTGGAAAAAGTTTCCTCATTAAAGCAATCGCTTGTTATTTGCAGGAAAGGACTGAGTCATCGCTGTCTTGTGTTGTCACCGCTCCTACTGGACTGGCAGCACATAACATTAAAGGTATTACTTTGCATCGTCTACTGATGCTGCCGGTGGAGCATGACAACAAATTACAATACAACAAGTTATCTGGAGATGCTTGCTGTGAAGTTTCAAGAGTCTTGAGGAAAATGAAACTACTTATCATTGACGAAGTAAGCATGGTTTCCAATGTCATGCTTGCCTTTGTGCATTTGAGAATGCAAGAAGTACTTAAAACTGAATATGATGTGTTATTTGGTGGGAAACACATCATTGTTTTCGGAGATCTTCTGCAGCTGACACCAGTAAAAGGTCAACCTGTGTTCAAAATACTCACGCATGAAGATACCAGGAAGTGCCTAGGGAGCATTGGCAACGTCAATATATGGTTAAACTTCAATTATGCAGAACTGCTTTAAAATATGCGTCAGGCAAAGGATGAAGATTACAAGAATATTCTACAAGATATTAGAATTGGAAAAGTGACAGAGCATGGGAAAGAAGCTTTAAATGCACGATTACTGTCAAATTTATATCCCAAACAAGAGATTGTGCCTGAGAATATTTTTCAGAAAATTACTGAGAAGAAATCCGGGATATGTCTCATGCCAACTCTTGCAGAATGTGCCATCTTCAACAACAAAATGTTGAATTTAGAAAAGCAAGAGATTGTGAAACTTGAAGCTATCGACAAATTAGAGCATATGGGATCAACAATTATTTTGTCAGACAATTTGAAATCAAAATTGGATTCATTAGAGAAGACTATATCTAAAACAGCGGGTTTTGAAAAGACTTTGAATGTATGTTTAAATTGCCGAATTATTTTGAGAAGGAATTTACATGTAGAAAGAGGTCTGGTAAACGGATCAATGGGTAATGTTGTTGATTTTGAGAAATACAGATATAGAGATGGAATAGAATTTTTAAGAATTAAATTTGATGGCATTGAGGAAGTACAGCAAATTGGTCGTTGTTCTGCTAGGTTTTTGCTTGTTAAAGATTTATATGTTCGCCGTAAACAGTTTCCTGTTTGCTTGGCATATGCGGTGACAATCCATAAATCGCAAGGTTTAAGTGTAGACTGTGCATTGGTGAATATTGGCAGTTCTGTGTTCAAGGAGGGTATGGCATATGTGGCATTGTCACGAGTTAGAACTTTATCGGGATTGTACTTGATTGACTGTGATGTCACAAACATTTGTGCGGATCTAGATTGTGTTAAGGAATACAATAGGTTAAGAAGAGAGTATGCGCCACATTTGCCTCAATATCCTTTGTTTGAGAAACGTGTGGTAGGCCGCAAACGTAGAAATAGCAGTAATAGTAGGGAGGTTGTTGCAAAAAGACTAAAAGTCAATGAACCGAAAATTGTTAGCAGAAAGAAAGTGGATTCTGTTGAAGATGTTGTCGGTTTTCAATTTGAAAACAGTTCTGGTGTCAACTGCTATGCAAATGTAGTGGTTAATGTTCTCTTTTCACTAGAGAGTTTAAAAGAACAGATTCTGTTGAATTCTGAACAAATTTTATGCTGTTTGTTGAATTCTGTTTTCGAGAAATGTAGCACTGATCGAACAAAAGTAGAAAGTGTGTCTGAAGTTCGTTATCTTTTAGATGAATGTTCAGGTCAAACAGACTTCTCTGAAAATAATCAGCAAGATTGTCAGGAGTTTTTAATGTATATGCTTGATATATTGCAAGTTGAGGGTGTAGATGTAGATCACCTGTTTGGGCTTTCTTATCAATGGCAGCATGACTGCGAGAATTGTAGGGTATCAAGTACTACTAGTGTAGACTCAGAAAGATTTATATACTTAACTTTGCCAGACAGTAAATCAGTCTCCTTTAATAAGCTAGTAAATGCAGCGGATCACAACATGCAGTGTAGCCAATGTAAATCTGAAATGATGTCAACATTACTTATACGTAGATATGGACAGTATGTCATTTTAATGATCCAACGATGTAGGCCTGATGGATCAAAATTGTCAACTTTAATAAAAAATTTTGTGGCTTCTCAGCTTTCAATATCAGGAAGGACTTTTGTAACTGTAGCAATTATCTATCACGATGGTCCTTCAACAACTTCAGGACATTATACAGCTTATTTAAAGTCTCGAAATGGCTGGTCATTCTGCAATGATTCCGTTGTAAGTTTCAAAAAAAAATTGCCGTTTGACCTTAAAAATTCTTACCTGGTGTTTTTAAAACCAAAATTTTAAAGAAAGAATCTCGAGATTTCCTGTGAAGAATTGGAAAAGGTTCATCAAGTTGAGGGAATGTAAGTCTGCAATGCTGTCTAGATTATTGGTCCAAAACTTTTAATTATAATGTTATTTTGTAAAATCCGACTATATAAACCTGATGCAAGTAAGTCTGCTTCATAGTAAGCAGTATCAGTGTCATAGGAAAAGGAGAACATGAGTGACAAAGAAGAGTAAGATATTAGTAGTCCAGGATTGTGAAAATAATCTCAAATGTTTTCTTTTTGCAAGTTGCGAAAATAGAAAATGTCGGGATTTGATTGGAAGAATTACAAGACTTGCGAATCGCGGCAACATGATTTGGCCTAGTGGAAACATGTGATAGAATGAGAGAAGTCTTTTTTTCTATGTAACATATTTTTCGTATCGATGGAGGTTTTCTTTCAGAAAGTGGCGGGCTGAAAATATTTATAGCACAATAGAGTGGATGCTGTTCATAGGAGATCCTTCGACGTCATTGAAAGTAAGTTAATTTTAAGGAGTTTTGAAATCAGATTTCTTAGGTTGTATGGGTTTTTTAAACACAGTCATTTTGATTGTGTTTTTTTTTCCCCGCTGTTACATGATGAATATCTTCAAGTCACTGATTTAAGTGAAATTTGATACATTCTGAGAACAGCAAAAATAAACCATTTAACATGTATAATTAATGTTCTTCTGTTTGTACTTATGATATACATTTAGAAATGTGAGGTAGATATGGAAAAACTGAGTCTTTTGTAAGTGTCAATTTTAATGCTTATAGTGCTGTATTTCCGGGTACTGTTTTTTTTAAAAGGAATAGGCCTCACCTCAAAGAAAGCTCTTCAAAGCAGACATCTTATTTGCATCCTGAAACTATCATTTAAAATATTAGAGACAATTTTATGATGGCTTTACATCTTCAACATCAAGATACAGTTTTTTGTAAAATATATATATTTAGGATTGTGTAGGGGACGTAGAGAAGCAGAGACTTCTGTAAATGTCAAAGTTGTTGAAAAACTGTTTGTTCTTGAACCTTTTCCCTTGTCTTTTCTAATTTTTAAGTACATGTTTTAATATTTTTGGAAATGTTTGTTCTCTGTTTTACAGATTGAAAGTATGAAAAAATATTTTAAAAAGGTAACAAGAATTATAAGGTAAATGTTTTCTACTCTTTTTACCCGCAATGCACTGCTGATGATGTCACTGACACTATCGCTCATTTACTCTCTATAGCTGTCTTTCTTTTTACATTATTCTCTGTTTACTTCCCTTATACTAACTCTTCTTTTTTAAAAAAAAATATTTTTTTAGTTCGCTTAAAGTTCGCGAACCGGTCAGCGAACTTGAAGCGAACCAAAAGAAATAGAGCTTGCCAGAGTGATAAACATTCTAGCAATTTTATTTGAAAGGGGAGGTAGTTCTGAAAAGAACTTTTTTTTTTGTTTTTGTTGTTTTATATATATATTTTTTTTTCTGAACATTTTTTGATTTTTTTGTATTTTTAGAACAGTTTTATGTTTTTTTTGTGTTTTTTATGGAGGGGAAACAACAAAAAAACAGGCATTGAAAACGGCTCAACAGGAGCAAAAAAAAAATTACTTCTTGGGTGCATTAGGGCACTTATGGTTTTCGAACACCATATTAATCAAATTGATGCTCATGTTCCCATACGACAACATTGCACCGCAATATATACAAGTAAACCTCATATGTTGGAAATTTGGTTGAATATTTGGCACAGTTTCCTGTGCCTCTCTTCCTGACAAAGACATTGATGAGTTAGATCTGGCCACAGGAGTTGTCGGGGGATTGTCTTGTAGGTCCCTTAACTCAGCCCGGCTGTAGTTCAAGGGATGCCACCTGGTCATATGTCGATGCATAGTATAGTTGCCCATACTATATTTCTTCTCTGTGCCTCTTGACAATCTGTAATCACAGATGAGGCAGGTGACATATTTCGCATTCACCTTCTTCTCCCCTGGAGGGATGGAAAAAAACTGCCAGATGAAACTAGTTTTTCTCTTTGAAACACGGGGCAACTCTGGGATAAATTGTTGTTGATGTGGATCCTCTTCTTCTTCTTCCTCCTCTTCCTGCTCTCTGTTGGAGGTAAATTGACTTGGTGGTCCTCTCTTCTTATGAGGAGGTGGAGGTGGTGGTGGGGGTGCACCAGCTGCAGCAAGAATGGAAGCCATTGTTGAACTTCAGGTAAATGGTCTTTCTCTCACCAAGATGAAAGTCAGAGTGAGGAAAGAAGGAGGGGTTTACATGATTTGGGAAAAGCAAAAGTTCTGAACCAATGAAAAGTGTTATTTTTAGGTCACATGACCTAGTATTACATCATTAGGAAACCAAAAGTGAAATGAACTAATGAAAAGTGTTATTATCGAGTCACATGACCTGCTGTCTTTACGTTTCGCGCTTTGCGCCACTATCCAATCCGCTTCCGGGTCCGCTAACTTGGCGCGTCGGATAACGTATTACGCGACAACGCAAAACGTCATGATAACGTAACAGTTACGCTTAAGGAACGATTACCGGCTCGCGCACCAAGTCGCAGCTTTGAATTCAGCTAACGGGAAGCTGACCAGTTCGCGGACTAGGAGCGGAACAATTTTTTTTTTTTAAAAAATGTATAAAAAACATGTACAATATATTTTATGATTTAAAGAAGAATACATTTTACAGATACAAATATTAGCTTTCAAAAAACCATTGAAATTCAATGAAAAAACCATAGGTTATAGACCATATATAGTTAGGAATTCGCATTTACAAAACCTTATTTTACTCGCACAAAACCATTGAAATTCCATATATAGTTAGATGCGCTAACTATATATCGCGCACCCGCAATCCACTGCTGATGATGTCACATATTACATCATTCATGACATGGTCAGTGACATCACTGATGACATCACTGATAACAACTCAAATGACATCACTGATGACATCTCAAATGACATCACTGATGACATCACTGATGACAACTCAAATGACATCACTGACAACATCACAGATGACATCATTCATGTGTTAATACGATGAACCTATACAGACTCTGATATATCCTTAGATACACTCAGTGAAAACAGACACTCACAGATTGTCACTCATCCATGGAGTTACTCATACACCTAGACAGTCATGCAAAGAATCAATCACACCTCCAATTCCTCAACTATACAGTTATACACACCTTACTTATTGAAGCATATTCTAACACATATTTACTCTCTTATATAATCCCTAATAAAAGTTCACAATGATCCATACAGCCATTCACACATTCACTGGCTCTAATGCACAGTTATTTATATATGTTAACTCTCACATGTACTGTGTTTTACATATGTACTTACTTTGACATGTAGCACTGAGATATCCATTCACTCACCAATACACTCATGCACACAGTCAACCGCCCATACAGCTGTTTCCACATGCACTTTTGAAACCATACATCTAGTGAATCAACTGCTCACACATCTATGCACAGAGTCACACACCTCCCAGCCACTCACACATATACTCAGTCTCCCATACAAATACTTGAGCAACCAATCAATAACCCATATAGTTATTCATATAGCTACTGATCAACACATGCAGCAGTTTACAGAACAACAGATATAATGATGCACAAACTAATATAGTTTATTCACTAACCCATGCACTCAGTGAGACACATTTAATCACTCCCTCATACAATCAGTCATGCACCTACTAAATCTTTCATCCAGACATTTATACATCCACTCATTCTTCAATATGTAAGACATATTTTAACTTTACAGAAACATACAGTCACTGGATATTGTGATCAGTGATGTCATCAGTGATGTCACTGACCATGTCATGAATGATGTAATATGTGACATCATCAGCAGTGGATTGCGGGTGCGCGATATATAGTTAGCGCATCTAACTATATATGGAATTTCAATGGTTTTGTGCGAGTAAAATAAGGTTTTGTAAATGCGAATTCCTAACTATATATGGTCTATAACCTATGGTTTTTTCATTGAATATATATATATATTCACTGAAAAAACCATAGGCTATAGACCATATATAGTTAGGAATTAGCATTTACAAAACCTTGAAAATTCACTGAAAAAACCATAGGTTATAGACCATATATAGTTAGGAATTAGCATTTACAAAACCTTGAAAATTCACTGAAAAAACCATAGGTTATAGACCATATATAGTTAGGAATTCGCATTTACAAAACCTTATTTTACTCACACAAAACCATTGAAATTCCATATATAGTTAGTTGCACTAACTATATATCGCGCACCCGCAATCCACTGCTGATGATGTCACATATTACATCATTCATGACATGGTCAGTGACATCACTGATGACATCACTGATGACATCTCAAATTACATCACTGATGACATCACTGATGACAACATCCAGTGACTGTATGTTTCTGTAAAGTTAAAATATGTCTTACATATTGAAGAATGAGTGGATGTATAAGTGTCTGGATGAAGGATTTAGTAGGTGCATGACTGACTGTATGAGTGAGTGATTAAATGTGTCTCACTGAGTGCATGGGTTAGTGACTAAACTGTCTTAATTTGTGCATCATTATGTCTGTTGTTCTGTAAACTGTTGCATGTGTTGATAAGTAGCTATATGAGTAACTATATGGGTTATTGATTGGTTGCCCAAGTATTTGTATGGGAGACTGAGTGTGTGTGTGGGTGGCTGGGAGGTGTATGACTCTGTGCATAGATGTGTGAGCAGTTGATTCACTAGATGTATGGTTTCAAAAGTGCATGTGGAAACAGCTGTATGGGCGGTTGACTGTGTGCATGAGTGTATTGGTGAGTGAATGGATATCTCAGTGCTACATGTCAAAGTAAGTACATATGTAAAACACAGCACATGTGAGAGTTGACATATATAAATAACTGTGCATAAGAGCCAGTGAATGTGTGAGTGGCTGTATGGATCATTGTGAACTTGTATCAGGGATTGTATAAGAGAGTAAATATGTGTTAGTATATGTTTGAATAAGTAAAGTTTGTATAACTGTATAGTTGAGGAAATGGAGGTGTGATTGATTCTTTGCATGACTGACTAGGTGTGTGAGTAACTCCATGGATGAGTGACAGTCTGTGAGTGTCTGTTTACACTGATTGTATCTAAGGTTATATTAGAGTCTGAAGAGGTTCATCGTATTATCACATGAATGATATCATCAGTGATGTGATCAGTAATGTCAAATGAGATGTCATCAGTGATGTCATCAGTGATGTCATTTGAGATGTCATCAGTGATGTCATTTGAGATGTCATCAGTGATGTCATCAGTGATGTCACTGACCATGTCATGAATGATGTAATATGTGACATCATCAGCAGTGGATTGCGGGTGCGCGATATATAGTTAGTGCAACTAACTATATATGGAATTTCAATGGTTTTGTGTGAGTAAAATAAGGTTTTGTAAATGCGAATTCCTAACTATATATGGTCTATAACCTATGGTTTTGTCAGTGAATATATATAGATATATATATTACCTACTGGCGGTCGCCAGTAGGTATATATAGTTAGGATTTTTTCTCTATGGGATTTTTGAAAATTCTATGTCTAATAACTTTGGCGTTTGTGGACGGAATTGGCTGAAATTTTCAGGAAAATGGAACATTTTGTTTCTGAGCAGCCCCTGACAATTTGGGGGGGTTTCATCAAGAGGGGGCCGAGAAAAAAGGGGGGTCCCAAAACACGTTTTTCCCATGTTAATTTCCATAGGGCGGTTGGCCTCACTTTTAGCTCGAACGGCTGAATGGATTTGCACGAAACTTGGCAAAATTGTAGGGGCTGTTAGCCCGATGTGCCTTTGCTAGGTCTCAATATATGTGCTCCAGTGGATTTTGAGTAATTTAGGTTCAAAAAAAGATATATATCTGGGCGGAGCCTAACCACACATCTGATCTGATTGGCTGTCAGCACTTCATCCAAGAAGTGTTGGCAGCCATCTTGGGACCAATATACATGATAGCACCTCATTAAAAAGCATTGTAGTTAATAGAGGGATTTAGGACTTTAGTTACATTATAAATCATTTGTTGATGGTACCAAACTCGTTTTAGGAATTGTGGTGGGTTCTAAGGTGATTTTACCATGTGAAAAAACCTTCTGCTGTGATATCATGAATATTGCTTGAAAGAAAACTAATATCTCATGATTTTCCCACAGTGGTTTGGAAGGGGATCTATAAGCTAAACTGAAAGCATATTTTCTGTAAATTCACATTATCTTTCTCAGTCATGTGAAAATGAAGTCTGACATTCTCAGTAAAACATGTACATCCAACAAGGACACAGACTGTCAGTTGGTTCCTTTGTGTTCTACTGCAGCCTCCTAGAGTGTTCTAAAGAACAACTAGAGCGCTAACAGTCCTACTTATTACAAAGGTATGGCACACCTGAAGCCATCTTGATTGGAATAAAGTGGTAACTCTTAAAACATTTAATTTAAAAAGAAACAACATGAGGGGGTATATTTTGCCATAGAAAGTATGATTAGTGCTGCAGAATGAAAAATTAGGGCACATTTTGAGTGACTTCTCAAATCCTTTTCTATTTCATTAAAACATTCTGACATGCAGTCTCCCAAAATGGCCACCAGAGACAAAAGAGCCCAAATGTAGCCCAAATATCACCCAGATGTAGCCCAAGTATAGCCCAAAGACAGAATGTCCCAGAGTGTTCTAAAGAACAACTAGAGCGCTAACAGTCCTACTTATTACAAAGGTATGGCACACCTGAAGCCATCTTGATTGGAATAAAGTGGTAACTCTTAAAACATTTAATTTAAAAAGAAACAACATGAGGGGTATATTTTGCCATAGAAAGTATGATTAGTGCTGCAGAATGAAAAATTAGGGCACATTTTGAGTGACTTCTCAAATCCTTTTCTATTTCATTAAAACATTCTGACATGCAGTCTCCCAAAATGGCCACCAGAGACAAAAGAGCCCAAATGTAGCCCAAATATCACCCAGATGTAGCCCAAGTATAGCCCAATGACAGAATGTCCTAGAGTGTTCTAAAGAACAACTAGAGCGCTAACAGTCATACTTATTACAAAGGTATAGCACACCTGGAGCCATCGTGATGGGAATAAAGTGGTAACTCTTAAAACATTTAATTTAAAAAGGAACAAAATGAGGGGGTATTATTAGTGCTGCAGAAAGAAAAATTAGGGCACATTTTGAGTGACTTTTCAAATCCTCTTCTATTTCATTAAAAAATTCTGACATGCAGTCTCCCAAAATGGCCACCAGAGACAAAAGAGCCCAAATGTAGCCCAAATATCACCCAGATGTAGCCCAAGTATAGCCCAATGACAGAATGTCCCAGAGTGTTCTAAAGAACAACTAGAGCGCTAACAGTCCTACTTATTACAAAGGTATGGCACACCTGAAGCCATCTTGATTGGAATAAAGTGGTAACTCTTAAAACATTTAATTTAAAAAGGAACAAAATGAGGGGGTATATTTTGCCATATGAATTATGATTAGTGCTGCAGAAAGAAAAATTAGGGCACATTTTGAGTGACTTCTCAAACCCTCTTCAATTTCATTAAAAAATTCTGACATACAGTCTCCCAAGATGGCCACCAGAGACAAAAGAGCCTAAATGTAGCCCAAATATCACCCAGATGTACCCCAAGTATAGCCCAATGACAGAATGTCCCAGAGTGTTCTAAAGAACAACTAGAGCGCTAACAGTCTTACTTATGACAAAAGTATGGCACACCAGAAGCCATCTTGATTGGAATGAAATGGTAAGTCTGAAAACACTCAATTTAAAAATGAACAACATGAGGGGGTTAATTTTGCCATAGAAAGTATGATTAGTGCTTCAGAAAGAAAAATTAGGGATCATTTTGAGTGACTTCTCAAATCCTCTTCTATTTCATAAAAAAAATTCTGACATGCAGACTGAAACATGCACTTTGAATACCAGCAGCAGACGTCCCTGGTGAGCAGTAGCTTTACTACAGTGATCTAATGTGCAACTAGAGTGCTAACATTCAGAATTTATGGCAAATGTGTGACACGTCTGAATGCCTTCTTGATGGAACCAAAGTAAACAAGCATTGAAAATGCAATAGATCTCGCCCTCGTTTAAGTTAAAGCCATTCTGTTTGTAATGAGGTGGCTTTTTAGCTTTGCTTTTATTAGTGTTTTTTCAACTTTCATGTAAATAACATGCATCTGTATGCATATAAGTATATGTATGCATGCATTTATGTTTGTATTTATATAGATATACAGATGATATATGTTTATATATGTATGTATATATATATATTCACTGAAAAAACCATAGGCTATAGACCATATATAGTTAGGAATTAGCATTTACAAAACCTTGAAAATTCACTGAAAAAACCATAGGTTATAGACCATATATAGTTAGGAATTAGCATTTACAAAACCTTGAAAATTCACTGAAAAAACCATAGGTTATAGACCATATATAGTTAGGAATTCGCATTTACAAAACCTTATTTTACTCACACAAAACCATTGAAATTCCATATATAGTTAGTTGCACTAACTATATATCGCTCATCCGCAATCCACTGCTGATGATGTCACATATTACATCATTCATGACATGGTCAGTGACATCACTGATGACATCACTGATGACATCTCAAATGACATCACTGATGACATCACTGATGACAACATCCAGTGACTGTATGTTTCTGTAAAGTTAAAATATGTCTTACATATTGAAGAATGAGTGGATGTATAAGTGTCTGGGTGAAGGATTTAGTAGGTGCATGACTGACTGTATGAGTGAGTGATTAAATGTGTCTCACTGAGTGCATGGGTTAGTGACTAAACTGTCTTAATTTGTGCATCATTATGTCTGTTGTTCTGTAAACTGTTGCATGTGTTGATAAGTAGCTATATGAGTAACTATATGGGTTATTGATTGGTTGCCCAAGTATTTGTATGGGAGACTGAGTGTGTGTGTGGGTGGCTGAGAGGTGTATGACTCTGTGCATAGATGTGTGAGCAGTTGATTCACTAGATGTATGGTTTCAAAAGTGCATGTGGAAACAGCTGTATGGGCGGTTGACTGTGTGCATGAGTGTATTGGTGAGTGAATGGATATCTCAGTGCTACATGTCAAAGTAAGTACATATGTAAAACACAGTACATGTGAGAGTTGACATATATAAATAACTGTGCATAAGAGCCAGTGAATGTGTGAGTGGCTGTATGGATCATTGTGAACTTGTATCAGGGATTGTATAAGAGAGTAAATATGTGTTAGTATATGTTTGAATGAGTAAAGTTTGTATAACTGTATAGTTGAGGAAATGGAGGTGTGATTGATTCTTTGCATGACTGACTAGGTGTGTGAGTAACTCCATGGATGAGTGACAGTCTGCGAGTGTCTGTTTACACTGATTGTATCTAAGGTTATATTAGAGTCTGAAGAGGTTCATCGTATTATCACATGAATGATATCATCAGTGATGTGATCAGTAATGTCAAATGAGATGTCATCAGTGATGTCATCAGTGATGTCATTTGAGATGTCATCAGTGATGTCATTTGAGATGTCATCAGTGATGTCATCAGTGATGTCACTGACCATGTCATGAATGATGTAATATGTGACATCATCAGCAGTGGATTGCGGGTGCGCGATATATAGTTAGTGCAACTAACTATATATGGAATTTCAATGGTTTTGTGTGAGTAAAATAAGGTTTTGTAAATGCGAATTCCTAACTATATATGGTCTATAACCTATGGTTTTGTCAGTGAATATATATAGATATATATATTACCTACTGGCGGTCGCCAGTAGGTATATATAGTTAGGATTTTTTCTCTATGGGATTTTTGAAAATTCTATGTCTAATAACTTTGGCGTTTGTGGACGGAATTGGCTGAAATTTTCAGGAAAATGGAACATTTTGTTTCTGAGCAGCCCCTGACAATTTGGGGGGGTTTCATCAAGAGGGGGCCGAGAAAAAAGGGGCGTCCCAAAACGCGTTTTTCCCATGTTAATTTCCATAGGGCGGTTGGCCTCACTTTTAGCTCGAACGGCTGAATGGATTTGCACGAAACTTGGCAAAATTGTAGGGACTGTTAGCCCGATGTGCCTTTGCTAGGTCTCAATATATGTTCTCCAGTGGATTTTGAGTAATTTAGGTTCAAAAAAAGATATATATCTGGGCGGAGCCTAACCACACATCTGATCTGATTGGCTGTCAGCACTTCATTCAAGAAGTGTTGGCAGCCATCTTGGGACCAATATACATGATAGCACCTCATTAAAAAGCATTGTAGTTAATAGAGGGTTTTAGGACTTTAGTTACATTATAAATCATTTGTTGATGGTACCAAACTCGTTTTAGAAATTGTGGTGGGTTCTAAGGTGATTTTACCATGTGAAAAAACCTTCTGCTGTGATATCATGAATATTGCTTGAAAGAAAACTAATATCTCATGATTTTCCCACAGTGGTTTGGAAGGGGATCTATAAGCTAAACTGAAAGCATATTTTCTGTAAATTCACATTATCTTTCTCAGTCATGTGAAAATGAAGTCTGACATTCTCAGTAAAACATGTACATCCTACAAGGACAGAGACTGTCAGTTGATTCCTTTGTGTTCTACTGCAGCCTCCTAGAGTGTTCTAAAGAACAACTAGAGCGCTAACAGTCCTACTTATTACAAAGGTATGGCACACCTGAAGCCATCTTGATTGGAATAAAGTGGTAACTCTTAAAACATTTAATTTAAAAAGAAACAACATGAGGGGGTATATTTTGCCATAGAAAGTATGATTAGTGCTGCAGAATGAAAAATTAGGGCACATTTTGAGTGACTTCTCAAATCCTTTTCTATTTCATTAAAACATTCTGACATGCAGTCTCCCAAAATGGCCACCAGAGACAAAAGAGCCCAAATGTAGCCCAAATATCACCCAGATGTAGCCCAAGTATAGCCCAAAGACAGAATGTCCCAGAGTGTTCTAAAGAACAACTAGAGCGCTAACAGTCCTACTTATTACAAAGGTATGGCACACCTGAAGCCATCTTGATTGGAATAAAGTGGTAACTCTTAAAACATTTAATTTAAAAAGAAGCAACATGAGGGGGTATATTTTGCCATAGAAAGTATGATTAGTGCTGCAGAATGAAAAATTAGGGCACATTTTGAGTGACTTCTCAAATCCTTTTCTATTTCATTAAAACATTCTGACATGCAGTCTCCCAAAATAGCCACCAGAGACAAAAGAGCCCAAATGTAGCCCAAATATCACCCAGATGTAGCCCAAGTATAGCCCAATGACAGAATGTCCCAGAGTGTTCTAAAGAACAACTAGAGCGCTAACAGTCCTACTTATTACAAAGGTATAGCACACCTGGAGCCATCGTGATGGGAATAAAGTGGTAACTCTTAAAACATTTAATTTAAAAAGGAACAAAATGAGGGGGTATATTTTGCCATATGAATTATGATTAGTGCTGCAGAAAGAAAAATTAGGGCACATTTTGAGTGACTTCTCAAACCCTCTTCAATTTCATTAAAAAATTCTGACATACAGTCTCCCAAGATGGCCACCAGAGACAAAAGAGCCTAAATGTAGCCCAAATATCACCCAGATGTACCCCAAGTATAGCCCAATGACAGAATGTCCCAGAGTGTTCTAAAGAACAACTAGAGCGCTAACAGTCTTACTTATGACAAAAGTATGGCACACCAGAAGCCATCTTGATTGGAATGAAATGGTAAGTCTGAAAACACTCAATTTAAAAAGGAACAACATGAGGGGGTTAATTTTGCCATAGAAAGTATGATTAGTGCTTCAGAAAGAAAAATTAGGGATCATTTTGAGTGACTTCTCAAATCCTCTTCTATTTCATTAAAAAAATTCTGACATGCAGACTGAAACATGCACTTTGAATACCAGCAGCAGACGTCCCTGGTGAGCAGTAGCTTTACTACAGTGATCTAATGTGCAACTAGAGTGCTAACATTCAGAATTTATGGCAAATGTGTGACACATCTGAATGCCTTCTTGATGGAACCAAAGTAAACAAGCATTGAAAATGCAATAGATCTCGCCCTCGTTTAAGTTAAAGCCATTCTGTTTGTAATGAGGTGGCTTTTTAGCTTTGCTTTTATTAGTGTTTTTTCAACTTTCATGTAAATAACATGCATCTGTATGCATATAAGTATATGTATGCATGCATTTATGTTTGTATTTATATAGATATACAGATGATATATGTTTATATATGTATGTATATATATATATTCACTGAAAAAACCATAGGCTATAGACCATATATAGTTAGGAATTAGCATTTACAAAACCTTGAAAATTCACTGAAAAAACCATAGGTTATAGACCATATATAGTTAGGAATTAGCATTTACAAAACCTTGAAAATTCACTGAAAAAACCATAGGTTATAGACCATATATAGTTAGGAATTCGCATTTACAAAACCTTATTTTACTCACACAAAACCATTGAAATTCCATATATAGTTAGTTGCACTAACTATATATCGCTCACCCGCAATCCACTGCTGATGATGTCACATATTACATCATTCATGACATGGTCAGTGACATCACTGATGACATCACTGATGACATCTCAAATGACATCACTGATGACATCACTGATGACAACATCCAGTGACTGTATGTTTCTGTAAAGTTAAAATATGTCTTACATATTGAAGAATGAGTGGATGTATAAGTGTCTGGATGAAGGATTTAGTAGGTGCATGACTGACTGTATGAGTGAGTGATTAAATGTGTCTCACTGAGTGCATGGGTTAGTGACTAAACTGTCTTAATTTGTGCATCATTATGTCTGTTGTTCTGTAAACTGTTGCATGTGTTGATAAGTAGCTATATGAGTAACTATATGGGTTATTGATTGGTTGCCCAAGTATTTGTATGGGAGACTGAGTGTGTGTGTGGGTGGCTGGGAGGTGTATGACTCTGTGCATAGATGTGTGAGCAGTTGATTCACTAGATGTATGGTTTCAAAAGTGCATGTGGAAACAGCTGTATGGGCGGTTGACTGTGTGCATGAGTGTATTGGTGAGTGAATGGATATCTCAGTGCTACATGTCAAAGTAAGTACATATGTAAAACACAGTACATGTGAGAGTTGACATATATAAATAACTGTGCATAAGAGCCAGTGAATGTGTGAGTGGCTGTATGGATCATTGTGAACTTGTATCAGGGATTGTATAAGAGAGTAAATATGTGTTAGTATATGTTTGAATAAGTAAAGTTTGTATAACTGTATAGTTGAGGAAATGGAGGTGTGATTGATTCTTTGCATGACTGACTAGGTGTGTGAGTAACTCCATGGATGAGTGACAGTCTGTGAGTGTCTGTTTACACTGATTGTATCTAAGGTTATATTAGAGTCTGAAGAGGTTCATCGTATTATCACATGAATGATATCATCAGTGATGTGATCAGTAATGTCAAATGAGATGTCATCAGTGATGTCATCAGTGATGTCATTTGAGATGTCATCAGTGATGTCATTTGAGATGTCATCAGTGATGTCATCAGTGATGTCACTGACCATGTCATGAATGATGTAATATGTGACATCATCAGCAGTGGATTGCGGGTGCGCGATATATAGTTAGTGCAACTAACTATATATGGAATTTCAATGGTTTTGTGTTAGTAAAATAAGGTTTTGTAAATGCGAATTCCTAACTATATATGGTCTATAACCTATGGTTTTGTCAGTGAATATATATAGATATATATATTACCTACTGGCGGTCGCCAGTAGGTATATATAGTTAGGATTTTTTCTCTATGGGATTTTTGAAAATTCTATGTCTAATAACTTTGGCGTTTGTGGACGGAATTGGCTGAAATTTTCAGGAAAATGGAACATGTTGTTTCTGAGCAGCCCCTGACAATTTGGGGGGGTTTCATTAAGAGGGGGCCGAGAAAAAAGGGGGGTCCCAAAACGCGTTTTTCCCATGTTAATTTCCATAGGGCGGTTGGCCTCACTTTTAGCTGGAACGGCTGAATGGATTTGCAAGAAACTTGGCAAAATTGTAGGGACTGTTAGCCCGATGTGCCTTTGCTGGGTCTCAATATATGTGCTCCAGTGGATTTTGAGAAATTAACGTTTTAAAAAATGTATATATCTGTGACAGCGTCCTGGATAGCGCACCAGTTCGCGTACTTTTCGCGTAACGGAGCTTTGCGAAGCGAAGCTGATTGGCTCTCCGGTGTCTGTCAACATTCTAAACAGTCCGTAGCGGCCGCCATTTTGTCTCTCGGTAGGATCGAGAGACAAGAGGAGGCCAAAACGAAGGGGGAAATAAAGGAAAGGGGGCAAGGTAGACCCCTTCTGACCCCCTAGGATTGATGAGGGGGATATTAAAGTGCCCCGCGGGTCCCCAAAAAAAATTTAAAACATTTTCGTGGGGTGCGCCCGGTTCGCGTACCGGAAAGCGGTCTGGGGAGCGTACTATAAGGAAACAAGAATGATTGACTTTTAACTTATTGTATGTTTATTGATTGTTTGTTTTGTTTTTTTTTTGTTTTTTTTATTTATGTAGCTACATGTAGGTACCAATGCAGAGTCTATAATTTAATAAACGCTGTCTCCTTTGTAAATATCTTGCCTGTTGTTATAGAAGTTATTGTGGTATATGGAATTCATACCATAGTCTGTCTGGAAAGCCGAAACAACATGGTGGCAGGAGATGATAAAGAGATGTTAAATACACATTGGGGATTATATAGTGGGAGAAAGGAAGTAACTATGAACAAAGCTAGTATGTAACACCAAAAAGTTGCACAGTATATTTTAAGTCTGACTTCACGTTATAATACATTTGCTACTAGTTTTCAATATACATATAAAAATAAATAATGTGTCAAACAATTTTTGAATTAAGAAATTAACATTTATTTTTCATTTTGTTTTTCAAAATTTAAAAGAAAATCTAAAAAATCGTGATCATTTTTTTCTTCATTTTTTAGTAGAAAATCTACTGCATCTACACATTGCACAAGTTCATTATTTATTGTGTTGTCGTAGAAATCCATGTCAACTTGTGTCTCAATTTTTTTTTCTGTTTCAGTTTTCATGTTGTTTTGTTGTTCTTCCATTTTCAATTCTGAAAAATGAATTTTTAAAAAATATATCAGTACAGAAAGGGCATTGTTGGGTTTCAGTACAGATTGGCAGTTTGGTTATTTAAACAGTGTTTTTTTCGTTGGGCAGTGTATGGTATCAAATTGGAAGTAGAAATATGAAGAAAATTATCAAATAAACTCTTAGTCATTTCTGAATTATACTAGAGAAGTCTAACTCTATCCTTAACTCAGGGGCGGCGCTAGGCATGGGCAGCGTGGGCTGCCGCTCAGGGCCTCGCACTCAGCCCACCAGCATGGGGCCATGCACTGGTGATGTGTCCTTTTGTTTTCCTGGAGATCTATCATAAAGAAAGGTGTCGCCTGCAATTAAGGTCCATTGGAGGGGGCCCCCTCCTTGGGCCTCCCATGGATGGTGTCAGGAGGTATAGGGGAGGGAGAAGGAGACGCTCCTTCAATTGCAAGGAGAACATTCACAGACACTGAGGGGGCCCCATTGTCCAGCATTTTTGCGCACCCACAGTTTTAACTTTTAGACCACAATCAATTCTCACACCTATGAAGGTGTGAGAAATGCATGTGGAGTAAAAGTTAAAACTGTGGGGGTGTCAAAATGCTGGACAATGGGGCCCCCTCAGTGTCTGTGAATGTTCTCCTTGCAAGGGGCCACTTATGTAAATTGGAGGGGGCCTCGCGCACGTTCCCTTTTAGCCCATGGTCTTGCAAATCCTAGGACTGGCCCTGCCATAACTAAAACAGAGAAGTCTATTTTTTTCTATAAGTATTACATAGTGATAGAATATAATTGTCAGAAAATGTTTTTCTAATTAGCTTTCAGTACAGAACATATTTCAGTTTTATAAATAATATCTTACCTTTTAAATATAAGTTGAAGTTATCAGTTGATTTTTTGTTGTTATGCACTTCACGAAGTAGTAGTCAAAATGGGTGTGTTTCTCTCTCTTTGTATATATATATTCAGGTACATAACCAATGAAATGTCATGATATAATAGTAGAAATTGAAAGTAATCTTTTAATTGGTTGTCATTTCCAACACTTCCGATATGTTTTGTGAAGTAATTTACCTCAGGGATTTTAGAGAGTTCTACATGCTAAATGGCTAAATGGTATTCCAACAATATTTGTGAAAATGGTAGGGATTGGTATGTAGTATGAGCTAATGTTTAATTGGTGAAATTGTCTCCAGTTGTTTTTCTGTAAATTACTTTCCCACCTTTTTTGAGCGAGTGCTTGTCAGTGTGTTTCCCGGTACGCGAACTTGCAGCGTTACGGGAGTCCTCCATTTTGTGTTTCGGTAGAATTGAGATACAAGATGGAGGGTAAATAATGTTCAGAATGGGTAGATTGGGGTAGTTTAGACGTATCCTGTCTCCCTAAGTTTTCTGAGGGTGGCTCAGGAGGGTCATATTTGTCGTTAAAATAAAATTGTTTTTTTTCGCGTGGTTAGCTGCCGGTACGCGAACTAGTTAGCGTACTGGGAAGCGAATATAGGTGAAAATAAGTGAAAAAAGGTACATTCGAAATTTCAAAAGAGTACACTAAGTTAAGGTAGCTCTGAAAAGAGCTTTTGGGTTTTGTGTATGTTCTAGAAACTTATAAGTAGGAACCAATACACATTCTTAAATTTAGTATGAAAACTTTGTTCCCCTCATCTGAGAAATGCACGCCATCTCCTCTGTAGATATCTTGCATGTAGTAACGCAAGTTATTGTTGTAGATGCAGCCCATTCCATGGTCCCTCATGTAAGCTGAAACAGACTTATTTACATGCTTCCTCGATTTTTCTATTTGTGGACAAAATTGATTGGACCACCTCCATTTTTGTCTTTGGCATATATTGGAATATACCAAGGCAGTTTGAGGAAAAAGTGTCATCAAATGCTCAAAGGTGTCCTTTAGGAGCATTTCCAGACCTACCCCAGTCAAAGTGCCTAAATCGTTTCCGCCACAGTGCACTATTATGAGGTCAGGGTTTGGCAAATGTAAAAAGGTTTTCACCAATGGTATCAATTGGTGACATTTCAATCCTCTTTGGCCAATCCATTTAATTTCCACATTTTGTAAATTGAGGTTGTGTAAATTTCTGTTATCAGCATACCTGTGAGCCCAGTGGATGTAGCTATGTCCAAGAATCCAGACTGAAAACATGGCTAGAGGAGTTTTTGCTGCAGTCAGATGAAGTGTGGGAATGAAATGGCAGTTGAAATAGTGAAGTTTGTAATGAAAAAAAACTGTGGAGTTTAAGTGCAAATGATTCATTAGCAGTGATTGGTGTATTTCTATTGCTGAAAACAGAAAGTTAGGGTGCATGGATGTGTTCTTTGAAAGATGTAATTTGAATGGTTAATAAAAAATGATGTTATGAAAGATTTCAGTGGATTAGCAGGTGTACTGAGAGTTCAGAGTTCATTTGAAACATTCTTGTGTGAACTTGTAAACCTGAGAGGTCTGGCAGGCGGTAGTTGCTATGGAAAAGAGGTAGAAAGGGCAGAGGGGGGAAGGGTGTTGATTTGAAAATAGTGAGGGAAGAGTTTTGATTGGCTGACATGAGAGATATGTGTGATGAATATCAGCGTTTCAGTGCCTTTGTTGGTTCCAGCCTCTGGAGTGCATACCTTTAATTCTGCTAAAGAATAATTGGTGTGTTTCTGAGTCTGTTTTGAATTTCAAAAAGAATTTGTAAAGGTGAGTTATCGTTTATATATTTTAGATAAAGACTAGTATGCTTTTTTGCGTAAATAAGAAAGTCAGCTGTGTATTTAAAATGATGTTTTGCTTCAAGTGTTTTGCATTCTGCTTTCAAAGGTGATTTTGGATTCTTTTACCAATTGTAATTGTAGATAATGTAAATTATTAGTACTGACAAGGTGTGTATGTACATAGGAGCTGTGCTGTGTTTTCAAATTATGATCGGAAAATCGTTTTTAAGGAAAAAGCATGCTTTAAAAAATTATGAGAAACTATGTACTTGTGATGTGACTCCTGCAATGCGTTGCTTTTGCGTAACAGATATATGATGCTTTTGTGTTGGTATTGTTACGGTGTATATGTAAAAAATTATGCATAAGTGTTGCACGGCATTGTAAATACTCTCCTATGTGTGCTTAGCAATTTCAAGTCACTTCGCCCGGGTTCAAGGGCCTTGTGAATACGTCCCCATGTGTGTCTGGTCATTTGAAGTCACTTTCCCCGTAGTGCAAGGCCCTTATAAATACGCCCCCATGTGTGCCTGAAAAATTTTCATTTTGATTGTTTGAGTTACATAGCCATGTTAAAAGTTATTGAAAAAAGGTGCAAGTTCCTTAAAAAAACTTTTTGATGTGTATTAGGGCATCTTAAGTCTGTTCCGCATGAATGTAGGTGTATTATTGTTTTACATAAAAGGTTTAAAAACTTTGTTTGAAATCAAATGCATGCACACTTAGGGCCCGATGTAGGTAGTCGTTTAAGGCCATTTACCGACCGTTTCCGACCGGTAAATGGCCAATCGGTATGTAGTGGCCTAAATCCAAGGCCACATGTATATTTTAAATGATGTTTTGCGTCAAGTGTTTGCATTATGCTTTGAAAGGCGATTTTGCATTTTTTTACCAATTGTAATTGTAGTTAATGTAAAGTATTAGTACCGATAAGGTGTGTATGTACATAGGAGCTGTGCTGTGTTTTCAAATTATGACCAGAAGAGTCCTACCTACATATGGGTGGCTTTAAATCGGTATATTTATCGATGTTTTATTTTACCGAATCGGTAAAATTACCGATTCGGTAATTTTACCGATTCGGTAATATATTACCCCTTACATGACAAATTTTGTTATCTGGTCGGTAACGGCCGAAAATACCGTTTTTCGGTCGTTACCGACCGACCTACATCTGGCCCTTAAAGTCTTAGAGACAGATTTATGATGGTTGTGCGCCTCTTTTGTGCTGTTGGTGCGTCACTTTTGTAATGCAGGAGAGATTTACAAGAAGCACCATGTTGCAAAACAGCAGCCGCGGGTCGTGGAGGGAGTTACGGTGGGGCAGGCATGCGGGGAGGGTGAGGGGCAGGGTGGAGGGACGTAAACACTGGCATATGGATTATTGCAGGTAAGTACACAATTTAATGTGTGTAAAGTTTCATATGGGCTTTTTTTTGCAGGGTGGGTAGTCATTTGCATGAAAGCCCTGTAATACTATCACTATCACAGTAAAATTAAAAAAAAATTAATGAATCATCTTTATAGCGTTGCTGAATCAAATTCTTACTGTTGATTTACTGTTTGGTATTAGTGGTTAATAGCATTTTTTATTATATTTTACCACAGATTCAACTGCAGATTATTGATAAATTAGACAATGCCATCTAAAGATAGAATCCGAAAGTCTACGAAACGTCAAAGACAGCAGATGACTACATTTTTGCAGCAGTCCTCTACATTTAAATCATCTCAACGCACGAAGAAAACTTCGGGTAAGCGAACGAAATCATTTCTTAGAAACATTTGTAGAAACAAAAGTATAACTACAGAACAAGTTTTAGTGTCGAAAAAGAGAGCCAATTTAAATGGAAAGGAAAGGCCCGTCAAAAAAGTTTCTGCTCTAGCTGGAGATAACTCTGTGCATGGCAGTAGAAGGGAAAATGTATTCAGGGACATTCGTAGGTGAATGTTTCGCAACAGGGTAATTGTCAATTTGCTAAAACAATTCAAGAAAGGCCAACAGAAAGCGGCATTTTATAAGAAAAAGAAAAATGTAGAGAAAATGATTGATCAGGCTTTCGAAATTAAGCAAAAGTTATTTATTTTGGTAATTAATAGAATTAGGAAACTAAACAAGGTAATCTATGTTTTCAAATCTAATAGTAGATGGAAGAGAGAAGTAAATCGAACTAATTTTTGTGATGTTTTCTCAGGAGAATGGATGCATAGTTCAAATACTGAGGCATTTTTTAATGAGGAGAGTTATTTTCAGGACAATGATTTGGTGCATGCAGTTGACACCAGTGGTCGAGCTTATGAGGTGAAAGACGGTCAACCGGTTGAAAAAGAAATACTTGTGTCTGCAGATGCAGAAGAGGCGTTAAGTGATGAGGTTTTAGGGAGACGTCCTAAGGGACCAGTGTACATCTGGAAGTGTAGTTCTATTTGCAGTGTGCGACAGGATTCCATCAATTTGCTTTGTGATTTTATACGGACATTTCATAAGAAAAGTGTAAAGCAAAAAATAAAGATGTTGCAAGAATTAGATCCTTGCAGAGTGAGACAAGTGACAGGTTTGCGTGGTCATTCACTGGCTTGTCTTTCCAGGAGAGTATGCCAGAGTGTATTTCATCATTTCAGGATGCTAGCAGTGCATCATAATAAAGTGAGGAAATTAGTGAGAATGTTGTATTATGCTAAGAGTCCAGCAATTATGCTTAAACAATTAAGCAGTGCTCTTTTGCATGGTTCTGAAGTAGATGTGAAGAATATTTGTGAAGAAATTGAGTTCTGTTACTTTGCTGGTAAAGAGAACAATGTTGATATTGAATCACTAGAAGAAGGTAATGTGGAAGACAGTGTACAGATTTTCAGTACAGATAAGTTTCATAAGGAAATTTCCACGTTTATGGTGAAATCAAGTGAGAGGCCTAATTTCACTTGTGTGTGTTGTCGACGGACTTATTATAAGAATCAGACTAAGTTAGTGGATATATATGCAAAAAGTGATATGGAAAACAATAGTGAATGGAAGGATTTTGCCACATACTTGATGGTAGAAAATTGTTTTGATTTGGGAGCGGACCAACGTATGTGTACTTATTGTTTTAACAAATTAAACCAAAACCAGATGCCTGCTAGAGCGGTTCATAATAATCTGGAATTAGATGACATTCCTTCTGAATTGAAGGATTTAAATACTTATGAATCTATTTTGATTCAAAGTGTCCATCCCTTCCAGGCTATTGTACGAATGGAGCCAAAGACAGGAAAGTTGCCTCCATCAGATTTACAGAGAGGATTAAAGGGAAGGGTTGTTTATTTGCCTTTGGATTTGAAGAAAAACATTAATACAATAGGAGTAGAGAAAGTGGAAGAGGAACCTCTGGTTATCATAGTCAATGGTGTTCCGACAAAGAGTAAGAAAATCTGGCAAGATTTAGTGGATGATAGGAAAGTCAAAAAAGCAACATTGTATTTGATAAAAAACAATAAGTACTACAAGAATGTATGTGTTGCAGAAGAGGAAGTAAGTGATGAAGAGGACAGCGATTTGTGTCCTGGACAAATTGAGAAAGTAGAAGCCTCTAAAAAGGAAGAAATATATGAACATTATAGTGTTCATCCTTTGCATTCCAAGGAAGTCATGGGGAATGCTATTGAGTTGTTTCAAATGAAACAAGCCAAAGGGAGTCCCATTAGTGTTTGGGAGGAAAGTTTGGAAGCTCGATGTTTTCCACAGTTATTTCCTACAGGTCGAGGAGGACGATATGATGAGCGACCTGTTCAAGTTCCTGCTTCAGAATACCAGACTTTACGATTGTATACAGAAGATGCTAGGTTTCGACAATGCATTCCCTATTTGTTTCATCTCCTGTTTGAAAGCGATCTGTCTGGACTGTCATATGCAGTGAACCACATCTTGAAAAGTGGTATACAGATGCGAAACATCTCGGCAAGGGACTTTATGGATAAAGTCAATGTCCAAGACAGTATTTTGGATTCTCACCTAATTAATCTCATGGCGTGTCACCTTGGTACTAATGAGTACTGGTACCGTCGTCATGGTGATTTAAAATGTATGCTGAGGAACTTAGGAACTCCGACATGGTTCCTCACTCTCAGCTGTGCCGAGTATAGCTGGGAAGACTTACTTGAATTTCTACGAGAGGCAAATGGAAACATTGAAAATATTGAATTCAAGACACCCGGAGAACTGTGCTCTTTAGATCCAGTGAATGTATGCAGGTACTTCAATCATAGATTTGAAGCTATGATGTCTTTCATCATGAATAAGAAGAATCCACCTCTTGGAGAGGTGTTGGATTTTTTCTGGAGAAAGGAGTACCAAGCAAGAGGTGCTCCTCATATACATATGCTGCTATGGATCAAGGATGCACCTAAATTTGGAACAGATCCGGATGACTTAGTGATGAGTTTCATAGAACAGTATTCTACGTGTGCTGTTCCAAACGCAAAGGAGAAGAAAAGCCTAAGAGAACAAGTTCTACGTTTCCAAAGCCATCGTTGTGGAAAGTACTGTCGTCGTAAATTCAGAAACAAGGACAAGTTCTACACCAAATGTCGTTTCAACTTTCCACGACCGGTGATTTCTAAAGGAAGAGTAAACAGTTTGATGTCTTCACTGCGACATAATGTGACGAGGAAATCACCCAAAAACACATACAATTTGAAAAGAAACGAAGAGTCCAAGTACATCAACGACTACAACCCTGTGATTTTGTCCATGTGGAATGCTAACATGGATATACAGTTTGTGGCTGACAACTGTATGGCTGTGGCTCGGTATGTGACATCTTACATCACCAAAAAAGAAAAGACAGAATTGAAGGATATGTGGGAGGATATTTCCCATGAAAAGAGCCTCAGCAAGAAGTTGTACAGTTTCAGTTTGAAGATGTTGTCGCATCGAGAAATCGGAGCTTACGAATGTTCTGACCGCTTGTCTTCAGCAAGTCTCTATGCCAAATCCAGGAGTATCGTTTGGGCGAGTCTTGGTCTTGCTGCAACGCGAAATCGAGATCTAAAACCTGTCCGGGAAATTGAGTATTTGGCGGAAAAGGAGCCAAACAGTACCGACATTTTGAAGACCAACATGTTGGATACATATTATCCAAATCGAAGCAGTCGCCTGGAGAATGCTTGTCTGTATGATGTTCTTCAAAATTACGTTTTCAAAAGGAAAATCAAAGAAGATATCGATAAAGGAGTGTATGCTGTAATTGGAAGTGAAGGATGTCTGGTCAAGCAAAAAAAATGTCAATTGATAAATCATCGAAAATTGGATTGTGAATCTTCCAAAACAAAAGAGTTTTTCTATTTAGCTCTTTTGCAACTTTTCAAGCCTTGGCGTGCAGAAGAGGAACTGCTTGGGGATTTTCTCTGTTACGAAGACTCCTTCAATGCAGCCAAGGAGTCCATAGAATGTCCTGTTTTTCCCAAATATCTACAAATGTTGAATGCAGAAATTGAGCAGGAAGCAACAATTGCAGCCGAGATTGCTAGAGACAGTTCTCAGGACAGTCAGAGTTCTGTTTCATTGAGTCAGGATCCACTAGGAGAACCAGTTATCGAAAATGAAGCTGCAACTGCCATGATTGAAGTGGAAAGAGCCATGGCACATGCTCAGAAGGATGCAGTTAACTTAGAAGAATTGGAAAGACAACTCAACGTTGAGCAGAGGAAAATATATGACGAAGTTACCAGCCAAATTGATCATGGATTAAGTCATGAGAAGGAAGAGTGCTCATGTACGTCGTTGAAGCCTGTCCGACTGTACGTGAGTGGAGAAGCAGGAACTGGAAAAAGTTTCCTCATTAAAGCAATTTCATGTTATCTGCAGAAAAGGACTGAATCATCGCTGTCTTGTGTTGTGACCGCTCCAACTGGACTGGCAGCTCATAACATTAAAGGGATTACTTTGCATCGGTTACTGATGCTGCCAGTGGAGCATGATAACAAATTACAATACCACAAGTTATCTGGAGATGCTTGTTGTGAAGTATCTAGAGTCCTGAAGAAGATGAAACTTCTCATCATTGACGAAGTAAGCATGGTTTCAAATGTCATGCTTGCTTTTGTGCATTTGAGAATGCAGGAAGTTCTTAAAACAGAGTATGATGTGTTATTCGGTGGCAAACACATCATTGATTTGGTGATCTTCTGCAGCTGACACCAGTGAAAGGACAACCAGTGTTTAAACTGCTTACACATGAAGATACCAAGAAGTGCCTAGGGAGCATTGGCAACGTTAACATATGGTTAAACTTCAGTTATGCTGAGCTGCGTGAAAATATGCGTCAGGCGAAGGACGAAGATTACAAGAATATTCTGCAAGATGTTAGAATCGGGAAAGTGACTGAGCGTGGTAAAGAAGCTTTACATGCACGCTTACTGCCAAATTTATATCCAGAAAAAGACGTTTTGCCAGAGGATATTTTTCAGAAAATTACTGAGAAGAAATCTGGAATATGTTTGATGCCAACTCTTGCAGAATGTTCCATCTTCAACAACAACATGTTGAATTTAGAAAAACAAGACATTGTAAAACTTGAAGCTATTGACAAAATAGAGCATATGGGAGCAACAATTATTTTGTCAGAGAATTTGAAATCTAAATTGGATTCATTAGAGAAGACTATATCTAAAACTGCGGGTTTTGAAAAGACTTTGAATGTATGCTTAAATTGCCGAATCATTTTGTGAAGGAATTTACATGTTGAAAGAGGTCTGGTAAATGGATCAATGGGTAATGTTGCTGATTTTGAGAGATACAGAAGTAGAGATGGAATTGAATTTTTAAAAATTAAATTTGATGGCATTGAGGAAGTACAGCTAATTGGTCGTTGCTCTGCTAGGTTTTTGCTTGTTAAAGACTTATATGTTCGCCGTCAGCAGTTTCCTGTTTGCTTGGCATATGCGGTGACAATCCATAAATCGCAAGGTTTAAGTGTAGACACTGCTTTGGTGAATATTGGCAGTTCTGTGTTCAAGGAGGGTATGGCATATGTGGCATTGTCACGAGTTAGAACTTTATCGGGATTGTACTTGATTGACTGTGATGTCACAAACATTTGTGCAGATCTAGATTGTGTTATGTAATACAATAGGTTAAGAAGAGAGTATGCGCCACATTTGCCTCAATATCCTTCGTTTGAGAAACGTGTGGTAGTCCGGAAACGAAGAAATGTGACCAATAGTAGGGAGGTTATAGCAAAAAGACGAAAAGTTGATGAACCTGAAATTATAAGCAGAAAGAAAATGGATTCTGTTGAAGATGTTGTTGGTTTTAAATTTGAAAATAGTTCTGGTGTCAACTGCTATGCTAATGTAGTGGTTAATGTTCTCTTTTCACTAGAGACTTTCAAAGAACAGATTGTGATCAATTCGGAACAAAGTTTATGCTGTTTGTTGAATTCTGTGTTAGAGAAATGTAGTGCTGATAAAACGAGAGTAGAAAGTGTGTCTGAAATTCGTTTTCTGTTAGACGAATGTTCAGGTCAAACAGAATTCTCTGAAAATATTCAGCAGGATTGTCAGGAGTTTTTAATGTATATGCTTGATGTATTGCAAGATGAAGGTGTAGATGTAGATTATCTATTTGGCCTTTCTTATCAATGGCAACATGACTGCGAGAACTGTAGGCTATCAAGTACTAATAGTGTAGACTCAGAAAGATTTATATATTTAACTTTGCCTGACAGTAAATCATTATCCTTCAATAAGCTAGTAAAGGCAGCCGATCAATATATGGAGTGCTGCCAATGTAAGTCTGGAATGCTGTCCACGTTAATTTAACTAAGTTATGGCCAGTATGTCATTTTAATGTTCCAACGATGTAGGCCTGATGGAACTAAATTGACAACTTTAATTAATAATTTTGTGGCTTCGCAGTTGTCAATATCAGGAAGAACTTTTAAAACTACTGCAATTATATTTCATAATGGTCCTTCAACTAATTCAGGACATTATACAGCCTATTTGAAATCTGGAAACGGCTGGTCATTCTGTAATGATTCTGTTTTAACTTTCCAAAAAAGATTGCCTTTCCACCTTCAAAATTCTTACCTGGTTTTCTTACAACCAAAATTTTAGGAAAAAAAGCTTGGGATTTGTTCAGAAGAATTTCAAGATGTTCTAATGGCTCCTACTCTATATGGCCTTGTGGATAATTGTAGTACAGAGCGAAAACTGTTTGTTTTTATAAGCAAAATCAAGTAGCAGATCAAAATAAGGAGTAGAGGAAATGTAAGTCTGCAATGCTGTCCACATTATTTATGGAAACTTATGGATGAAATGTCATTTTACAATTTCAACTACATAAACTGGAAGAAAATAAGTTGTCCAGTCTAATTAAAAATGTTTTGGCTACATAGTCATCGATTTCAGGAAGAACATTTGCAACTGCAGCTATTATATAATATACTGGTCCTTTGACAACATCTGGATATTACACAGCTTATTTAAAATTTATAAAATGGCTAGTCTTTCAGCAAACATTACTAATTGACTATGAAGCAATGTTGCCTTTTGACTTGTTTTTTGAAGTCAGAATTTAGGGTAGGTAATTGGACTATAATGATTCTAGGAGTTGCTGTAATTTAGTGTGCTGTTTCAAATTGCTTTGTATGTCTCAGTTTTCTTAAAACAATTGAGTTTATCTTTCAGAAAGTGGCGGGCAGAAAATAGTAACAGCACAACAGAGTATAAGCTGTTCATAGGATATCCTTTGACGTCATAGAAAGTAAGTTACTTTGGAGGAGTTCTTATTTCTGCTAAGTTATATTATTTGTTTTTTTTAAACACAATCATTTTGATTGTGTTTTTTTTTCCCCGCTGTTATATGATGAATACCTTCAACTCACTGTTTTCAGTGAAATTTGATATTTTCTGATAACAGCAAAAATAAACCATTAAATATGTTTAATTAATTTTCTACTTTGAATTGTGATTTCTAATATATATATGGATTGGTGTGGCTCACTGGTTAGAGGTGGCAGACCCGGAAGCAGAGGTCAACCCGGGACCAGGGTTCGATTCCTGACGTGTCAGGGTCTTGGGCCATGGTCAGCAGTCTCGATAATTCTCGCCTCGGTGCCTACTCCAACCATGGGTCCCACTCAGCAACTCTGGGTAATAGCTTGCTTAATCTCTACTAACGGCCCCATCAGCGCCGGGGATGCCTGGCTTCACCTTGGGGATGCCCAGGAGGGATCATCTCTCAGGGAAAGCCAGGATGGGTTCCCCAGCGGTATACAGCGCTGGGACGCCTCTTTGCTGGGGCAGCTGTGCGCTTTACAAGTATACCACATTTAACATTTAACATTCATTTTGTCTCATGCTCACACTTTTTTTACCACCTTCTATTAATTTAAATTTTTTTGTTCTTTCTTACACAGATTAAAAGTATAAAAAAGATAATTTAGTACAGTAATGACAATTAAAAGGTAAGTGTTTAGTACTCTTTACGTTACATGTCTATCAGATTTAACTTTTATTAGTTCCACTGCTTCTTTTCTTTAACCTTTAGTTTCCTTTCTTTGCTACTTCCTTCATTTCTTTTTCTTTTACTTACTTATACTACTCTTTTCACTTCTTCTATCAGTCCCTCTTTCAACAGTAACTGTGTGTTACTCCCTCTATTTGTCTTTCTTTTCACATTACTCTCTGTTTATTTCTTCGTCTTTTTTTAAAAAATATTTTTTTAGTTCGCTCCCGGTTCGCGTACCCGAACGCTAACCGGGAAGCGAATCAAAAGAAATAGAGGATGCTAGAGTGCTAAACATTCTAGCAATTTTTTTAAAAAGGGAAGGTAGTTCTGAAAAGAACTTTTTTTTATTCTTTTTGATGTTTTATATTTTTTTTGTGTTTTTTTGGAGGAAGGGGAAACAAAAATGATTCACTTCAAAGGGCTCAACAGGAGCAACAAAAAAAAAATTACTTTCCTGGACGGTTTGGACATTGATGATTTTCAAATGATGTATTTATTAAAGTAATACTCATCTCTCCGCATGAAATTAATTTTCCACATGCTAGACATGTAAATCTCATCTGCCCAAAGTTCTTTTGGAGATTTGGGACCGTTTCTCTTGCCTCTGACTCACTTATTACTAAGTCATTGGTGGATATTTTAGCCGGTCGGGGGTTATCCATCAGATCTCGAAGTTGTGCTTTAGAATAATTAAGAGGGTGCCACCTGTGCCGATGCATGGTATGATTACCATAGCTATATTTTTTTTCGGTCCCTCTCAAGAGTTTTTTTTTGCAGATGAGGCAGGTAACGTATCTGGCATTAACTTTCTTTTCATGAGAAGGATGAGAAAAAAATTGCCAGATAAAATTCACTTTGATATGGGACGTTCTTGGCATTTCTTTCAGAAAGCCACTTGTCCCTTGCTCCTGTTCCTCGTCTTCCTCTTCTTCTTCCTGGTCGAAGATGACCTGGCTAGTCGGTCCTGTCTTCTTTGGTGGTGGTGGAGGTGGTGGAGATCCACCAGCTGCAGCTAATACGAATGCCATGTCTTAGCAAACAAAAACAGGTCTTTCTCTCATAAAAATGAAAGTCGGAGTGAGGAAAAAAGGTGGGACTTTCATCATTTGAGAAAAGAAAATGTTCTAAACCAATGAAAAGTGTTTATTTTACGTCATATTCTCAAGCGTTCCATCATTAGGAAACTAAAAGTAAAATGAACCAATGAAAAGTTTTATAAACAAGTCACATGACCTGTTATGCTTACGTTACGCGCTGCGCGCCACGCCCTGGATCGATTCCGAGCCTTTACGTTTCTCGCCTTGGTTCGCGTTCCAGAACGCTTCCGGGTGCGCTAATGCAGAACGTCTTAAGGGACATTACGTAGTAACGCGATATGTTGCGTTTACGGGACGCATCGCGATGTGCCTTTCTAACGCGGTATTTGCACTAACGGAACGTTTACCGTTTCGCGGATCGGCAGCGAAACAAGAAAAAATAATTTTAACTATAATATAAATTGAATTTAAAAAATATAATACAAATATATATAAAATATATTTATGAATTAGAATAAGAACATATGTTACAGCTATAGATATTTGCTATTAAAAAAACATTGAAATTCACTGAAAAAACCATAGGTTATAGACCATATATAGTTAGGAAGTAGCATTTACAAAACCTTGAAAATTCACTGAAAAAACCATAGGTTATAGACCATATATAGTTAGGGATTAGCATTTACAAAACCTTATTTTACTCGCATAAAACCATTAAAATTCGCATATATAGTTAGTTGCGCTAACTATATATCGCGCACCCGCAATCCACTGCTGATGATGTCACATATTACATCATTCATGACATGGTCAGTGACATCACTGATGACATCACTGATGACATCTCAAATGACATCACTGATGACATCACTGATGACATCTCAAATGACATCACTGATGACATCACTGATGACATCTCATTTGACATTACTGATCACATCACTGATGACATCATTCATGTGATTATACGATGAACCTCTTGAGACTCTGATATAACCTTAGATACACTCAGTGTAAACAGACACTCCCAGACTGCCACTCATCCATGGAGTTACTCACACACCTAGTCAGTCATGCAAAGAACCAATCACACCTCTATTTACTCAACTATACAGTTATACACACCTTACTTATTCAAACATATACTAACACATATTTACTCTCTTATACAATCCCTTATACAAGTTCACAATGATCCACACAGCCGCTCACACATTCACTGGCTCTTATGCACAGGTATTTATATATGTCAACTCTCACATGTACTGTGTTTTACATATGTACTTACTTTGACATGGTAGCACTGAGATATCCATTCACTCACCAATACCCTCATGCACACAGTCAACCGCCCATACAGCTGTTTCCACATGCACTTTTGAACCCATACATCTAGTGAATCAACTGCTCATACATCTATGCACAGAGTCACAGACCTCCCAGCCACCCACACACACACTCAGTCTTCCATACAAATACTTGGGCAACCAATCAATAACCCATATAGTTACTCATATAGCTACTGATCAACACATGCAGCAGTTTACAGAACAACAGACATAATGATGCACAAATTAAGACAGTTTAGTCACCAACTCATGCTCTCAGTGAGACACATTTAATCACTCACTCATACAGTCAGTCATGCACCTACTAAATCCTTCATCCAGACACTTATACATCCACTCATTCTTTAATATGTAAGACATATTTTAACTTTACAGAAACATACAGTCACTGGATAATGTCATCAGTGATGTCATCAGTGATGTCATTTGAGATGTCATCAGTGATGTCATCAGTGATGTCACTGACCATGTCATGAATGATGTAATATGTGACATCATCAGCAGTGGATTGCGGGTGCGCGATATATAGTTAGCGCAACTAACTATATATGCGAATTTCAAAGGTTTTATGCGAGTAAAATAAGGTTTTGTAAATGCTAATCCCTAACTATATATGGTCTATAACCTATGGTTTTTTCAGTGAATATATATATATATATATATATTCACTGAAAAAACCATAGGTTTCACACCAGTTATAGTTAGCTGGAAATTTTACTGATATAAAACCATTGAAATTCCCACGTTATAGTTAGTCGGACTCACTATAACTTGCGCGTGCAATGCACTGCTGATGACATCACATATTACATCACTCATGACATGGTCAGTGACATCACTCATGACACCATCCTTGTGACATAGTGACAGACCTCCTTTCACTATAATGTAACCCTTGAGACACATATTCAAAAATAGAAACTGAAATTTTTAAAAAAATGGAGATACCTATATCAGTTACAACAAGCAATTCAGTAATTCCACTATCTATATACACATCCACTCATTCACCAACAGTTCTATATAGTCACTCATACATATACTCACTCATCATATGAAGTGATACACCTATACATCCTGTTACACACCGACATTCATCCAAAAGTTACTCACACACATATTCACACGTGCAAATAAACTATTGGACATCCATTTATTTGAATATAGAGTTATACACACACTTCCACCTTACTTCTATTGAAAATTACACATATTTATTATCTTAAACAATCACTTATAGAAACACATACTTATTTAAAAAGGAAATCTTACAATCTCTTACTCTCACATATACTCACTTATATACATCAATATTCATATATACTAGATTAAAACATATGTAGTTACTGATAAAGACACTAGTGAGACAGTCATTCACTCACTAACAAACACATATAGACACTCATCCACCCATACAGTCCTGTACATATGCTGTCTTCAAAACACATACAAACAAAGAGTCAGTCACTCATGCATCTATGTGCTAAGTAATACCCCCACCAAACCATATAGACACTCATACTGATACTAATAATAATATCAAATAACCCATATACATACGCATGTTGCTACTTATCAACACATGTAGCCACTTATACACAAAGTGAAACACTAATATATGTATTTAAATTTTTAAACATAACTCACTAATATTTATTTTTCAGAAAGACACATATTCACTGGATGGTGTCATCAGTGATGTCATGAGTGATGTCACTGACCATGTCATGAGTGATGTAATATGTGATGTCATCAGCAGTGCATTGCACGCGCAAGTTATAGTGAGTCCGACTAACTATAACGTGGGAATTTCAATGGTTTTATATCAGTAAAATTTCCAGCTAACTATAACTGGTGTGAAACCTATGGTTTTTTCAGTGAATTTAATAGGTTTTTTAAATGCTAATTCCTAACTATAACTGGTGTGAAACCTATGGTTTTTTTCAGTGAATTTCAAAGGTTTTTTTAATGCTAATTCCTAACTATAAGTTTCACTTTATAAATAAGACTGTTAGCACTCTAGTTGTTCTTTTTAACACTCTGGTACATTCCGTCATTGGGCTACAGTTGGGCTACATCTAGTTGAATTTTGGGCTACATTTACAATTTTTGATCTCTGGTGGCCATCTTTGGGCTACATTGGGCTACTTTGGGCTACATTTGGGCTACATTTTGGCTCTAACATATATTAAGCCCAATGTAGCACAATACATATTTTTATAAAGTTAATTTTTTTACAAACCACTTCAGAATAGGGCTACCTGTCCCTACAATTTTCCCATTTTTTTTTTTTAATTTTTGGGGGGAGCGCTCCCAGAGCGCGCCCCGGAGTGCGCCCCGAAAAGCGTATTTCTGAAAAGCGCCCCCGGGCACGCTCCGAGGAGCGTCTCGTGAGCGCCAATATCGCAAACGAAAACATGATTGTGACGTTCGCGTAGCCGCGACCGCGTGATACGCACGGCGTAAGCGCACCCGGAAGTACTCGCGCGAATACGATCGTGCAACGTAGGCGTCTGACACGCTTACGCGGCGCGCCTCTGGCCGCGCCCCGCGGTGCGTCGCGTAAGCGCGTCGGGTCATGTGACCAGAAAATAACACTTTTCATTGGTTCATAACAGTTTTGGTTTCATAATGATGAAGCCCATGGTCATGTGACCTGTAAATAACACTTTTCATTGGTTCAATAATTATTTTTTTCTAAATTTAGAGAAACCCACCCATTTCTCTCACTATTGATTTTCACTTGGAGAGAGCAAGAGGTGTTTTGTGAATTCTCTACTCATTAATTTTCCTGATCTACAGCAATGGCTGCAAGGGAGTCCTCCAGCAGTGATTCAGATGGATTTGTGCAAGAGGACCCTCCTCACCAGAAAACAAAGAACCACTTCATCTGGAAATTTTATGACATCCCTGAAGGACAAAAAAAAGTTAATGCAAGTAAAGTAACTTGTAAAATATGTGGAAGTATTTTATCCAGAGGCAATCCTCTAAAAAAATACAGCTTTGGAAATGCCAATTTAATTAGGCATGTCAAAAGAAGACACCCCAACAATTACTCCAGGGAGAGTGTCAGGGAGCTGGCAGAGAAGGCACGAAGAGATGGCAGCAGCACCTCCACTGGTGGAGCAACACCTTCAGGTTCAGCACGTGCAAGAATGGTCCCTAACATCCAGCCGGTATTTGCAGGAATAAAATGTTTATGCACAAACTGTGACGAACTACTCTGTTACGGGGAGCAGAGCGTTGAACTCATTGCAATAAAGAAACAGGAACACCAATGCTCTCCCCGTCCCTAAATTTTCTCATTTTTTTGCTCCTGTTGAGCATTTTCTGAATCCCTGTTTTTGTTTTTCCCCTGAAAAAAACCCAAAAAAAAATATAAAATCGTTTCAAAAAGTATAAAAAAAATATAAAACAACAAAAACAAAAAAAAAGTTCTTTTCAGAACTACCTCCAATTTATAAAAAAATGCTATTTTTTTTTTTTTAAAAAGTGCCATTCTTTTTCTCAATCGTACGCTCACCGGTGCGTGTACCAGGCGCTCCCTCGGCGCAAATTTAAAAAAAAAAATTTTGGGGGGCCCCGTACGGCTTTTTTATGACCCCCACATCAAACCTAGGGGGTCAGGGGGGGTGTACCCTGCCCCCTTTTGCTCATTTCCCCCTTTGATTTTTACCACCTCAATCCTACCGAGGTACAAGATGGCGGCCGCTGCGGACTGTTTCGAATGTTTACAGACACCCGAGAGCCAATCAGCTTTCCATGCGCACCTCGCGTGTCGCGCCTGGAGCGCACTCCGGTGCGCGCACCTGTGCGCTGCTATAGATATATATATTTTTTTGAACCTTAATTACTCAAAATCCACTGGAGCACATATCTTGAGACATAGCAAAGGCACATCGGGCTACCAGTCCCTACAATTTTGCCAAATTTGGTGGAAATACATTCAGCCGTTCGGGCTAAAAGTGACATCGACCGCCCTATGGAAATTAACATGGGGAAAACGCGTTTTGGGACCCCCCTTTTATCTCGGCCCCCGCTTAACGTATCCCCCCCAAACTTTCAGGGAAGGACCGGAACCCCGCGAGGCCATTTTCAGGAATTTGTCAGGCAGATTCGTCAACCGGCGCCAAAGTTATTCCAAATAGAATTTTCAGATTTAACATTGAAAAAAATCCTAACTATAACTACCTACTGGCGACCGCCAGTAGGTAATATATATATATATATATATATATATATATATATATATATATATATATATTCACTGAAAAAACCATAGGTTTCACACCAGTTATAGTTAGGAATTAGCATTTAAAAAACCTATGAAATTCACTGAAAAAACCATAGGTTTCACACCAGTTATAGTTAGGAATTAGCATTTAAAAAACCTATTAAATTCACTGAAAAAACCATAGGTTTCACACCAGTTATAGTTAGCTGGAAATTTTACTGATATAAAACCATTGAAATTCCCACGTTATAGTTAGATGGACTCACTATAACTTGCGCGTGCAATGCACTGCTGATGACATCACATATTACATCACTCATGACATGGTCAGTGACATCACTCATGACATCACTGATGACACCATCCAGTGAATGTGTGTCTTTCTGGAAAATAAATATATTTTATATATGTATATGTAAAAGTTGATGGAAGAATAAATGTTTAAATAAGTGTCTAAATGGATGGTTTTTAAAAATTGATTGGTTAACTGGCTTAATAAGACATCATCAACAGTGCATTGCACGCGCAAGTTATAGTGAGTCCATCTAACTATAACGTGGGAATTTCAATGGTTTTATATCAGTAAAATTTCCAGCTAACTATAACTGGTGTGAAACCTATGGTTTTTTCAGTGAATTTAATAGGTTTTTTAAATGCTAATTCCTAACTATAACTGGTGTGAAACCTATGGTTTTTTCAGTGAATTTCATAGGTTTTTTAAATGCTAATTCCTAACTATAACTGGTGTGAAACCTATGGTTTTTTCAGTGAATTTCATAGGTTTTTTAAATGCTAATTCCTTTGTATATCGAGTTTCTAACCTTTTTTTTTTTTTACAATTTGCTGTTTTTTTTTAAGTATTCATTTTTTTTATATAATTTTTTTCTTTTGCGCTCTGGGTGCGCGCTCCGGGAAGCTTTCAGCTAAGCTCTCCTGTAAGCTTCTCCGAGAGCTCATCTGAAAGCGCACCCAGAGCGCAACTGTCGTTCGTGAAAAAAAAATATGAATGAAAAGTTAATAATAATGCAAAACATTTCGTACCATACAAATAAAATTTGTTTTTTTTAATATGGAAAATGATTATGCATTTCTATAAAAGATTGATGACGTCACTTCGGCGCGCAACGTAAGTGCCCTCGGAAGCGCCTACGTGCGCGGCGCCTAAACGCACGCAAAAGCGCCTACGATCGCGCCACGTTTGCGCCCCGGAAGCGCCTACGATCGCGCTGCGTAAACGCACCGGAAGTGCTCCGGAGCGCGCAGCGTAAACGCGTCGGGTCATGTGACCCTAAAATAACACTTTTCATTGGTTGCTAACAGTTTTTTTTTACAATGAATGAAATCCCCACCCATTTCCTTCACTTCTTCTTTCACTTTTGTGACTGAAAGACCTGCCTTTTTTGCTGCTCCATATTCCTGGATTCATCATGGCTGCCAGACCATCCAGCAGTGAAGATGACTCCAATGATTTCATTGATGAAGAGCCTCCTCAGCCGAAGGTCAAAGAACATTTCATCTGGAAATTTTTTAAGTTTCCAGCAGACCAGAAGAAGGTGAATGCACCAAAAGTAGAGTGCAGGATCTGCAAACAGGTCCTGTCACGGGGTAACCCCCCAAAAAAATACTCTTTTGGCAACTTCACCATGATTCGCCATGTGGAGAGGAGGCACCCCCAGAATTTTGCCCGGGAAAGTGTCAGGGCTCTGGCACAAGAGGTTCCCAGAGATGGGGCCTCTACATCAACAGGAGGAGCAACTTCTTCTGGAAGAGAACAATCGCAGGGGCAGGTAGCAAACATTCAACCTGCATTTAACCATGGGGTCGTCAGATGCAGATACTGCAATCAACTCCTCACCTATGGGGAGCAAAGTGTCCTGCTCATGGTTCGGGCATTGGAGAACCATCACTGCCCTTCCCACCCCTAATTTTTTTCTTTTCTTTTTGCTCCTGTTGAGCAGTTTCTATTCCCTGTTTTTGTTCCTCTTCAGTTAAAAGAAGAAAACCAAAAGTTCTTTTCAGAACTACCTCCAATTCTCATCAAAGAGCTATAATCTTAAAAAATGAAGAGTAAGTGAAATATAGTGCATTGATAATTGAAAGGAGAATGAGTAAGAAAGAACATAAAGGTATGAGAGGTGAAAGGAAGTGAAGTAGGAGGAATGAAAGAAGGTGAGTGTTAGAAAAGAAAGTTATGACACAGTGAATAAACTGGAGGCCTCATTTCTGAAAAGTGACGCATCGCTACGTGAAAACAGCGATGCGTCACTTTTCTGGACGCACTCCTTATGACATTCCAGATATGTCATATTTAATATATGACTAATCAATTCGCAAGGAGTTACAGATATGTCAGTATTTCTGACATATCTGTAAACACAAAAGTAACGCATTGCAGGAGTGCGTCACAAAAGTGACGCAACTCCAGTAATGTGTCCTTTCACATGGAAAAAGCACCATGTGAAAGGTTTGCTGTGAAGCAGGCGCAAGATTTTGGCGCAACTGCATCCTAAAAGTGACGCACTGCGTCATTATTACCAAGCTTTTTGCAAGGAACACCCCCTCTGCATGCATTATACCTGACACTATTTTTTAAAAAGTGACGCATCTAGGTACATGGGTCACTTTTTAAAACTCTGCGCCATATTGTATCTGCATCAGGTATAATGTATGCAGAGGGGGCAATCCCTCGCAAAAAGCTTGGTAATAACGACGTACTGAAATCTATGAGATTTCTCGGCGTCACTTTTAGGATGCTGTTGCGTCAAAATCTTGCGCCGGCCTCGCATCACTTTTATGTTTACAGATATGTCAGAAATACTGACGTATCTGTAACTCCTTGCAACATGATTCTTCATACATTAAATATGACACATCTGGAATGTCATAAGGACTGTGCACAGAAAAGTGACGCATCACACCAGCAGTGTAATAAAATGTGCCTCGTTGCACTATATTTAAAGGATGCAACAGCATCCTAAAAGTGACGCAGTGAAATCTCAAACATTTCACTGCGTTGCTATTACAAAGCTTTTAGTGGGGGAACACCCCCTCTGCATGCATTATACCTCACGCAGATATAATGTGGCGCTTGATTTTAAAAAGTGACCCATCTTCCTAGATACCTCACTTTTTAAATATAACGCAACGAGGCACATTTTTTTACACTACTGGTGCGATGCGTCACTTTTCTGTGCGCACTCCTTATGACATTCCAAGTAACGCATTGCTGGAGTGCGTCACAAAAGTGACGCAACTCCAGTAATGTGTCCTTTCAAATGTGGAAAGCAGCATGTGAAAGGTCTTGCCTCAGTCTAACACCTGCTGTAAAGCAGGCACAAGATTTTGACGCAACAGCATCCTAAAACTGACGCAGTGAAATCTCAAAGATTTCACTGCGTCGCTATTACAAAGCTTTTTGCGGGAGAACACCCCCTCTGCATGCATTATACCTGACGCTATTTTTAAAAAGTGACGCAACTAGGTACATGGGTCACTTTTTAAAACTCTGCGCCACATTATATCTGCGTCAGGTATAATGTATGCAAAGGGGGCATTCCCCCGCAAAAAGCTTGGTAATAACGACGTACTGAAATCTATAAGATTTCTCTGCGTCACTTTTAGGATGCTGTTGCGTCAAAATCTTGCACCTGCCTCGCATCACTTTTATGTTTACAGATATGTCAGAAATACTGACGTATCTGTAACTCCTTGCAACATGATTCGTCATACATTAAATATGACACATCTGGAATGTCATAAGGAGTGCGCACAGAAAAGTGACGCATAACACCAGCAGTGTAATAAAATGTACCTCGTTGCACTATATTTAAAAAGTGACGCATCTAGATAGATGCGTCACTTTTTAAATATTGCATAACAATGCGCATTTTTTTACACCGCTGGTGCGTCACAAAAATTGACGCACAAGAAGCGCAAAACTAACAGCGCAAGGCCTTCATAAAAATGGTCCTGGATTTTCCCCGTGCTTCGCCGGTGCGCGTACCATGCGCTTCCCCCGCGCAAAACGAAAAATTTTTTTTAATGCCCTGCAGGACCCTATTTTAGTCCCTACATCAAACCTAGGGGGTCAGAGGGGGTCTACTCTTCGCCCTTATGGTCATTTGCCCCTTTTTTTTTCAAACCCCTTGTGTCTCGATTTTACCGAGACACAAGATGGCGGCCGCTCCGGACTGTTTAGAATGTTTACAGACAACTGAGAGCCAATCAGCTTCCTGCGCGCAAGTCGCGTGTCGCGCCTGGAGCGCACTCCGGTGCGCGCACGGGAGAGCGCCTATAGATATATATATTTTTTTGAACCTAAATTACTCAAAATCCACTGGAGCACATATCTTGAGACATAGCAAAGGCACATCGGGCTACCAGTCCCTACAATTTTGCCAAGTTTGGTGGAAATCCATTCAGCCGTTCGGGCTAAAAGTGAAATCGACCGCCCTATGGAAATTAACATGGGGAAACGCGTTTTGGGACCCCCCTTTTATCTCGGCCCCCGCTTAACGTATCCCCCCCAAACTTTCAGGGAAGGACCGGAACCCCGCGAGGCCATTTTCAGGAAATTTTCAGGCAGATTCGTCAACCGGCGCCAAAGTTATTCCAAATAGAATTTTGAGATTTAACATTGAAAAAAATCCTAACTATAACTACCTACTGGCGACCGCCAGTAGGTAATATAGATAGATATATATATATATATATATATATATATATATATATATATATATATATATATATTCACAGAAAAAACCATAGGTTATAGACCATATATAGTTAGGAATTAGCATTTAAAAAACCTTATTTTATTTGCACAAAACCATTGAAATTCCATATATAGTTAGTTGCACTAACTATATATCGCGGACCCGCAATCCACTGCTAATGATGTCACATATTACATCATTCATGACATGGTCAGTGACATCACTGATGACATCACTGATGACATCTCAAATGACATCACTGATGACATCACTGATGACAACACCCAGTGACTGTATGTTTCTGTAAAGTTAAAATATGTCTTACATATTGAAGAATGAGTGGATGTATAAGTGTCTGGATGAAGGATTTAGTAGGTGCATGACTGACTGTATGAGAGAATGATTAAATGTGTCTCACTGAGTGCATGGGTTAGTGATTAAAGTGTCTTAATTTGGCAATCATTATTTATGTTCTTCTGTAAACTGCTGCATGTTTAAATCAGTAGCTATATCAGTAACTATATGGGTTATTGAATGGTTGCCCAAGTATTTGTATGGGAGACTGAGTATGTGTGTGGGTGGCTGGGAGGTGTATAACTCTGTGCATAGATGTGTGAGCAGTTGATTCCCTAGGTGTATGGGTTCAAAAGTGCATGTAGAAACAGCTGTATGGACAGTTGACTGTGTGCATGAGTATATTGGTGAGTGAATGGATATCTCAGTTCTACATGTCAAAGTAAGTACATATGTAAAACACACTCCATGTGAGAGTTGACATATATAAATAACTGAACATAAGAGCCAGTGAATGTGAGAGTGGCTGTATGAATCATTGTGAACTTGTATCAAGGATTGTATAAGAGAGTAAATATTTGTTAGTATATGTTTGAATAAGTAAGGTGTGTATAACTGTATATTTGAGGAAATGGAGGTGTGATTGATTCTTTGCATGACTGACTAGGTGTGTGAGTAACTCCATGGATGTGTGACAGTCTGTGAGTGCCTGTTTACACTGAGTGTATCTAAGGTTATATTAGAGTCTGAAGATGTATTATCACATAAATGATATCATCAGTGATGTAATCAGTAATGTCAAATGAGAAGTCAGTGATGTCATTTGAGATGTCATCAGTGATGTCATCAGTGATGTCATTTGAGATGTCATCAGTGATGTCATCAGTGATGTCACTGACCATGTCATGAATGATGTAATATGTGACATCATTAGCAGTGGATTGCGGGTCCGCGATATATAGTTAGTGCAACTAACTATATATGGAATTTCAATGGTTTTGTGCAAATAAAATAAGGTTTTTTAAATGCTAATCCCTAACTATATATGGTCTATAACCCATGGTTTTTTCAGTGAATTTTCAAGGTTTTGTAATTGCAAATTCCTAACTATATATGGTCTATAACCTATGGTTTTTTCTGTGAATTTCATTGGTTTTTTAAAAGCTAATATCTATAGCTGTAAAATATATTCTTTATTAAGTGACGTATCACGTAGCCCGTGAGACGCCTCATGATGCATCGCATAACCGTGACGTATCGTCTCTGCAGCGCAAACCAAACCCAAAACGTAAGCGCGCCAGAACACGCTTAAAGATATATATATATTTTTTTAACCTTAATTAGACAAAATCCACACGTGCACATATCACAAACGTTCAAAAAACACAATATGTCGGACTCCCGTTACGCTGCCAGTTAGCTGCCCGGTTAACGTACCAGGAAGTACCTTTACCGCGAAAAATCGCAATTTTTTTTTTCACCCCCCCAGGGAACTTTAATAGCCCCCTCATCAATCCTAGGGGTTCAGGAGGGGTCTGCCTTACCACTTTCATTCATTTACACCTTTTTTTTTTCCACCTCTTGTCTCTCGATCCCACAGAGAGACAAGATGGCGGCCGCTCCAGACTGTTTACAATGATAACAGCCAATCAGCTTCTCCTCAGACTCCCGTTACACTGCCGGTTAGCTTCCCGGTTAGCTGCCCGGTTAGCTGCCCGGTTCGCGTACCAAGACGCGTCTCTACGGCGAAAAAATCGGATTTTTTTTTTTTGGCCCCGCGTGGCTTTATAATATCCCCCTCATCAATCTTAGGGGGTCAGAAGGGGTGTACCTTGCCCTCTTTCCTTCATTTCCCCCTTTGTTTTGGCCTCCTCTTGTCTCTCGATCCTACCGAGAGACAAGATGGTGGCCGCTCCGGACCGTTTACAATGTTGACAGCCAATCAGCTACTCCTCAGACTCCCGTTACACTGCCGGTTAGCTTCCCGGTTAGCTGCCCGGTTTGCTGCCCGGTTCGCGTACCAAGACGCGTCTCTACGGCGAAAAAATCTGAATTTTTTTTTTTTTTTGGCCCGGCGTGGCTCTATAACATCCCCCTCATCAATCCTAGGGGGTCAGAAGGGGTCTACCTTGCCCCCTTTCCTTCATTTCCCCCTTTGTTTTGGCCTCCTCTTGTCTCTCGATCCTACCGAGAGACAAGATGGCGGCCGCTCCGGACTGTTTAGAATGTTGACAGACACCGGAGAGCCAATCAGCTTCGCTTCGCAAAGTTCCGATACGCGAAAAGTTCGCGAACCGGAGCGCAACCCAGAGCGCTGTTACATATATATATCTTGTTTTAAACGTTAATTTCTCAAAATTCACTGAAGCACATATATTGAGACCTAGCAAAGGCACATCGGGCTAACAGTCCCTACAATTTTGCCAAGTTTCGTGGAAATCCATTCAGCCGTTCGGGCTAAAAGTGAGGCCAACCGCCCTATGGAAATTAACATGGGAAAAACGTGTTTTGGGACCCCCCTTTTTTCTCGGCCCCCCCTTGACGAACCCCCCCCCAAATTTACAGGAGCTGCTCAGAAACAAAATGTGCCATTTTCCTGAAAATTTCAGCCAATTCCGTCCACAAACGCCAAAGTTATTAGGCATAGAATTTTCAAAAGTTCCATAGAGAAAAAATCCTAACTATATATACCTACTGGCTATCGCCAGTAGGTAATATATATATATATATGTAGGTATATGTAGTTGGGATTTTTTTGAATAGGGATTTCTGAAAATTCTATGTTGAATAACGTTGGCGTTGATGGACGGAGTTGGCTGAAATTTTCAGGAAAATGGCACATTTCGTTTCTGAGCGTCCCCTGAAAGTTTGGGGGGGTTTCGTCAAGCGGGGGCCGAGAATAAAGGGGGGTCCCAAAACGTGTTTTTAACATTGAGTTTTCCATAGGGCGGTTGGACTCACTTTTAGCTCGAACGACTGAATGGATTTCCACAAAACTTGGCAAAATTGTAGGGACTGGTAGCCCGATGTGCCTTTGCTATGTCTCAAGATATATGCTCCAGTGGTTTTTACGAAAATTAACTTTGAAAAATATATATTGGGCTACATTGGGCTATATATATGTTAGAGCCCAAATGTAGCCCAATGTAGCCCAATGTAGCCCAATGTAGCCCAAAGATGGCCACCAGAGACAAAAAAAACTAATGTAGCCCAAATATCAGCCAGATGTAGCGCAATTATAGCCCAATGATAGTATGTACCAGAGTGTTCTAAAGAACAACTAGAGCGCTTACAGTCTTACTTATAAAGTGGGACTTTTAGTTAGGAATTAGCATTAAAAAAACCTTTGAAATTCACTGAAAAAACCATAGGTTTCACACCAGTTATAGTTAGCGGGAAATTTTACTGACATAAAACCAATGAAATTCCACGTTATAGTTAGTTGGACTCACTATAACTTGCGCGCCTGCAATGCACTGCTGATGACATCACATATTACATCACTCATGACATGGTCAGTGACATCACTCATGACATCACTGATGACACCATCCTTGTGACAAAGTGGCAGACCTCCTATCAGCATAAAATAACCTTTGACACACACATTCAAAAATAGAAACTAACATTTTCTTAAAAAAGGAGAAACCAATACCAATTACAACAACTTATTAGGTAATTCCAACATCTACATACACATCCACTCATTCACCAACAGTTCTATATAGTCATTCATATATATATTCACTCATCATATGTAGTGATAGACCTATACATCCTGTTACACACCGACAGTCATCCAAAAGTTACTCACACACATATTCACACATGCACATATACTATTGAACATCCATTTTTTTGCATATACAGATATACACACACTACCACTTAACTTCTAAGGAAACTTACACATACTTACTCTCTTAAACAATCACTTATAGAAACACATACTTATTTAAACAGGAACTCTTACAATCTCTCACTCTCACATATACTCACTTATATATATCAATACTCACATATACTAGATTAAAACATATGTCGTTACTGAAAAAGACAATAGTGAGACAGTCGTTTACTCACTAACACACACATATACACACTCATCCATCCATACAGTCCTGTGCATATGCGGTCTTCAAAACACATACAAACAGTGAGTCAGTCACCAACCCATACAGCCACTTATACACAAAGTGAAACACTGATACATACATTTCAATATTTAAAAGTTACTTGCTAATATATGTATTCACTAAGATACACTTAATAAGGCAATTAACCAATCAATTCTTTTAAAAACAAACATCCATTTACACACTTATTTAACCATTTATTCTTCCATCGTCCTTTACAAATACATATATAAAACATATTTATTTTTCAGAAAGACACACATTCACTGGCTGGTGTCATCAGTGATGTCATGAGTGATGTCACTGACCATGTCATGAGTGATGTAATATGTGACGTCATCAGCAGTGCATTGCAGGCGCGCAAGTTATAGTGAGTCCAACTAACTATAACGTGGAATTTCATTGGTTTTATGTCAGTAAAATTTCCCGCTAACTATAACTGTGTGAAACCTATGTTTTTTTCAGTGAATATATATATATATATACATATATATATCTGTATATGTATGTACATATATATGTGTATACATATTTATATATATATCACTGAAAAAACCATAGGTTATAGACCATATATAGTTAGGAATTAGCATTTACAAAACCTTATTTTACTCACACAAAACCATTGAAATTCGTATATATAGTTAGTTGCACTAACTATATATCCCGCACCCGCAATCCACTGCTGATCATGTCACATATTACATCATTAATGACATGGTCAGTGACATCACTGATGACATCTCAAATGACATCACTGATGCGCACCGGGAAGCGTACCGGGGAGCGTACTGTGGTGAAAAATAGTGAAAAAGTTAGAAAAAGAAAATCATTATGAGTGATCAGAGGTAGGGTAGCCCTGAAAAGAGCTTTTGGGTTCTGTGGCTGATTTAAGTACCTACAAGTAGGTTCCAATGCACAGTCTTTAATTCAGGAGGAATATTCTATTCCCCTCATCTGAGAAGTGCACATCATCTCCTCTGTAGATGTCTTGCATGTTGTAACGCAAGTTATTATTGTATATTGAACCCATTCCACAGTCTCTCATGTAAGCAGAAACGGATTTATTCACATGTTTCTGTGCTTTCTCAAATTGTGGACAAAATTGGTTGGACCAGTTCCATTTCTGTCTTTGGCATATATTGGAATATACCAAGGCAGTTTGTGGAAAAAGTGTCATCAATTGATCAAAGGTGTCTTTTAAAAGCATTTCCAGACCTATCCCAGTTAAAGTGCCCAAGTCATTTCCTCCACAGTGCACTATTAAGAGGTCAGGGTTTGGCAGATGCAAAAAGGTTTTCACCAATGGTATCAATTGATGACATCTCAATCCTCTCTGACCAATCCACTTGATTTCCACATTTGGCAAATCAAGGTTGTGAACATTTCTGCAAGCTGCATACCTTTGAGCCCAGTGGATGTAGCTATGTCCAATAATCCAAACAGAATACATGGAGAGAGAAGGTTCTGGTGCAGTCAGATGAAGTGTGGGAATGAAATGGCAGTTAGAACAGTAGGAGTTTACAAAAAAATAATTGTGGAGTTTCTCTGCTCTTGAATCACAAGCAATGAATGGTGGATTCAGATAGTTAAAAACTGAAAGTTAGGGTGCATGGTTGTGTTGTGTGTAAGAAGCAATTTGAATGGTTAAGAAAAAGTTACTAAAAGCAATAATGCCCTGGATAAGCTAGTGTATTGAGAGGTCAAACATCCTTGCTGACTTAATTTGCAACAATGTAGAATAAACTTTTGAACCTAAGAGTTCAGTTAGGAGGGAGCTGCTATGGTAACAGATAGAAAGGTCTGAGAGAGGGTAGGGAGTTGGTTTGAAAAAAGTGAGAGAAGAGTTTTGATTGGTTGAAATGAGGCATATGTGTGTAGAATTAGAGGTTTTCTCTGCCAGTCTTGGTTTCAGTGTATTGAGTGCACACCTTTTGCTCTGCTAAAGAAAAATTGGCGTGTGTGTCTGACACTGTTCTTAATCTCCCAAGGCATTTGTAAAGGTAAGTAATGATTCATTTAATTTAGATAGAGACTTATTTGCTCTAGGGAGAAGATTTGGAAGCAGATAGTGAAGTTTCAGTAGTAAAATTGAATGCTTGTACATAGGACTTGTGCTGTGTTTGTAAAAAGTTATTTAAAAGATGATTTTGGGGTATAAGAATGGCTTTTATTTTTTTGAGAAGCAATTAATAGTGTCTGCCTCTGTAAATAAATATATTTGAATGTTTTAGAATTATGTCACTTGCGTTATCTCAAATTAGGAAGCAGATTGAGATTTTTTCTTGTTGGTTTGTGGCATGTTTTTTTTGGAAATGCTTGATATTAAAATATGCAAGATAGAGGAATTGTCTTTTGTGAAACAGTGAGGGTTCAGTAGTGAAATGAAATGCTTGTACTTAGGACCTGCGCTGTGTTTGTAAAATGTTATTCAAAAAACGATCTTGGGGCAAATTAATGGTATTTACATTTGGACCTTATTTATGATTGCCTTGTGGCGCCAGTGCGTCACTTTTAACATGGGACAAAAGTGACGTACCGGTGGCGCAAGGCCTCCATAAATAAGGCCCTGAATTTCTTTGCTGTTGGTTTGTGTCTTGCTTTTTGATAATGCTTGCTATGTATATATGCAAGATAGGGGATTTGTATTTTGTGAAACAGTGAGGTTTCAGTAGTGAAATTGAATGCTTGTACATAGGTCCTGCGCTGTGTTTCTAAAATGTTATTCAAAAAATGATTTTGGGGGCAAATCAATGGTATTTACATTTGGATGTTATTTAAGATTGCCTTGTGGCACCAGTGCGTCACTTTTAACATGGGACAAAAGTGACGCACCGGTGGCGCAAGGCCTCCATAAATAAGGCCCTGAGTTTCTTTGCTGTTGGTTTGTGTCTTGCTTTTTGTTAATGCTTGCTATGTATATTTGCAAGATAGGGGATTTGTATTTTGTGAAACAGTGAGGTTTCAGTAGTGAAATTGAATGCTTGCACATAGGTCCTGCGCTGTGTTTCTAAAATGTTATTCAAAAAACGATTTTGGGGGCAAATCAATGGTATTTACATTTGGGCCTTATTTATGATTGCCTTGTGGCGCCAGTGCGTCACTTTTAACATGGGACAAAAGTGACGTACCGGTGGCGCAAGGCCTCCATAAATAAGGCCATGAGTTTATTTGCTGTTGGTTTGTGTCTTGCTTTTTGATAATGCTTGCTATGTATATTTGCAAGATAGGGGATTTGTATTTTGTGAAATAGTGAGGTTTCAGAAGTAAAATTGAATGCTTGTACATAGGTCCTGCGCTGTGTTTCTAAAATGTTATTCCAAAAACGATTTTGGGGGCAAATCAATGGTATTTACATTTGGGCCTTATTTATGATTGCCTTGTGGCGCCAGTGCGTCACTTTTAACATGGGACAAAAGTGACGTACCGGTGGCGCAAGGCCTCCATAAATAAGGCCCTGAGTTTCTTTGCTGTTGGTTTGTGTCTTGCTTTTTGATAATGCTTGCTATGTATATTTGCAAGATAGGGGATTTGTATTTTGTGAAACAGTGAGGTTTCAGTAATGAAATTGAATGCTTGTACATAGGTCCTGCGCTGTGTTTCTAAAATGTTATTCAAAAAAACGATTTTGGGGGCAAATCAATGGTATTTACATTTGGGCTTTATTTATGATTGCCTTGTGGCGCCAGTGCGTCACTTTTAACAAGGCACTAAAATGACGTACCGTTGGTGCAAGGCCTCCATAAATAAGGCCCTGAGTTTCTTTGCTGTTGGTTTGTGTCTTGCTTTTTGATAATGCTTGCTATGCATATTTGCAAGATAGGGGATTTGTATTTTGTGAAATAGTGAGGTTTCAGAAGTGAAATTGAATGCTTGTACATAGGTCCTGCGCTGTGTTTCTAAAATGTTATTCAAAAAACGATTTTGGTGGCCAATTAATGGTATTTACATTTGGGCCTTATTTATGATTGCCTTGTGGTGCCAGTGCGTCACTTTTAACATGGGAAAAAAGTGACGCACTAGTTGCGGAAGGCCTTCATAAATAAGGCCCTGAGTTTCTTTGCTGTCGGTTTGTGTCTTGCTTTTTGATAATGCTTGCTATGAACATTTGTAAGATAGGGGATTTGTATTTTGTGAAACAGTGATGTTTCAGTAGTGAAATTGAAGGCTTGTACATAGGTCCTGCGCTGTGTTTTTTAAATGTTATTCCAAAAACAATTTTGATGGCAAATCAATGGTATTTACATTTGGGCCTTATTTATTTTTGCGTTATGGCGCTGGAGCGTCACTTTTAACATGGGAAAAAAGTGATGCACCGGTGGTGGAAGGCCTTCATAAATAAGGTCCTGAGTTTCTTTGCTGTTGATTTCTGTCTTGCTTTTTGATAATGCTTGCTATGAACATTTGCAAGATAGAGGATTTGTATTTTGTGAAACAGTGAGGTTTCAGTAGTGAAATTGAATGCTTGTACATAGGTCCTGCGCTGTGTTTCTAAAATGTTATTCAAAAATCGATTTTGGGGGCAAATCAAAGCTATTTACATTTGATGTTATTTATGATTGCCTTGAGGCGCCAGTGCGTCACTTTTAACATGGGACAAAAGTGACGCACCGGTGGCGCAAGGCTTCCATAAATAAGGCCCTGAGTTTCTTTGCTGTTGGTTTGTGTCTTACTCCTAGGTAAATAGTTGCTGTGGTATAAACTTAGATATGTTGCAAATTAGTGTTTATATCATTTGCTTATTGTGATTGCTTTGTTGTTTGCTAATAGTGGTCTATAATGTGTTATTTTTTTCTTTACAACAGATTGAAATCAACATTTACAAAGTAAGCAAAAATGCCGTCAAGGCAAAGGAGAAGAAAAAATACCATACGGAAAATTACCAAAGTAGCAACGGAAGTAAAGGAATCCTCTACAACAAGTACTTCAAAAAACACCCAAAAAGGTCCTGGTAAGACAACTAAGTCTTTTTTTGCAACATATGTAAAACAAAAACAAATGCTAACGGTAATGTGAAGATCCAGAAGGAAAGAGCAAATTTGAAAAGGAAGGAGAGGCCCTCAAAAAATGTCTCTATTGGAGCAGGAGAGAAGAATATGGATAGCAATAGAAGGTTAAATCAATTTAGGGACATTCGTAGACGAATGTTTCGCAATAGGGTAGTTTTAAATTTGCTAAAAAATGAAAAGAAAGGTAAACAGAGAGCTGCTTTTTACAAGAAAAAGAAAAGTGTAGAGTAGATTGTTGATCAGGCTTTTGAAGTTAAGAAAAAATTATTTATTTTAGTAATCAATAGAATTAGGATACTTAATAAGGCAATTGATGCTTTCAAATCGAACAGTAGATGGAAAAGAATTAGTAATCGGACTAATTTTTGTGAAGTATTTTCTGGAGAATGGATGCATAGTTCAAGTTCTGAGCCATTTTTTAATGAGGAGAGTTACTTTCAGGAAAATGATTTGGTGCATGCAGTTGACACCAGTGGTCGAGCATATGAGGTGAAAGATGGTTGTGTGATGGAAAAAGAGAAACTTGTGTCTAGAGATGCAGAAGAGGTGTTAGCTGATGAAGTTTTAGGGAGACGTACTAAGGGTCCAGTGTACACATGGAAGTGCAGTAGTATTTGTAGTGTGCGACAGGATTCAATCGATTTGCTTCGAAATTTCTTACGTACATATAGTAAGAAAAGTCTAAAACAAAAAATGAAGATCTTGCAAGAGTTAGATCCTTGCAGAGTGAGAGAAAACACAGGTTTGCATGGGCATTCACTGGCTAGTCTTTCTAGAAAAGTATGTCAGAATGTTTTTCATCATTTTAGGATGTTAGCAGTGCATCATAATAAGGTGAGGAAATTAGTGAGAAGGATGTATTATGCAAAAAGTCCAGCACTTAAGCTTAAACGATTAAACAGTGCTCTTTTGCATGGATTTCAAGTAGATGTGAAGACTATTTGTGAAGAAATTGAGTTTTGTTATTTTGGGAACAAAGAGGACAGTGTAGAAATGGATATAGTAATGGATGGTAATGTGGAAGACAATGTACAGATTTCAAGTACAGAAAAGTTTGACGAGGAAATTACCAAGTTTAAGGTGAAATCAAGTGAAAGGCATAATTTAACTTGTGTGTGTTGTCGACGGACTCATTATAGGATTCAGACCAGGTTAGTTGATTTATATGCAAAATGTGAATTGGAAAATAATAGTGAATGGAAGGATTTTGTAAGTTATTTGTTGGTGGAGAATTCTTTTGATTTGAGTTTTGATCAGCGTATTTGTAATTATTGTTTGAAAAAATTAAATGAGAATAGATGCCTGCTAGAGCTGCTCATAATAATCTTCAGTTGATAGATATTTATTTATTTATTTATTTTGCGATTTTTTAAAGCGCAACAATTACCCATACGGGTGTCTCGGCGCTGCAGAACTCTGAGCTCACTACTGAAGACGAAGGGTTAGGAGGTAGAGAAAAGCCATGTTTTAAGGCTTTTTCGAAATTTAAGAAGCGTAGGTGCAGATTTGATATGGAGTGGGAGAGTGTTCCATAGCTTAGCTGTAGCAGTGGTGAAACATCTATCTCCCCAGGTGGCCTTTTTTGTACGAGGTACATTCAGCAAGAGGGCTGTGGAAGATCTTAACGTCCTGCGTTGTTCCACTGGATGAAGAGCTTCTTTTAGATACTGGGGCCCTGGATGGTTTAGGGTTTTATAGGCTATACATAGGGCCTTAAATTTGATTCTGCTCCTGATTGGAAGCCAGTGGAGCCTTTTGATGTGGTGGGAAGTGGGAGTGAATTTAGGAATGGAAAGTAAGGTTCTAGCCGCCGCGTTTTGCACGGTCTGCAACTTGTTGAGAACCCCTTCCTGCGCATTCAGAAGGAGTGAGTTGCAGTAGTCTGTTCTTGAAAAGACTAGTGAGCTGATGAGGGTTTTGCCGGCTGATTGAGGTAGGTATGGCAGAAGCTTTTTGATTTTTTTGAGGGTAAAAAAGGCGGAAGATACGACAGCGTTAGCATGATGGTGAAAAGTCAGCTTACTGTCGAAGATGACTCCTAGGTTCCGGACTTTTACCACTGGTTGGGGGGGGGAGCCCAACTCAGGTGGCCACCACTGTGGGGACCATGCTGGCTGCAAGCTCCCGAATGTCATCACCTCCGTTTTATCGGAGTTAAGTTTGAGCCAGTTTGATGACATCCAGGAGCTTATTGCCTTCATACCTTCCTGAAAGTTAGATGCGACACTGGCTCCATTGTTGTGCACCGATAGCACTAGTTGCGTGTCATCGGCGTACGTGGTAAGGGCTATTCCGTAAGTTTTTATTACTCTCGCTAAGTCCGATACGTAGATATTAAAGAGCGTCAGACTTAGCGAGGAGCCTTGAGGAACACCACAGGGGAGAGAGAATGTCTGAGAAGTGAAATTCCCTACCCTGACAGTCTGCGGACGATTGGCAAGGAAAGAGGCAATTAGATCTTTAGCTGTGCCTCCTATGCCCAGCGCCGAGACACGGTCGATCAGTGTGACATGGTCGACCGTGTCAAATGCTGCAGAGAGATCTAGGAGTATCAGAACAGCTGCCCCTCCTGTATCCATGGTTGTTCTGATTTCGTCCGCAGCTTTCAGAAGAGCTGTTTCCGTCCCGTGTCCTTGTCTAAACCCAAACTGGGTGTCATCCAGCAAGTTGTTGTCGTTAATGAATTTCGAGAGTTGGATATTCATGGACTTCTCGAAAATCTTAGCTGGGAATGGAAGGCAGGCGATGGGTCTGTAGCTTGCAGGGAGGAGAGGGTCCAGAGTAGGTTTTTTCAGTAGTGGCTTAATTATGGCTTCTTTCCAAACTGCAGGGTATATGCCTGTTGAGAACATGGCATTGCAAATGGTATCTAGTGCGGGGGAGATTGCTTCAGGGATGAGATTCAGAACGGAGGGTGGGCAGGGATCCAGAGGGGATCCTGATTTGGTACTAGCTGCCAGGCGTTGGATGAGATTTTGATCTACAGGAGTGAAAGATGAAAAGGTAGGCCGAGTATCCATGTGAGATACCAGTGGATACCAGTGGTATCCACTGAATTCCTTCTGAATTGATGGATTTAAATACTTATGAATCAATTTTGATTCAATGTGTCCATCCTTTTCAAGCTATTGTTCGCATGGAGCCTAAGATACGGAAATTACCTCCTACAGATTTACAAAGAGGATTAAAGGGAAGAGTTGCTTATTTGCCTCTAGATGTCAAGAAAAATATTGATACAAATGGTGTAGAAAGAGTAGAAGAGGATCCTCTGGTTATTCTAGTTAATGGGGTTCCGACAAAGAGTAAGAAAATCTGGCAAGATTTAGTGGATGTTAGGAAAGTCAAAAAGGCAACATTGTATTTGGTCAAAAACAATGAATACTATAAAGATGTAAGTGTTGGAGCAGAGGAAACAGCTACAGAAGAAGACAGTGATTGTTCAGTTGGCCAAATTGAAAAAGTTGATGTGTCTAGAAGTGAAGAAATATATGAACATTATACTGTTCATCCTTTGCATTCCAAAGAAGTAATGGGGAATGCAATTGACTTGTTTCAAATGAAAGCAGCAAAAGGAAGTCCTATTAGTGTATGTGAAGAAAGTTTGGAAGCTCGTTGTTTTCCACAGTTATTTCCAACAGGTCGAGTTGGACGATATGACGATCGACCAGTTCAAATTCCTGCAGCTGAATACCGGACATTAAGATTATATGCTGAAGATCCAAGGTTTCGTCAATGCATTCCGTATTTGTTTCATCTACTGTATGAAAGTGATTTGTCTGGGCTTTCTTATGCAGTTAATCATATATTGAAAAGTGGAGCTCATCTGCAAAATGTTTCGGCAAGGGACTTTATGGAGAAAGTCAATCTGCAAGACAGAATTTTGGAATCTCAGCTATTCAATCTCATGGCATGTCAGCGTGGAACAAATGAGTATTGGTTCTGTCGTCATGGGGAATTGAAATGTATGCTAAGAAACTTAGGAACTCCTACATGGTTTCTCACTCTTAGCTGTGCTGAGTATGCATGGGACAACTTACTTCAATTTCTACGAGAGGTAAATGGAAACATACAAAATATAGAATTGAAAACACCTGGAGAACTGTGTTCTTTGGATCCAGTGAATGTTTGCAGATATTTTAATCATAGATTTGAAGATATGATGTCTTTTATTACCAACAAAAAAAATCCTCCCCTTGGAGAGGTTTTGGATTTCTTTTGGAGGAAGGAATATCAAGCGAGAGGTGCTCCTCATATACATATGTTGTTATGGATTAAAGATGCACCCAAATTTGGATCCGATTCGGATGAAACATTGATGAGTTTCATTGAAGAGTATTTAACATGTGCTGTTCCGAAAACTACTGAAGAAAACAGTTTAAGGCAACAAGTTTTACGTTTTCAATCTCATCGTTGTGGAAAGTACTGTCGTCGAAAATTCAAAAACAAGGAAAAGTACTACACAAAATGTCGTTTTGCGTTTCCACGACCAGTGATTTCTAAGGGAAGAGTAAATAATTTGATGTCATCTCTACGACATACTGTGACGAGGAAATCACCCAAAAATACATATAATTTAAAAAGAAACGAAGAGTCCAAGTACATCAACGACTACAACCCAGTGATTTTGTCCATGTAGAATGCTAACATGGATATTCAGTTCGTTGCTGACAACTCTATTGCTGTGGCTCGATATGTGACATCTTACATCACAAAAAACTAAAAGACAGAACTGAAGGAAATGTGGGAGGACATTTCACATGAAAAGAGTCTAAGCAAGAAATTATACAGTTTCAGTCTAAAGATGTTGTTGCATCGAGAAATTGGAGCATATGAATGTTCTGATCGGTTATCATCAGCAAGTCTCTATGCCAATTCAAGAACAATCATTTGGGTGAGTCTAGGTCTTGCTGCAACACGAAACCGAGTTTTGAAATCTGTACAAGAAATTGAATATTTGGCGGAGAAAGAACCAAACAGTACAGATATTTTGAAGACACACATGTTGGATACATACTATCCAAATAGATGTACTCACCTTGAGAACACTTGTTTGTATGAAGTTCTGCAAAACTACAGTTATAAGAGGAACATCACAGAAGATATCAATAATAGAAAATATGCTGTCATTGGGTATGAAGGATGTCTAGTGAAGCAGAGAAAAGGCCATTTGATTAATCATCCAAAATTGAGTTGCGAAGCTCCAGACAAAAGAGAATTTTACTATTTAGCTCTTTTGCAACTCTTTAGGCCATGGCGTACAGAAGAGGAACTACTTGGGGATTTTCTCTGTTATGAAGACTCTTTTAATGCAACTAAGGATACCATAGAATGTCTTGTTTTTCCAAATTATCTGCAAATGTTGAACGAAGAAATAGAGCTAGAAACCACAATTGCTGAAGAGATTGCTAGAGACAGTTCTCAAGACAGTCAGAGTTCTACTTCATTGAGTCAGGATCCACTAGGAGGACCAATTATCCAAAATGAAGCTGCAACTGCCATGGATGATGTGGAAAGAGCTATGGAACAAGCTCAAGAGGATGGAGTTTACTTAAAAGATTTGGTAAAGCAACTAAACGTTGAGCAGAAAAAGATATATGACGAAGTTACAGAACAGATTGAACATGGATTCAGACATGAGAACAAAGTGTGCTCATGTACATCATTAAAGCCTGTTCGACTGTACGTAAGTGGAGAAGCGGGAACAGGAAAAAGTTTTCTGATTAAAGCCATTGCAACTTATTTGCAGAAACGGACTGAATCACCGCTATCTTGTGTTGTAACTGCTCCAACTGGACTGGCAGCACATAACATTAAAGGGATTACTCTACATCGTTTACTGATGCTGCCAGTTGAGCATGATAATAAATTGCATTACAACAAGCTATCTGGAGATGCGTGTTCTGAAGTTTCCAGAGTCTTGAAGAAAATGAAACTTCTTATCATTGTTGAAGTAAGCATGGTCTCAAATCTAATGCTTGCTTTTGTGCATTTGAGAATGCAAGAAATTCTTAGAACAGAGTATGATGTGTTATTTGGAGGAAAACACATTATTGTTTTTGGAGATCTACTGCAGTTGACTCCAGTAAAAGGACAACCAGTGTTTAAAATGCTTACGCATGAAGATACCAGGAAGTCCCTTGGAAGCATTGGAAACATTAATATATGGTTAAATTTTAAATATGCGGAACTGCTTCAAAATATGCGACAGGCAAAGGATGAAGATTATAAAAATATTCTACAAGATGTAAGAATCGGAAAGGTCAGTGAGCTTGGGAAAGAAGCTTTACATGCTCGATTAATTTCAAATTTGTATCCAAATGAAAACATTCTTCCAGAGAATATTTTTTTAAAAATGACTGAGAAGAAATCTGGGATATGTTTGATGCCAACTCTGCAAGAATGTTCCATCTTCAACAACAAAATGTTAAAGTTAGAAGATGAAGAAATTGTGAAACTGGAAGCAATAGATAAAATAGAGCATATGGGTGCAACAATTGTTTTGTCAGAAAATTTGACAACAAAATTGGATTCATTAGAGAAAAGTATTTCTAAAACAGCTGGTTTTGAAAAGACTCTGAATGTGTGTTTAAATTGTCGTATCATTTTGAGAAGGAATTTAAATGTTGAAAGAGGTCTGGTAAATGGAGCAATGGGTCATGTTGTTGATTTTGTGAATTATAGAAATAGAGATGGAATTGAATTTTTAAAAATAAAATTTGATGGCATTGAGCAAGTACAACAAATCAGTCGTTGTTCTGATAGATTTTTGCTTGTAAAAGACTTATATGTTCGCCGAAAACAGTTCCCTGTTTGTTTGGCATATGCGGTGACAATTCATAAATCTCAAGGTTTAAATGTAGATAGTGCTTTGGTGAACATTGGAAGATCTGTCTTTAAAGAGGGTATGGCAAATGTGGCATTATCACGAGTCAGAACTTTATCAGGATTGTACTTGATTGAGTGTGATGAGACAAAGATTTGTGCAGATCTAGATTGTGTTAAAGAATACAATAGGTTAAGAAGAGAGTATGCTCCACATTTGCCTCAATATCCTATGTTTGAAAAACTTGTGGTAGGCCGAAAAAGAAGAAATGAGAATAAAAGCAGTGAGGTAGTAGCAAAAAGACAAAAAGTAGATGAAAATGTATTTGAAAACAGAAAGAAAAAGGATTCTGATGAAAATGTTGTTGGATTTCAGTTTGAAAACAGTTCTGGTGTCAACTGTTATGCTAATGTAGTGGTTAATGTTGTTTTATTTCTTCAAACTTTACAAGAACAGATTGTTGAAAATCGGGATCAAAGATTGTGTGGTTTATTAAATTCTGTGTTTGAGAAATGTAGCAGTGATAGAGAAAAAATAGAAAGTGTAACAGAAATTCGAAATATTTTAGATATGTGTTCTGGTCAAGATAAATTGTCACAGAACATTCAGCAGGATTGTCAGGAATTTTTAATGTATATGTTTGGAGTTTTGGAAGATAAAGGTGTAGATGTAGATAATCTTTTTAGCCTTTCTTATCAATGGCAGCATGACTGCCACAACTGTAGTTCATCAAGTACTACTAGAATAGACACTGAAAGATTTATATATTTGACTTTACCAGACTGTAAATCAGTGTCATTTAAAAATCTAGTTAAAGCAGCAGATCATAATATGGTGTGTACCCAATGTAAGTGTCCAATGATATCCACATTATTTATACAAAGTTATGGTCAGTATATCATTTTAGTTTTCCAACGATGTAGACCTGATGGAAGTAAATTGACAACTTGTACTAAAAATGTTGTGGCTTCTCAGTTATCAATTTCAGGAAGAACCTTTACAACTGTAGCTATTGTTTATCATGGCGGTCCTTTGACAACATCAGGACATTATACATGCTACTTAAAATGTCAAAAAGGTTGGAGTTACTGAAATAATTCTCATTTGACTTATAAACAACGTTTGCCTTATGACTTTAAAAATTCTTACTTAGTGTTTTTAAAACCAAAGTTTTAGTAAAGGTAATTGGCCTTTGAAGACGGGAGTAGTTAATAAAAGTTAGTTAGTTAGTTAGTCTAATGTTTAAAATTATTTATCTCATATAGGTACTGTAAGTGGATCTCATAGTAAAAAATACTCATATATCTGACACTATTTGGCCGTAAGGAAAGTGTAAGGTATGATGTTCTTAGATCTTTTTTCATAGGACGTTGATGAAATGGAAGTTATAGAGAACAGCAGACTTTTTTCCACCAAAAGGACCTTCACTATCTACTATTTGGCCTCAAGGAAAAGTAAGTGAATCAAAGATTAGTGTACATATATGATTTGTAAGTTTTTATGTTTTTTTTAAACACAATCTTTTAGATTGTGTTTTTTTTCCCGCTGTTATATGATGAAGAGTTTGAACTCACTAATTTAAGTGAAATTCAATATATTCTGAGAACAGCAAAAAAAAACAATGTAACATATTGTATAAGTCATTCTATAGTTTGCATTGTGTAATTTATATTGTATTCCCATTGTCTCAAACTCATTTTACTTTTTCCACCCTTATTTAGCTCTCTTTACTCACTTACACTGCCTTTCTTTCACTTTGTTTCATCGCTGTTCCTTTACTCCACTTCTTTCACAACTCCTCAATCCAATTTCAACTGTCTGCATTTCCTCTCTCCCTTGCACCACTTTTCAGCTTTCTCACATTCTCTCAGTACCACTGCTTTAGTTCTCTTCCCCTCTCTTTCCTTCTTTTGCTCCTTTACTCTTTTTCCTTTCTTCACTCATTGTACTGCAGTTCACTCAGTCCTTCCCTTTCTCTTTCTGTGTACTTACTTTCTCACTCCTTTTTTCTCTATCGTTTTATATTAACCTCATTCCTTTCATCCCTTCACTCTGTGACTCCCCTTCAATCACTCTCAGTCATCTTCCATTCCTCTTTCTTATTAATGGTTCCTCATTTAGACTCCTTTCCCTTTCACTCATTTTCCTTTTACTTCCTTCTCTTTCCTGATTTCGTTTTGGTATCTCACATTCTTTTAGTATCTTACTTATCTTCAGTAATTTGTTCTCCTTCTATTTTTTTTCCCTCTTTTTTGTCTTTCTACATTACTTTATTTCTGTTTTTGTATCCTTCAATATTGCTTTATTTCTTAGTACACTTTTTTTGATTTTTTTCCTCTTGACCTGTTTCTTCTATTTTAAAATATATATTTTACTAATTAAAACTTTTTTTTTCTTTTGTCTTTCACAGATATAAAGTGTATTTTAAACATGCAAGTAAGTTTTCATTAATTATATGGTAAGTGTGATTAAAAAATATAGTTTGTCATCACCCTTTGCTTTAACCTCACTACTTTTGTCACACCCTACCTCACCTCTGTTTCCTTAATCTGCTTCCCTCACTTATTCTTATCCTCCATGTTTATTTCCCTTTTACTTACTTTCCTAACACATTCAACTTCTTTCAGTCTTCCTGCTCACCCACACTCCCTCACTTTCCTTTCTTTTCTGGTTCACTCAGTCCCTTTCTATCCTTCCTTCCTTTACTCTCTCTGTTCTTTCTCTCTGTCACTCCCCATATCTTACCCTTATTCACTTTTATCCACTCTCTTTCACTTCTCTTTACTTACACTCACTGCTCTTTTCTTTCCCTCCCTTACCGCTGTTCCTTTTCGTTGGTTCCGTCACTACCCGTCATTCCCCATCCTTTACTTTCCTTTCTTTTACTTTCATCACCCAGTCACATTCTCCCAGAACCTCTGCTTTAGTCTTCTTCCTCTTTCTTCTCTTCTTTTGCTCCCTTATTCATTTTCCTTTTCTCAGTTACCTCGACTTATACCTTTTCTCTGTTTTACTATCTATTAGACAGTCCCTTTGTGTTCTTCCTTCTAGCTCTCTTTCTCTTTACACCACTATCTCTGTCCCCTTTGCTCATGCTCACTCCTTCATTACTTTTTTTTTTCTTTTTTTTTGTGGTACGCTCCCGGGACGCGCCCCGGTACGCGCACGGAGCCGTGCACCGGAAGCGCTCCAGGATGAAACATAAAAAAAATGAATATACTTTAAAAAAAGGTATTATATTAATATACATATATATTCACTGAAAAAAGCATAGGTTTCACACTAGTTATAGTTAGGGATTAGCAATTAAAAAACCTTTGAAATTCACTGAAAAAACCATAGGTTTCACACCAGTTATAGTTAGGAATTAGCATTTAAAAAACTTATTAAATTCACTGAAAAAACCATAGGTTTCACACCAGTTATATTTAGCTGGAAATTTTACTGACATAAAACCATTGAAATTCCACGTTATAGTTAGTTGGACTCACTATAACTTGCGCGTGTAATGCACTGCTGATGACGTAACATATTACATCACTCATGACATGGTCAGTGACATCACTCATGACATCACTGATGACACCATCCTTGTGACAGAGTGACAGACCTCCTTTCACTGTAAAGTAACCCTTGAAACATATATTCAAAAATAGAAACTAACATTTTCAAAAAATGGAGATACCCATACCAGTTACAACAACCAATTCAGTAATACCACCATCTATATACACATCCACTCATTCACCAACAGTTCTACATAGTCACTCATACATATATTCACTCATCATATGTAGTGAAACACCTATACATCCTGTTACACACCGACAGTCATCCAAAAGTTACTCACACACATAATCACACATGTAAATAAACTATTTAGCATCCATTAATTTGCATATACAGCTATACACACACTACCACTTTACTTCTAAGGAAACTTACACATACTCACTCTCTTAAATAATCACTTATAGAAACACATACTTATTTAAACAGGAACTCTTACAATCTCTCACTCTCACATATACTCACTTATATACATCAATACTCACATATGCTAGATTAAAACATATGTCGTTACTGATAAAGACAATAGTGAGACAGTCATTCACTCACTAACACACACATATACACACTCATCCACCCATTCAGTCCTGCACATATGCTGTCTTCAAAACACATACAAACAGTGAGTCAGTCACCAACCCATGCAGCCACTTATACACAAAGTGAAACACTGATACATACATTTCAATATTTAAACATTACTCGCTAATATATGTATTCACTAGGATACACTTAATAAGCCAGTTAACCAATCAATTAAAAAAAAACCCATCCAATTAGACACTTATTTAAACATTTATTCTTCCATCGACCTTTAGTGAATATATATATATATATATACATATATTCACAGAAAAAACCATAGGTTATAGACCATATATAGTTAGGAATTTGCATTTACAAAACCTTGAAAATTCACTGAAAAAACCATAGGTTATAGACCATATATAGTTAGGGATTAGCATTTACAAAACCTTATTTTACTCACACAAAACCATTGAAATTTCATATATAGTTACTTGCGCTAACTATATATCGCGCACCCGCAATCCACTGCTGATGATGTCACATATTACATCATTCATGACATGGTCAGTGACATCACTGATGACATCACTGATGACATCTCAAATGACATCACTGATGACATCTCAAATGACATCACTGATGACATCACTGATGACATCTCATTTGACATTACTGATCACATCACTGATGATATCATTCATGTGATTATACGATGAACCTCTTCAGACTCTGATATAACCTTAGATACACTCAGTGTAAACAGACACTCACAGACTGTCACTCATCCATGGAGCTACTCACACACCTGGTCAGTCATGCAAAGAATCAATCACACCTCCATTTCCTCAACTATACAGTTATACACATCTTACTTATTCAAACATATACGAACACATATTTACTCTCTTATACAATCCCTGACACAAGTTCACAATGATCCATACAGCCACTCACACATTCACTGGCTCTTATGCACAGTTATTTATATATGTCAACTCTCACATGTACTGTGTTTTACATATGTACTTACTTTGACATGTAGCACTGAGATATCCATTCACTCACCAATACACTCATGCACACAGTCAACCGCCCATAGAGCTGTTTCCACATGCTCTTTTGAACCCATACATCTAGTGAATCCACTGCTCACACATCTATGCACAGAGTCATACACCTCCCAGCCACCCACACACACACTCAGTGTCCCATACAAATACTTGGGCAACCAATCAATAACCCATATAGTTACTCATATAGCTACTGATCAACACATGCAGCAGTTTACAGAACAACAGACATAATGATGCACAAATTAAGACAGTTTAGTCACTAACTCATGCACTCAGTGAGACACATTTAATCACTCACTCATACAGTCAGTCATGCACCTACTAAATCCTTCATCCAGACACTTATACATCCACTCATTCTTCAATATGTAAGACATATTTTAACTTTACAGAAACATACAGTCACTGGATAATGTCATCAGTGATGTCATCAGTGATGTCACTGACCATGTCATGAATGATGTAATATGTGACATCATCAGCAGTGGATTGCGGGTGCGCGATATATAGTTAGCGCAACTAACTATATATGAAATTTCAATGGTTTTGTGTGAGTAACATAAGGTTTTGTAAATGCTAATCCCTAACTATATATGGTCTATAACCTATGGTTTTTTCAGTGAATTTTCAAGGTTTTGTAAATGCAAATTCCTAACTATATATGGTCTATAACCTATGGTTTTTTCTGTGAATTTCATTGGTTTTTTAAAAGCTAACATCTGTAGCTGTAAAATGTATTCTTCTTTAAATCCCAAAATATATTTTAGATGTTTATTGATAATTTTTTTTAAAATATTTTTTTTCTTCGCTTCCGGTAAGCGAACCGGGAAGCTTTCCGTTAGCTCATCTTGATGCCGCGACCTAGTCCGCGAACCGGTAAACGTTTCGTTAGCGGAACTGTGACGCGTCGCGGAAGCGCGACGTATCATTGTCGCGTAATGCGTCTTATGATGCGCCGCGTTAGCGCTCCCGGAAGTGCTCCGGACCGCGAACCGGAAACGATCCGGGACGCGGCGCGCACCGCGTAACGTAAGCGGAACAGGTCATGTGACTTGTTTATCAAACTTTTCATTGGTTCATTTCACTTTTGGTTTCCAAATGATGTATGACTAGGTCATGTGACCTAAAAATAACACTTTTCATTGGTTCAGAACTTTTGCTTTTCCCAAATCATGAAAACCCCTCCTTCTTTCCTCACTCTGACTTTCATCTTGGTGAGAGAAAGACCATTTTCCAGTAGTTCAGCAACGGCTTCTATCCTTGCTTCAGCTGGTGGACCCCCACCACCACCTCAACCTCCTCATGAGAAGAGAGGACCACCATCTCAATTCATCTCCAACAGAGAGGAGGAAGAGGAGGGCCTAGAAGAAGAGGACACAGATGAACCACAGTTTATACAGGAGTTGCCCCGTGTTTCCCAAAGGAAAACAAGTTTCATATGGCAGTTTTTTTCAATCCCTCGAGGGGAGAAGAAGGTCAATGCGAAGTATGCCACCTGCCTCATTTGCAAAAAAAGATTATCTAGAGGCACTGATAAAAAATATAGTATGGGCAACTTTACTATGCATCGCCATATGGCCAGGTGGCATCCATTAAACTACAGCCGGGCAGAATTAAGGGACCTGCAAGATAATCCCCCGACAACTCCCGTGGCCAGGTCAACGTCAACTATCTCTTTGACAGGAAGAGAGGCACAGGAAACTGTGCCAAACATACAGCAAAACTTCAAACACATGAAGTTTACCTGCATATATTGTGGTGCTCTGCTCTCATGTGGGAACATGAGCGTGAAATTAATCAACATGGTGTACGAAAACCACAAGTGCCCTAACCCACCCAAACAGTAATTTTTTTTTTGCTCCTGTTGAGCCCTTTTCAATGCCTGTTTTTTGTTCTTTCCCCTCCATGAAAAACACAAAAAAAACATAAAACTGTTCTAAAATTACAAAAAAAAACAAAAAATGTTCAGAAAAAATAAAATAAAAAATAAAACAACAAAAACATTAAAAAAAAGTTCTTTTCAGAACTACCTCCCCTTTCAAATAAAATTGCTAGAATGTTTAGCACTCTGGCAAGCTCTATTTCTTTTGGTTCGCTTTCCGGTTCGCTGCCCGGTTCGCGAACTTGAAGCGAACCCAAAAAATATTTTTTTAAAAAAAAGAAGAGTTAGTATAAGGGAAGTAAACAGAGAGTAATGTTAAAAGAAAGACAGCTACAGGGAGTAAACCAGAGATACTGTTTAATAGATCTATTTATTAATTCAGGATGACGATAAGGTGTGATCTCTCCTGAGGTTTGTTTAAGGTGAGACCTACTCAGGGTTACAGATCAATTTTACACTTGTTGAAGAATACAGAGCAGATAATGCATGTGAAGGCCTACCAATGAAGTAAGTCATGTCCTCTTATTACATCATTCATGACATGGTCAGTGACATCATCAGCAGTGCATTGCGGGTAAAAAGAGTAGAAAACATTTACCTTATAATTCTTGTTAACTTTTTAAAATATTTTTTCATACTTTCAATCTGTAAAAGAGAGAACAAACATTTCCAAAAATATTAAAACATGTATTTAAAAATTAGAAAAGAAAAGGGAAAAGGTTCAAGAAGAAACAGTTTTTCAACAACTTTGACATTTACAGAAGCCTCTGCTTCTCTGCGTCCCCTACACAATCCTAAAGATATATATTTTAAACAAACAGTATCTTCATGCTGATGAACTGAGGCCTATTTTGGAACATGGTGCTTCTTTTGCACTGCTGATGTCTCACAATAGTGATGCAATAGCAGCGCAAAAAAGATGTAAAGCCATCATAAAATTGTGTCTAACATTTTAAATGATTGTTTCAGGATGCAGATAAGATGTGTGCTTTCAAGAGCTTTCTTTGAGGTGAGGCCTATTCCTTTTTTTAAAAAAAAACAGTACCCAGAAGTACAGCACTGTAAGCATTAAAATTGACACTTACAGAAGACTCAGTTTCTCCATATCTACCTCACATTTCTAAATGTATATCATAAGTACAAAAAGCAGAACATTAATTATACATGTTAAATGGTTTATTTTTGCTGTTCTCAGAATGTATCAAATTTCACTTAAATCAGTGACTTGAAGGTATTTATCATGTAACAGCGGGGATAAAAAAAAACAATCGAAATGATTGTGTTTAAAAACCCCATACAACCTAAGAAATCTGAATTCAAAACTCCTTAAAATTAACTTACTTTCAATGACGTCGAAGGATGTCCTATGAACAGCGTCCACTCTGTTGTGCTATAAATATTTTCAGCCCGCCACTTTCTAAAAGTAAACCTCCATCGTTTTGAAAAATATGTTACATACAAGAAAAGACTTCTCACATTCTACCACATGTTTCCACTAGGCCAAATCATGTTGCAGCGATTCACAACTCTTGTAATTCTTCCAATCAAATCCCGTCATTTTCTATTTTCGCAACTTTCAAAAAGAAAACATTTAAGATTATTTTCACAATCCTGGACTACTAATATCTTACCCTTCTTTGTCACTCATGTTCTCCTTTTCCTATGACACTGATACTGCTTACTATGAAGCAGACTTACTTGCATCAGGTTTATATAGTTGGATTTTTAAATTGACATTATAATTAAAAGTTCTGGACCAATAATCTAGACAGCATTGCAGACTTACATTCCCTCTACTTGATGAACCTTTTGCAATTCCTCACAGGAAATCCCGAGATTCTTTCTTTAAAATTTTGATTTTAAAAACACCAGGTAAGAATTTTTAAGGTCAAACGGCAATTTTTTTTTGAAAGTTACAACGGAATCATTGCAGAATGACCAGCCGTTTCGAGACTTTAAATAAGCTGTATAATGTCCTGATGTTGTTGAAGGACCATTGTGATAGATAATTGCTATAGTTACAAAAGTCCTTCCTGATATTGACAGCTGAGAAGCCACAAATTTTTTTATTAAAGTCGACAATTTTGATCCATCAGGCCTACATCGTTGGATCATTAAAATGACATACTGGCCATATCTTCGTATAAATAATGTTGACATCATTTCAGATTTACATTGGCTACACTCCATGTTGTGATCCGCTGCATATACTAGCTTATTAAAGGAGACTGATTTACTGTCTGGCAAAGTTAAATATATACATCTTTCTGAATCTACACTAGTAGTACTTGATACCATACAGTTCTCGCAGTCATGCTGCCATTGATAAGAAAGCCCAAACAGGTGATCTACATCTACACCCTCATCTTGCAATACATCAAGCATATACATTAAAAACTCCTGACAATCTTGCTGATTATTTTCAGAGAAGTCTGTTTGACCTGAACATTCATCTAACAGATAACGAACTTCAGACACACTTTCTACTTTTGTTCGATCAGTGCTACATTTCTCGAAAACAGAATTCAACAAACAGCATAAAATTTGTTCTGAATTCAACAGAATCTGTTCTTTTAAACTCTCTAGTGAAAAGAGAACATTAACCACTACATTTGCATAGCAGTTGACACCAGAACTGTTTTCAAATTGAAAACCGACAACATCTTCAACAGAATCCACTTTCTTTCTGCTAACAATTTTCGGTTCATTGACTTTTGGTCTTTTTGCTACAACCTCCCTACTATTACTGATATTTCTACGTTTCCGGCCTACCACACGTTTCTCAAACAAAGGATATTGAGGCAAATGTGGCGCATACTCTCTTCTTAACCTATTGTATTCCTTAACACAATCTAGATCCGCACAAATGTTTGTGACATCACAGTCAATCAAGTACAATCCCGATAAAGTTCTAACTTGTGACAATGCCACATATGCCATATCCTCCTTGAACACAGAACTGCCAATATTCACCAATGCACTGTCTACACTTAAACCTTGCAATTTATGGATTGTCACCGCATATGCCAAGCAAACAGGAAACTGTTTACGGCGAACATATAAGTCTTTAACAAGCAAAAACCTAGCAGAACAACAACCAATTAGCTGTACTTCCTCAATGCCATCAAATTTAATTTTTAAAAATTCTATTCCATATCTATTTCTGTATTTCTCAAAATCAACAACATTACCCATTGATCCATTTACCAGACATCTTTCAACATGTAAATTCCTTCTCAAAATGATTCGGCAATTTAAACACACATTCAAAGTCTTTTCAAAACCCGCTGTTTTAGATATAGTCTTCTCTAATGAATCCAATTTTGATTTCAAATTCTCTGACAAAATAATTGTTGATCCCATATGCTCTATTTTGTCAATAGCTTCAAGTTTCACAATCTCTTGCTTTTCTAAATTCAACATTTTGTTGTTGAAGATGGCACATTCTGCAAGAGTTGGCATCAAACATATTCCGGATTTCTTCTCAGTAATTTTCTGAAAAATATTCTCAGGCACAATCTCTTGTTCGGGATATAAATTTGAAAGTAATCGTGCATTTAAAGCTTCTTTTCCATGCTCGGTCACTTTTCCAATTCTAATATCTTGTAGAATATTCTTGTAATCTTCATCCTTCGCCTGACGCATATTTTCATGCAGTTCAGCATAATTGAAGTTTAACCATATATTGACGTTGCCAATGCTCCCTAGGCACTTCCTGGTATCTTCATGCGTGAGTATTTTGAACACAGGTTGACCTTTTACTGGTGTCAGCTGCAGAAGATCTCCGAAAACAATGATGTGTTTGCCACCAAATAACACATCATATTCAGTTTTAAGTACTTCTTGCATTCTCAAATGCACAAAGGCAAGCATGACATTGGAAACCATGCTTACTTCGTCAATGATAAGTAGATTCATTTTCCTCAAGACTCTTGAAACTTCACAGCAAGCATCCCCAGATAACTTGTGGTATTGTAATTTGTTGTCATGCTCCACTGGCAGCATCAGTAGACGATGCAAAGTAATACCTTTAATGTTATGTGCTGCCAGTCCAGTAGGAGCGGTGACAACACAAGACAGCGATGACTCAGTCCTTTCCTGCAAATAACAAGAAATTGCTTTAATGAGGAAACTTTTTCCAGTTCCCGCTTCTCCACTCACGTACAGTCGGACAGGCTTCAACGATGTACATGAGCACTCTTTCTTCTCATGACTTAATCCGTGCTCAATTTGCTTGGTAACTTCATCATATATTTTCCTCTGCTCAACGTTGAGTTGTTTTTCCAAGTCTTCTAAGTTAACTGAATCCTCCTGAGCATGTGCCATGGCTCTTTCCACTTCATTCATAGCAGTGGCAGCTTCATTTTCGATAATAGGTCCTCCAAGTGGATCTTGACTCAATGAAACAGAACTCTGACTGTCCTGAGAACTGTCTCTGGCAATCTCAGCTGCAATCGTTGCTTCCTGCTCAATTTCCAAAGTTAGCATTTATTGATATTTGGGAAAAGCAGGACATTCTATGGTCTCCTTAGCAGCAGTGAAAGAGTCTTCGTAACAGAGGAAATCTCCAAGCAGTTCCTCTTCTGCACGCCAAGGCTTGAAAAGTTGCAAAAGTGCTAAATAGAAGAACTCCTTTTTTTCTGGAGATTCGCCACTCAATTTTCGATGGTTTACTAATTGGCATTTTCTTTGCTTGACCAGGCATCCCTCACTTCCAATTACAGCATACACTCCTTTCTCAATATCTTCTTTGATGTTCCTCTTGAATATATAATTTTGTAGAACCTCATATAGACAAACATTCTCAAGGTGACTGCTTCGATTTGGATAATATGTATCCAACATGTTGGTCTTCAAAATGTCGGTACTGTTTGGTTCCTTTTCTGCCAAATACTCAATTTCCCGGACAGGTTTTAGAACTCGATTTCGCGTTGCAGCAAGACCAAGACTCGCCCAAACGATACTCCTGGATTTGGCATAGAGACTTGCTGAAGACAATCGATCAGAACATTCGTAAGCTCCGATTTCTCGATGCGACAACATCTTCAGACTGAAACTGTACAACTTCTTGCTGAGTCTCTTTTCGTGGGAAATGTCCTCCCACATATCCTTCAGTTCTGTCTTTTCTTTTTTGGTGATGTAAGATGTCACATACCGAGCCACAGCCATACAGTTGTCAGCCACAAACTGTATATCCATGTTAGCATTCCACATGGACAAAATCACTGGGTTGTAGTCGTTGATGTACTTGGACTCTTCGTTCCTTCTCAAATTTTATGTATTTTTGGGTGATTTCCTCGTCACATTATGTCGCAGTGAAGACATCAAACTGTTCACTCTTCCTTTAGAAATCACCGGTCGTGGAAAGTTGAAACGACATTTGGTGTAGAACTTGTCCTTGTTTCTGAATTTACGACGAAAGTACTTTCCACAACGATGGCTTTGGAAACATAGAACTTGTTCTCTTAGGCTTTTCTTCTCCGTTGCGTTTGGAACAGCACACATAGAATACTGTTCTATGAAATTCATCACTAAGTCATCCGGATCTGGTCCAAATTTAGGTGCATCCTTGATCCACAACAACATATGTATATGAGGAGCACCTCTTGCTTGGTACTCCTTTCTCCAGAAGAAATCCAACACCTCTCCAAGAGGTGGATTCTTCTTATTTGTGATGAAAGACATCATAGCTTCAAATCTATGATTGAAGTACCTGCATACATTCACTGGATCCAAAGAACACAGTTCTCCTGGTGTCTTGAATTCAATGTTTTCAATATTTCCATTTGCCTCTCGTAGAAATTCAAGTAAGTCTTCCCAGCCATACTCGGCACAGCTCAGAGTGAGGAACCATGTCGGAGTTCCTAAGTTCCTCAGCATATATTTTAAATCACCATGACGACGGTACCAGTACTCATTAGTACCACGCTGACACGCCATGAGATTAATTAAGTGAGAATCCAAAATACTGTCTTGGACATTGACTTTATGCATAAAATCACTTGCCGAGATGTTTCGCATCTGTATACCACTTTTTAAGATGTGGTTCACTGCATATGACAGTCCAGACAGATCGCTTTCAAACAGGAGATGAAACAAATAGGGAATGCATTGACGAAACCTAGGATCTTCTGCATACAATCGTAAAGTCCGGTATTCAGACGCAGGAATTTGATGAGGTCGCTCATCATATCTTCCTCCTCGACCTGTGGGAAATAGCTGTGGGAAACACCGAGCTTCCAAACTTTCCTCCCAAACACTAATGGGACTCCCTTTGGCTTGTTTCATTTGAAACAACTCAATAGCATTCCCCATGACTTCCTTGGAATGCAAAGGATGAACACTATAATGTTCATATATTTCTTCACTTTTAGAGGCCTCTACTTTCTCAATTTGGCCAGCACACAAATCGCTATCCTCTTCATCACTTACTTCCTCTTCTGCAACATATACATTCTTATAGTACTTATTATTTTTCTTCAAATACAATGTTGCCTTTTTGACTTTCCTAACATCCACTAAATCTTGCCATATTTTCTTATTCTTTGTCGGAACCCCATTAACCAAGATAACCAGAGGTTCCTCTTCCACTTTTTCTACTCCAATTGTGTTAATGTTTTTGTTCAAATCTAGAGGCAAATAAACAACTCTTCCCTTTAATCCTCTCTGTAAATCTGCTGGAGGCAACTTCCCTGTCTTTGGCTCCATTCTTACAATAGCCTGAAAGGGATGGATACTTTGAATCAAAATACATTCATAAGTATTTAAATCCTTCAATTCAGAAGGAATCTCAACCAATTCCAAATTATTATGAACTGCCCTAGCAGGCATCTGGTTTTGGTTTAATTTATTACAACAATAAGTACACACACGTTGATCCGATCCCAAATCAAAATAATTTTCTACCATCAAGTATGTGGCAAAATCCTTCCATTCACTATTATTTTCCCTTTCACTTTTTGCATATAAATCCACTAACTTAGTCTGATTCTTATAATAAGTGCGTCGACAACATACACAAGTGAAATTAGGCCTCTCACTTGATTTCATCTGAAACGTGGCAATTTCCTTCTGAAAATTATCTGTAGTGGAAACCTGTACATTATCTTCAACATTACCCTCTACTTCTGGGTCAATTTGAACATTCTCATCTTTACTACCAAAGTAACAAAACTCAATTTCTTCACAAATATTCTTCACATCTATTTCAGAACCATGCAACAGAGCAGCACATAATTGTTTAAGCATAATTGCTGGACTCTTAGCATAATACAACATTCTCACTAATTTCCTCACTTTATTATGATGCACTGCTAGCATCCTGAAATGATGAAAAACACTCTGGCATACTCTCCTGGAAAGACAAGCCAGTGAATGACCACGCAAACCTGTCATTTGTCTCACTCTGCAAGGATCTAAATCTTGCAACAACTTCATTTTCTGCTTCAAACTTTTCTTATTAAATGTCCGTATAAAATCACAAAGCAAATTGATGGAAACCTGTCGCACACTGCAAATAGAACTACACTTCCAAATGTACACAGGACCCTTAGGACGTCTTCCTAAAACTTCATCACTTAGCGCCTCTTCTGTCTCTGTTGTCACAAGTTTTTCTTTTTCAACTGGACAACCATCCTTCACTTCATAAGCTCGACCACTGGTGTCAACTGCAAACACCAAATCATTATCCTGAAAATAACTCTCCTCATTAAAAAATGCCTCACAACTTGAACTATGCATCCATTCTCCGGAAAAAACTTCACAAAAGTTACTACGATTTACTACTCTCTTCCATCTACTTTTTGTTTTGAAATCAGAAATTACCTTGCTTAGTTTCCTAATTCTATTGATTACCAAAATAAACAACTTTCGCTTAATTTCAAAAGCATGATCAATAATTTTCTCTACATTTTTCTTCTTCTTATAAAATGCCACTTTCTGTTGGCCTTTCTTAATATTTTTTAATAAATTAACTATTATCCTGTTACGGAACATTCGTTTTCGAATGTCCCTAAACTGTTGTTTCCTTCTACTATCATGCACAGAGTTATCTCTTCCTCTACCAGTAACATTTTTGATGGGTCTTTCCTTTCCATTTAAATTGCTTTTCTTTTTCTGAACTGAAACATTTTTTGGATAAATACTTTTTTTACTAAAAATATTTCTTAAGAATGATTTTGTGCTCTTACCCGGAGCTTTCTTGGTGTTTTGAAAAGTATTTGGGGAAGAGGACTGCTGCAATAAAAGATCATCCTGCTGTCTTTGACTTTTTCTAGCCTTTCTAATTCGATTTTTCGTTGGCATTTTTCAAATTAAGAAAAGATCTGCAGTTTAATCTGTGGAAAAATATAATAAAAAATGTTATTAACCACTATTACCAAACAGTAAATGAATAACAGTCATCAAAAACTTAATGCCCTACTTATTATTTAACATAGCAAATCTTTTGCACCAGCACTGCATCACAAAAATGACACACAGTGGTACAAAACAGGCATACAACAATCATAAATCTCTCCCTAATATTTTAAATGATTAATTCAGGATGACGATAAGGTGTGGCCTATCTAAAGGTTTGTTTAGGCCCAGATCTTTGGACTGGGGTGAATGTGTGTCATTGATCCACATTCGGTCCATCACCTGTTTTGTTTGTTTGAGGTGAGGCCAACACATGGTTGCAGATAAGATTTTCACTGAAGAAAACAAAGGAGATAATACATGTGAAGGCCTACCAATGAAGTAAGTCATTATTTGAAATCAATTACATTTCTGGATATGTACTGCTAGAGCTTCATAGGTTGTTTTGGGTCATATTTATAAGGCATATGAGTGTCTATGATGTTATTTTTCCTTTTTAAATGGAAAGCGTTCTTCATGGTGCAAGTTTCTTGTAAATACGCTCCCACCTGTGCTTGGCAAATTTAGATTTTGATTATGGGAGTTACATAGCCATGTTAATAATGTCCAAACAATGGTGCTAGGGCATTCCAGAAAACGCTTTCATGTGTCTCAAGGACATTTTCAGTCATTTCCTCTTGAATGCAGGTATACAATTGATTTATATGCTGTGTTTAAAAATGATTTTTTGAAATCAATTACATTTCTGGATATGTACTGCTAGAGCTTCATAGGTTGTTTGGGGTCATATTTATAAGGCATATGAGTGTCTATGATGTTATTTTTCTTTTTTAAATGGAAAGCGTTCTTCATGGGGCAAGTTTCTTGTAAATACGCTCCCACTTGCGGTTGGTAAATTTAGATTTTGATTATGGGAGTTACATAGACATGTTAATAATGTCCAAACAATGGTGTTAGGGCATTCCAAAAAACGCTTTCATGTGTCTAAAGGACATTTTCAGTCATTTCCTCTTGAATGCAGGTATACAATTGATTTATATGCTGTGTTTAAAAACGATTATTTGAAATCAATTACATTTCTGGATATGTACTGCTAGAGCTTCATAGGTTGTTTTGCGTCATATTTATAAGGCATTTGAGTGTCTATTATGTTATTTTACCCTTTTTAAATGGAAAGCGTACCTCATGGGGCAAGTTTCTTGTAAATACGCTCCCACCTGCGGTTGGCAAATTTAGATTTTGATTATGCCCTTACACCATTTTTGGGACATTATTAACATGCCTATGTAACTCCCATAATCAAAATCTAAATTTGCCAACCGCAAGTGGGAGCGTATTTACAAGAAACTTGCCCCATGAGGTACGCTTTCCATTTAAAAAGGGTAAAATAACATAATAGACACTCAAATGCCTTATAAATATGACCCAAAACAACCTATGAAGCTCTAGCAGTACATATCCAGAAATGTAATTGATTTCAAAAAATCGTTTTTAAACACAGCATATAAATCAATTGTATACTTGCATTCAAGAGGAAATGACTGAAAATGTCCTTGAGACACATGAAAGCGTTTTCTGGAATGCCCTAGCACCATTGTTTGGACATTATTAACATGGCTATGTAACTCCCATAATCAAAATCTAAATTTGCCAAGCGCAAGTGGGAGCGTATTTACAAGAAACTTGCACCATGAAGAACGCTTTCCATTTAAAAAGGAAAAATAACATCATAGACACTCATATGCCTTATAAATATGACCCAAAACAACCTATGAAGCTCTAGCAGTACATATCCAGAAATGTAATTGATTTCAAAAAATCGTTTTTAAACACAGCATATAAATCAATTGTATACCTGCATTCAAGAGGAAATGACTGAAAATGTCCTTGAGACACATGAAAGCGTTTTCTGGAATGCCCTAGCACCATTGTTTGGACATTATTAACATGACTATGTAACTCCCATAATCAAAATCTAAATTTGTCAAGCACAGGTGGGAGCGTATTTACAAGAAACTTGCACCATGACGAACGCTTTCCATTTAAAAAGGAAAAATAACATCATAGACACTCATATGTCTTATAAATATGACCCAAAACAACCTATGAAGCTCTAGCAGTACATATCCAGAAATGTAATTGATTTCAAAAAATCGTTTTTAAACACAGCATATAAATCAATTGTATACCTGCATTCAAGAGGAAATGACTGAAAATGTCCTTGAGACACATGAAAGCGTTTTCTGGAATGCCCTAGCACCATTTTTTGGACATTATTAACATGGCTATGTAACTCCCATAATCAAAATCTAAATTTGCTAAGCACAGGTGGGAGCGTATTTACAAGACACTTGCCCCATGAGGAATGCTTTCCATTTAAAAAGGAAAAAATAACATCAAAGACACTCAAATGCCTTATAAATATGACCCAAAACAACCTATGAAGCTCTAGCAGTACATATCCAGAAATGTAATTGATTTCAAAAATCGTTTTTAAAAACAACATATCTGTTTCAGCTTACATAAGAGACCATGGAATGGGCTCCATGTACAACAATAACTTGTGTTACTGCATGCCAGAATGCTACACCGAATATGCAATTACAATTTCTCAAAGAAACAAAATTTATTTGTATATCACTAGAGACAAAGCCACATTTTAAAAACACAGCTTTCTTCATCATTTTCTCCTTAAATCATACTATTCTCTATCTAAATTAAATAAATCTTTTCTCACCTTAGCAAATACTTTTTGAGTTTTGAAAACAGTCTCAGAAATACACCAAATTGTCTTCAGCAGAAGAAAAAGGATGCACTCCAGAGGCTGCAGCTATTGAAAGCACAGAAATACAGATATTCATTTCACATATCTCTCATATTAGCCAATCATAACTCTTCCCTCACTTTTTTCAAATCAAAACCCTTCCCCCCTCTGCCCTCTCTGCCTTTTTTCCATAGCAACCACCTCCTGGAAGACCTCTCATGTTTGCAAATTCACACAACAATGTTTCAATTGAACTCTGAACTCTCAGTGCACCTGCGTATCCAGTGCAATCTTTCATTAAATGTTTCTTCCTTGACCATTCAAATTACATCTTTCAAAGAACACATCCATGCACCCTAACTTTCTGTTTTCAGAAATGGAAATGCACCAATCACTGCTAATGAATCATTAGCATTGGAAATCCACATTTTTTTTCTTTACAAACACCTACTGTTTCAACTGCCCTTTCATTACCACACTTCATCTGACTGCAGCACAACCTTCTCCCACCATGTTTAATGTCTGGATTGTTGGACATAGTTACATCCACTGGGCTCAAAGGTATGCTGAGAACAGAAATTTACCTAACCTCAATTTACAAGATGTGGAAATTAAGTGGTTGGGCCAAAGAGGATTAAAATGTCACCAATTGATACCATTGGTGAAAACCTTTATGCATTTGCCAAAACCTGACCTGTTAATTGTGCACTGTGGAGGTAATGATTTGGGCACTTTGACTGGGGTAGGTCTGGAAATGCTTTTAAAGGACAACTTTGAGCAATTAATGGCACTTTTTCCTCAAACTGCCTTGGTATATTCCAATATATGCCAAAGACAGAAATGGAGGTGGTCCAACCAATTTTGTCCACAAATTGAGAAAGCGAGGAAGCATGTAAACAAATCTGTTTCAGCTTTCATGAGAAACCATGGAATGGGCTCCTTGTACAACAATAACTTGCGTTACTACATGCAAGATATCTACAGAGGAGATGGAGTTCACTTCTCAGATGAGGGCAACAGAATTTTCATTCTGAATTTAAGACTGTGCATTGGTACCTACTTATAAGTACCTAAATGTACCATAAACCCAAAAGCTCTTCTCAGAGCTACCCTTCATCTGATCACTCACAATTATTATTTTTTTCTAACTTTTTTCACTAATTTTCCACAAAATTCGCTCCCCGGGGCGCTATCCGGTTCGCTAACCGAAAGCTAACCTCGCGGAATTTTTTTTTAAAATGTTTTTTTTCCGCACATATAAGCCTCCTCAGCCACCCTCAGAAAACCTAGGGGGTCAAGATAAGTCTACCATGACCCCTTCTACCCATTCTAAACATTATTTGCCCTCCATCTTGTATCTTAATGCGACCGAAACACAAAATGGTGGACTCCCGTGACGCTTAAGGTTCGCTAACCGAGCCGCTTTCCGGGAAGCGGTCCTAAAAAAGGTGGGAAAGTAATTTACAGAAAAACGACTAGAGACACTCTCACCAAATATAGATTAGCTCATACTACATAACAATCCCTTTCATTTTCACAAATTTGATTGAAATTACATTTAGCCATTAAGCCTGTAGACCTCTCTAAGTACCGTGAGGTAAATTACTTCACAAAACACATCTGAAGTGTTGGAATTGACAACCAATGAAAATGTTACTTTCATTTTCTACTTTTATTACCTGACATTTGATTGGTTATATACCTGAATATATATAAAGGAAGACAAGGAAACACAGCCATTTTGACTGCTACTTCGTGAAGTGCACAACAAAAAATCAACTGATAACTTCAACTTATATTTAAAAGGTAAGATATTATTTATAAAACTTAAGTATGTTCTGTACTGAAACCTAATTAGAAAAACATTTTCTGAGAATTATATTCTATCACTCTGTAATACTTATAGAAAAAAATAGACTACTCTGTTTTAGTTATGGCAGAGCCATTCCAAGAATTTGCAAGACCATAGGCTAAAAAGGAACGTGCGCGAAGCCCCCTCCAATTTACATAAGTGGCCCCTTGCAAGGAGACCATTCACAGGCACTGAGGGGGCCCCATTGTCCAGCATTTTGACGCCCCCACAGTTTTAACTTTAAATCCACACGCATATCTCACACCTTCATAGGTGTGAGAATTGATTGTGGTCTAAAAGTTAAAACTGTGGGGGCGCACAAATGCTGGACAATGGGCCCCCTCAGTGCCTGTGAATGGTCTCCTTGCAATTGAGGGAGCGTCTCCTTCTCCCTCCCCTATACCTCCTGACACCATCCATGGGAGGCCCAAGGAGGGGGCCCCCTGCAATAGACCTTAATTGCAGGCGACACCTTTCTTTGTGAAAAAAACACTATATAAATAACCAAACTGCCAATCTGTACTGAAACCCAACAATGCCCTGTCTGTACTGATATATTTTTTAAAAATTCATTTTTCAGAATTGAAAATGGAAGAACAACAAAACAACATGAAAACTGAAACAGAAGAAAAAATTGAGACACAAGATGACATGGATTTCTACGACGACACAATAAATAATGAACTTCTGCAATGCGTAGATGCAGTTGATTTTCTACTAAAAAATGAAGAAAAAAATGATCACGATTTTTTAATTTTCTTTTAAATTTTGAAAAACAAAATGAAAAATAAATTTTAATTTCTTAATTCAAAAATTGTTTGACACATTATTTATTTTTATATGTTTATTGAATGTTAAAAGTATAATGAATTATGACACACAATCAAAATAAAAAATAAAAATTTAAAATAAACAAAACAAAAAAAAAACAACAAATAATTAACATACAGTATTAGAAAAGTCTATCATTCTTTTATCCTTATAGTACGCTGCCCAGAACGCTTTCCGGTTCGCGAACTTGGCGCTTACCACGCAAAAAAAAAGAATTTTTTTTTTTTGACCCTCCTGGGCCCTTTTAAAACCTCCACATAAAACCTAGGGGGTCAACGAGGATCTACTATGCCCCCTTATGGTAATTTCCCCCTTTGTTTTGGCCTCCTCTTGTCTCTCGTTCCTACCGAGAGACAAGATGGCGGCCGCTCCGGACTGTTTAGAATGTTGACAGACACCGGAGAGCCAATCAGCTTCGCGAAGTTCCGTTACGCGTCAGGTACGCGAACCGGGGCGCTAACCGGGACGCTGTCACAGATATATCTGTTTTTTAAAATGTTAATTTCTCAAAATCCACTGGAGCACATATATTGAGACATAGCAAAGGCACGTCGGGCAAACCAAATCTACAATTTTGCCAAGTTTCATGTAAATCCATTCAGCCGTTCGAGCTAAAAGTGATTCCAACCGCCCTATGAAAAAATGAATGGGAAAAACGTGTTTTGGGACCCCCCTTTTTTCTCGCCCCCCCCCTTGACGAAACCCCCCCAAATTTTCAGGGACTGCTCAAAAACAAAATGTGCCATTTTCCTGAAAATTTCAGCCAATTCCGTCTACAAACGCCAAAGTTATTCGACATAGAATTTTCAGAAATCCCATAGGAAAAAAATCTTAACTATATATACCTACTGGCGACCGCCAGTAGGTAATATATATATTCACTGAAAAAAACAGAGGTTTCACACCAGTTATAGTTAGGAATTAGCATTTAAAAAACCTATTAAATTCACTGAAAAAACCATGGGTTTCACACCAGTTATAGTTAGCTGGAAATTTTACTGACATAAAACCATTGAAATTCCCACGTTATAGTTAGTTGGAGTCACTATAACTTGCGCGCCTGCAATGCACTGCTGATGACGTCACATATTACATCACTCATGACATGGTCAGTGACATCACTGATGACATCACTGATGACACCATCCTTGTGACAGAGTGACAGACCTCCTTTCAGTGTAATGTAACCCTTGAAACACATATTCAAAAATAGAAACTAACATTTTCAAAAAAATGGAGATACCCATACCAGTTACAACAACCAAATCAGTAATTCCACCATCTATGTACACATCCACTTATTCACCAACAGTTCTATATAGTCACTCATACATATACTCACTCATCATATGTAGTGATATACCTGTACACCCTGTTACACACCGACAGTCATCCAAAATGTACTCACACATGTACATAAACTATTGAACATCCATTTATTTGCATATACAGCTATACATACACACTACCACCTTACTTCTAAGGAAAGTTACACATGCTTACTCTCTTATTCAATCACTTATAGAAACACATACTTATTTAAACAGGAACTCTTACAATCTCTCACTCTCACATATACTCACTTATATACATCAATACACACATATACTAAATTAAAACATATGTCGTTACTGATAAAGACAATAGTGAGACAGTCATTCACTCACTAACACACACATATACACACTCATCCACCCATACAGTCCTGCCCATATGCTGTCTTCAAAACACATACAAACACTGAGTCAGTCAATAATGCATCTATGTGCTAAGTAACACCCCCACCAAACCATACAGACACTCATACTGATGTTAAAAAAAACATCTAATAACCCATGTACACATACATGTAGCTACTCACCAACCCATGCAGACACTTATACACAAAGTGAAACACTAATAAATGTATTTACATTTTTAAACATTGCTCACTAATATATGTATTCACTAAGATACACTTAATAAGCCAGTTAACCAATCAATTTTTTTTTTAAAAACATCCATTTAGACACTTATTTAAAAATGTATTCTTCCATCGACCTTTACAAATACATTTGTAAAACATATTTATTTTATAGAAAGACACACATTCACTGGATGGTGTCATCAGTGATGTCATGAGTGATGTCACTGACCATGTCATGAGTGATGTAATATGTGACGTCATCAGCAGTGCATTGCAGGCGCCCAAGTTACAGTGAGTCCAACTAACTATAACGTGGGAATTTTAATGGTTTTATGTCAGTAAAATTTCCAGCTAACTATAACTGGTGTGAAATCTATGGTTTTTTCAGTGAATTTAATAGGTTTTTTAAATGCTAATTCCTAACTATAACTGGTGTGAAACCTTTGGTTTTTTCAGTGAATTTCAAAGGTTTTTTAATAGCAAATCTTTATAGGGATGAAATGTAATATTTTTTGTAACGAATTTTATATTGTATAATTATGTAATATTTTTTTTTTTGCCCCGGAGCGCTCCCGGGACGCGTACCGATGCACTCACCGGTAAGCGCAGTGCTTTGGCGCGCCCCGGGGCGCGTACCGGTGAGCGCTCCGTTAGCACTATTCCCGCGAATGAAAACAACATCGTGACGTATCGCGTAGCCGCGTGAAGCACCCGAGCGCATACGATCACGCAACGTAAGCGCCGCCGGGCGCGCCCCGGGGCACGCACCGGGGTGCGTAGCGTAAGCGCGTTGTGTCATGTGACCTGAAAATAACACTTTTGATTGGTTCAGAACACTTTTAGTTTCCAAATAATGAGAAAGCCCAGGTCATGAGACCTGAAAATAACACTTTTGATTGGTTCACAACAGTTTTGTTTTCCAAATGATGAAAGACCCCACCTTTTTTCCTCATTTTCACTTTGTTGTTTGAGTGAAGAAGAACTGCATTCATTCTGTGAGAAATGGCTTCACTAGTAGCAGCTGCAGGTGCATCTGCACCACCACCACTTCCACCACCACCACATGGACCACCACAAGACCACATTGGTGGTCATGAAGAAGAGGAGGACGAAGAGGAGCAGGAGGAGAGGCAATATCTGCCTGAGGACAATCCCCCATACAGACCCAAGGAACATTTTATTTGGGAGTTTTTCAAGATGCCAAGGGGTGCAAAAAAAGTGAATGCAGCTAAGTTGACTTGCCTCATCTGTCACCAAGAACTGTCAAGAGGGAACCCAAACAAAAAATATTGTTTTGGGAACCACACTACGATTAGGCATATGCAGAGGAAGCACCCGAACAATTATCCGAGAGCAGAGGTCAGGGAACTGACCAAGAACCCTCCCCATCCTTCTTCTTCAAGCACCTCCAATCAACCCACTCCATCGAGGGCAGAGGCTAGGGAGATGGTCCCTAATGTCCAAACCAAGTTTGCAAATTTTAAATTTGTTTGCATATATTGCAACAAAACAATATCATATGGTGAGCAGAGCATCACTTTACTCAATTGAGCTGCAGACAACCATCACTGCAGCAAGCAACTTAAATAAAACATTTTTGCTCCATTTGAGCTGTTTGCAATTCCCTGTGTTTTGTTTGACCCCAGAAAAACTACCAAAAAATATAAAATTGTTCAGAAAATCCAAAAAAAATAAAAAATGTTCCGAAAAACAATAAAAAAACATGAAACTACAAAAAGAATTTAAAAAAAGTTATTTTTAGAACTACCTCCAATTTCTAAAAAATGCTACATTTTAAAAAAACTCTGTCATTCTTTTTTGCCCATGGTACGCTCCCCGGTACGCTCCGTGGTGCGCGTACCGGGCACTCCCCCCACGCAAATCGAATTTTTATTTTTTTTTGCCCCGCGGGGCCCTTTTATGGCCCCCACATCAAACCTAGGGGGTCAGCGGGGGTCTACCCTGCCCCCTTTTGGTCATTTCCCCCTTTGTTTTTGCCACCTCTTGTGTCTCAATCCTACCGAGACACAAGATGGCGGCCGCTCCGGACTGTTTCGAATGTTTACAGACACCCGAGAGCCAATCAGCTTTCCATGCGCAAGTCGCGTAGCGCACCCGGTGTGCTCCCCGGTGCGCGTAGCGGGGCGCGGCCATAGATATATATATTTTTTTGAACCTAAATTACTCAAAATCCACTGGAGCACATATCTTGAGACATAGCAAAGGCACATCGGGCTACCAGTCCCTACAATTTTGCCAAGTTTGGTGGAAATCCATTCAGCCTTTCGGGCTAAAAGTGAGGTCGACCGCCCTAGGGAAATTAACATGGGGAAAACACGTTTTGGGACCCCCCTTTTATCTCGGCCCCCGCTTGACAAATCCCCCCAAACTTTCAGGGAAGGACCGGTGCGCCGCGAGGCAAATTTGAGGTAATTTTCAGGCAGATTCGTCAACCGGCGCAAAAGTTATTCACAATAGAATGTTGAGATTTTGCATTGAAAATAATCCTAACTATAACTACCTACTGGCGACCGCCAGTAGGTAATATATATATATATATATATATATATATATATATATATATATATATATATATATTCACTGAAAAAAACATAGGTTTCACATCCGTTGGCGTTTGCTTAATTGCGGAGCGGCAACGATCTGCCTTCAGTTCCGACATCCCGCATATAAAAAAGCGACGGCTGAGAACCACTCCATCCAAGATACAAATACAACAATCAGGATTGTTCGCCTTCAACATTTCTATCCCACTAACTCTTTTCCTCTGGATAGTACTAGCCAGTCAGCCCCATGGCCCATGATGATTCCATAGGGTGGGAATGCTAGGACAGACTTCCCACTTGCCAACAGGTTTGAACCTTTGATAGGTCAAGACTGTGAGAAGTTGGCCTGGTATATGATGCTCACTAGTTCTAGTGATCACCTTGTACCATACCAAGCAACCCTTATGATGATCGGTTGTAAGTCAACCTTATAGACCAGTTATCCTAGTGGTAACGTGGACAAAGCCGTCTTAGGCTAAACTCTGAAAGGCATGTGAAGCAAGCTGTTTTACCATATACAACCCCCTTGAATACCAAATGAAAGGACACCACACAGATATATATTGAAAATATATATATATTTATTAACTACAAATATCCCCTGGACTCTTTATGAGCACAGAAGCACAAGCGTTAACCAAAACACAGTTTAAAATACACAAAAGTTGCACAATATGGATGAGCCCTAGGGTCCACCTAAACCATATACTAAGAAAGTGGTATAAGAGATACCAATCGAAAAGGAAGTAGGCCTAGGGCCTTGGGAATCGCTGGAGCTGATCGGGACTAGCAGTGACTAAGTCGGGAAAGGCCCGCGGGACTCGGGTGCAGTGCTTAAAGTGCACTCATTCACCAATGCAATGTCTATGGTGCGTAAAAGTTACTAAGTTAGTTATTAAGGAACCTTCCGAGTGACCTAGAGGGATGAAACTTTAGACACAGACACTAGAGGTGTGTACCAGTGTGGGAACACCGGCGTTGCTGAGTTACCTCACCCACAGGACACCGGTGCATAGGGTCGAAGTAGTGTCGGGTTTCGTCACGCTGGTCGATGGTGCTTGGAGCTGAAGATGCTGCAGGCGGCTCGATGTGAAGAGTTCCGGTGGATCCAAGGGTGGATCTGAAGTTGTGAAGACCTGAAATCAGAGGAGACAATGTTCAAAGTCACTAGCCAGTGACTACCGTGGAACCAGGATGGAACCAGGCGATGTCGGGTGCAAACAGGCGATGAGGTGTAGCTTCTCTCTGCAACCACGTGGACACGAAGAGGTCGAGGACGTCCAGGCATCGGTCACGAGCTGTCCCATAAAGGCTCTAGCTGATGGTGGCATCAGCAACTTGATTGGAGCAAACAGGCCTTGGCTAATGCAAGCCACGCAGGAATTGAAAAAGGCTTATCACTCGGACTAGCACGGTCAGAGCGGGTGCTCCCTTTTACAGGAGCGAGGGCAAGTGTGGAGCAACCAGACCCGCAGTGTAGATTGTAGGTTTTGTCGCCAAGATGGCCGCTGACCACGTGGCAAATGGCCGGGATGGCGTGTTGAGTGGCACTATGCAAAAAGGCCCCACGCAGATCGTGGAGATGCTGGGGGGCTGATCTTCGGTGCAAGGGCTGCTCGGTGGTGGGGGTTCTTAGTCCCCAAAGCACAATGTGGAGGGTGCCTCAGATGCTGCGCAGTCACCTTTTCGGGTGTCTTGCAAGAGGTCCGGTCCCACGTCTCTCGGTGCCTCCACGGGTCCCTTCTTTGCAGGAACGGTGCTGCTCACTTGCTCACAGTTGGTCCTGCCATTTCGAAGGAGAGTTTTCCACTGCACACGGAGGGTGCATTTCGCAACTAGAGGCTCATTTGTGGGGTCGCGCCGCTGGTGGGAGCTTCTCCGCATTCGGCGGACAGCCTGCACGCTCCCAGCGTGCGCTTGACTTCAATCTACCTGCTGCCTTCACCGGGGGACTGCGAGGACCAGCAGCCTCTACATCTCACAGCTGGTGCCTCTTCCCCAGGCGGCCACGCCCCCCACTCAGCTGCTACTTACTTTTCGCGACACCCGCTCCGCGGGTGCCGCTCACTTGCTCACAGTTGGTCCTGCCATTTCGAAGGAAGGTTTTCCACTGCACACGGAGGGTGCATTTCGCAACTAGAGGCTCATTTGTGGGGTCGCGCCGCTGGTGGGAGCTTCTCCGCATTCGGCGGACAGCCTGCACGCTCCCAGCGTGCGCTTGACTTCAATCTACCTGCTGCCTTCACCGGGGGACTGCGAGGACCAGCAGCCTCTACATCTCACAGCTGGTGCCTCTTCCCCCGGCGGCCACGCCCCCCTGCACGAACATAATAACTTGTACAGTCCCTCCCGCAACGCGGGACGCGCGTGGGACGAAGCGCGGGGCTAAGCCCGGGCCAAGGGCGGGCCCGTTTAAGCCCGTTCAAGACCGGGTAAGACTGGACTGGGCCACCCTATTGACATTTTTGTCTATTTTCGACCCTCTTCCTAAGCGTTACATTTCTGTCGCCTATTTTGGCGTTTCGTATTTCCCCTTGCAATTGTGTTTATTGTATTTGCTAATATGTCACCTAGAATCACTAGAAACAGTAAACCTTCGCATGCAGCCCAAGTTATAGGCCCGATAGACCAATTCATTGCAAAAGCAAATGACGCCATAAATCAAGGCGTCCTCCTGCTAGAAAGGAGGGTCTCTTTAGACCTAGCTGCAGCCAAGTGCACCTCATTGGGTCTATTGCCAGCAGCTAAAACTCCACAACGTAACTCAGACTGGTTCACAACAAGAGACTCACACGGTTCCAGGCACCGTGGATTTATCAGTATCCATTGATCTTTCAGCAACACAAATTTCACATTCTCCAACATCCCATCTTTCCCCATCCATTGAGAGAACCCCAACCCTTTTTATGAATCCAACACAGGAGGATCTCCCTTCTCCTAATACTAGGGGTCAGAGGGAAGGTGCTATTCCGAAAAAAAGGAAGGGGAAAAAAGGAAATAAGAAATCTCCCCAAAACAATCCTGAAACTCGCCAGGATTCCCTGACACAATCCACTGCTAAATCTCCCATTTTAGTTCAACATATATCCCAACCACCGATGCCACAACAGCAAACTAACGCCATAACGTCAGACATAATAAATCTTTCATCTGACATATTTAACCCTATCTCTAGTGGTAATACAGGTAGTGGGCGGGATCCTTTCATTCACGATACTCACACACTGGCCTCCATAGAGGCATTAATCAAATTACATCTGAAACCTATTGAGATATCGTTGTCAAAAATTGAAAAAGCATTAGCAACTTTAACATCAGATTTAAAAACCAAGAAAAGCTTGATCCCCACTCCATCTCTCTCCGTGGCCCAATCACATAATCCAAAACCAAAAAATGTGGGGGGAACAATTCCCCATCAAACACCCCAAGCCCATAAATCGGTGACTACCACAGCGGTTCACCATAAACCAATAAGCACAGATATGCAGCAAACAGCAACTAACACCGCTGCAAAAAAGCCTGTTATTTCCTCCCTTCCAGTCCCTTCCGTACCTACGGGTCAACCCACCACCCTACCTACTACATCAATCACAGCAAAAACACCGGCAACCAAAAACGCAGCTTACAACACAAGACGTAATGGAGCTCGCCCTGTACACCTACCCCCAGAAGCAACCCATTCGTCATTATCATGACTGGGGTTCCAGCGTTGCACACTAACTCTGAAGAACCTGGCTGGTCCTTAAAAAATAAGGTACTTCACTGGTTATCGACGAACAGGCCACTTCCTCCCTACGCCAACAATAGAGTTGTCTCAGTTCGCAGAGTCCCCTGGGTAGGGAAAGAACCTAAAACGATCCCAGGAGATTGTGTAATAATACATTTTGAAGATCCCCAAACAGCTGAACATATTTCCTCATGGGGTACCCAAACATCTCCAGAAGGAATTGGCACGAGAAGTCTAGCCTTTTTCTACCCTCCAGCTAAATCCCGGGCTCCAGGCCCCGAGTGGAACTGGACCCAGGTAGGAAGCTGGAATAGAAATTCGAATTGGTCAAACTGGACGGGTCAAGGAGGTAGAGACATCACGCCATTTCTTGATTGGAGGGGTGTTCCTACGTATAACAGGTTTGATTACTTGGAGATGGTGGATTGACCACCATCGGCAAACATTCTGGACGATAGGAATTCACCCCTACTTGGTCTACTAACTCCGAAGTCATCAAATTTCCCTCAATCTCCAATCATATCGATTAAGGAGATGCCACTACCAACTACAGTAGTCTCAATTGGTGCAGTAGATGTACACTCTCAACAATGTGCTGACATTCAGCCCTGTCATTCCACCACATGTGATTGTCGAGGTGACATTTTGCCCTGTACTCTTAATGCTGACCATCACGCACCCCCTATTATTCCACCCCAAAAAGGAGGTCCAGCACCTAACATTAGTACCTCGTCGACTCTGCAAGTACCCATACTATTCTGGAATGTAGCAGGTCTTCGATCAAAGATCTCACTTAAACCTTGGTTGGAATTTGTAACTATACACCACGTAATTTGTTTACAAGAGACCTGGACAATTGACCCACTGCACATACTAGGCTACAAAACATACCATTCTTCAGCTTGTCCAACCACCCACGGTAGACCTATGGGGGGCCTAGCGGTATACGTTTCAAATAACCTTGCAGTAAGGAAGATTTCTACCCTCCATACCACTTCGAATTATCAAATACTATTGGTTACTTTTAAAAATGGAATGTCATATTGTCTCATCAATTTTTATAACAACTTATCTCCAGTAGAATGTGTGAAAATTGTGTCTGCAATTTCTTTGTTAGTAAATGATCAACGCACCAAGCAACCAACATCTGGGTGTAATGTAATATGGGGAGGGGATTTTAACGTTTCATTGTGTCCCAATTACAAGAAAACCAACTGTGGCCTTCTAGATGAAAATGATTGTACTCTGACACATTTCACCCACTCCTTCGTAGGAGACTCTTTTAACGATAGCTTAATGTCCCTAGAATTGACGTATGCTAACGAATTAACAGACCCTCCTGTGGAATTTAAACCTACCTTCCACGGTAGGGGTTGTCTTAGCACTATAGATTTTATATTGTGTTCTTATTCTTTAAAGGGTACACTTTTTCAGTTCATTACAGGATCAGAAATCTCAGGTGATCATTTCCCTAACAGTATAGTTCTTAAGTTGACCATGAACGATTCCCATTCAACTAGGAAGAGCCTACTGACCCAAAAATCACTGAGCATGGATAGAACAAACGGTTTCTCCGTGAAATGGTCAAGGATTGATCCACTAATTACAACAAATAAGGTCATATCTAAGGCACTCCCATGGATAAATATCTGTTTGGAGGAGGATTCCCCCCCCCGAGCAAATTATCTCTAGTTTTGGGGAGATCCTGAAAGTTATTCAGACTGAACTACATCGTAATCATAATCCAGGTAACCAGTCTGCGCCGAGATGGTTTAATACGGCATGTCGGAAAGCTCTAACCGCTTTAAAAAAGGAAATTCACAATCCAACTAGAGACAAAAATAAAGTAGCCAAGCTAAGATCAGAGTACAAACAGGCCCAAACCAACTGCAAAAAGGGCCATAAAAACAAACTGTGGGCCCAACTACACGAGAGCTGCAATAACAAGGACAGCTCCCAGTTCTGGCAGGTAGTCAAATCTCCTTTTTTGCTTGAGGCGAACTCACATCAGCATTTGGACGTAGCAGTGACCGCGGACGAGTGGGTGACTCACTTTTCAAGGATCTTTAGTGACCCCCGCTCGGTCTGCGTTGCACGGCCGATCCAATAACTGCGTCCTCCAAAATGGGGGTTTATCCAATAGACCTTCACTTTACACTCAGTGAGGTCATATGTGCTTTATCCTCCTCTAAAACCGGAAAGGCTCCCGGCCCAGATGGTGCCCCACTCGACATATTTGTCACCAACATTGACTTATGGTCCCCAATTGTCACACAGCTAATGGCGGCAGTTTTAAATATCGGCCTTTTGGACTCTTGGTCCTCCTCTATACTTCTCCCAATTTTTAAAAAGGGTGAAAGAAACAACCCTGCCTGCTACAGGCCCATTTCCCTCCTGGATTCATTGGGGAAAGTTGCGGGTCGCCTAGTCCTGGATCGTCTCCAGGACTGGGCGGCAGAGAAGAACATCATCACCGATCTCCAGTTTGGATTCCGGGAGGGACTGGGTACTGTTGAACAGGCCTTAAATCTAACCCTTTTAATAGGAAAGTATGTGGGAGCAAAACGGGGTAACTTATTCATGGTCTACGTCGACCTTAGTGCGGCGTTTGATTGTGTGATTCACGCCAAACTGTGGTCCATTTTGGAGGAGTTGGGTGTTGATCCTCCCCTCATCATATTTCTACGCGAGCTTTATTCCGATGCCTCGGCTTGCGTGAGATATGGTGTGGGTGGAGAGTTAACATCCTCCTTCCCAATAACCCGAGGAGTCAGACAGGGCTGTGTCCTGGCTCCCTTCTTGTTTAACCTATACACTAATGGTCTGGAAGCAGCCATGTTAGAAGGGAGCCAGGATTTACCTACAATCAACCATCACCCTATCCCAGCATTACTCTATGCTGACGACTCTGTCATTTTTGCTAGGACCTTAGTACAGCTCCAAAACCAGATGGATAAATACTGTAATTTTATGCAATCACTTGGGTTAAAAGTGAATAAGAGTAAGACCTTCGTCATGCACACAGGGCCTAAGGTAAAAAGTTCTAAGCATCTTTGTATTGAGCAATCCAAACTTGAACGAGTAAGGGAATACCCTTACCTGGGTATTTTAATAGATGACCAGTTAACCTGGAAAAGGGCATTGGTAACCAGAAAACTGCTTTATCAGCGAGCAACCTCCGCCCTCGTCTCATTTTCCAGAAAACTGGGTAAACCCACTCCATCCGTATTGCTTAAAATCCATCAAGCAAAATGTCAGAGCATCGCAACATACGGAGCTGGTGTATGGGGCTACGTAAATACAGCAGACTTGCAAAAAATCCAAAATGGCTTTACCAAATATTTGCTGGCACTCCCACAGAGTGCCCCAACATTCGGCTGTCATATCGAGCTTGGAATTGACTACCTAGTAGATTACATCAAATGTCAACCAATACTCCTATGGCACCGGATTTGGACTAAGCCACAATGCCAACTAACACGTGCCCTGATCACTGAATGCTTAGAATTGACATCCTGGAAAAATATCCCATGGCTGGTGTATATTGTTAAAGACCTGGACCTTATTCAGTACGTTATTGAGCCATCCTCTATTACTGAGATAAGTAGAAAAGCCCTGAAGCACCAATGTCTCAACCACCTAAGAGACTTGCGTCTGTCCGGGGAAATAGTTAAGCAATCAAATGCTCATATTTTGATGGTACAAGTGACCCCAGGTATACAGCCTTACCTGACATTCCATATAACGAACCACGAAAAATATCTATTAACTAGGTTTCGTTTTAACCTGTTTTTTCGATTGGTCACTTTTCCAACAGTGTCAAATTGGTCAAACGAATTAGTAAAATGTCCATGTGATCAGGTCTCCCCTCAAACGACTATTCATGTATTGTTGTTTTGTCGTTATTATGTTGAAATGCGTAAACGTTGGATTATACCACTGTTGCGTCAGATGGGGTTGAGGACCTGTCGCCCGGCATTCTTAGCATTACAACAGCTAGAAACACAATATGTGGCAAAGAATGTAGCAATGTTCTTGAAATCATGTTTAATAAGTCGTAAAACCATAGAATTGACGCCTAGTTGAATCTTTGTGTATCCGTATCAACCTGTATATGACCTTAAGAGTAATTCTTTTTTATATCTTTTTAAACTTTTAATTTAATAACGTGATTTTACGATGATGTATTTAAAATTATGATGTACTTTTTATGATTATCAAAACGATTAATCGAATAAAAGTTTTTGAAATGAAATGAAATGAAAAGGGCCCCACGCAGATCATGGAGATGCTGGGGGGCTGATCTTCGGTGCAAGGGCTGCTCGGTGGTGGGGGTTCTTAGTCCCCAAAGCACAATGTGGAGGGTGCCTCAGATGCTGCGCAGTCACCTTTTCGGGTGTCTTGCAAGAGGTCCGGTCCCACGTCTCTCGGTGCCTCCACGGGTCCCTTCTTTGCAGGAACTGTGGATCGGTCTGTTAGAAGTCTGGGAGTCTGGGTCTTGTCAAGCTCTGGGCTCGGGCTCCGGCAGGAGGCGGTGGCAAAGCAGACGTTGAGTTGCTGGTTGGTACCTATGTTCATAGGGTGGCCACTCCTAGGCCACAAGGGAAATACTCTTCAGTCTTCTGTGCAGCAGAATGTCGAAGTCCAGTCGTCTTCTTAGTTTCAAGTTGATTCAGGATGATCTGAGGAGCTATGGCACTGCTCCCACTCTTATTCCTAATCTGAGGGGTGGATTACCTGCTAGGTCCCTCCTCTGGGCGGGACCAGGAAGGGGGGCGGTTACACCCCCTTTCCTTTGTCCAGCTCCTCGCCAGGCCTGGGTCTGGAAAGTCCCAGGACCGGTTTGGACTGGCTTATGCACGAGGACACCTTGTGTGCCCCGGGCATGTCTGTTTCTACTTAGCCCTGTCCTACCCAATACACAAAATCCTGTCTGGGGTGGTGCTCGCACCTCCCAAGGCAGGAAACCCTTTGTCCAAGCCTCCCTCGCTGGAAGGACTCCCAGAAGCAGGAGGTCAGACTTGTGTCTGTGGTGGCAGCATCCATTTTGTGATGCTGAGGCTCTGGTTAACTTTAACCGGGGTTAAGGCTATGTACATGTCGTGTCCCTCTAGAAGGGTGGAATGCTATCCCCGTCAACAGAACTGTTGAGGGGATAGTATTCCAAATCGTATGACACCTTACTCGACATGTTTTGATAAAGCCAAACCAAAGTTAGCATATAACCGCGAGGATTATAATGCACTTAAGAGCATATGGTATGGCAATATCCCGGAACAGCTAAGGGAGTTGTTCCCGACAGCTGCAGACAGGCTCAGCTCATGCTAGAGCACCATCTCACATGAAACCACGCACTCTGCCCCCAGGATTGCAGGGGCCTTCCATAGGAATGGCTTATAGGTTAACATGTGCCCAGTTTAAGGTTAGATATAGGGATACTATATCTAAGCAAGAGGTGATTACACCAACTTACCCCAGCTGAGTGATCAGCCAGTTGTGTCAAATATGGAGGCCAGGGGTGGCACAATACATGCTGCAGCCCCTGGTTGGCCTTGGAAACACCTATGCCCTGGGTACCTAGGGTACACTGTTACAGGGGCCAATAAGGTGAACCAGTTCCAATTGTGTATGCACCTAAGGTACATGGAGTCCATTTTAAGGAGAGAGCAATCAGCCTGGGGCCCTGAATAGCAGGATCCCAGGCAAACTATGTAAAAAACCAGCTAAACACCAGGCAAAAAGTTTGGGGGTAACCATAGTCAGATATCCACCTTTCTACAAAGACGATATTGATTGACAAATGTTATCTCAGGATGGGTTGTTGAGCCCCAGGTCTGTAGGTTCCTTAGATCTTGTGCCCATTTTATCCCCCAAAGGGGTCCCCACTCCCTCTTTTCCCTCTCTTATGAAGCTAATGACCAGGAATATCGCGGGACTGAGGGCCAAAAGAGACGATGCCATGTGCTGATGGCTTTTGGGTGTTGCACATAGTTGCGCTGCAGGAAACCTGGGATACTGATGAGTCCTTCTTTATGGATGGATTCTCCTTGTTCTTTAAAACTACATCCCCTTCCCCAGTGGGATGGGCTAAGGATGTCCTTCTTGTTCTGGTCTCACTCAAAATTCCTTGCACCTCCAGTGTGATGGAATGTCACTCACCTCATTTGTTAGCAGTAGAACTGATGTTCGCAAATCATCCCCCTTTGCAGATAGTGCATTTTTATGACTCCTTCTGCAGAAAGGCTGATACCGAGCATATTGCCACATTGAAGAGTTTCTTAAAAATTATGGTGAGAGGAGATGCTCATATCATGAGGTTATAATTTTAGGCGGTTTAAATAATCATCATTGTCAGCTTGACTGTGAAAGGCTAGTTGGAAGCAATACTGTTGGTCTCCCACTTCGAGCACATGGAACAAGGTCTCCGACTAGAAAAGCTCCTCGCAGTTAACAATCTGCATTGCATAGAGAAGATGGGAGCGGATGATTCTGTTCCAACTTATTCAGGTAGGGGCTATTCCACCACCATTAATTTTATTATGCTTTCTGCCCCCTTGGTGTCCGCAGTTCATAAACTGGAGCAGTTTCAGTGACCATGATCCCATTACGCTGGAACTGGCCTCAACATTAGATATACCCGGGAGCAGGGTCCTGAACAGTGCCATTAGCACAAGAGCCCAAGCACACAGACAAAAGTGGGAGAAGGTGACACCAGAGGCCTTTTTAGACAACCTGTATGTGGAAAGTACAGACGAGATCACACTTTGCATTGATAGTGGAACGCGGACAGATCTGTATAAGATGCTTTTAATAAATTAGCTAAGCAGATTGCTGACAACGTAACCATACATGGTAGAACGGGGGGAAGAAGTAGTTTGATGGCAATTGCTTCAAGACACGCAGGAATTTATTGATGGCACTTAAGCAGAACCCAGGGTTGAGGAAAGGGTCAGGATATGTAAGAGAGCATATAAACTTGGCACTCAGCAGAGGAATAAACTTATTACGGAGAGGGTGTGGGAGGCACTATGTCAGGCCAATGTGCTGGCTAACAGTACCAAGTTTTGGGAAATGGTAAACAGCCCTTTCTTCTCAGAATCAGCAAACTCCAGAGTGGACTGTTCTATAGCTTCAAAAAGATGGGTTCAACATTTTGAAGGAACCTATAGTGGCGATGACCTGGGGGAGTCTGACACTGTGTGGGAGCCTGGAATTGAAAAGTCACCATGGTATTTTAATGTAGAAGAGGTATATAAGGCCATTGTGGCGACTGCTGGGGGGAAGTGCCGGACCTGGGTGGGGTCCCTCTGGATCATTATAAAACCGAGCCTCTGACCTGGACTAAAATCCTGACACTGGTCTTTAACACAGCCTGCATATGTGGTTTCCCCTCTTCCTGTTCCAAGGCCATTATTGTACTCATTTTTTTAAAAGGCATGAAGGACAACACAGCATATTATTGTCCGATGTCCCTTTTAGACTCAATTATGGATAAGGCGATCCCAGAGCATCTACCCTCTTGTTTAGAACATTTTAACTTTATTTTAGGTCTGCAGTATGGTTTTAGGCTGGGTAGAGGGGCACTGGATCAATGCATCAACCTACACGTGGTTGTGGGGAAATACACTATTGCCAAGAGGGGTCACCTGCACATGGCTTTTATAGACCTAAAATTGGCGTTTGAACGTGTCAGAAGAACCAAGCTCTGGCCCACCCTCTTGGATCTGGGCATGGGCCCAGATTATGTGGTTTTTCTACACACCTCTCATTGCAACCTCACAGCCTCAGTGAGGTACAATTAGTATGGCTGTGTGTCGGCTTCCTGGGAGGTCAAGAGAAGAGTAAGGGAGGAGTGCATTCTGGCACCCCTGCTGTTTACCCTCTATATTATTAAGCAAAGGGATGTATTGCCAACAGCCTGTAGAGACATTCCCAGGGCTGGCACAAGACTTATTCCTGCTTTATTATAGCAGATGCTGCAGTGTTGCTTGGTTGGACTGCTGTGGGTCTCCAAAATCGTTTAAATACTTTTATCAGTTTTATGAATTCTTTAGACCTTTCAACCATTTTTTCCACACCCCATACCATGACGATTGGCAGCCAGAGGTTATCGGCCGAAAGTTTTGCTGCAGGGGTGTAGAACTCACCAAGGTTTCTACTTTCCCTTATCTTTGAGTGTTGTTTGACAATATAGGGTCATGGGTTGCTCAAACAGTACTTAATAAGAACACCTTGGCAAGGGCAGTGGGTGCAACCTTGGATTTTGCCAAGAGACTAGAGGCAAAACCTGTACCCGCCTTAATAAATGTCTACAGATTTTTTTTATCCCTATGGCCACCTACAGGTGCGATGTGTGGGGGTACCACGACTTAAGACTTTAACAAAAGCTTTTAATTTTAGAAATTGTGTATGCAACTGTAACTTCTTTTTAAAACTCGTCTTACTTGCACTGACAGCCGCTCGTGGCCCCGTTTTGACCCGGCTTGGTGCCGTTTGTTGCGGAGGGTCAGTTTCCAGAGCGTTACTTCTTGGTCGCTACAGCACTTCCGCCCTGCACGCAACCTTTGCAGGTCAGCGGTCTAGTGCTCCCTCACCTGCCTAGTATTTATGATGACATGGAGGAAGCGCAGCGGACGAGCACAGCGGGAGCGCCGACTTCGCGCCGAAGTCACGCATAAGTCAAGCCCGTCGGCGCCCGTCCGCGGCCGACCAGGCCCAGGGCCCTGTCGTAATGCCCATCTCCATTCCTATAGTTCCTTGGAACTTCGCCACCTTAACTCTACCTTCCCCATTTCTGCCCGCACTGCTAGAGCGGCTCAAGACTGTGGTATTCTGGTTAGTTCTGATATTCCTGCCCCTGCTTCCCCGTCCACCTTCACCTCAGCCCCTCCCCCTGTACCGATTGCAAAATCTGTTTCCCTTTCAATTGTGTATCTCAACACTCGCTCCCTAATCCGCCACCAACTTGAAATATTTCAATTATTACACCAGAGTACCATTGACATCCTCCTCCTAGCCGAAACGTGGATCACGGAGGACTCTGGCCCTGACATCCTAGCGGCAATCCCCACAGGCTATTACATTATGTCAGTCAATCGGCCTGCTAGCAAGACGGGCGGCGGAGTAGCGGCTATTATCCGCACTGAACACATTTTCTCACAGCTTACTGTGTCACCCATCCCTAAAACGGATTGTCTTGTCTTGAAGTTTTCCTCTGCCATTCTTCCTTTGTATGTGTCCTCGCCTACAGACCCCCTGATTACATGTCTCTCTTTCCCCAATTATTCAGTGATTCCATTTCTCATTTAGCGATTAATCATGCTAATATTGTGATTATCGGGGATTTCAATTATTGGCCGTCTGATGCCCACGAAAGTCACTCTTCGGTGGAATTCACCGATCTCCTCACCAGTTTGAATTTCTCTCAGCATGTCCGTTCCCCTACCCACCAAAAAGGCCACACTCTGGATCAGGTCTGGACGGTCAATCTAGACATTTCCTCTCTTGACGTCCTACCCTGCCCATGGTCTGACCACTTTCTTATTTCTTTTTCTTTACACCTTCACTCTCCCTGTCCTCCTCCCTTGGCAAAGAATCTTTCAGCTCGCAACTGGAAAAGGGCTAATCCGGCAGATTTCCATGCCATATTGACTTCCACCCCTCCCACCTCGGCGACCTCGTTGGAGGACCAGGCTCTTCATTTGGACGAATGGTTATGCGTCGCCAGCGATAAAGTGGCCCCTTTTAAAACTATCAAAGCCAAGCGCCCCCACGACGCCCAACGCTGGTTCTCCGACCAACTCAAAACCGATAAACTTGCCCTCTGCCAAGCGGAACGTCGCTGGAGGCGCAATTATGATCCCTTGCTTAAACGTGTCTATGTTGACACCCTACAATCCTACAAACGTTCGATCCTGACAGCCAAAACTGCCTATTTCTCTCATAAGATAACAGCCTCTAATAACAAGTCTAAAGAGATCTTCTCTGTCGTAAATGAGCTCTCCTTGCCAGACAGGGTTATTCCCCAACCTCAGCCAACTCAAACCCTTTGTGACTCTTTAAATTCTTATTTTTCTGAAAAAATCATAACCATAAAAAACAATATCCCCATTCCTCCCGTCCCTTTCTCCTTCCCCCCCCCCCCCAGGAATACTAGCCTTTTGACAGAATTTCCACCTATTTCCTTAAAAGAATTTACTTCATTGCTTCTCAAAGTCAGTTCAGGTTCACCCAATGACTGTTGCCCTCCTCTGATCCTGAGGGAGGCCTTTCTGGCCTGTCCGGACCCTCCTCTGGCCCTGCTTAACCATTCCCTGGCCACTGGAGAGGTCCCTTGTTCCTTTAAACAAGCAGCCGTCCTACCTATTTTGAAAAAACCTAATGCGGACCCTACCATCTTAAGTAATTACCGCCCTATATCCCTTCTTCCTTATTTAGGAAAGATTTTGGAGACGTATGTAACCCGCTGCTTGACCTCTTTTATAGAGAAATCCTCTTTCCTGGATGTCCAACAAGCTGGATTCCGACCCCTCCACTCCACCGAGGCGGTTATAGTGGCAGTCATGGATGCCCTCAGGACTGGAGCCGATAAAAACACCTTTCAGGCCCTTGTCCTTTTGGACCTTTCTGCAGCTTTCGACATGGTCGATCATGCTATTCTGATCGACCGTGTCCATAATGCTGGCATTCAGGGAGTGGCCCTCGACTGGCTAAGTTCCTTTCTTGACCAGCGAACTCAAGCTGTCCATATGTCCACTTTCTCTGCACCTTACACATCCTTAACTTGCGGGGTCCCCCAGGGCTCGGCACTTTCCTCTCTTTTGTTTAATTTGTACTTACAACCCCTTTTAGCTCTCCTCAGAAACTCTCCGGTCACAATCTTCAATTACGCAGATGATCTTCAGTTAATCTTTCCCATCGATTCCCAACCTTCTTCCAGTTTTCATTTCCAGTCTACTATGCTGACCATCTCAGATTGGATGTGCCACAGTCAACTAAAACTAAACCCCACAAAGACTGAGCTGGTACTCACGGGCAGTCCCGCTAACCCTTGGAATAACACCTTCTGGCCACCTTCCCTGGGGACGGCTTCCACCCCGGTCAGTACAGTCAAGAGCCTAGGGGTGATGATTTCTGAAGATCTCTCGATGAGGCCACAAATAAACTCAGTGACTTCATCTTGTTTTTTCCAACTCAGGAGGATCCGTAAAATTAGTAGGTTCCTCACAAGAGACGCCCTGATCCTAGTGGTCATTGCCCTCATCACCTCTAGGCTTGACTACGCCAACCTGTTGTACGTGGGGACCCCGGCATGCCACCTCCATCGGCTGCAATTGGTGCAAAATCAGGCTGCTCGCCTGATCTTTCACCAACCCAAGTATCATCATGTCACCCCCCTCCTCCGCAGTCTCCACTGGCTTCCTGTTTCCTCTCGCTGTCTGTTCAAGATGGCTTGAACTGTTTTCAAGGCACTCACCGAGGCGGCTCCCGCCTTTATATCATCACACCTGGTTCGTTACACCCCCCCAGAGCTCTCCGTTCCTCTTCTCTCAATCTTCTTGTGGTCCCCAAATACAAACGGAAAAAACACGGTGGTTCGAGTTTCTCTGTTTTAGCTCCCTCCACCTGGAACTCCTTGCCTCTCACTCTCCGTCTTTGTCCCAGTTATGACTCCTTCCGTAGACAGTTGAAAACCCTCCATTTCCAGTCAGCATTCGAGTAACCCCCTCTCCATGACCTCTGCTATTTGTCAAGAGCGCCAAGAAACCGTTGGTGTATGTGCGCGGTACAAATATTTTTAATATAATGTAATGTTAAGAAAACTGCAGGTGGTTAAGATTAAATTATTCATAGACTTCTTGCTGTTCCCACCTGCACCCCTTCCTTCGTGATGCATGAAGATCTTTGTCTGGGCTATATTTCTGACCTCATTGCCGTTGCACCATTAATGCACTGGTTGAGAATTTGGTCAAACATGTTCCTATTTTTAATCCAACATGTTCTAGAGGACTGTTTTGCAATTAAGGGGGCCTTGCGTATCCCCTGGCTAGGTCATGGAGTAGTTGAGGAAGATAGGCTGCCCTGACCTGTTTACGAACCCAAGACCACTAGTCCTCAGTGATATGAGGGACATCAAAAACATGTTTTTTGGCTAGGCAGCAGGGGAAAAGGGAAGGCATGGACCTTTCTAAGCCCACGTGAGATAATGTATAATGTTGAGCTGAGTCCCGCAAAGGCAACCCTACTTGTTGTTTGTTAATAATGTTCATCATCATTTCCTGTTGACCAGATTCAGATTTAATTTATACACTGGTTTCTAGCTGTCTCTGAAGGATTCTCAAAGTCAGGTGCTCTAAAACCATGACACCATTCACTCTTTTTTCTATGATGTTTATGTCACCATGCGGAAAAAATTTATCCTCTTGTTGCTAAAGACCTGTCAATTTGCACAAGTAAGCCTGCTCGGTTGTATTTATGAATGCTTCCTTCCTCCATGGTCGGCTTTGGGGTTGCAAGCTTTCTTTCAGGATCCCTAAGACACAGGAAGAGGTTGTTTAATGATTAGATAGCACCCATTTGTTTCAGCGTGTATGCGCAGAACTTGCACACACTTATTCGTGGTACTTATTATAGATTGAACTCAACAATTCTGCTATTTGAATGCAGAAGTTTTAAACTCCTGATTCTCTGATTTTGTAGTTTCTCTTTTAATGTCTTGTCTTTATTTGCCCCTTTTACAATTGGTTTTAGATGTTTTTTATTCCTGTCAAATTGTAAACGAACATGCACTAACAGTTTCTTATAAAAATCTAGGTATTCATTTTGATTTTAGGTAAATACGTTTCATTTGATGTGCTATTATGGTCTATATTGGCTGAATAAAGAATTATTGACTTGACCTGACCTCCCTGCTCAGCAGCAGCCTGGGTTCTATTGGGCATATCCTTCAGAAATGACATTCTGGAAAGCTCTGGAGATAGCAATAAACTGAGTGAAATTGGAAGAGAGTAAGCCAGCAGTCAAACAAATCAGGGTTAAGTTGCTACTTTTTAGTGAATAGGATTTCTGTGAGTGCCCATATAACGGGCTGTGATTCTGAGAATCCTGGGCTTATAAATCCTCTGGGAGTCTTTTCTGCTTTTCTGAGTCTCTATGAGAGCTTGATCACCCTGTTCCATTCATTTTGTGGCTGAGTCATCTTTTCTCCCCAGTAGACTCATCAACCTGAAAGTCCACTAGAAGAGCTTCATCTTTCTTCAACTGTATTCAAAAATTGAGTACAGTTTTCTACTGGTAAAAGGTGCACACAAATACCACCGCAATCCATGATCGAAGGTGGTTACTGGCCTCCAACACCAGGCCACTGGGTGGATGGTAGTTGGTGGGAGCGCTGCAGCCAGCAGCCAAACTATATATCTGAAAGAGACACGTTAGTGATAGATTCCTTACCTTAGAATATCCCCAGGCGTCAGACTGGATCCGGAAATTTTTGCGTAGCAGTACCCTTGCGCGTCGGTAGGCATCGTCTGCGGCTCCGCATCCGTCGTCGGCATCGTGGGCGCCGTGATGACGTTATCGGAGTACTTAGACGCCGCCTCCGCGTGCTGACGTCAGTTCACTTTTTTCCGCACCAGCAAGCGCAGATCTGGAAAAAGCAGTACTTTAGTCACTTTTTGACTAGTCTTTTTTGATCCCTTTTGATCATCTTTTCTTGAGTCTTGTGACTCCGGACGGTGCCTAGGGATGCCTAGTTTCAAGCCTTGTGAGGATTGCGACCGACTGATGTCGGTCACGGACCCTCACCGTCAGTGTCTCCACTGTCTCGGCGTCGACCACGACAAGGCCGCGAGAGGTCCCGGTCCCACAGGAGGTCGAGGGACAGGTCACGGGGTCGGAGCCATCACAGCTCCGAGAGTCGGCAACACTCCTCCGGGTCGAAGTCGTCGTCAGGTAAGCACAAGAAGTCGAAGAGACGTCATCGCTCTTCTGACTCCCCCCGAGGCTCGCGTGACGCGGCCGGGGTTTCGGGTGACACCGCCCATGCGGCTCCATCGGAGTCGCGGGCGTCGCGGCCTGCTCCACACCCTCGGGTCCCTGGGCAAGACGTGACGCCGGGGGAGATCGAGCGCTTCCTCATGGCCATGAGGAACCTCTCTTCCCCGACGGGTTCCACGGCGCCTTTGGGCCCAGCGGACCCGTCTGGGGCCCCTAGCGGGTCGGTGGCTTCGGCCCGACGCCGCCGGTGCCTTCGGGCCCGGCGCCGCAGGGCCCCACTGGATCTGCTTCGGGATCCGGGTCATCGCCGGTTGACCTAACGATCTCACCGGCGCCGGTCCCCCAGGTGTCACCTCCGCCGCCGTCCTCGGGCGGCGCCGTCCCCGATGCCTCCCTCGCTCCGGTTCCGGCGTCGAAACGGCGCCACTTTCGACGCCTCTTGAGGAGTTTACCTTCTATGAACCGGCCTCATCGTTTGACAACCCTGACTATCAGGGGATGGGTGAAGAGGAGTATTGGGAGGGGTCTGAGGACCCTCTGACCCGAGAGTGTCAGTCTCAAGAGGACTGGACAGGTGGACTTGGGGATGCCAGTGGTCTGGACACATCACCAGACACTGGCTTTGTCTCACCTCCTACCGTGGCTACGGAGGAGGGGGCAACCTACAGTGTGGTGTTGATGAGGGCAGCCAAGACCTTGTCCAGAATACACTGATGGACATGCCGTTTGATGGCTGTCGCCTTTTTGGCGACAAGGCAGACCATGCGCTTGAGCGCTTTAAGGACTCCAGGGCTACGGCCAAGTCCTTGGGCCTCTCAGCCCCGTGCCAGCAAACGGTGCCTTTTGCTCCTTTCGTGGCCAAGGAAGGGGTGCCCCCACACGTGCTGCCAGCCACGCAATCGCTGTGGAGGCGGACGGGGACAACGGCAAAGCCAGTCCACACCCTCCCCCGCAGCATCCGCCTCAAAACCCTCCTAGTCCGTGCTTTTCGGCCCATGTGACGCCAGTGGGGGGCAGGGTTCGTCATCACCACTCCCACTAGCGCACTGTCACGTCGGACAGGTGGGTGCTGCAAATCGTCCGAAGGGGCTACTCCCTCCCCCTTGAGACGACTCCTCAAGCCATGCCACCGTAACACCACCGCATATTGGGGGATCATTTACGGCTTCTGCAGGAGGAAGTTACGGCCCTTTTGGCCAAGGGGGCCAACGAGCGCGTTCCTGGGCCAGAAGTAGGATGTGGTTGCAACTCCCACTACTTTCTGGTACCCAAGAAGGGCAAAGGGGGCCTACGCCCTATCTTGGACCTACGAAATATCAACGCCTTCCTCCGGAAGGAGAAGTTCAAAATGCTGACTCTGGCTCAGGTCTTAGCTGCCCTAGACCCAGGAGACGGGATGGTAGCGTTGGACTTGCAGGACGCTTATTTCCACATCCCCATCCTGCCGGCCCACCGGCGCTACCTGCTGTTCACGGTAGGCCCGAGCACTTTCAGTTTACCGTGCTCCCCTTTGGCCTTACCAGCGCCCCACGGGTGTTCACGAAAGTGATGGCGGTAGTCGCAGCTCATCTGTGCAGGTTAGGGGTTTCAGTCTTCCCCTACCTCGACGACTGGTTTTTGAAGGCGGGCTCGCCCCAGACAGTCGTCAGCCACCTCCAGACGACCGCAGACCTCTTGCACCAGCTGGGGTTCTCCATCAATATGCCGAAGTCACACCTGTGTCCCTCTCAGAAGCTCCTTTTAATTGGAGCGGTTCTCGACTCGGCACAGTTTCGGGTTTACCCCCCCGAACAGCGGGTTCGAGATATACAGGCTCTTATTCCAATCTTTCAGCGTTTAACCCGAGTCTCAGTCAGGTTGACGCTGCGGCTTCTGGGGCTGATGGCTTCCTGGATCCTTCTGGTGCATCACGCTCGTTGGCGGATACGGGCTCTGCAGTGGGACCTGAAGTTTCAGTGGGCCCAGCATCAGGGCAACCTGTCCGACCATGTCCTGATCTCGGAGGGCACTGCGAGACAGCTGCAGTGGTGTCTCACGGACCGCGATTGGGTCAGCGGCAGATCCCTCTGCCTTCCCCAACCGGAGCACGTAGTTGTGACGGACGCGTCCCTCCAGGGCTGGGGAGGCCACATAGGAGAGGCGGAGATCAGAGGCCTCTGGTCTCCAGCGGAGTCCCGGCTTCATATCAACCTTTTGGAGCTGCGGGCGATTCATCTAGCACTGAAGGCATTCCTCCCCTCTGTGTGGGGGAGTGTAGTACAGGTGTTCACGGACAACACTACCGCCATGTGGTACTGCAACAAACAGGGCGGGGTGGGGTCGTGGACCCTCTGCCAGGAGGCTCTGTGCCTTTGGCAGTGGCTGGAACATCAGGGTGTGACCCTGGTGGTTCAACACCTGGCAGGTTCTCTGAACGCCAGGGCGGACGAACTCAGCCGCCGGTGCATGATGGATCACGAATGGCGTCTGAACTCGGACATGGCGCAAGGCCTCTTTCAGCAGTGGGGAGAGCCTTGGCTAGATCTATTCGCCACTGAAGAGAATGCGCAATGTCATCAGTTCTGCGTGTTGGAATTTCCACGGTGGCACTCGCTCGGAGACGCTTTTTGTCGCGAGTGGAGTTGCGGTCTGTTGTATGCCTATCCGCCTATACCACTTCTGCCCAGAGTGCTGAAGAAGATCAAGCGCGACCGGGCCCAAGTCATCCTTGTGGCTCCGGACTGGGCACGAAGGTACTGATATCCCGAGCTACTCAGTATGTCAGTCGATCCCTCGGTTCGTCTGCCTCTTCAGGAGGACCTTCTGTCGCAGCAGCAGGGGACGGTCCTCCACCAGAGCCTGTCCAGTCTCCACCTCCATGCTTGGAGATTGAGCGGCGACAGTTGAGGCCAATTGACTTGCCTCCTGAAGTCTGTAACATCATTCTGATAGATATAGCTGCCTTGTGGATTCCTCACCTTGTGAATATCCCCCTGCGTCAGCAACGTCTGCGTCAGAAAATTTCTGACCTGCGTCAGAAAATTCTTTGCAGCACGCCGGCGTGGACGACGTCATAGGAGCACGGCATCGCGCGCGACTCCGTCTGCTGTCACCAACTCCTTATTAGGCCTACGTCGGTGTGATGACATCAGTTCCTTTTTTTCCGCATCGTCGACGCTAATGGTTTCTGGGATCTTCCGTGATTCAGATAGTAACTTTTGCTATTTTGTGTTACTGTTTCTCTGTCGAGTGTCTGTTCTTCGTCGAGGATGTCGTCGAGGAAGACGGGGTTCAAACAGTGCAAATTGTGTGCCAGGATGATGTCTATTACCGATCCGCACAACGATTGTTTGTGGTGTCTTGGATCGGATCATGATGTCAAGAGCTGCCGATCCTGCTTCAAGATGAACCCAAAGGCTCTACGAGAACGTGAGGCGAAACTTCTGCTGGGCCAAGGTGAAAGGAAAAGAAGCTGGAAGGTCTTCGAGGTCAACATCTAGACGTTCGAGGTCAAAGCAGAAGTCGCGATCGAAGTCGAGGTCGAGATCGGCTTTGAGGTCGAGGTCCAGAGTGAGGTCGAGGTCCAGATCGAAGTCGGCTTCGGGTCATGCTTCGGGCTCCTCGAAGAAGAATCACAAGAAGAGGAAGCATAGCTCAAGACATCACTCTGGCAAAGAGTCTTCGGACTCGAAGAGGAAGTCTTCTCGTAAACATCACAAGGACTTCGTGTCACCTTCACCTGAGCGTTCTTGTGAGGGTTCCCCGGATCCGGAGCAAGAACCGAATCCGGATTTGCGTCATTCTTCTGTGCATGAAGAAAACGAGGAATTCCTCGGACACCGACTCCGGTGGTAAACCCAGAGGACCAAGAGGACCAGGAAGAACCGATGCCGGAGCAGCCTCCTTCGGAGCAGCCGATGGGTTCATACCCTCCCTTTCCTGGTCCTGGACAGGACCCCTCGCATTTCCTTAATGCCATGTGTGGCGTTTATACAAGGGCAATGTACCCCACTGGTGCACCGGCTGGTCCCACGGGTCCGTTGTTTTTTAACTTGGGTGTCCCTCAAGCTTATGCTCCGCACCTTTTATGCTGTTTATGCCGACGCCTTATACACCTGGGCTCGGTGCGGCGCCGCTGAGGTCATTGACTCCGCACACGGCTTCGCCGGCTCCAGAGCGACCTCGAGAACTGGATCGAGGTACGACGCTGGTTTGAGATTCTCGTCCTCCAGCTGTCCCGGCTCCTCGTTCCACGCCGGCTCCAGGTCCGGCTCCGTCGGAGTCGTCACCAGATCCGACGACTTCGATTCGTCTGGAGTGGTCGAGGCGCAGAGCTCAGCGCCTCATGGAGGAAAAGGAGTTCGAAGATCCTGAAGTAGAGGAAGGAGAGCTTCTGGATCAAGGGGGCTGTTTTGAGGACCTACATAGTGCTAGTGGCCTGGAACTCTCTCCTGAGTGGGGTTTGCCATCAGTTTCTGATGCACCATCTAAGGATGTGGCACCCTACCATGTCTTTATTAAGAAGGCTGCAGAGCTGCTTAATCTGACTTTGCCCACCGTTGAGTTCAAGCCTAACATCCTCACGGAGGTTTTGCATTCGCCTTCCTCTATTATAGAGCCTACACTCCCATTCACTGAGGCTTTGACTGAGCCAATAATGGAGGTCTGGAAGAGACCATTGACTGCTCCTGCGGTATCCAGGTTGGTGGCAAGACGTTATAGGGTGGCACCTGGTGACCCTGAGTTTCTGTCTTTGCATCCATCACCGGAAAGTCTGGTTGTGCAGGCCGCTTGTTCCAATAGGTCTGCAGGTTCTTTTCAACAGGTGCCAGCAGATAAAGACTCTAAAAAATTGGACCAGTCTGCAAAAAAGATTTTCTCTTCGGGTAGCATGGCTCTTAAATCTACCAACGCTACTTGTCTGCTGGGGAGATACATTCATGTTTTGATGGACTCTGTGAAACAGCTGTCAACTAAGCTTCCGGAGGAAGATCGAAAGAACTTCAATGAAGTAGTCTCTGATACTCAGGCAGCGGCCCGCCAGGTTATTCAGAGTGGCATGGACACGACGGACTCTGTGGCCAGGATAATGGGCTCTACTGTTGCTACGAGAAGAGCTGCATGGCTTAAGTCTTCTGAATTTTCAGCAGATGTACAGTCTACTCTAATGGACTTGCCATTTGACGGAACTGGCCTCTTTGGGAAAAAAAGAGGATGTAGCATTGGAGAGGTTCAAAGATAGCCGGGCGACGGCAAGATCTTTGGGCCTGCAGGCTAGAGGCTCTCCCACCAGGAAGTTTAGGGGATTTGGTAGATCCACTTTTCGTCCCTTTAAGCAAGGCCAGCAGCAGCAACAGCAGAACCCATTGTATAAGTCTTACAGAGGTAGTCAAAAGGGTCGTGCTCGTGGACGCCAAGCCTCCTCCTCCTCTACTTCCTCCTCTAACAATCATCCCCCACCCTCAGCAGCAAAGCAGCCCTATATCCACCATTCCTGATCATGCGGGTCCAGTAGGGGGTCGGCTTACTCATTTTCTACGGGATTGGGAATCGGTTACATCAGATCTTTGGGTTCTCAACCTCGTAGAAAATGGATATGCACTTCCTTTTCAGGAGTCCCCTCCCAATTGCCCTCCTTGCCAAGGTTATTGTTTGGAGGACCACCTGCTTCTCCTGCAGGAAGAAGTCCTGGCACTGTTCAGAAAAGGTGCGATAGAGCTGGTTCCAGAGTAGGAAAGGGGTCAGGGTTGCTACTCCCGGTATTTCCTGATCCCCTAGAAGGATGGCAGGTTACGTCCAATCCTGGACCTCAGGATTTTTAACCTCTATCTCAAACAGTAAAGGTTCAAAATGCTCACATTTGCACAGGCTCTTCAAGCGCTGATGGAAGAAGACTGGATGATGTTGATCGACTTGCAGGATGCGTATTTTCACATCCCCATTCTGAAGTCGCACAGAAAGTATCTCCGTTTTACGGTGGGATCGCAACACTACCAGTTTGCGGTCCTTCCGTTTGGGCTTACTAACGCGCCTCGAGTTTTCACCAAGGTGATGGCTGTGGTGGCTGTACATCTCAGAAGGTCGGGGATTCCAGTATTCCTGTACCTGGACGATTGGCTGATCAAAGCGGAATCTCCAGAGACAGTGCTCCGTCATCTGCAGGAGACAACTCAGTTGTTACACAGGTTGGGTTTTTCAATAAATGTACCCAAATCTCACCTGGTGCCCTCCCAGCACAATCTGTTCATAGGTGCGGTACTGGACACAACTGTGTGTGGTGCATTCCCTCCTCCTCAAAGGATTCGCGACATACAGGAAATGATTCCTTTGTTTCACAATGGAGCGGTCGTCCCAGTCCTGAAGGTCCTTTGCCTGCTCGGTCTGATGGCTTCTTGCATTCTGTTGGTCAACCATGCACGCTGGCACATGAGGGCACTCCAGTGGTGCCTCCGCAGGCAGTGGTATTAGCACAACGGAGATCTCAGGGAGTCAGTCAGGATCTCCAGAGAAACTGCGGCTGATCTGTCTTGGTGGAGCGTGGAAGGCAATCTGTCTCAAGGGAAGCCTTTTCAACTACCTCCTCCGGTGGCCACGGTGATAACGGATGCATCCACTCTAGGGTGGGGTGCTCATCTGGGGGATCTGGAGGTCAAGGGTCTTTGGTCTCCAGAGGAAAGGTTGCTTCACATCAACCTTCTAGAATTGCGGGCAATACGTCTGGCGCTCAAGGCCTTCCTCCCTTCCCTTCGCGGTCAGTCAGTTCAAGTCCTGACGGACAATACAACCGCGATGTGGTATATCAACAAACAGGGAGGACTGGGGTCGTGGTGTCTCTACAGAGAGGCTCTACGACTCTGGTCCTGGGTTCAGGACCATCAGATTTGTCTGATGGCAAATCACCTGGCCGGAGTTCTGAACGTACGTGCAGACAGACTCAGTCGGCGGTTCTCGGCCGATCACGAGTGGAGGCTCCATCCAGAGGTAGTTCGCTACATCTTTCGGATGTGGGGAACTCCTCGGGTGGATCTGTTCGCCACTCACGAGAATGCTCACTGCCCGTCACTCTGCAGTCTCCAGTTTCCGATGCAAGCAGCCTTGGGGGACGCGTTTCAGTTGAGTTGGGACTCACAACTCCTTTACGCGTTTCCTCCCATACCTTTGATTCCTTGGGTTTTGAGGAAGATTCGCCAAGACCGGGCCCAAGTCATATTGATCGCCCCGGATTGGCCAAGAAGGGTGTGGTACATAGATCTTCTGCACCTCTCCTCTTACCCGCCGCTCCGTCTCCCTTTCAGGGCAGACCTCCTCCCTCAGAGAGAGGGGCAGGTTCTACACCCCCACCTCCAGACATTATACCTTCATGCCTGGAGATTGAACGGGGCAACCTGAATTCCTTTTCTCTCCCACGCGATGTGGTGGATGTCATTCTTTCTGCCAGGCGTGACTCCACTAAGTCCATCTATTCTTATAGGTGGTCTAAATTTGTCTCTTGGTGTGGGGAGAGGGCTGTTGACCCTTTGAAGGCTCAATTGTCTCACATTTTACAGTTTGCTCTTTCTCTGGCGCAGCAAGGTTTTTTTTGTTGCCACAGTCAAGGGTTATCTTCCTGTTTTATCTGCATTTCTCTGTTTGCCGGGTCAGCCCTCTCTTTTTAGGTCTCCTGTGGTTTTAAGATTTTTGAAGGGTCTTACTAATAAGTTCCCTCCTACTCCTTTTATTGTTCCTCATTGGTTTTGAATCTTGTTTTAACCTATTTGATGGGTTCCCCCTTCGAACCCTTGCACAAGTGTCCCATGAGGCTTTTATCTTTTAAAACGGTCTTCTTGGTTGCAATTACCTCGGCAAGGAGGGTAAGTGAGCTTCAAGCTCTCAGTTCCAAGCCCCCACTCTTGACTATGCATGCTGAAAGAATGGTACTCAGGACCAGGTCTGCTTTTCTCCCTAAGGTGGTAACTCCCTTCCATCTAGGACAATCCATTACCCTTCCTACATTCTATCCTCCCCCTCACCCATCCAAGGAGGAGGAGAGGATTCATCACTTGGACCCAAAGAGAGCAGTCAGTTTCTATCTCGATAGGACTAAAGACTATCGTATGGATGATCAGCTCTTCGTGGGTTTTGCTGGCTGCAAAAAGGGCAGAGCGGTGCACAAGCGCACACTTTCCAGATGGATAATCCTGTGCATCAAGATTTGCTACTCTCTGGCAGGTAAGGACCCTCCTGAGGGTATCAGAGCTCATTCAACTAGAGCGAAGTCTGCGACATCCGCTTTGTCTAGAGGTGTTCCTGTTGAGGACATTTGCAGAGCCGCGACTTGGGCCTCCCTCCACACTTTCGCGAAGCACTACTGCTTAGATACCGAGGTGAGGAGGGACGGCCACTTCACGCGCTCTGTCCTCCAAGATTTTCTGGTATAGCAGAGTGGACACCCTCCTCCGGGAGTGGGAACTGCTGTGGGACTCTATTCACAAGGTGAGGAATCCACAAGGCAGATGTATCTATCAGAAGAACAAGTTACTTACCTTCGGTAACGCTTTTTCTGGTAGATACAGTATCTGCCTGTGGATTCCTCACTGACCCACCCGCCTCCCCGTTGTCCGCTCTGCTATACCTGTATTTATGTATTCATATGCATGTTTATGATTGTATTTATATTTGGTTTTCAAACCTTAGCTACACACTGTGTGTGTGCAGTTTTAGGATTATATGTACTGTGTACAGTGTATATGTATATATCTTCTGTCATTGGTCCGTACGGGTGCCTCGAAGGCACGGAAAAAAGGGCGGAACTGATGGTATCACGCCGACGTAGGCCTAATAAGGAGTCGGTGACGTCAGAAGGAGTCGCGCACGATGCCGTGCTCCTATGACGTCGTCCACGCCGGCGTGCTGCAAAGAATTTTCCGAACGTTGCTGATGCAGGGGGATATTCACAAGGTGAGGAATCCACAGGCAGATACTGTATCTACCAGAAAAAGCGTTATCGAAGGTAAGTAACTTGTTCTTCTGGCAGCCAGGCGTCCCTCCACAAAGTCGGTATACGCCTGCAGGTGGAACAGATTTGTGGCATGGTGCACAGCAAAGACTGTGGATCCTCCCTCTGCCCCTCTTTCTGAAGTTCTTCTCTACGTTCTTTCTCTTGCCCAGCAGGACTATGCTCTGGGCACTATCAAGGGCTACCTTTCTGCTCTTTCAGCCTTTTTAAGGCTGCCTGATCGACCTTCTTTGTTCAAGTCCCCTGTTGTTAATCGATTCCTGAAAGGCATCACACATACGTTTCCACCTGTTCCCTTCGTGATGCCTCAGTGGGACTTGAACCTGGTTCTTACTTTTCTGATGTGCGCTCCCTTTGAGCCACTTCACAACTGTCCTATCCACCTTCTTACATTGAAGACTGCCTTCCTGGTTGCCATCACCTCTGCCAGGAGAGTGAGTGAGCTCCAGGCTCTATCCTCTAAGCCTCCTTTCCTTTCGGTCCATCAGAACAAGGTTGTGTTGCGAACAAGGCCCTCTTTACTGCCCAAGGTAGTCACAGCCTTCCACATCGGGCAGTCCATCACCTTGCCCACCTTCTTTCCGCCTCCGCATCCCTCTAAAGAGGAAGAGAGGCTCCACCGTCTGGACCCAAAACATGCGCTCTCTTACTGTCTGGATCGCACACGCCAGTTCCGGGTGGATGACCAACTCTTTGTTGGTTACGTGGGCGCTAAGAATGGAAAGGCGGTACACAAGCGGACCATCTCGCGGTGGATCATCTTGTGTATCCAGGCGTGTTACTCCTTGGCTAAGAGGCTGAGGGCTCATTCCACTAGGGCCACGGCAACTACCACTGCCCTGGGCCGAGGAGTGCCCTTGCAGGACATTTGCCAGGCAGCTACGTGGGCCTCGCTGCACACGTTTGCAAAACACTATTGCCTGGTCCGGAGGGATGGTTTCTTTGGCCGTTCCGTCCTCCAGGACTTTCTGGTGTGATTATTGGTTCGCAGACCCACCACCGGGGTTGGTATTGCTGGGGTATCTATTCTAAGGTAAGGAATCTATCACTAACGTGTCTCTTTCAGATGCACAAGTTACTACTTGTGTAACGATATATCTGCAAGAGACATTAGTTAGTGATAGATTCCTTACCGACCCACCCATCCTCCCTGTTCTGCGAACCGATATCTAGGGTAAAGGTCATCCCCTTTCAGGGCCCTAATTTCAATGGCACCAGTGTTGATTTTTAGCATAGCTCTGCGTTTCTGGCGCGGAAAATCTGTGTCTAAGAACTGACATCAGCATACGGAGGCAGCGTCTAAGTGCTCCGACGACGTCATCACGGCGCCCACGCTGCCGCCGATGGACGCGGAGCCGCAGACGACGCCTACCGACGTGCAAGGGTACTGCTACGCAAACATTTCGGGATCCAGTCTGACGCCTCTGGATATTCTAAGGTGAGGAATCTATCAGTAACTAATGTCTCTTACAGATATACCGTTACACAAGTAGTAACTTGTGCTTATGAACTAGAACTTTGGGAAGAAGAGGTGGCTTGACTGCTAGAGCAGTCTACTTTGAAGCTGGGGAACCAGATTCGAGTCTGGCGGAGGCTCAAACATCCTGTGATTCTGGGCAAATGACTTACTCTCCCCGTGCTTAAAATGAATGTGTTTGTCTGTAATGCAACTTGTGCTCACATTAAGCGCTCTGATACCGTTGGGTCACGTTTGTGCTATATAAAACTGCAACAACAAAAAAATACAGACATTTTTAACTGCTCCTGGGCAGGCAAACTTCCATCCTCTACCATGTACAATCCACAGAGTCCCTCTATAACTGGGGTCCTTATCATTCCCATGGTATTTTGTGTCACGTGTTAAGTGTGTGGGAACACAAAACTATCAGCAGGCTGTACAATATTTACTGAAATATGGTTTGTGAATCAGCACACAATGATGATTTTTCTGCACAATGCCTTTGTCCACTGAGTATGTAAACAACTACATATACTTTAATCACACGTAGCCTTCTCGTGGGCTGGGGAATCATCAGCTTCCCTTCCAAACCAGTTTTTTTCCATTGTACCTGGAAAAAACGCACCTCTCCCTTTCCTTGTGCTATCCTGACCAGCATGTTAAAAGAGCAGTGGTTCTGCCACAAAACAAAATTAAACCATTTCCTATTTTGTCCTCACAAGCGGTAGGACTCCAAATAATGGTACAGTAAGTCACAATATTGATTTTTTTTACACAATAAACCACTTGCACCAAATGAAATGTGGTCAAAGTTTATATAGGAAAATCATATTCATTTAAGAACTAGTGATAAAACATAGGACATATACACAAAAAACAAAACTACCAAACTTGGTTTTTCACAATGGTGAACCACAGGGGGGCTGAATTCAAAAGTGTTTTACACATATATCACAATACAATGTATACATAACTAATGATACATATCTAACATAATTAGTTAGCACAGCATAGTGTCCACAATATAAAAACCCTAACGAAACCTAGAATCTATCCTCTTAGTTATAATGGTCTGGTTGGGCAGCAACGCTTTTTTATATATACGTTGACATTTCGACCCCTTAACCCCTTCCATGCTGGGCCGTTTCCGCAACAAACAAAAGAACAGGGGCGGGCCATGACGAACCCCAGCCGTCATCAGCACACGAGCGCCGCAGAGCGTGACGGCTGGGGTTCGTCACCAGCATGAAAGGGGTTAAGACCGTGTGAGTATGAAAAAGCATCACCATGGGTTCTTCATCATGACTAAGAACAATATTTGTCTATTGTTTCAGTGAAATGCCAAATTGGTTGACCTCGCCGTCAGTACAAGCTGACAAAGGTTCTCTACCTTGTGTAGTCCTTTTGTCAAAAAAAGCCTTCGAACCAGACCTTTCTGATTGGTCTTGTCCTAAATAAGGGGCACCGCTTCTTCAGTGGACTCCGAGCGCGAGACACCGGAGATTTCAAGGCAGCAAGCTTGCTTCTGGTGCCTGAAGATACACATATACAGCTGCTGCTGGCCCCGCTTTTCTCATTGAGTTCTGGGCCCACAGAGATTGTGGGATTACCGAATAACCACTTCACCCTGAGCGCAAGACGCCGGAGATCATAGGACATGACCAATCGGAAGGGTCTGGTTCAAAGGACTTCACTGCCAGCTCTTGACTAATCCTATGGACGCCGCTTGACGCTCGTGCAACACCGCCTCTTTCACATTAGCCTCTTGACCCATTGGTCTTTCTCCTTCCGGACCCACTTTTTCAAGGGGCTCCCTCCCATCAGCTGTACATCTACACTGTTTCCTATCTACTTGTAACCTGGTCCTGATGATAGCCTATCATTGCATACAAGACGAAACACCATCGACTTTTGCAGCAAAATTACGGCACCTTTCTCATGTTTACCCATTTAAATTACCTTGTATTATTTGAATTCTTGTGTGGGCAATACTATAAATACACCTTTTAGATATAACTTGTTTAATTTGCGCCACTTGTCCGCTGTACGTACTTTCCTCACGTGTCACTTGAGCCGTTCACCATTTCACAAGCACTTGTGCACAGTATAACACAGGTTACATGCCATTCAATGTAACACAGTGCTTTTTTTGTCTTTAAATATATGACGAAATATGTACAAAAGTATCTGTTTCTGCAAATTATTGTCTCCCAGTTCTCCCTTTCATGCTTGCAGCAATTAATTGTGCTCCCTTTAGAAATTGCCTCACAAACAATACCCTCTGAGACATTGTTGTATGTAACATACTCAACACACCACAGAAATGACTATCTGTGACGCTGTCCCTGCTCCTCACAGACTCCCCCAGTACGAACTGGACTCTTCATGCCAGACTTTGAGAAGGTAACATTTTCAGCTGGACTAACCTGATCCCTGTATCTAGCGGTGCTCCATCATGGTCAACCTGAACGTGTGACTTTCCCCCTGTCTAGCATGACCAGATGATTGTGAGTAGCGCTTTGTGCTTCAGGCACTGTACTCACCTAAATGCATTTCTTTAGTGGCTTTTGTGGTCACCCTGACAAGATGTATGGTTGTTGCTTGAGTAGGTTCTCCCCCCTCAATCAAAAAAGCAATTTCTTACACGTATATTGCGGATGTTTTTGAATTCAGAAAGATTTTTAGCAAAGTGATTTACTATGTGGCAGTAAAAGATCTTAACCTGGATAGTTCCACCAAGGGTGATTTGGTATGGTTTTAAAGAGAGGAATGAAAGAACAAGTGTTAGTTTTGATGTGTGAAGAAGAGGTGGGAAGCATAATGAATAAGTATCCAGTTGTGTTTTCGGGAGAGCTGAACTAGATTCATCATTTCATTCACAAAATCAAAGGTAAAGATGATGCCTGACCAATTAAGCATCGTATGAGATAAGTGCCTTTTAATATACACATGGATTTAAAAAGCGAGTTCAATCCATTATGTTCCAAAAGAATTACTGAACCTATTGAGTCACTCACCATTGTGGTTGTCACCTTTGGTGGTGGCCAATAAACAATGTTTGGAAATGAGAGAATGTGGAGAACTTCATTGTCTCAACAAGGACATTTAGGTAGATTCACACCCATTACCCAATATCACAGAAATATTGTCTTGTTTTAAAAAAAATAAAGCTATATGGTTTTCAAAGTTAGATCTGTCTTCAGCCTATCCTCAGGTTGAATTAGATCCTCAATCAAGACACCTTACTACATTTGTGTCACTGGTATGTATTAGTATTGTCAGACCTCATTTGGGTTGGTATCCGTGGCTTCAGTCTTCCAAAGATTATGTGCCAATTTTTTCAAGGTATACAGAGCATTTTGGTTTTCCAGGATGATGTACTTATTTATGCTTTTAATCGTGAAAACTGTGTGCTTCGAACTGATAAAGTTAAATACCTAGGTCATGTGCTCTCTCAGGAGGGAGTAGAACTCAAGTCCTGTTTAGTAAAGAGCATTCTTAATCCAGCCTCATAATAAGGCTGGATTTAAACATGTCTTCGTCTTTGTGAATTTTATTCACATTTAGAGATGAATTTAGATTAAGGCCTTTGTCTAACATGTTGAAAAAATATATTCTGTTTGTAGAGAATGAGGAGTGTCAAGAAATCTTTAAGTGGGCTAAGAGCCAGTTGGCAGGGTCGAAAGAGTTAAAGCATTATTATCCTGAATAGCCATCTGTGGTTACGGTTGATGCTAGCAATGTGGGGCTGGGTGCTGTTAGCACTCAGAGAAGTAATGAAGAGGTGTTGATGATTGGTTAAGCGTCACATGTTTTGACAGATGCAGAGATTCATTATTCTGTTATTGAAATAGAGTTTCTGGATTGTTGGTGGACCGTTAGTTAGTTTAGGAATTGTCTTTGGGGCAGGACGTTAGTAATTAAAACCGATCACAATGCTTTTGATTTTTATTCCCACAGAGAGAAATGTGAGCGGGATGACACCTATAATAGCAAAACTGTCTACCAAGCTTCTTCAAATTAATTTTGACCCTGAACACATTCCTGGGGTAAAAATGTATGTGCTGATTATTTGTCACAGTTTCCCATTAATGATGTATCTTCAGAAGGCTCAAGTGAAAAGGTTGATGAAGATTTAGAGGATTGCATAGCTGCCATGGTTGAGCTTGGTGAAGTTGGTGTGTTTTCTGAAGAGGTCTGACATACTGCTTTGGGTGATGATGAAGTTCTGAAGAACGGTTTTCAATTTTCCAAATCTGTTTGGCCAAAAGAAAGAAATGTTGATGGAAATCTTCTGTTGGAGGTAGTCAATGACTTTTATAAAGACACGTTTTTTTTTTTTAATAACACATTTTATTGAGTTTTCAACGTACCACAAGGGATGGAGCTCAGCAAGCGAAGCACAATCGTAATGCAGAATGGAGAGTCCCTGGGTACTGTATATCTCCCACCCTAAAAGTCTGCAGAGCATCAGACTACGAGAAACACCCATCCCCCACCCCTCAAGGGCACACCATACATACTTTAATAGCATTATATGCACAAACCAATGGAATTCCCGTCTACGTCTTTTTAAGGAAGACACGTTTTTAATGGAATGGTTTCCTGTGACTTTGGTTTCAGATAACGGTGTACAGTTTGTGTCCAAAAAAAGTAACTGATTTTCGTACAGGAAGTGGCATTTGGCATCTTAGGAGTTCTCTCTATCATCTTCAAACTAATGATTTAGGTAGGAGCATATTGTTGTCAGGGACCTCAGAAAGTATTTAGATGAATTTAACCATTGTATGCCCAATTTTACGGTGTTTCTGCTGATGAGCGATTTAATTTGCACCCCTGCATGCATTTTTACATGTATGGGGATATTGGAAAAACATTTTTAATAACTACCAAGTGCACCTCAAACACACCGAGCAGGGGATATGTTAAATAACATGATCTCAGATTACAACCTAGTTAACTTGATCAATAAAGGGGTTGCTAATCCCGTAGAGCGGACACCCATGTTTAAGCTGGTGGGGAATAGGTCTATGATTGACTATATTTTTGCCTTCTCGGCATCAGTGGCATAGCGAGGTCAGGTGGTAACCGGTGTAGGACATTTCTTGTCACCCCCGGCTTGACAAAATGGCAAAAATATGTTTAAAACACATATTTTTGCCATTTGTCCCCCATCAGTAATTTCTTGTCACCCCCTGCTTTACAAAATGACAAAAATATGTGTTTAAAACACATATTTGTGCAATTTTGTAACCCCCCCCCCTCTCAGTGATGTCCCCCGGGGTGGCCCACTCCCACTGCACCCCCCTCCTACGCCACTGCTTTGCATGCCTATTTTCCTCTCTTGTATACTTTACCGTGGAATGGGACACACATAGTGACCATAATCCAATTTGTGCCACTTTCCAGTGGGATCAGATGCCTGCGGAAGCTGGATATTTATTTAAGAAATTAGTTAGTTTAAAAGATCAGGGACGGATGTCAAATTGGGCCAAAATTATACCTGCTGATTTTAATTATAATGTACTATCTACTTGTCAATTTGAACTTCTGACCTGTTTGAATGAGGAAGCTACCGATGCCAGTATTTTGACAGCTTTTACTAGAATCTGGGTGTTTATTAAGTTTGCTCTTATCAGGTATGGGGTGGTGCCAAACCTATCCCTCTATAAGTGGTTCGACAAGAAGTGCTCATGGGCCTATAAAGAGCTGACGAAGACACTGAAAAGAAGCCAAATAACCGGGATTAGGCGAGGAAGGCCAGGGTCATACACTGACCGTACGAAATGAACAACAGAACAACTAAAAAAAAGGAGATTTGGGAAAATCTATTGGCTGCTAGTGCTTCCCAGGACAGTGTGGCCTTCTGGAGGGTAGTAACCCATCCATTGTTTTGCTCAGAGCAGCTGTAAGATCAGACCTTAACCATCTTTTGTCAGGCTTGGATCTATCATTTTGCAGCCATATGTGCTATTGAAGGCACGGAACAATCCACACCTTGTATCTAGGTAGACTCAAGGATCGTTTTTGGGTGGGTGGAAGTAAGAAAAGCCATTATGTCCTTATTTGCAGGCAAGGCTCCCTGACCCAACAGTGTCACCTGTGAATTGTATGAGCCTCAAATTGATCTGTGGGTAGCGCTTCTGACACAACATATAAATGCTGCGTTTGCTACAGCCCAGCTGGCGTCAATCTATGATTGTGCCTGGATTTAAAAAGGAGAGGTCAAAATTATAGGTTGGGCGCTCTTTGTCCATCTCACAGAATGAGCAGAGGATCAGAATATTTTCTCAGATATTCACTCTGGTTTCAGACCAATTTGGGGTACTGTTGAAGATATTCCCAATTTGCTAATCATCAAGTACACAAGAGCAAAGAGTGGCTCATTTAATCTGGCCTTCATTGACCTCAGCTCGGGGTTCGATAGGGTTAACAGAGCTAAGCTCTGGGCCATGCTGGGGTCCATGGGAGTTGAGCCCGATCTTGTTGCCTTCTAATGAGATTTGCAAGATGGCCTTACAGCCATAGTGAGATATGGCCCTACAGGGGAGTGCACACAGCACTTTAGTTTGAAGAGAGGGGTTCATCAGGGTTACACCCTGGACTCCTTTCTCTTCATTCTTCACATAAATAATCTAGACTTTAACTGAACATGGGATGAATGTCCAGAGTGTAGGGGCTCATCCACTACCCACCCTCTTATATGCAGACAAGGCTGTTTTAGTTGCAGATACAGCCAGGGACTTGCAACGACGCCTCTATCCTTTCATATGTTTTATGGATAGTCTTGATCTCATGACCAACTATAAAAAATCTCATGTTATGGTGGTGGGCAAAAAAAACTCCAAATCTCAATATGAGCAGGGTTAAAAATGTCTCACATTTGGGCACTTTACTTGACTCCCACCTTAACTGGCAATCATTATTCAATAAAAATATCATGATTTTTATAATGGCCATTGATAGCATTGGTGATTTTTAGCAACGGTAGGGCACAAATCAATAAAGGTGATGCCATCAAAGCTAAATGTATCCCCTTACCAAGATTTGGTTGTGAAATTTGGGGTTACGATTCCATTGCATCTATCTAGTTGGTTGAAAAAAAGTTTTTCAGAAGCCTTTTAAATGTTCCTCAAGGTATATTCACCGAGATTTCACATGAAGAGCTGGGGATAGGGTATATATCATATTTATACAACTTTGTCCCATTTTACTATGGCTCCATATATTGAACCTTGCAACAAACTGCATTGTTTGCAAAGAAGGGGGAAATATGGCATCCCGGCTAAATAGTGAGCTGGTGCATGTTGTTTGATGAGTCATGTGAAATTCTGGAAAAAATGGAATGTAGTGGTGGTAATCACAAAAGGGATCCAATTGGAGGTGCCATGCAAATCCTACAGATTATTATGAAAGTCCAGACTTTACTTATGTGGCTTTCTTGGGTACTAGAAATACTGCCAGCACTTGCACTGATACTAGAACCACAGCTAGGAACAACAATATTGCCTAAAAACTATCCACAACCTTGCCACCCTCTTCTCACACTTTTAGGCCATTAGATGAGCTAGCCACAATTAAAGAAGTCACTTCTGCTGCTTTCCAGAGCAGCATGTGAAAACAGACTGTAGGAGTAGCACATGGAAACAAACCACAGAAACAAACTTTACAAAAGCAGGTTACAAAACAGACTACCAAAATCTCCATATTATGTTAACATCTCCCACAAAAATGAATCCTTGCACCTCAAATGCATGTTGATTTTTCAGAGAAGCCGGTTTACATATGGCCCAGATTTTGGCAGGATTCATTTTGAAGACTCTGCAAAAGATATTTGAACAGATTACATTTTCACATGGGGCAAACACTGGGTCTTTGCAGCCATGCCTCACTATGGAAAGGTTGGTGTCCATAAAATAGGTTTCTGGAACATTCAGCATGCTGCGTGGAAGTGGGGGCCCAACTAAACATCTGTTTATCTATTTTGGGGATGCATGCAAGCACACACATAAGAGTATGTGACATCGGAACACAAAAGCAGGAAAAATCAAAAAGCATCAGCGTTTTTAATGGTTTGTGCTTGTGTTATTTAATTGCCGAAACTTCATAGAATTCTCAGCTCACAAAAATACAGGTCAAGAGTGCACTGCTGTACATTGAAGGCTTCAGGTTCCCAATCTGTGTGCTTGGTGCACGGCGCCCCTTGCTACTTTTCACGGTGCATTGGGGTGCCACGGCGCACAGACTGGGAACCACTGGGCTATGCCACTGCCTGTTACAAATTGGTACATTTATTAAGACAGCTCAGGAGGGAGGAATCGTACTCTCTACAACCGTATGCAAAAAATGTGGCAAAATGGGTCCCCATAGAGCCCAAGCTGCTTTAAAAGCTTCAACTGGTATCCCATTGGAACCGGCTGCCTTTCTGCCTGCAGTATGATGTAAAGAGAGGAGAGCCTCCTCAGAGTAATATTTTGAGGAAGAGAGCTCCAATTTGGGTCTCCCTCACACACAGTTTAGTAATAATACTCCGGATTCCGTTTAAAAATATCAGAACAATGGGCTACCCATGCTTAACAGGAGCCAAAGAAATGAATGGCTGGAATTAAATCGTTTTTAAAATAGGGCATTAAACTGTTTACCAAAATAGCTTATTATCCTTCGTTTCTGCAGCTTGGGTCAATTTGGCCATGCCTCTTCCTGCAGCACCTTCTTCCTAGTAGCTAATACAGGATTATAATTTTTACGGAGTGAGTTAAAAACCATATGGTAATACCATCCCAATTGGGGCTAGAATAACCACATATCGGCTTCCCAGGAAAGGGCCGTGACTGTATATTGAAATTGTCTACCCATATCAATAAAAAATTTGCAAAATGGCTTATGCCCCTATTAAGGGCATGCACCACCGTACTACGGGCGGTATCAAATACGTGGTTATAAAAATTGAACACCACCACGTCAGGGCCCCCCTTTGTAGCCAACCACAGTAACTGGGAGTGGGGTCCTACGGATGAAAGCCTTTAAGCAGTAACAGGTAAATATTAGATATTACTATCTGCAGTCCCCTAACCCCCCCTTTGGCCTGCACTGCTGGGGAAAGTACAGCACGCAGAAAATGTGAGGAAAAACCTTCCACTTGGGTTGGTTTCACACACCAGGTTTCCTGTATGCATATAGCGTCAAACCAGAGGCAATACGCAGCCAATTTGGAGAGCCTAACTTATTCTGTAACCCATACACATTCCACGTACCAAATTTATAGACTTCTGCAGTCTTATTCTTCCATTTACCACTTTAATATTATATTTCAAAGAGGATAAAATGCTGGCTTATGCTGATTTTCGAAGTTTTTTTACTGGCCTTCGACTTAAAGATACTGGCCATATTGGAATTCCATTTAAATATATCTGTGGAAAACATGGTTCCTATAGGTTGGAAAACATGTTACACTGGAACAGTCTCGGCTGGTAATCTGTGGTCACTTTTAGCATTGTTAGCAATGTACATTTTTGATTAGTGTATCTCCATACGAAATGGGCATACTTGGTAATTCCATACAATTTACATCATCAGGTTTAAAAATGTACTTTAGAAGACTATTTAGGTGGTGGGCTGAGAGGGTAAACATGAAAGGCATCAAGAAACAGCTCAAAATTAGGGGTGAGCAGAAAACTCTGCTCCGCCAGCACAGTGGATAAAGCCAGCCACCTCCACTCCCCGGCCCGGTCCCTGCTTCTTAAAGCAGCCAGGCCAGGGAGAGCCTCCCCAGGCCCCAGTGGATCCACTTCCCCAGTGCCAGGACCATCGGCTTGCTTGCAGGATGGGGGCTCCCTCACCCTGGGACACTGGGACAGAGCACAAGCCCCAAGCCCGGTTCCAGCTTCCGAACCCTAGCCAGGATGGGGAGAGCCTCCCTGGGCCCTGGTGGAACCCCGTCCCCAGCGCCCAGACCCTCGGCTGGCTTGCAGGACGGGGGGCTCCTGCACCCCGGGATGGAGCACGAGCCCCAGGCCCGGTCCCAGCTTCCAAACCCTAGCCAGGCCGGGGAGAGCCTCCCGGGACCCGGTGGACCAGTCAACACCCGCCTCAGGCCTTCACGATGCTTTGTTTTAATTAAACAGTTGGATTCCCCTGGTCTGCAACAGTTCTAAGTCGGCTGTTAGGCGCCGGCCGAGGCAGAACGCCGTCTCCAGTACCCGGACCCTCAGCTGGAACCAAGGTGGGTTAAGCACAGGCCACGTCCTCTCCTTTCATTTTGTTATGCTTGCTGATCCAGAAGTTTGAGGTTGGATTACTTGCTAAGTATTTTATACCATCACCTTGGACAGGGAGATTTGCCCATTTCTCAAATTCTTCTTTTCTCCAAACATATGTTGCTAACAAATTCAAATCATAGCTCAGAAACCTACTGTCTAAAATGTTGATTTTGTGCGTTTTGATGATGTTATCAATTTTTTCATTTAGATCTTCTCTTGCATACACAAATGAATGAGCTATGTACAGACTCACGCACAAGTTAGACTCCTTGGTCCGTGTTTCAAGACGGGTCGGGTGGGTAACCAACATCGCCGCAAACACCTGGCACCCGGCGTGGGCCTCCCCACCCGGCAGCCCAACGTGCTCTGGGTGCACTGAGAACAGTCCGGCCCAGTCGACAGTTGTGCCGGGAGCAGGGGGCCCACTGTCAGCTGCCCCAGCGCGCCCAGAGAGGCGGCCGGGAACAGGGGCCCGGGGGAAGGCGTGGAGGCGGTCGATTTGCCCTCGGCCCCGCGGACACGGCGAAGCTGCTGCCAGGGGGGCTGTAACACCCTCCACCGGAGCGGAGGGCCATCTGCCACCCCAAAGCCATCCTAGCAGACACGGAGCCATTCGCCGTGTACCGCTGCAGAAGAAATGCACCCTGCAGGGGCCGGGTAGGGCCCGGGTGCCGGTCCCACGGAGGGGATCCAGAACTCCTGGGCCACCGACCTTCCTGCTGTGTTGAATCCTCCAGGCAGACTGCACGGACCCCACCCGTTTACCTCTCCACGGTTTCACGCCCTCTTGAACTCTCTCTTCAAAGTTCTTTTCAACTTTCCCTTACGGTTCTTGTTGGCTATCGGTCGTGTGCCTGTATTTAGCCTTAGATGGAGTTTCCCACATGCTTTGGGCGGCTTTCCCAAGCAACCCGACTCAGAGAAGACCCGATCCTGGCGCGCTGGGGGCCGCTACCGGCCTAACACCGTCCACAGAGTGATCCTCGATCAGAAGGACTTTGGCCCCTGAGCGATGCTGGGGAGTCGGTCTTCTATAAGCCTCTTCCTGTGCCCGCCACCAGATGGGGATTCAGCACAGGGCTCTTCCCTCTTCACATGCCGTTACTGGGGTAATCCTGGTTAGTTTCTTTTCTTCCACTTAGTAATATGCTTAAATTCAGCGGGTTGCCACGTCTATCTGAGGTCGTAGTCGGAAGAAAACGCCGGAGCGTCAAGCGGGTTGCCGGAAAGGCCTGGCCCCTGCTGGAGCAGGGGCCCGGCGTCCCGGCAGCACGAACCCTCTTTCTCCGGATTGGATTTGGAGGGGTTTTACCCTCCCCGGGAAGCCGGCTGCGGAGGTGGGCACCCGAGACGCATGCACGCGGGTAGCCGGTGGGACACCACAGACAGGCATGTGCGGCAAGCAGCCAGGTGCCCTTGGATGGGCCCGGGGCAGACCGGTCGCCAGACCCCTTCTCAGGGACAGGCGAGCCAGCGGTATACCTCTGCGGCAGGATCCGGCAAGGGACCCTGCCACGGGCGATCCTGTGGGGGGATGAAGGGAAGCAGAGCTAACCCTGCAATGGCCCGAGCTGCGTCCCGGGGAACCCCAGGGCGATTGACGATCAAGCGACCCTCAGACAGGCATAGCCCCGAGAGGAACTGTGGTTCTGAAAATTATGGACCCTGCTATTGTATGGTACCGAAGCTCTACACTCGTGTCAGAAAATATCATCGTACCATGACGAATTTGGTATCGGCATACCGGTAATGATTGAGACATTATACCTGTGCATTTGCGTCACGATTGAGTGACGAAATCACCTTTAAATCGTAGTTCTCGTCTTGAACCCTCGGGTTCCATTTTGTGAGTGGCATCCATTTTGTGATTGCCCTTACATAGTCAAAATGACCAAGGCCGAATTCGATCTGAAAAGGACACGTACACCTTTTCTGACTCCTCTGTGACCTGGGCGAGCTGACTCCACTGCCTCAAGCCAAACCTGTTCGGACAGTTCTCATCCCAATGGCCCAGCGAGATTAGCATCAAGGCACAACATGTCATAAACCGTTCATCGCATACAAGCTACGATAATCTCACACACACCTGTCCTTGTTTCTTCTTTATGACTAGTTTTACGAGGAGGAGGTGCCCGATTTTATTGAGGGTTCATCGATATCTGATGAAAGTTCTGGGCCTTGCTGGGTAATCCATCACAAACTGGACAAACGAAAATATGGGCTTGCCATCATGACTCTGCTTTTTCTTTATTGTGAAAATATGTATATGGCCAAACTGTAAAACTAGGAATTCTTGCCTGAAGCTGATATTTGTGTATAAAAAGAGAAGGCTGGTTCTGTAAAAACGAACAGTCTCCTGAGAACATACATGCGCTTCACGCTGTTGTACTTCTATGACACCTGTTACTGGTTGCAGCCAATAAATTCGATCTTTGACTTCACCTAGAAGACTTGTGTTTCTGTGGTCTGAATCAGGAAAGTACTCGAGGTCTTCGGGTGTTGCCCCTGACACCGCTGGGTTACTGGATCAGTACCGGTTCTGAAAAACCCAGTACCTCAGTTGGCGCCCACGTGGGGCGATATCAGCGGTACCGGTCGAAGGCAGAGGTTTGTGAGGATCTTCGTGTGAAAATTCCAGAGGACGGCCAGCCACTTCAGCGACCCCTGTATGTCGACGTGGTTCCGAAGGTCTTTGCTGCGAGGTTCCCCGCGTCCCGATGGCTACAAAGGACTGCTGCCCTGACTATTGCCCTGAATTGGACCCTTGATGCTTGGTAGAGCGAAACGTTAGACGAGTCTTCTGGTGACGTCCTCGATACCTCAGTTAAGTATAAGTGGAGCGTCTCCCAGTCCTTAGTTTGTTTGGTGTCCCCTTTTGGGACCACTTTGATTTGGAACTTGCAAGCGCCAAAGCTGAAGGACTCGTGTATTCACGAGAATTATCGTACTCGATAATCCTTTGAAGTTTGAAGCTAGACTAGAGAGCAAAGATGCCTGGTCTTAGCAGACTTGGAAATTTGTTTTGTCTTGCTTGTAGTAGGGACTCCCGATTGGAGGACTCGTGTCCGGTTCCTCCGATTGGAACTCCGACATATGAGTTCTACGTGAAGCATGGCGTAGGCCCTATCACGTATAATGAAGTATGGATCAAATACACCAGAAAAGACGGCGTTTTAAAATGGCCACAATACGGTAGCTTTGATACAGAAATACTAGATAATCTGGAGGTGAAACTTTTTAAGAAGAAAGCCCGGCCGTCGATGTTTGACTCCTTTCGCCTGTGGCGCAAAGAAGCCAAACAGAAAGAAATGAAATTAGCGAAGAAAAATAAACGAGGTATGTCAATGGTACAAGCTGCCGTTGCATTTAGGGATAATGAGGAAGAGCAAGAGAGTGAACAAACGCTTAGAAGCAGGAAGCTAGCGGTAGACAAATGCTACCCAGTTCTGCCACGTAAAGGACAAGGATCAATGGAGAAACTTGATAGCGATCCTTTAATGTCCCATTTACTGAGTTCACCACACCCCTATGCACAAAGTGCTACTGCACCCCCGCAACGCTTTGTTATACCATGCCCCGCCACTCGAACACCAGTTCTTCCACAAGCACCAGCTCCTCTTCAGCTGGTTTCTACTCCTCCGGCGCAGCCCTCTCAAGGGCCGCCGCCTTTGCTACCTACTTCATCTGCTTTTTCTACGACTTCACCTACTGCTCCAATTGCCTATTCTGATACTGCCTCTGCTACTGCTTCCACTTCTGCTCTACATCAGCCTGTCTTCTCTGGCGTTTCTGCCTCTTCGTCAGCTTCTCCTTCTGTTCGACAGAGAGTAGCAGGTGCGGTCACTGGTCTTTTCTCACCTTTCTTTGGGTCGCCTAACACGACCCCTAAGACAGAACGAAGGCAGTTACGGAGTCGATTGCCTGACTATCAAGAGAGAGAAGTACTGAATGAGTTAGCACGTAACTGGGTTACCAATACTGCAAAGTATGACGTTCAGTCCGTTATGGAAGTCTTCCGTCAGTGGGAAGCATCTACACAGAGATATGTCTTTGAAGAAATGTGTTTATTTCTCTGTGAAGATTTGAAAGGAAATGATCCAGAATACGACATGTCTGAATTATTCCGTATGCGGTTCAAGTTTGGAGAAGGCATGATTGTGGGTGCCGATGTCGAGAAATCGATTGAGATGTTATTGTCTATAGGAGTAAGGGAAGCAATTCTCGATCACTGTCCGAGCATGACATGCCAGGCAGGAAAAAGGCGCGACAGTATCCCATGAGAGAGGTTCCCCCAGTCTGGAGGGAAGGTGATGCAAATGCGAATCCAGCCATTCCACCGCATTTCCAGCGTGTATGGGTACATGTCCCTTGGAAAAGATCTGAGGTTCTAGCTCTGAAACAGACATTGCCTGATCCCCGCAAAAATCCTGCAGGGTATTATAAGGAGTTGTCACAGACTGCAGGCTCCTGTATCATGAATTTGGCCGATGTAGACATTTTGTTTGGAAATGTTGTTCCACAGCCTTTATGGGGAAAGATTCGTCATGCAGATCATGACCAAGAATTAGGCGATACATGGGTTAATATTGCTGCTGCTGATGCTTGACAAGTTGGTGGCTCAAAGCCCGAGCCTTTGGTAGCAGAACTTCCTGTTAGAATCATAACGTACATGAAGACTTTAATGCCCGAATTGCATGTGAATTGGGAAAAGTTGTCTGCGTGCAAACAGAAGACAGATGAGAATGTGTCTGACTTTTTCACGCGGTTCGAAGAGACTTTCGTCGATCATAGCGGTCAGGATATGGCTACTGAGGGTGGCCAGAGATTGTTTGTCGACAAATTTGTACATAATTTACTTCCTGAATTATGCAATAAATTGAAGGATTCTGAGAGTGCTTGGGCTGTTTCCACGTCAGCGCATATTTTAGCCACAGCCCAGTACTATGAGAATAGACACAAAGATGAGCCAGAGAAGGCAGATAAAAAGACTAAAGAATTGAAAACTAAAGTCCTTCTGCAGCAGGCTTATCCGCCTCGCACTGCTAGTCAGCACGATTATCAGCAACATCAGCAGTATTCGAGGAACTCGCAAAGAAACGAGTCTTCTCAACAGCGTTTAGCGTATGGTCCGAATCAATGTGCGTACTGCAAAGAACAGGGTCATTTTAGGAGTAATTGTCCGGTTTTACTACAGTGCATGAATGGTGTTTCTGGCGAGAGAGGTCGAGGTGTTCAACAAGCCCCTAGATGTAGGGGCCGTGGAAATTTCCCCCAGAACGCTCGCCCCTTTCCGCCTCAGAATTCTATGAACAGCTTTGACCAACAGAATAATGCGTCTTCTAGGACAGCTCAGTACTATGCTGATGACTACTATGCAGAGAACGAGAATGAGGGTAATGATTGCTAGGACAGCCATGGACAAAGAGAGGGAGTTGTTCCAGTTCCAGTAGATCAGAATGGACCATACGTTGAGGTGATTACATCAGGTGTGTCAGAGCCTTTTCTGTTGGATACTGATGCTACAAAGAGTTCTATTATGCACTCGAAACTTCCTGGTGCACCTTTGTCTGGCGAAATAAATGTTTCAGTAGGTTTTTTTGGTGCCCCGGTTAGGAACCCGATCTCTAGTCCTATGTCTCTTTCTGTTGGGCCATGTGAATTAGAAGCACCCCTCGTTCTTACAACAGGTTGTGGTGAGAACTTGTTGGGATTGGATCTGTTGAAGAGATTGTATGCGACTTTGTACTGTTCTCCTTCGGGAGTACAACTCACACTGGGCAAGAAAGTGGTTTCTCCAATGTATTTGTCAAGAGAAAAGATTCCAGCAGAATTGTCTTTGCTTCCAGATATACTTTGGGCTACTGGATCCAATGATGTGGGTCTCTTGGAAATAGCGCCATATGTTATAACATTGAAAGCCAATGTTAGGTTGCCACGTATTCCCCAATACCAGATTTCTAGTGAAGGTGAAAAGGCGTTGTTAGCGATCATTTATGACTTAATTGAGAAAGATGTGATTGAGGAGACAAGAGGCAACATCTGTAATAGTTCTGTTCTGCCGGTTTTGAAGCGTACTGACCCTTCCCAGCCACATGTCTATAGGTTCGTGATTGATCTTAGAGAAGTGAATAAGATTGTTGAACCAGTTTCCAGTTGTTCCTGATATCACTTCCTTATTGACCATGGTTCCAGCGTCAGCCACTTGGTTCTCGGTGACTGACTTGAAGAATGCTTTCTTCGGCATCCCGATTGCCGAGGAGAGTAGAGATATTTTTGGCTTCAATTTGGGAGGCCGAAGTTTCCGCTTCAAACGCGCTCCTCAGGGCTACTGTGAAAGTCCATCGATATTCAGTCAGGCTCTGAAATCACAACTTGACACAATTGTTTTACCTGATGGCGCAGCCCTTATTCAGTATGTTGATGACTTGCTTATTGCTGCAGATTCCGAGGAAATATGTAAAGAAGCCACTTTGTCATTGTTGCGTCATTTATGTGATCTGCGCCACAAAGTCTCTCTTTCAAAATTACAATATTGTCGACAAGAAGTGACCTACTTAGGTCACATCTTATCGAAGGAGGGAAGGAAGTTGACCCCAGAAAGAATACAGGCGATTGCAAAACTGAGTGTCCCAAGAACACAGAGAGAAGTGTGTGCTTTCTTGGGCATTACATCGTACTGTAGACAATGGATTCCAAATTTTTCTTTACTGGACAAACCATTGGTGGCATTAACATGTAAAGATACACCCAATCCTGTACCTTGGTCTGAAGAGTGTCAGAAAAGTTTTTCTGAATTACGCACAGCATTGTGTTTGGCTCCTGTGTTGGGTACCCCCGACTACAGTAAGCCTTTACATTGTATGTCCATGAGCAAGAGGGTTGTGCATTATCAGTGTTGACACAGTTGTTTGGAGACAAGCAGCGTCCATGTGCATATTTTTCGTCGACTTTAGACCCGGTAGCTAAGGCATTGCCAAGTTGCTTGAGGGCCACTGCGGCAGCAGCTGTCTGTATTCGACAGTCTGCTGGGTTAGTAATGAATAATACACTAGTCGTTATGGTCCCACATGCAGTAGACATTTTGCTAAACAGAACAAGGACACAGCATTTAACTAGTGTTTGACTGTCAAGTTATGAGCTGACACTGCTAGCGAGTCACATACACATTAAGAGGTGTGACACACTCAACCCAGCCACGTTATTGCCCATTCCAGTAGAGACAGATGAGGTTGAACAACATGACTGCTGTTTTAGGACAGAAGAAGAGACAAAAGGGAGAGTAGACTTGCAGGATACTCCTCTTTCTGAATGTAATGATACCTTATGGGTTGATGGTTCGTGTTTCAAATTGCCGAATGGTGATACGACTGCAGCATATGCTGTGACAACATTGCACACGATTGTTGAAGCTGCACGTATCCCACACAATTCTGCGCAAGCAGCAGAGTTGATATCACTTACAAGAGCGTGTGTGTTGGCAAAAGGAAAGCGAGTGAATGTGTACACGGACAGCCAATACGCCTTTGGCGTGGCTCATAGTTTTGGACGATTGTGGCGTGAACGTGGATTCCTGACTTCACACGGTACAAAGATCTAGCATGGTCAACTAGTAAATGAGCTTCTCGAGTCACTGACCTTGCCACTACAAGTTGCGATTGTGAAATGCAGTGCACACAAAAAGGTGACAGATGATGTTGGTCGTGGAAACGCGTTTGCAGATGAAGTTGCGAAGGAAACTGCAAGGAACGTGATGAGTCAAATGTATGTTGCAGGCCCCGCAAGATGGATTGGTGATGTTGGTATGTGTACAGATACGATCGAAAGTGTGAAGTCTATCCAATCCGAAGCCACAGAGAAAGAGGTGAATGAGTGGAGAGAAAGCAAGGGTAAATTGGATGCGAATGGTTGTTGGATTGAATTGTCAGAGCATCAGAGATGGCTGTTACCCGATGCATATGTGCTTGCTGTGGTGACAATGGCTCATGGGATGGCTCACATCAGCGTGAAAGGGATCTGTAAGTTGTTGGCTCCAGTATGGCAGAATAGTGGAATCCCTAAATGTGCAGAGAATGTGGTCAAGTACTGTATGGTGTGTCTGAAGTACAATCCTGGTAAGGGAACTCCAACTCCAGCTGATCATTTTGCACCTCCAACGTATCCGTTCAAGGTTTTGCAGCTAGATTTCATACACATGGAGAGGTGCAACAATTTAAAATACGTACTCGTTGTTGTCTGTGCCTTCTCAAGATGGGTAGAAGCATATCCCCTTAAGGACAATACTGCCTTGTCCACAGCTAAAGCCCTTGTCAGAGAGTTCTTCCCTAGGTTTGGAATGCCTAGAATGGTCTGGAGTGATAATGGGAGTGAATTCGTGGGACGAGTGATGAAGAAAGTGAGCGAAGGGCTAGGCATACACCAGAAGTTCCACGCTGCAAATCACCCCCAATCAGCTGGACTAGTAGAGTGCTACAATGGCACATTAAAGTTGAAACTTGCCAAGATTCAAGCAAGCACAGGTCTTAAATGGCCTGACGCTCTGCCCTTGGCGCTCCTATCCACAAGAATGACTGGACTGTCCACTCTAGATTGGGACTTAGTCCGCATGAAATTGTGTTCGGCCGCCCGGCCAACATATGGGGAGTGCCAAGGCCCCCCAGGTTTAGTGAGATATAGCATCCTGTACTGCTTGACTATCTGTACGAATTGACGACTAAATTGCGTGTTTTACACCAACAGGTCCACAGCTCTTCCCCGCCAGCGTCTGATGATCCAGGCCACGCAATTGAACCTGGCGCCTGGATCGTGGTGCGCAACTTCCTGCAAACTAAGAACGAGCAGCCTCGCTGGTCCGGACCCTTCCAAGTCTTACTGGCTACCCGCTCTGCAGTACGTGTCCACGGCAAGAAGAACTGGGTGCACGGCGCCCACTGCAAGAGGGTCCCGTTACCCCTTCCTTATGACCGGTGGGTCCAGGAGGGAATTGCTGACTCTGAGACTGAGACTGTGCCTCACTTCTTACCCTTCAGTGATGCACGTTTGAAAGGAACTACTTCTGAAAGGGAAAGCGATAACATTCTGCAAGGATCTGTGCCACCGTCAATGCAATTGGACACTACTGAGCCTGAATTCCTCTTTTTAGATCACACAGCACCTGGTCAACATCGCTATAACTTGAGGCCAAGACCTATGACTAAGGACAAATAAAAAGTTTTTCTTTTTGATTGTGCAGCTCTCTCATCCAGGAAACTTGCTCATTTTTGATTTTCGAACCGCCATCCGGTTCTGCTGCTAGGGCCGCTAGGCTGCCACAGTGTTTGGAGTGCATTTGGAGACGGTTAGGTCGACAGTTCTGGTTGGTCTAAGGGAGTTGCCCTAAACTGACAGAAGCACTCCTTAGCAAAATCAATCTCCCGCCGTGGGCAGCAACTTAGAGGATGGAGTTTCCCAAGATGGAGAGACCTGCCAGATCACCGAATTTTGAAACGAGAATATGCACTGTGATGGCAAAAATGAAATTCTTAATAATATGCATTTGTATGTTGTTTAGCTTAATGATGTTTTTGATTGGCTATGCTTTGTTCACCTTTCGAGTCTCATTTGCACACACCACACAGCCCACACCTCCTCCTACTATTTCCCCGCACTCTTTTCACCCCCTACCTGAACACGAGTCTGCCAGAAGACTAGAATTCATAAATAACTCATTCGTTCAGCTCCTACACCAGCACCAGTCTGTAATGAACACAACAAATTGTTGGGTATGTGGACTTATGCCACACACGACAGATAAGGGCATGCCATATTTTGTCCTGCCATTTAGCTACCATGGTTCTCTGTGGGCGATTCAAACACTGTTCCTGTTTTCCCTCAAACCATATTTCCCAGGAAGAAATTCGAGCAACAAGGCACTAGAGGCAGGAACTAGAAATATGAGTAGGGATATCGACACATATAGAACGATTCCCAGAGATGAACTGAAGCCTTACAGTAGATGGAATGTAACAAAATATGGAATCTCCCTAAGTGAGAGCCAGCAAGCAAAGAAATCCTCCCCAATCTGGATAGTACCCCACCAAGGTCACCTGTCTGCAGGGAAATGGCAAAAACCCCAGAGCTCAGCTAGGGAAGAGTGTCTGTACTGAGACCTACGTTCTCTCGTCTCAAACCTCCCCTTCGTTCTTAGCAGCTAAGGGTACCTACTTCGTCTGCCATGATAGAGCATACACATGGTTGCCCCCTGACTTTTCGGGCACATGTTTTGTCTCGTTTCTGCTGCCACCCACCTACTCGTCCGAGGCAGATTACCACCGGACAAGGACAGTTAGGGGTGTTGTGAGTCAAGATGACACTGCGGAACAGGAGTTTGGAGATTTCGCAAAAGGTTTTCTGCCGTTTTGGGGGCCTATGGTGAACAGCAGGAACCTTCGCCAATTGACGAGGGTAGTTGAATCAGCCGTGATCGAGACGGCTGGTGCCCTTAGTAACTTGACTGCGGAGCTCCAGTCGGACTGCCTTATGACTCTTCAGAACAGGGTTGCCCTAGATGTCATACTTGCAGACCGTGGTGGGGTATGTAAAGTGATCCAATCCAGTTGCTGTATTTTTATCCCCGACAACGCTCCGACAGTATACCAGGCCATCTCCAAACTGCATAAGATTTCCGAGTCCATTCACGTGGATGAAGGAGACTGGTCCTTAATGGGGTGGTTCTGGAAACTGATATCTGCCTGGGGATGGAAGGATCTGACACTCACTGGGATGGTCTTAGCCATTCTGTTTATGTTCTGATTGTGTGTACAGTGCGCTCCTGCAATATGTGGCCTCAGTGCTACATCATGTGTAAGGAAGCCTGTATCAAGAGATGAACTAAGTAACAGGATGATGCTACAGAAGCATCTCAATGACTTTATGCACACAGACCTGGACTCAGATTAGCATGAGTATAGGTTATTGCCTATATAAGGGCAAAAGGAGGGTCTGTGGTACTGAAAATTCTGGACCCTGCTATTGTATGGTACCGAAGCTCTACACTCGTGTCAGAAAATATCATCGTACCATGACGAATTTGGTTTCCGCAGACCGGTAATGATTGAGACATTATACCTGTGCATTTGCGTCACGATTGAGTGACGAAATCACCTTTAAATCGTAGCTCTCGTCTTGAACCCTCGGGTTCCATTTTGTGAGCGGCATCCATTTTGTGATTGCCCTTACATAGTCAAAATGACCAAGGCCAAATTCGATCTGAAAAGGATACGTACACCTTTTCGGACTCCTCTGTGACCTGGGCGAGCTGACTCCACTGCCTCAAGCCAAACCTGTTCGGACAGTTCTCATCCCAATGGCCGAGCGAGATTAGCATCAAGGCACAACATGTCATAAACAGTTCATCGCATACAAGCTACGCTAATCTCACACACACCTGTCCCTGTTTCTTCTTTATGACTAGTTTTACGAGGAGGAGGTACCCGATTTTATTGAGGGTTCATCGATATCTGATGAAAGTTCTGGGCCTTGCTGGGTAATCCATCACAAACTGGACAAACGAAAATATGGGCTTGCCATCATGACTCTGCTTTTTCTTTATTGTGAAAATATGTATATGGCCAAACTGTAAAACTAGGAATTCTTGCCTGAAGCTGATATTTGTGTATAAAAAGAGAAGGCTGGTTCTGTAAAAACGAGCAGCCTCCTGAGAACATACATGCGCTTCACGCTGTTGTACTTCTAGGACACCTGTTACTGGTTGCAGCCAATAAATTCGATCTTTGACTTCACCTAGAAGACTTGTGTTTCTGTGGTCTGAATAAGGAAAGTACTCGAGGTCTTCGGGTGTTGCCCCTGACACCGCTGGGTTACCGGATCAGTACTGGTTCTGAAAAACCCAGTACCTCAGAACCCGGGGTTGCAAGGTGCGTTCGAAGTGTCGATGATCAATGTGTCCTGCAATTCACACTAATTTTCATAGCATTCTTCATCGACGCGTGAGTCGAGTGATCCACCGCCAAGGGTCACATGCAATTTTTCAAAAATGTTCGCCCACCTACGGGCGCAGGAGAGGCGGGAGGAAGGTGATGCCATCCGTCTGCCACCTGCGCGGCAAGACGGCGGGGCGCCCCGTTTAAGACTTCCCCTCTGGGAGTCAGACTGCACCGTTGGGAGAAAAAAAACATTGCCAGGGGCTCGGCCCCACCCACGCCCGGGCAAGGAAGGGGTCTCCCCGTGCGACAGGAGCAGGCAGCCCTACAGCCGCCGGTCTGTCCCGGGGTAACCAGGAGGGACCATGCAAGTCTTCAAACCCCTCGGCCACGGGACCTGGTCAAACTGGTTA